>NC_060063.1:27052187-27712308 GCF_020283565.1 Trifolium pratense
ACAGACGCATAAACACTAATGAGATTGTTTGGGGGAGGTTATTATGGAAACATCTTATGACATGTTTATGAACTCTTCATGATACCTTACGGAAACAGTTTGACTTTATTTTATCTTTTCTTATTGAAATAGCTTATACATCAGTACTTATATAAAAAACGCTTATACTATACGTGCTTAATTAAGCTTGGTTTGGGCTTATTTATTTATGTAATTAGGGCCCGTTTGGCTTTGGCTTATTTTTGAGGTTATGAAAATAGCTTATGCAAATAAATAAATTTGTATGTTAATTCATAAGTTTTCAGTTTTCACTAACAAAAATTGTATTTTTATAAACTGTTTTTTCATAAACTACCTCGAAAAGCTTATAATAATAATACATAAAAGATTATTTATTTGCATAAGTTGTTTCGCATAAGCTCAAAAACAACCCAATCCAAACGGGCCCTTAGTTGCTTATAGTGTTTTAAAAAGCTTGTAAAATTAACTTATGATATGTCTGTAAACTATTTTCGGTTGCTTGTGCCGTCCCCTCTTTAATTTCTGTTCAACCCCAAATTCTTTATTTAGAGTGAAAGCAAATGTCAGGAATAATAATGCTTGGTTGGAACACTCTCTGACACATATTTTTCAATCCACTTTCTTTTATTCGTTAAAATTCATATTCGAGCCACATGATTTGTTGGAACCAATATGAACTTTAAACATTGAAAGAGAATGTGTTGAAAAGTGTATGTTAGAGAGTGTGTTGCTAGCACCCCTCATGTCGGGAATGCAAATAGCTTTTCAATGAGTGTATCTAGATTCTGGATGCAAATAACTTTTGACTTTGGCTATGATGATAAACACTTGATTAATCCGTTTATCCAAACATCTAGAAAGTTTCAAATCAGTGGGAAGACCAATTTGTGTGATGAACTCGTGGCTCAGTTCTATACTTTTGATTTGAATAATCTGTTGGCGGCTCAGTTTACTGAACTATAATCTTAATATTAATATGTGTCTTTTGGAACCTCTGATTGTAGTGTGATGAACTCGTGGAGCATGGTGCTTCAGTTGGAGAAACACCTGCAGCTGTAGTCAAGAAATGCAAGTATACAATTGCAATGTTATCTGATCCTTCTGCTGCTTTGTCGGTCAGTGGCTACGGAATTTGTCTTTCACCAAACTTATTTATTTTTTCATACTTAAATTCTGTTTCGTTTTGAATTTGTTAGGTTGTGTTCGATAAGGATGGTGTACTTGAGCAAATTAATGGAAGAGGTTATATTGACATGTCGACAGTTGATGCCGAGACATCTATCAAGATATCTGAGGTTGGTATACTCTTCTGTTGCTGAAATGTATTTCCACTTAATTTTAAAAATAAAGAATTCATTAAGATTTCTATGCTCTGTCTGGAAATTGTTTTTCTTGTGATTTATATAAAATCTAGTCATGCCTGAGGCTATTTTTCTTACATTTTCTATTGCTCGTTGTTATTAAAGAGTAACTTGTAAATGAAAAAGAGACTGCGATTTCTAATGTTGCAGGACATCTTTTTGAAATTGCACTTTTCCATTTTTGTATTTTTTTTAATTTGTTTTGTTCCTCAAGCCTCCAATATCTTCAATTTAAGTATCTTGTAGCTGGGAAATATTGCCAAAATCCTTCTCTCTTTTCCCTAGATTGTAATATGAATAAATTGAATTAAGCTAGTAGTTTACATGATCAAGACTCTTAAGTTTTAGTATTAACTATTAAGCATTGCTGATTAACTACCAATATGTGGCTGCGGTCATTATTTTGAATTTGACCATCGAAAGTTTCTGTTTTTAAGGAAGCCTAGTTTGCTGAGAAATCTATAATGGAGATTTATGTTTGGGCGAGGAATGCTTAAGTATGAAGTTAAGCTTTCTTAATTTTGAAAGCGAGAATTAAAAGACTATGTACTATATCATCTGCAGATTCTTGCCGTAGATTTTTTTAATATACTAGTATGCTATTTTGTTCAAAAAGAGAAAAATGTTCTGTATGTATGAACCAATGGTTCACTGTAGTATATATCTATGCTTATCCATGCTATAAGCTTAAGGTGGTATTTTGTGTTTTACATAATAATCGGCTTTTCAAATGGAAATAAGGCCGGCCTTACATATAAATTGCAACTGAAAGGCCTTCTTTTTACAGGCAATCAAAGCAAAAGGCGGTGACTTCCTTGAAGCTCCTGTTTCAGGTAGCAAGAAGCCGGCAGAAGATGGCCAACTAGTAATACTTGCTGCTGGCGACAAGGTATTTTTAATGTAAAAGATGTGGATAAATGTTATGTCATCTTGCTTGCATCTTGCTATGCTGCGCTTTTAACTATTTGGAGAATTGAATTGTTTAGACGTTTCCTCTTATCTGATATTGCGACATTCATTTTATATTTGTCATGAACATTAGAATATCTGATGATTTATACACTTGAATATTAGTGAGAGAGTGTTTTTGTGTTGTTATTCTCTCTCTTGCACTGCATTTATGCAGTGACAGTAGGTGATATTGAAAAACTATCAGTTATTCCCTTATTATATATATAGTAGAGATGTAGAAATATGTTAATCATTTTGCTGGCATTTGAAGTGTTCTACTTGCCATAAAACACATGATAAATGCTTAATTAAGATGTTTATGGAAACATCCCCTTAATAGGTTGGAAATAGGTCCATTGGATTAGCACTGATGAGGGTTGTATCTCCTTAGGTTTCAAGTGTCATATTGAGGGAAGAAATTAAAGAAACACATGATAAAATCAATCTGTTAAGATTATGAAGTGAAGCTTAACCAAATAGACTAAACTGTAATGAATACAACAAAGACCACATGTATCCTAATTATTGTACATGATTTGTTTATCATATACAATGGATCTATGCATTTTTTACATACTTTGATTTCCAAATTTTATAATTGTTGTCAACTGAAAGTAGTAACATAGTTATGACGTTGTGTTTTGTTGATACAAATGTATGAATACGTACTCTGATTCAGGTTCCTTGTTATTAACTGCCCTGTATTGAGGAAAATGAAAAACTACAGGCATGCATTGCATATATACTAAATTTCAGTGGTTGATTCAACTTATATATAGGCATTCTATGATGAAGCACTTCCAGCATTTGATGTACTTGGGAAGAAATCTTTCTTTCTCGGCGAGGTTGGAAATGGTGCAAAAATGAAACTTGTTGTCAACATGGTAATGGGAAGGTACTTTTCATCCCCGGTTTTCTCTTCTATTCTTTTTTATTTGGAAGTGAGAAGGTGGATTCCTCGCAGCTTCAATTTAGAGCATTTTATGAATCACTGAATCAGAAAACAAGAAAAGTCTTGTTTGGATAAATAGTTTAACTAAGTGCTTACCGTATAAGTGCTTATGTATAAGTTATTTTTATAACAAAAGATAAAATAAATTAGTCAAACTATTTTCATAAGTTATCTCGTGGAGCTTATGAAAATAGCTTACGGACATGTCATAGCTTATTTCCATAAGCTCTGCTTATCCTAGTAGATAAGCTCATATTAGTTGATCCAAACAGGCCTTTTAATCATTCAGATTGCATATTAGTGTATTACTTATTTGGTTTCAAGCCAGATTGCATGTCCTTAATTTCTGTCTTGTTCGGTAAAATAGTTATTCTCTTCTATCTCTGTTTCAGTATGATGAATGCTTTCTCTGAGGGACTGACACTTGCTGGAAGAAGTGGCTTGAACCCTAGCACACTTCTTGATGTGCTGGTAAGTTTACTGTGACGAGGAGGGTTCTTGTTAATGCCTTTTATTAACATTCTGAGAATATATGTGGTACTTTTTTTTTGCAGGATCTTGGTGCTATAAGTAACGGCATGTTTAAATTGAAAGGACCGACAATGCTTAAGAACAGTTACCCCCCTGCTTTTCCACTGAAACATCAGCAGAAGGACATGAGACTGGCTCTTGCCCTTGGAGATGAAAATGCTGTACCAATGCCTGTCGCGGCTGCAGCAAATGAGGTAATACTGTTTTTGTCTGTATGTGCACATATGTGTATATAGTGAAAGGACGTGTTTATGAGTTGAAAGTCATTTAATGGTCTAGTGACCATTTTAAAAAGTCACACGACTTTATGTTTAAAATTTCTATTTTCAGCACACATAGATAGATGGCCATTATTTACTCTTCTCGCACACACATATGACATATCTTTGCCAAAATATGTGATAATCAGAAAATGCTTCTTTAGTTTATTTGATTTCTATCTCAATGATTAATCATAACTAAGTCGTGAACAAATCACTAACTTGACTGCATCTAAATAAGTAACATGTTAGGACATAAGCTAAGCACATGAGGAGAGCCTAGCCCAAAAGACTAGCCCATTAGGTGGGAGAGTCTCATGGCTTAAGTACCACATTGAGCAATTTTATCTACTCAATGTGGGACTCCTAACAACGTGGTCACGCCCTTTAGAACCGACGTCCAGGACGGTTTTCACTCTATCGGAACTGACCCGATGGTAGCCCTTTCTTTTTCCGGCTTCACTCACCTGTCATTATTTGGTGGAGAAACCTTAATCTAGCTTATAGGTAGCCATTTATGTGGCTCAACTCTCAATGAAAGCACCAATTGTTAGAACTTAAGCATATAAGGAGGGCCCAACCCAAAAGACTAGTCCAATAGGTGGGAGAGTCTCATGGCTTAAGTACCACATTTAGCACTTTTATCTCTACTCAACGTGGGACTCCTAACACAACCCGTAAAAATGCCATGTTTATCAGTTAGCTGAGATCCTATTTTGATAAACAAATTATAACATGCAAGCTCTTGAGTGTGAAGTATCTGACTACAGCTCATGATTTTGAGTATTGAAACCAACAGCATTCAAGAACTTGCTGAAATATAGAAAAGTGAATTTTGCTAATCCGAATTTGTAAAGTGTAAAATCCCATAATAATATTCATCTTTTTTGCTACTTTTTCTGGTTGATTTTACAAAAAATGCATATTCAAATTTTTGCGCATTGGAAGTTGAAACTTGAAATGTTGATGATACAAAAAGTATTAAGGAGTTAAAATCATTCAATTGTAGAATTTTTTTAACCTCATCAATTCCTTAAATAGTTGAACTTGTTTATTCACTTTTTCATTCATTTTGGATTAGTATTTCACAGTCCCATAAAATTAGCCAAATGATGAGACCTTATTTTCTTCTATGTTCAATGACTCAATCATATAAGTTTCACAAAGGGACTAAAGTTTGAACTCTATTTGTAGGCATTCAAGAAAGCCAGAAGCATGGGATTAGGAGACCTTGATTTTTCAGCTGTCCATGAGACTCTGCAATGAAGCTCATGAACATTCATCATTGACATGATTACTTTCTGAATCGATTGAACTACTATTATGAGCAACAACAGCATGATCTAAACCATATATGTATGAAATAGCTTTTTAAGCATAGTTCACTACTATACTCTCTTATTTGAATGTATTTATGAATTTTGGCTTCTACAGCACAACATGAAATTATAATATGCTAGCACATGGATTTGGTTCAACCTGTTGTTGCAGTGGATTTTATTGATCATATGTTTGCCGACATAAATGTTTTTAGACCATGTACACGGTATAACTGAGTCGCTATCACACTGATGTAATTTGATTCCTCTTTACACATGCGCGTGCATACTTACGCAAGTGATTATGCCTACATGAACACGTAAGTGATTTTGCACTACATATTACTATTCACTAACCCGCCAAATAAGCATATTTTAAACCTGCTTAATTTGCAAATTTCATGTACTCTTGCTTGAAGAAAACGTCTTTGAGCGGAATATTTGCCAACTGCTTTACCAGTTCATACCTGACCAGTAAGATTTAGCAACTATTGAAGTTTCTACTCAAAGTCACAATGAACACTTATTTTTATATTTACATCATGGTGTTAATTAGTGTTCATTTTATTTTTATATAATTATTATTACACTATATGCTTCCGTTTACTTGGTGAAAACATTTTCTATTTTTTTTTTTTTTTTTTTTATATGATTTGGAAATATTTTCACCATGTATTTGTGCTTCCACTTGTGTAAGCATATAATGTAATGTAATTTTTTTTATATATTCGAAAATAAAAAGTGTATCAGAAACAGAAATTCTTATTTTTGTTGCGTCTCTTATTACCTATTTTATCTAGTCTCATAACCAATTTCTAAATCAAATAAAAAATAACTAAAGTTGTTTAATTAAATCCTTATTTTTTAGCGAATCAAACCCCACCAATGTAACATTGGCAATGTTACATAATCATCCAATTCGTTTATATGATATAAAAAAAAGGCAAATGCTAAATAGTGCCCCCGGAGCACTATTTAAGCCCTTAAATAGTAAGTTTTTTATAAAATTTTTATCGGAATGCGTAAAGTCAACACATTGGAAATTGTAGTGTTTAACTTTTTGAATAAAAAATTTCTTTAAATGGAATGCTTAAAGAGTGCCGGGGCACTCGTTAGGAAGACCGTAAAAAAAATTGTAGATTTGATCTTAACTACTGTAATTGGTAGACAAAAAAATAAAAATAATTAACATTGTTTCCTTTTTTGTTTGAAGAAAAGTCAATAGTAGATACCGTGAAAACACCGCCAACTGTGTATTTATTATGAGTTAGGACAAACCGAACAACTGAACAAAGAAAGGAAGGAAGGTGATATTCATTCGCAATATTCTCTCTCTCTCTCTCTCTCTCTCTCTCTCTCTCCATTTTCAACACAAAAATTCAGAGAGTAATGGACGAACATGACGCTGATTGCAATTTCAATCACTGATCATCAAACAGAGGATGTCACAACAAGCTGCTCAAGTCTCTTATTGGTAATTCTTTCATTTCATACCCCTCAATTCATTTTTTATTATTCTCAATTATGTAATAATCTGGGTTTTCATTCTTTTTGCCTATTATTTTTATTTTTGTTGCTTGATTGATTGCATAATTTTGTATGGTTGTTAATGTTTTACACACATGTATTGACAATAAAGTTTTATTTTTTCGGTGGATTGTAATTTTACTCACTATGTCTTGTCTGCTTGGATAAACAACTTATTTAGCTTATAAGTGTTTATGTAAAAGCTCGCATAAACTATTTTTATAGCAAAATATTCAATATAAATTGTTTTCATAAGCTATATAAGAGAACTTATTATGAAAATAAGCTGAAAAACACGTATGAAAATTGCATTAAGTTGTTTTCATAAGTTCTTCCAAACAATGTCACAAAACTTATGCTAGTAAATAAACTCAAATAAGTTGATCCAAACTGACCCTGTCCGTGAACTTTTTTTTTTCTCTTTTTCTTGTGTTTTGTATGGTTGGTTTTAGTTGGTTACTTCTTTAGTCATGTTTGTTTGCATCATTAGGTTTTGAAGATTATCTGGTTGTCATTTACTTTTTTGTTTTTGACCCTTGTGTTTGTATTTTCTAGTTCCTTTTTTGTGCCATGGATTTTAAGATTTAGAATCAAAATCTTGCAATTTATTGGTTGAAGAGTTGATTTTTGGTTTCAAAATATTGACTTTTAGGAGGTTAAGGATGGACAGAATCGTAAAAATGGAGACTCTAGCACTTTTATGGAGTGTGTGTTTGGTATCATGGTGGGTTTTCTGAAATCACGGTGATTTTGCAAAATCATGATGGGCCATCGTGAATTTAACAAACCCACCGTGATACCAAACATGCACATTAGGGGGCATGAAGAAATAACGAAAATTTTCTTGTCAATCTATTCTGCATAGAGCATCACTCAGGATGCTGAATTTATCTGACTTGACATGGGATGGTGTTCTTACCTTTCATGCGTATTTTTGAAAAATCATGGCATATTTTTATCTTTTACTCTATAATTTTGTATGTATTAATTGTGTTTTGAGATTTTGGTGTCCACTGCAGCTGTGGCTCTTGTGGATACCCTCTGAACTTGACATCTTCAAATCGAATCACATCTAACATTGCATCTGAATACCAAAAGTCTGTTAAGAAAGGGTCAATCTCCTTTTCTTCCGTTGATCTGAGCCGTTTTACACAGGTTGATGAAATAAACTGTCTTCCACTCGCATGGTTGTATCCTTCAAAGACTAAACTGCTTTGCCGTAAATGTGGAGTTCATATTGGTTATGGTTATGGCGGAGAATCGCACACGCTTTGTGGATGTGAGCCTTCCATTTCACCTGGCTCTCTGACAAAATTCACCGTAAAGATTCGCTCATTACAACCTTCTTCAGAAGAGTCTTGAAAAGGTTGACATGGAAGATCTTTCAAAAATTGGTGCTAGCTCCATCATGCACCTACCGGATGACTGCCTTACTATTATTTTCCGTGCTTTGGATTGTCCTACTGATCGTGAATCATTTGGCTTGACTTGCCGCCGATGGCTCCATATTCAAAATTTCAACCGTCGATCACTGCAATTTGTGTGTTCGTTCAATATACTACATCCTTCATCTTTCTTGACAAAAAGTCTTGATGTTCAAACAGTCCATCTCCATAGGTTGCTGAGGCGCTTTCAACATTTAGAGTCTTTATCTCTATGTGGTTGCGCGGAGCTCAATGATTCAGGATTAACCCGTTTGATAAGCTACGGTTCAAATTTACAAAATCTTAATCTGGATTGTTGTTTTAAAGTCACTAACTACGGGTTATCCCTGGTTGCATCTGGTTGTCACTTATTGACAACAATTAGTCTCTATCGGTGTCTTGGCATTACTGATGAAGGATTAGATACTTTAGCCACTGCTTGCCTATCTCTGAAATATGTAAACCTCTCATACTGCTCAAAAATATCCGACAAAGGGTTGAAAGCTCTTACTCAGCGGTGTCGCCAGCTTCAGGCCGTTAACATATCACACTGTGAGAGTATAAGCGGCGTTGGCTTCAAAGGGTGTTCAAAATCTCTCACCTATGTAGAGGCCGAGTCTTGTAAGCTTAACCTGGAAGGGGTGACAGGAATTATTAGTGGTGGTGGTATAGAGTATCTAGACGTATCTTGTTTAAGTTGGTCTCCTTTAGGAGATCCCTTACATGGAATAAGTTTTTCCTCAAGCCTCAAAATCCTCAACTTTCGAATGTGCAGAACTGTTGCCAATAGTTCTATTATTGCAATAGCCATGGGATGTAAACTACTCGAAGAATGGAACTTAGCATTATGTCATGAGGTGAGGATATCTGGATGGCAAGCAGTGGGGTATTATTGCCAGAATTTGAAGAAACTGCATGTTAATCGATGCCGCAATCTCAATGATAATGGCTTACAGGCATTACGAGACGGTTGCAAAAGTCTCTCCATTTTGTACATGAATGGTTGTGTTCACGTCACGCCTTTTGCATTAGAGGTATTCAAGTCTCACAGAGCCAATGTTTGCATAAAGGAAGTAGAGGTAATGTGCATAAGTCCTTACTTCCCATTCAGATGATACTCTCTCTAGAGGAAGGTTTGCATACAGCTGAGTGTTTATGATCAGTTGTTTGAAGAGATCTTGATTTGTATAAAATGTACTTTTAAACTTGTGGTTGCTTCTATATGTTATACATTATTATGTAGATGCTACCATCTATATATAGATTATCACATGTCATAATAATTCTGGTATTGGATGGAGGTTGAGGTACATTAGTATTGTTATTTGTACTCCTCACTGGAATAATACATACTGTAATTTTAAGAACAACTATTCATAGATCATCTACCCTTCCAAGCTAATATTAAACATATCTTTCTTATTATAAGTTAGTTCAACTGCTAATTTGTTTTGGGAGTCTCTAAAGAGGAGAGTGACTTCTCTCTCATGTGGCAACAAAACTGGAGATTATAATGTGGACAAATCATAAGCCTAAATTTTATTTTATAAGAAATCAATGACTTCAATTAAAAATAGAAAACTTGATGTCATTTTAGGTCTTTACTATTTTTCATCTCTTTCAAAGCAAATTCGTCGCCTATACTCATCAACCAGATATGCCATTGCCAAAAATGGTACAAGAAGGCTTCTTAGTTGCGAGGTGACAAAGGCAGTAGCCTTGCAAGTTGCAATTGCCTATACCACCCATGGAAGTGTGAGGTGGTCGGGTTCTCGTGTTAGCATGGTTGTGAAATACTAGGATTCCCACCCGTTCGTAGAACAAATTACTTATATGATTTATTTATATATAATATCGATAGTTTATACTATAGAGTGGATCATTAAGTTGGACAGACTAATAATGTGATTTTTCTTTCTACTTTCGCATGATATAGTGAAATCTCAGAGTTACCCATATAAGCTTATCGGTGAGTGAGTGTCACAAACATATAAGCATAGTTGAAAGTTACTCTTATTTCTATTTTAGTGGCTTAGATGCACTTTTAGTTCCCCTAAATATTGTGATTTTGTGGGGGTGAATTTGGGTTAAATGTGATTTGTTGATTTTCACTTTGTAGTATGTAATCTATATTCATTTTTGTTATTTATTGATTTTTCTTGAGAGATATTTTTGCACGCCTTGTGTTGGAGTAGTTTTTTTTTTTTTCCTACTATTATTATTATTATTATTTGGCTTTTACAAAAAAAAAAAAAAAAAAAAAAAAAACATTCCCAACAAACGATGGTTGAACTATGAGAAAGTGAGTCTCTCCCATAAAAATTTGCTTAAAACCTCCCATAAGAGGTGATCTAAGGCAATATGTAAAATTACATTTAAACCTCTATGGAGCTTTTTTTTTGTTACAAAAGAGAAGTCTCCATGGAATATTTGTTAGCATTTGCAAAAAATTATAAGAAAACTTAATAAATAAAAAATAAGTAGACACATGTTGAAAAAATCGTTTATACCCACTCAAAAAAATAAATAAATTCATTTGTAGAAAAATTATCTCCATTAGTGGTGGCGAAGAGTTTAGAGTTAGAGTATTACGAGCTAACGAAGGCAAAATAACATATGTCATAACTAATAGTAAATTGAGTGTGAAATTGAATTTATTTGGAAAAATGATTTTTAAAATGAGTTTTATAATAGAAAAATATGTATTACAAACCGTTTATGAGCAGCTAGCCACAAGCATGCTATTTTATTTTTTCCTTTGATTCCTACCTCTGTCACTTCTCACATGACCTTGGTGAGTAACTTGATGCTCATTTTTAGGATTGCTAATATTTAAGATTACAAAAATTATGAAAGACTGTCATTAATGCTATTTGTTGATGATATGCTTCATATTTATAAGAGTGAAAGATTGCTCCATTAGCTTGTGGAGGATCACCTCCATTGTGTTTACTTATGTTTCTGCGGCTAAGTATTTGGTGCCATTGGGACCATACAACAATTTGGAGGCAAAACTCAATTATGCAGAGAAGCTAGCAGCAAAGTGTATGAATTAACACATCCTAGGAATGTTTCCCCTCTCCCTCTCACTCCCAATGAAGTTGAAGAGGTAAAGGAAAAGAACGAGTGATGCAAGGAATGAAAATTACTATTATTGTTGTATAAATATATATATATATATATATATCATGGTTATTTCCACCTATTTTCCAAAGAATGAAATTAAAATATTATTTGGTCATATCATAAAATATCATATCTTGATCCTTTCCTTCACAAGGCTCTACATCAGACTCATGTAGAAACTTTAGAAGAAGATGATTCATTTTCATTAAATTGGGCATTTTTGCACCGAAAGTATTAATGGATATGAAATTATGGTGATGTCTAACATGGACAAGTTTCTCAAGTGGTGCATGATGTACAATTAGTAAATAACATTATAACGAATACGAATTTTACAAAATATATCTTTGATTTAAAGTTTATATCATATAAATAATCTATAACAAATTTTAAAGAAATTACGGATGATCTATATGATAAACTTTCAATTCAACGGTCGATTTGTAAAATTCATATTCGTTATAATGTTATTCACTACTTGTGCACCATGCATTACTTGACAAAGACCCAAATTATATAAAATATATTACATTAAGGGACAAAAGGAGTAAAAAAGTCTTATAATTTTTTTTAAGCAAATGAGTGCAGAAGAAAATCCTATGCAACACCCAAGCTAAATTAAATTGAAAAAATTCTTATAATAGGGAATATAAATTACAAAATATAATATTTTTTTAATAATAATATAATATGCATGACTCAAAGAGTCATTTAATGCAAGAAGAATTAAGGTGAATGGAAGTGTTCAAAATAATATATTGGTAGTGTTATGCGTGTAGTAGTTGATTGTGGCTGTTATCGGAGATTGATATGCATGAGTTCAAGAATCATATATCTAACACATGAAAATGAGGAAACTCGTTTGTATATCATTTATTAATATTGAAATTTTATTTTTTTTAATTTAAATTTCATAATATATTATCATGCATGTAGTTTTTTTTTTTTTTTTGAAGGAAATTATCATGCATGTAGTTGATTGGTAGTGTTTTTAGTAATTGATATGTATGACTCCAAGAATCATATTTTACATGTGATAATAATGAAAAATTAATTTTCCTTTAAAAAAAAAAATAATGAAAAATTAATTGTGTAATATTTATCTTATTTTTGTTATAATTGAAACATCATGTTAAATTATTTGTGTTTTTCATTCTTTCTTTTAATTAAAATTTACAACACTAATATTTTTAAATTAAAAGTAAAATTATCAATTTTAAATTTAATTAAAAATTAAATTCTCAATCAAGAATATTCAAGTTTGATCTCTAATTAACTTGAACGGTACTTGAGTACCCATAAACAACACTCACGCAGAATCAATCGTGTTTCTTCCTTAAAACTCCAATCCTCAGCACCGCGGACTTCGCCGATTTGATGTTTGGCAGTACTATCCAAAATCGTGCAAGGTAGACGATCAACCACGAAGTGGATAAAACAACTCAGTTACAACTATACTGGAGTCGTACTGCACAATATGATCCGTTTTAGACATACACCCTAAAATATGGTACTTTGACCATTCTCAAATGGTATTAAAAGTCATTCAAATATAGTACTTGGACTATTATAATATAGTACTTTGACCAATATAATATGATAACTAAGACAATCGATGAGGTTATGATACTTTAATCATAAAATTGTAGTGTTAAAACCACTCATATATGCACAAGTACATATAAAAAAATTGTTAATTGGTACACATTCTTAGCACACAAATCAGGCTAAAGAGAATTCAATTGATCAATGTCACATCGTTATGTAATGGGGCACTAATAAAAAAAACCTACAGATATGTAGCAAATTCACAACAATTTTTGTTATGCTCCCTTTACTCACACTTTCATGATCTAACTCAATTTGTTAAGTATCACTGGCGGAACTAGGGGAGGGCTGAGGTGGGCCGCGGCCCTCCCCCAAAAAAAGGAAATTACTAATATACCCTTGGTATTTTGATAAAATTACATATTTCTAATACTATATATATTTATGAAGATAATTAGAAAAAGAAAATGCAGTGATAGCCTGGTTGGTAGATGCTTCAATGCCTATTGTGTAGGAGGGACAGGTCATGGGTTCTAACCATGCCTTTGTGGATTTTGCTTTCTGTTTCTTTTCCCTTTTTCCTTTTCTTTTCTTTTTTGTTTTTTTTTTTTTTTAAAAATTAACTTTAACACACACCCTTGAGGATAAATTATCATCTTAAACCTGTAAAGACATAATTTTGAGATTAATGTTTTTCATATGATATATCAATTCACAATTTTTATTTTTACCAAAAAAACAAAACACAACTATTTTCAATTTAATTAATCCATGTGTAATTATCTTATATTTATTAATGAATAAATTTCAATCTAGAAATTTTTTATTGTATATTTATGCAAGCAATAGTTCAAAGTCAATTATTGATGATTTCAAGTCACTTGACATATGCAGAGTATTATTTTCAGGTATGTAATTTAATTTTTTAATTATCAAATTATTGCTTATTATAACTTAAATTTTTATACGCAATATAATTTTTTTTATATTTAATTTATATATTATAAATTTTTTTAGCAGCCCACCCAAGAAAAAAATCCTGGTTCCGCCACTGTTAAGTATAATATAGTTTGCAAAATAAACTAAACACACCTCTTGGTCGAATAACTACATGCATCGAGTAAAATAGTTATCCAACTCTCTAACAAGTGCTACTAGGGATAAATCATTGTTTGTTTAAAAAATATAGCTAATTATCTTATGTAAACAAAATTGAATAAGATTAACATTCCCAACTAGAGACCCAACAAAAGAAAATTGGATTGAATACCCTTTAGAAAAGGGGATGGATGGAATGGAAGGATATTATTAGTGCTTTCTCTACTATTCAACGTGGGATTCAAGAGTTTTATTTTTAATTTACACACTATTGTACCAAATATAAGGGACCAACATGAAATTTTTAAAAGATAAGGGACCGACTTAAAATCTAAAATAAATATAAGAGATTAAAAGCGTAATTAAGCCAAATAATATCCAACTCTCTAACAAGTGCTTCTAGGGATAAATCATTGTTCATTTAAAAAATATACTAGAGACCCAACAAAAAAAAGTGGATTGAATACCCTTTAGAAAAGAAGATGGATGGAAGAAGGATAATAAGAGTCCTTTTTTTATACTATTCGATGTGCGATTCAAGAGTTTTATTTTTAATTTTCGCACTATTGTGCTATTTACTCTAACATATACTTATAGTCCATCAATTTGCGATAACCAGGTTTTTTGTGTTTGATATTTAGTTGTAGTGTTGTTTTTGGTTTAGGAGTATAAAATGAGTTGTGGTGTTTGATTTAGAAGTATAGAATGGGTTGTGGTGGTGAAGAGTTTAGAGTTAGAGCATTTGAGTTTTCTAAAAGACGAGTCGAATTTCTGACAATGAAGAGGAATTGATTAAAAAAAAGAAAGGTTTTTATGTTTTTTTTTTTTAATTTTCAATTTTTTTTTAAAATCAACATTTAAAATATTTAATCTACATGCTATTAGCAAAAAAAAAATAAAAAATAAAGAAAATCCATGTGTTCTTGTCATGTCATGCATTTGGTGCAGTAATGAGTCGTGTTGTACAAGAAGGTCTAAATTAAGGAAATCTATACATCATAAGGGGAATAAAAAAAATTACAGGATAAAACAAAACTCACTAACATGACAGGGGATAAAGATTTATTAACTTTTATTTTTTTGTATGAAGAAGCCAAAATATTATTATTATTATTATTTTGGAAAAGTTAAAAGCGAAAATATTATTAAAGCGACTAGTCAAGCACATAGACTCAATATAATATCAATACAAAACGATAAAACCACGAATATAGAAACTTTAAGTTGGTCAAAGGACGTGACACAACTTCAAGTCTTCAACCAACCCAACAAAAACAAGAAACGAGCAAAAAAGTAATAAAAAGGTAGGTCTTGAATCTAAGAGGTCCAAGTTCGAACCTCATTATGTGCTTTGAATGATGTAAACGTAAATACATTTGTAAGCATTTTTTTGTGTGATAATATTTTTTTCCCTTGGAGTGGACACTACACCCTACTCTAAAATTTAATATCATAAAAAAAATTAATTCTATAAAAAATAACATTATTTTAATTTATTATTGTCATTGTAAAAAATAAGAAGTTTTAATTCTAATATCCAACCAAAGCCCAATATCTCAAAAACATGTAATAATAAACCCAAAACCCATTTACATTTTTGACCCGACCCACCAAAATCAATCCATATAAACCTAAACCTTGCTTAACCCTAGCTCTCACTCTTTCATCACTCTCGCTCGCTCGCAGAAAGAGATCCGCCTTCTTCAACAATGGTTCGCCTTCTCTCTCACCATTTTCCACCTTCATTTCGTTTCCATCATAATCTTAATTTCATCGATCTATATTATCTGTTTCTTCGTTTTTTGTTAATCATTCATTCATTCTGCTGTAAATTTTCAACTATGATTAATTGCATTTTTTGTGTGTCTATTTTAACCTAGGTTTACGTTAAGGCTCAGAAATCTAAGGCTTACTTCAAGAGGTACCAAGTCAAGTTCAAGAGAAGAAGAGGTATTGATATTTGTTTGAGCATGAATTCATTTTTATATGCTGATTGGTTTATTTATTTATAATAATAAAAATATATGCTGATTAGTTATTTGATGATAAATCTGCAGAGGGTAAGACTGATTACCGTGCTAGGATTCGGTTGATTAATCAAGATAAGAACAAGTACAACACCCCGAAGTATCGATTTGTTGTTCGATTCGTATCCTACTGCTAGATAGTTATAATTTTTATTGATGCACTAATATTTAGGTTGCCATGCTGATTTTGTTTTTCTTTGTTTCATAATAATAATATTATTCGGTGTTTAATTGTTAGAAATGTTTAATAATTTCTTAGAATGAATTTGGCGTTTGTATTAATTGTTAATAGAGAATATTTGTAATTAATTGTTAGAAATGTTAGCATGTGGGAGAATTGGGGGTTGAATCCACATATCACTGATTCACATTAGCACACAATCATATATATAGCATGTGAATAATCTCTAGTTATTTTTGTTATAGGTGTATTTCTATTGTTATAGGAGTAACATTTTTTATAGCATGTTATTAATTTTTCGTGTCACTTAATTATAGATAGCATGTCAACAATTGATAGTCATTTTTGTTATCGGTGTGTTTCTAATTCACCTAATCAATTTTTTGATAGCATGTTATTAATTTTTCATGTCACTTAATTATAGACGGCGTGTAAATATTTCAGTGTTTTGGTTATCAGTGTTTTTCTATGATGATTGTAAACTTTAACTCGTTATTAGACCAACAAAGATATTATTGCACAAATAGTATCTGCTAGCATTGCTGGTGATATTGTTCTCGCTGCTGCATATGCTCATGAGCTGCCACACTTTGGTCTTGAAGTAGGCCTTACAAATTATGCTGCAGGTATTTTGTTTATCAGAAATATATCTCCTTTTTCTTCAAATTGTGCCTATCTTTTACACTAGTTGTATCGTGGTTGATTGTATGTTAAAATGTGAACAGCTTACTGCACTGGACTCCTCTTGGCCCGTCGAGTTCTCAAGACACTTGAGATGGACGAGGAGTATGAGGGGAATGTTGAGGTACTTACCATTGTCTTATTATTATTATTATCTCTTTCATATATTGATATTGTTAATTGTAAACTAATTAGTTCTATCCTTTTTAACAGGCTAGTGGAGAGGATTATTCAGTGGAGCCTGCTGACTCCAGGAGGCCATTCCGTGCTCTCCTTGATGTTGGTCTCGTTAAGACCACAACTGGAAACCGTGTCTTTGGTGCCCTGAAGGTAATAAAAACATTATATTGTAATACATATAGTTATTGATATTTTGTTATTTTTGTTATAGTTGAATTGAATAATTGTGATGGTTTGCAGGGAGCACTGGACGGGGGTTTGGATATTCCCCACAGCGACAAACGGTTTGCTGGTTTTGACAAGGAAAAGAAAGAGCTTGATGCTGAGGTTCACCGCAAATATATCTTTGGTGGACATGTTGCTGCTTACATGAAGGCATGAATACATATTTCATTTATTCATTTGTGTTGTCTTTGTGTGCAACGCACACAGTTTTAATATTTGTGTATAACATTTATTTTTTCTGCAGACTTTGATTGAAGATGAACCAGAGAAATACCAGACCCACTTTAGCGAGTATATTAAGATAGGAATTGAGGCTGATGGTCTTGAGGAGCTGTACAAGAAGGTTCATGCTAACATTCGTGCAGATCCTTCCATTAAGAAATCAGAGAAGCAGCCTCCAAAGGAGCACAAGAGGTAACTCTCATCTATATGTATCTTGTTTGTAGAAAAATTCACCAATTTTGAAGTAATTCTCTTGAAATATTTAGAAGATTTTAAGTGGAGTGGTATAGGCGATAAAGGGAAAATGAGCACTGGCATACAGAGGAGTTTCCCCAAAATTGATTGTCTTGAATTTTTTTTTTCTCATTTTTATTCAAACTGGAATGCGAGGTTGAAGAATTAAGTTCATAGACGTTTAGATTCTTCGAATAATGATATTGTTATTTTTTAACCGTTTATCCTCCTAGATTCGACTTGGTAACTTCACCTTAACATTGCATGCTCCAAGTGGAGATTCCTTAATTATTATTTTTTTATTTTGTCTAGGTTTAATCTGAAGAAGCTTACCTACGAGGAGAGGAAATCCAAGTTGATTGCACGCTTGACAGCTCTTAATGCTGCTGTTGGTGATGATGATGAGGACGATGATGAGTGAAAATTGTTGTTTATGCAGCAGCCGAAGTGATGGATATCTAGAACTTTTTATGAATTTGCATTTAGATAAACATTTTCTTGAAAATTTTTGTTGCCTGTACTATTTATTTTTCAGGTTAAAATTTTGGATACTCTTTTCTAGTTCAACTTTTGACTAAGCCTTTGGGTTAATGTGGTTTAATTGTGTGTTGCATACAAGTTCCTTGCTATTTATTTTTTTGTCACCTTTAATTGTGCTTGATCTCTTTTAATTGTGTTGGCACAGAAAATAAGTTCTTTTTAGTTAACCATTGCTAGTACATGACTAAACAAATTCTAAAGCCATTATAATTAAATTTAGTTCACCATTGCTAGTAGTGTTTTTTTTAAACTGTAATTGAAGTTTTTTCTGTTGATACAATTGTAATAGATGAATAACCCCATTAAGATTGCACAAGCACCCCAATTTTTCTTTAGATGAAATAACCCCATATAGATATTTAAATTTGCTAACAAAAACTCACATACTCAATTCAATAAAAGTGAAAGCCATCAAAGAAAATAAAAATGCCATCTTCACACTTGATTATTTGATTATGTTGACTCAAAAGTTGCGATGCCTTTTGTTTGGGATGATAATGATATGAGTGTGCATATTCATGATGTTAGCTTGCGGTTGCTAAGCATTAGTTGGCCTTGCATTTGGAGTATAGAGGATTGGAAGGTAGGAATTACGTGTGCATGCTTATTGAAGAGCTGGGTCGAGTGCTGTGTAGTTGGACAAATTCTCTTTGGTGCAATGTATATGATATGATTAATGCTTGCATATTGAAGCTGGGATGAGTCCTTCGAAGCGGAGCGACTTCTCTTAGGGTGTGTTTGTTTCGGGGATTAAAATTATAATCCTAGGATTATTATTCCTTGGAACATTATTGCTGGGAGTATTATTCCTATCAATGTGTTTGGTAAATAAATAAAGTTCCTTGGAACATTTTTAAAATAAATTCAATTAACATTTTAAAATATTAAAATAAAAAAATAAATGAGTTAAAAACAATGAGAGAGTGGGGAGTTATGGGTGGTTACATCTTATTCCCATGGGAATATAAGATTCCCACCATTTAACATGGGAATGAAAAGTGGGAAAGTCATGTGTAATTTATATTCCAAGGAATAAAAAATTCCTAGGCATAATTTTTTAAAACTTGAAACAAACATAGGAATTAAAGATTCCCAAAGTCACATTCCTGGGAATAAATTTATAATCCATGAAACAAACACCCCCTTAGGTGCAAATATTGTAAGTTAAACTTAGGGGAGTGTATTGGATTGGGATTTTGAAAGACAATTTTGGCAAAAAAAGTCTTGAAGATTTTAAAGGATTTGGTGGGATTGTATTGATTTTATGGGATTTTAAAAGATGACTTTTTATAATCAAGATTTTTAACACATGATTTTGATGAATTTCTAACGTAGATTTTTAAGATTTTGAATGTTTGGACCGCAATTAAAAATACCAGATATCCTCTCAATGACATTCCTTAAAAATATATATTGAAGATTGAATAATTCCTTTTTTATTTTCAAGTCATTATTAATAATTAAAATTATAATAATAACAATATAAAGTAAAGATAATAATAATAACCACATTATAAAACAAATAAATAATAATAATGAATGTTGTAAAAAAAAACAAATTGATGAAACGAAAAAAAAAAAAAAAAACTATGAAAATTTTTCTTTTGATTTACGTATAGAGTACCATAAAAATAATAATATGAAATTTTTTTTTATTTGTGTTTGCTTTTATTCTTTTCCCGGAGGATTGATGAACATATTATTTGAGTTACAGTACGATTGCACATCAATAATTTTTCTTTTGATTTGCGTTTTGCTTTTGAGTTTTTACGAAGAAGATCGGTGAACATGATGATAGATGATAAAGGATGACACAAAAAGAAAAGCAAAAAAGTCTCATGAAATCTCATAAATTATGGTGTGATTGTTGGATGAATATGTTCATTGTATTTTGGACAATATAGCAAGTTGTAAGAGAAGAACATATTTTGAACTGATGAGTTCCGACCAACGGCAATAGGAAAAAAAAAAGTCTGTGGGAGAGCATGAACAATCTCAGGGTTTGGAGTGAGATTGTTTGATAAGTGTAGTATTTATAGTTTTAACTAAAAAGTCTCACGAAATCCATTCCATAACAAAATCCATCAAAATCGGTAGACTTTTGAATACCAATGGACATTTTATAAATGACAAAGAATCTCAATTGAATACCAACATATTTCATTGCCCTGAAAAAAAAAATCATGATTGTCTTAATTGAATACCACAAGATTTACTTAACTTTTGTAAAAATCTTGATTGAATACCACAAGACTTTTTTATAATAAAAAAGTCTTTTAAAATCCATTGAAATCTCAATCCAATACACCCCCTTAATTAATAGGGAGAATTAGGAGATGGATGTAGGTGTAGCCAAACAAACAATTTCTAGTTTGTGGAGACTTTGATTCAACTATGGCATAATCTTAGTAGCATGCTATGTTGCCCAGGTACGGTACCGGTATCCAGTACGCAGGGACGGATCTAGAAATCAATCATACGGGGGGCTGAATTTTTTTTTAACAATAAATAATAGAGTTAAATATATTTTTATCCTTATAAAATAACGAGTTTTTATGTTTAGTCCTATTAAATTTTAACTTAAAATATCCTTTAAAATATTGCAGTTTGGTAAGAATAGTCTCCATTTTGAAATATTCTTACAAAAAATTGATACTTTTAGTCCTCAAAATAGTTCCTATAAAATACAAATATGGACTAAAAGTAAATTTTTTGAAGGACAAAACTTAAAAACTCATAATTTTATAAAGACTAAAAATATATTTAACTCAAAATTATTAAATAAAATCACAATAATTTATTTAAGAGGTGTCATTAGCAACTATATGCATGTGGGAGGGGGGGGGGGGGGGGGGGGGGGGCGGGGTTGAAGCCCCTGCTTGCCCCCCCCTTCAGTCCGTCCCTGCCAGTACGGGTACTGGTACGCGGTACGACATTTTTAAAAACACGGTTGCCTCCGAATAAGATGAGAATTTCCTTCCCCTCATAATGTTTGCGTTTGGCTTGGGGTAAATGTTGGAGGTTTCTCAATTACATATGCTTCTAATACTTTGAGTGGGTATAAGTATAACTTAGTGAACACATCAAAGATGTGAGTGCTGGCGTGGAAACTCAATATGATTCACATTTTATTTAGATTCTTCAACATAGTAGGAAAAGCGAGACACACATTGGTTCAACATTTTGCTATTATTGTAGGATGCAAAGCCCAAGCATTGGATTGGAGGACAAACATGCAAGACTGTGTTAGTGAAAAGGCTTTGCATGTCCGTTCTCCAACCGTTGGTATCAGGCTTTGCATGGGCCACAATGTGTCATGTTGTCATCTCATATTATGAGTTAAATTTTAATATACAATCGGCGTAAAAAGTTACACTATCTATAAATCACAACCGCTTATAACTTAGAAGTTGAATATTTGTAATGTTCTGACAATTATAATTGACTTTGCAAAAAATCTTTAGATTCTTTGCAATGATAATGCATACAAGTTTCTTCAATAATATATGCTTCGAAGTTACTTCCCAACTTATCGAGTTTCTTCTCATAGATAGTTGATATAGCAAAACTACTACATGGATGCGAATGAAAAATGAGAGATGATCAATAGAAGTGGAAGCACAAATACATAGTGTGAGTAGGAACTTCAATAGCGGCCAAATCTTTCTAGTTAGGTATGAAACTGGTAAGCAGTTAGAAAATATTTTTACGAAGACATTTTCTTCAAACAAGAGTACATGAAATTTGCTAGTTAGGCTGGTTTAAAATATGCTTAGTTGGATGGTTGGTTAATAATTTGTGAGTGTAGAAAATCAAATTACACCGGTGTAATATTTGGACATTGCTACAAAGACTTGTTGGTACATTTACATGGCCTAAAACAATGTTCATAAATACTTTCAAATAAGAGAGTATAGTACTTAACTATGCTCAAACAACTATTTTACAAACACACACACACACACACACACACACACACACATATATATATATATATATATATATATATATATATATATATATATATATATATATATATATATATATATAGGAGGGATCAAATTACACCGGTGTAACATTTGATTAATGTTACACCGCTCAATAACGCTTTAACGAATACAAATTTTATAAAATCCACCGTTGGATTGAAAGCTTATATCGTATAGATCATCCATGTTGAATTTTACAAAAATCTAAAATCGTTTGATATGTTATTGAGACTGATGAAGATCAATGGTTTATGCGTTTTTATTGAATACCGTTAATCTTGATCTATCTCAAAAACATATCAAACGATTTTAGATTTTTATACAATTCAACATGGATGATCTATACGATATAAGCTTTCAATCCAACGGTGGATTTTATAAAATTTGTATTCGTTAAAGCGTTATTGAGCGGTGTAACATTACTCAAATGTTACACCAGTGCAATTTGATCCCTCCCCATATATATATATATATATGGTTTAGATCATGCTGTTGTTGCGCATAACATTAGTTCAATCTATTCAAAAAGTAATCATGTCAATGATGAATGATCATGAGCTTTCATTTCAAAGTCTCATGGACAGCTAAGCTGAAAAATCAAGGTCTCCTAATCCCATGCTTCTGGTTTTCATGAATGCCTATAAACAGAGTTCAAACTTTGGTACTTATATTCTCAGAATGTTAATAAAAGGCATTAACAAGAACCCTCCTCATCACAGTAACTTACCAGCAATAGCTTATAAGAAAAAAATTGATTTTATTTTTTATCTTTTGTTATAGAAATAGCTTATACTTAACACAAGCATTTATCCAAACATGACATTTTTCAATGATAAAACACAATGTCATAAATGACTATGTAACCAATTTCGATTGACAACAGACAACAATGATAAAATTTGCAAAGTATGTAAACAATGCATACATTCATTGTATAGGATAAACAAAATCATGTACAATAATTAGGATACATGTTGTCTTTGTATTCATTACAGTTTAGTGTATTTGGTTAAGCTTCACTTCACGCATGCATTTCTTTAGTTTCATCCTTCAAGGTGATACTTAAAAGCCTATTTGGTATATAAAGTGTTGTTTTGATCAATGTGCAATTAATTGTTATATGATTTTACGAACACATTTGTTGATCAATGCACAAGTTTTTCATCATGATATCAAGAAAATTTATTTATTTCAGATTTTTACACGGCTTAATGAGAACGTTTAAGAGAACATGTTTCCTAATTGAACAAGTTTTGTTGATACCATCTACAAAGAACACGTTGAGAAATAAATTTTCTTGAAAATATTTCAAAATACTAGGGATTTTGCTTAGATGTTTGGACTCATAAAACAATAAGATTGTCAATATGCTGAGTACTGAATACTTCGTTGCTTTGAAATTTTACCTACATTTTCACATTTCTTTTCCTTCAGTATATAGGCGAATCTCCAAGAGAAACAAAAAAACAGGTAACAATGTAAGCCACTAGGTTTGGTCTAGTGGTGAGAGATTTGGATAGTACGCTATAGGTCGTGAGTTCGATTCCCAGCTCATTGTAAACAAATAAAAGAAGGTAAGAATCTGTTAAGTTGCCTCGGTAGTTTGTTTTAATATGAACATGTTTTGATTCTAGATGTTCAAGTATTCAATGTACAATTGAAGGTGAAGGGATTTAAGAGGAGTTTTTCAAAAATTTAATCCTCTTAGCGGAACAATCCCGATGAACGGATCTTGATTAAACCATTAATCACAAATCAAAGAACACAAAACCACAAGTTTATGTGTTTACCTCTTGAAGTGCAGAACCTTTGAAGTAGAAATTGTTTCTGATCACGAGCAAAGCAAAGTAGCGATGCATCTACTCAGTCCACACGAACAGACCTTCTCCGATAACCGGTGCTAGCCAATTCCACCAGAGATTCAGAGAGAACCGGGTTTAGAGAGCGGCGGCTAGGTTTCACTTTGTAAATTAGGTTAAGCTTTTTTTTAAAACTCCATCACAAGGGTTCTATTTATAGAACCACTTGTCTGGTCATCAAGCCAAGCACTGCACCGTACCTTACGGTGGACAACATTTCTCTATTTTTCATAAATTAAATAATAAGTCATACTTAATTATTTAATTACTAATAAACCTGCTTATTATTTTATAAATAAGTCTTACTTATTTATTTCTCTCATCTATCTGTCCTTTGTGTGTGACCCTATAGGTTCTCGTAACGTTGGCAATAATATTAAATCACATATTTAATATTATAAACAGTGAGCGGTATCTAGCAACACATCATTGCTACCCAAGTGACGAGAATGTCATGTGATCTGACGAAACCTTTATGTGATAACGATCGTGTGTATAATTACCCCTTTGCCCTTATATCTATATTGAACATAAGACATAGATCGTGTCACCCTTGTATGGTTCAATATCTTATTTATTGATCCCAGAATATACTGAGCAACGAATAAGCTCAATATCTCATATTGACTTAGTTCGGCGTGGCCACGCATTTTATCAGTCATATTCCATCAAGAGGCCTACAGATATTGCTCCTGTTATGTAGGAGGGGCAAATTCCATCTAGGTCACTCATGTCCCTCAGCATGATTTATAGAGTACCCATCAACCGACTTTATAGTCATAGTGGTTTCAGGTCCATAGTGGTTTCAGGTCGAAGGGTGGTATACGCCATTATCTCTATGAGAATAACTTATGACACTTTTCATAACATACTATGTAGTATTCTCATGGCGGGTCAATCCAATATAAATATTACTCATAATATTTATATCTATGTGAAGACTTGATATCTCATATCCATGACTCGTGAGATGAAGTCATCAATCTACTCACATAATAGTCTCTATGTTTTACTGTTATCCCACATCACAGTAAAACTTGACTATGGATACTTTAAGAATAGTGTCATTATGTTTAATGGAGTCTCACTATTAAGTCACACTTAATGTTCCATTAATTAGACTAACTATTCTAGGGACTTTATTAGTTTGAAACAAACATAATAAAGAAATGCCTTATTATATATATTAAATATATAAATCAAAGTCATCATACAAAAGACGATTCTATCAAAATAGATTGGCTTTTAGGGCTTACTCCAACAGAAGGGTCCAGTGGGATTAAAATGAATGTAGGCAACGCTCTTGTACTAGATTTTCTATGACTAGAATGTACATGTTAGAACTCAATAATGAGAAAAATAAATTGAGAAAGATCGATTATTTGAAATTGATAGAATTAGATAACATGATTACAAATTTACAATGAGTGTGAGATACACTTTATATAGTGATTATAACTAAATTAACTATCCTAACCAACTTGCAACTATAGTTTCCGACTAATTCTAACAATCTTAAAATTTAGATTGAGTTTAACTCAATCTGTCAAAACTGACTTGAAAGATATGCCTCCCACTTATATAAACATGTTATACTTCATCCAATGTGGGATTATGAGAAATACATGAACAATTAATATTTGGTTTCAATTTGTTCACACTCACATAGATGCGAAAAAAGTACAAAGAAAAAATAATTAAATAATATGTATGTTTTGTTATGTGTGTGACCAAAAGGTGAGAAAGACTATACAAATATTTCTCGCTGAACAAATCTTGTATATGCAATGGTACTGTTTTTGAATTTCGGTTGGTTCTTTCTCAACCCTACAAATCTTGGATAACCTCATAAGTTATGAGCTTGTGGTTTTTGAAAGTGTCTCTCAAGTTCCAGTGGAAGCTATTCACTCCCGTTGTAGTGGTGTATCAGAATTTATTTAGTTTTTGGTGAGCAAAAGGGACCAAGTCCTAAACAAAACATTAACCCCTATGAAATCGGATACCAACATAGTCTGCCAACAAGGCAAAGTGTACAAAATCAGGACATAACCAAAATTTAAATTTGCCAATAAATCAAGAGCTTTATTTGCTTCTCAAAGAATCGTGTATCACAATTTAAATTATAATTTTGAGGTAAAATTTGTTAGGCAATAAGTGAATATGGTGTTTATATCCTTATAAAGACGGCCATTTCTGGAGTTAGTCACTATATTGTTGAAATTTTTTTTCTTTTATTAAACTATTGTGCGGAGAAAATATCCAATTTACACCAAAAAAAAAGTATAAAATAAATTGATCAAATTCTTATCCTTGTGACCACCTAAAACTTTCTCCTAGTAACTCTACCCAAATTCCTTAAATGTTACTCTCTCCGTCCCAAAATAAGTGTTGCATTTGACTATTGTACACTTGTCGATGCACAATTTTGATCATTTATATTTTGCTAGCTTAATAATATTTTGCCTATTCAATTTTTTTTTTATCATTTATATTTTAGTTGTGTATTATTTTTTTTTTGAAGCATTTAGTTGTGTATTATTAAAAATTATGAAAAATTGATTTTTTTTTGACAATTGAAAAATTGATATTTTAAAAGTACCCATCAAAACAAATCTAACAAGATCTTATATGCTAATATTTATTTTTATATATTAATAAAAAAATATACTCAAAATAACTTATAAATAATACACACAGTCAAATTGTGACGCTCACGGAGTACTTGGTTGGTTTTAAAATTCAACACACGTGCACAAAAATAAAATACTCCCTCCGGTATCATATATAAGCAAAAATAGTTTTTTTTTAGATTCATTGAAAAAGTGATGCATTTGGTCTATATTTTATAGGGGTGTACATGGATGGGGTAAATCCGGTTGATCCGGTCAAACCCACTCAATCCAACCCAAAAAAATGGGTTTGGTCAGGCAAGTAGGTGGATACAGATTTCAAAAATAAAAAACTCATAAAAAAAGTCGAGTTCCGGGTAAAACCGGACCCAACCCAAAAAACCCACTTACCCACTAGTTCTATTTTTCCATTTGATCATTAAATATTTTTATATTGAAAATAAGTTATACTATTTTTTAGGAAAATAGAAAGATTTAATAATTTTTATAAACAAATATGATAATTTATCGCACTATTTAAAAAATAAAATGAAAAACTAGAATAATTTTCATAAATATATATTATAATTCATCGTTTAGTTATTTGATATTAAAAAAAGCAAAAAAATTATTTGGGTAGCAAACTATCTAACCCGTAAATTAGTGGGTTTAAACGAAAAATAGGTGATTATTTTTTATAGTGAAAAAAGTTACATTATTTTTCAAGAAAATACAATGGTTGAAGTTACATTATTAAAAAATATGATGATTCGATATTTAAATATTTAATATAAAAAAATAGAAAAATAATTTGGGTAACCCACTACCCAACCCAATCCAACCTGAAAATGATTGGATTTACCCAATCCGGCCCAATATTATAACGGGTGGTTATTTTTCTCGACTCAATCCAAAGTATCCTATGTGATTCGGGTTTTGGTTTGACCTACGTACACCCCTAATATTTTAGACTAAATATATTTATTTGTCAATGAATTTAAAGATGGAGAGAGCACCCTATTAACTAAGAGCACACTTATCGCCTGCTATGAAAATGTTTCTACAGTCTTTTAAATACTTTGTGTCAGAGGTGAACCGATAATTCATGTATAAGGAACGTGCATAAACTTGCATCGTTCAATTGCAGAAGCACGGTGCTTTGCTGCTGTTTTGGCAAAGAAATAAATTAAAAAAATAAATTAAACTACATTGACTTAGTATAAAGTATAAATGTGGAAAATTTTGTGGTATTCAGTGGAACCCATTTGACAGTTTTTGATGAGTTGTATGGATATTTAAGAAATATAGTTTTGATTTTAAATAATTGGGAAGTGTGAGATGGTATAAAAAATTGAATGAGACCCATTTAAAGAACCCAAGTGGGTGTTATGGATGTGTATGCTCTAGTTAAAAACAAAAAACAGTGGTACGTGGCGGTGTTTTTACGGTATTCTCATTACATTTTGACTTGACCCGACCGACCCACTCTTTCATCACCATCGCGGAAAAAATCGATTTTCCAGATAGAGAAGGAACAGAAGCTACTTCCCAAAACCCTAAACCCCCAAATTGAGCTGAAACTCGAATTCCCAATCTTCAATGGCAACTTTCACATTGAAAACCGCAACTAACTTGCTTCACAGACACCATAACAACCTCACCTTCTTCTCCAATAACACCACTACAAGGACAAATCTTCCCTTTTCGCAGAAGAGGAGATCGCGTTTGGTTCCCACAGTTTCAATGTCAGCTACAACAACAGTTCAGACTTTTCTTGAAAAGTCTTCTCCTTCCACTAAAAGCACTGCAATTCCAATAATGGTGATTATCCATAATATCTTTTTGTTCTATGTTTCAATGCTCAAGTTCTGTTATTTATTTATTTATTTCATTGTGCATTTCTATATGAACACTCTCTTTAATAAATCCAACTTGCAATGAAAAAACTTTCAATCTTGATGTCTAGTTATGATAAAGTTTCCCAAGTTAGTGTGTTATGTTATGATATCAATATCTTATATTTTCTGTTACTATGTATCTGTTTTTACACATAATTGAATAAATTGCAACTTCCTATACTGTGTATCTGTTTTAACACATAATTCATAGTCTAATGAACTGTTGTCAATTGCGGAAAATAACGGTTTGTTCAAATTCTGCTGAGCTGTAGTGCTCTGTTTGACAATACTTTGTACTACTAGTGTGTCGTGGAAGTGGAACCGTAGTGATTTGTTCAAAACCTGTTACACTATATTTGACAACATTGATCAAAATCTGCTACACTTTAGATTTTATCCACTTCATTATATTTTATTGTATCTGCATTGATATTTTTCTCTTCGAATTTACAGTTTTTTATTTGAACATGAGTAACTTTTTTTTTTTTTTGTGGCGGGGGGATGAGTTTGTTTACCTATTTGAGCCCAACCTTATGATTTGAATAAACTTAGTTGCGTGCACATCTTTATAAAATCTGATTCCCCGCCTATTTTAAAATGCTAGCTGTGGAACACTGATGTTCATTTTTGTTTCTTCTGCTTAGGTTAATGCATGTACTGGAAAAATGGGAAAGGCTGTTATTAATGCAGCAGAAGCAGCTGGACTGAATGTTGTTCCAGTGTCATTTGGGTGTGAAGAGGAGTCCGGAAAGACTTTTGAGGTCTGTGGAAGGGAATTCCTCGTGCATGGTCCTTCTGATAGGGAGAGTTTTCTCGAATCTGTTCGTGATAAATATCCAAATTTAATTATTGTGGACTACACAATACCAGATGCAGTCAATGGTATGTATTTTGAAGCATATTTTCTAATTGTTGGAGATACTTATAACTTAGTATTCACTTTTATCCGAGTCATTTCACCTATCTGTATACATAAGTCGATATTGGGAGTGCAAGTAATCATCTTCCAATTGATAGTGCATCTGCATAAGGAAATCAATTTATATTGCTACTACTATAAATCAACATCTTTGCTCAACCTTCTTTCATTCCTTTTAACTTGATTTTCTCAATGTTGTGGAAACTTTTGGTTGGCTGATTAAAATGCACTGCAAATTAGCCCTTTAAGCTGTGTCATTGCACACCCTTATTTTATTAATCACACTGGTATATAATGCCCACACCTAGTATTGTGAATGACCATTTTTTGGTTAGCCCTTTTGGTAGAAGTTCAGTAATTATTTAAAGGAAAATGCTAATTTTCTTTGCCGATTGATATTCGAAGCACATACACATCCTTTATTCTTAAAAGAAAGATACATTGCCTATCATAAAGACCATGCCAAGGTGACCTTCACTATTCTCCCTATCATCTCTGTGCAAACTACTGACACAGATCAATATGGGTTACTTCATCAATTTATGTGTTGCATTTCTCTGTTTTTTTGTTGGTTCATTTTGTTTTAATGTTGTTACTTAATTACCTTGATCTTTTTTTGTGTTTTCTGGCGATCTTGGTGAGGGAGAGAAATAGAATACGGACAATTACTTTATTCCACTTTTTCAATTGTACTTGAGTTAATGCAAGCACCACTCTTAATTACTATATTGCCATATTTTAATGCATATTGCCTTTTCTACTACTCATTTTACCTATTTTGTTGAACCGTTTCTCTTGAAATTTGTAGACAACTTCCCTCCACTGCCAATAGGATTGATATTGGTTTCTGCTCTTCCAATAAGTATACATTTTTTTTTGGCTGGATATCTAATTATGCAACCTGATTTTTTTTTGACTGGATATCTACATGATTCTTCTTTTTCTTAGAATATTTTCCCCATTTGCGTCTGGTAATATTTTCCCCTTCGCTGTCTAACTTGCTCTCTATTTTACACCTAACCGTAATTTGATGGCAAATAATATGAGGGCTGTTCTTGGCTTGCTCGTTGACCAGTGTACGTTGTGAGCCTTAATGCAAAAGCAAAACACGCTTCTGGACTTTCACAATAGAATTGTGATTGAACTTTTGATTTTATAATATTGGATTAAAAGTATTTTATGAAACATTATAAGGGTGTTGGTGCTATTTATTAACCCATTCTCATTTGCAGGCAATGCAGAGTTATACAGTAAGGTCGGGGTACCCTTTGTGATTGGGACCACTGGTGGGGATAGGGACTTGTTATATAAGACTGTTGAAGACTCGAAGAATTATGCGGTGATATCCCCACAAATGGGAAAACAGGTAAATCATAATTCTAAAACCATGAGAAATTTTCTATTCGTCACATCTTTTAGCACTCATGTATATCCTTATGCTGCTATATTTTTTCCTTTAGGTTGTTGCGTTTCTTGCAGCTATGGAAATTATGGCAGAGCAATTTCCTGGAGCCTTTTCTGGGTATTCCTTACAGGTATCTCGTTTGCTACATTTACATCTTGTTGCTTTGGGAGGGTTGAGGAGTGCTAGCAACACACTCTTTAACGAACACACTCTAACACACTCTCTTCTATTGATTAAAATTTATATAGGTCCCATAAAAGTTATATGAGTCCACATTTTTTTATGGGACCCATGTGAATTTCAACCAATAAAAGAGAGTGTGTTGGAGTGTGTTTGTTAAAGAGTGTGTTGCTAGCATTATTCTGGGAGGGTTTTGTTAGGAACATAATAATCTTGGCACACCCTCTGAACTGTCTACCATTTCAGAGGGACTTATACAAATGAATAGTTAAACTGTTTCATGTTGGTAAAAATAACAAAGTTTAATAAGTTCTTCAGTTTTATTGGTTCTCGTTCTTTATTAAAGCTTCTGTTTGATGCAATATTAAAATCTGATGCATTCTTCCAAGATTGTAGGTATTAGAGTCTCATCAAGCAAGCAAAGTTGATGCATCTGGAACTGCCAAGGCTGTGATATCATGCTTCCAGAAACTGGGTGTGTCTTACGATATGGATGAGGTGCGTTAGATCACATTGCACAGTTTCATTTCGTACAACATGGTATCTCATTATTATCTCGACTGTTGCAAAACTCCTCGGCCCTCGCTTGCTGAACCTCCTTCTGTGTGGTCTGAATTAATTAAGAAAACTAGTGCCCTAGCATAAGTGTAGCTCACATGGAGATTTTTTGCTGGATTCTAATTCTATGATAGTTGTCAATACATTTTTATTTGTCGGTTCATTATCCACACTGAAAAAGTAATCTGCACGATTATGTTTAAAGTAATCTGCACGATTTCATGTTGACTAGTTCATTATCCACACTGAAAAATTAACACCTAATTTCAATTTTTGTCTTTATACTAAAAGAACCACAGATTCTTACTGGATTTTCCTCTTCTTTTCAATGAATTTTGTTAGATACAATTGATCAGGGACCCCAAGCACCAAGTTGAACTGGTGGGAGTCCCAGAGGAGCATTTGTTGGGTCATGCGTTTCATATGTATCATTTGACATCACCAGATGAAACGTAAGAATTAACATTTTCGTCTTCTCTTTTATGTTTTGACATATTTATTCTCGTCATTTACTAATCTTTTTTATTGTGTTGTTTCTTTTAAAAATTGTTGCAGAGTTTCGTTTGAATTCCAACATAATGTCTGTGGTAGATCAATATATGCCGAGGGCACTGTTGACGCTGTACTATTTCTTGCTAAGAAGGTGCTTATACTTCCATTCACTTTACCTTTTTTATCATCCAATTTATCAATCGTTACCACATGATTTGATGGCACTCCACCATGTTGTGTTTTTTAGCATGAAAATGTACTTATTAGTTACTACACATGTATCATATACAATTTCTGATTCAGAATTTATTTTATGTATGCAGATTGAAGCAAAGGATCCCAAGAGAATATACAATATGATTGATGTCTTGCGAGAGGGTAATATGCGATAAAAAATTCTATAGAATAAGGTGCAAGATGCCATTTGTTGAAGTTGCTTAATGAGATTTTCCATTCTAATAAAAGCAATTTTCATCTTGTGTCCAATTTTGTTGTCTGTTTATTTTGAGGATAGTTTAGTGAGAGCACCATCCCATGTGATATTGTATCAATTTCAGTTTCTCATTACTTTTATTAATTAGGTAACTTTGCAAGCAAGTTTGGTTTATCTATCTTTGCTAGTCTAAAAACTTGTTCTTGTATTCACTTGAAAGGGAAAATTAAATCACTCAAGTCAACTTAACCAATCTACTGATGTGTTTGGATAAGTTACGGAATTGAATTCTTTTTGATATAATTGATTGGATGTTTAGTGGAAAATAAAAAAGGATGATTAACCTTTTGGGATTTTTTTTCCACACTACCACCTTCTCGCACGCCTTCTAATTTTCTATTTCACAATTTCGCTACTTAAGTAGCGGACATGTAAAATCTTGATTTTTTTCATGTTAAGAGGGTTATTTTTAACTCAAATTTCTCATTTTTATAACGTCTGCTAGAATCCGCTACTTAAGTAGTGGACAAGAATAATTTGGTAAATTTGTAGAGTGCGTGAGAAAATTGCCAAGAAACTTTCCTAGCCTTTACTATGAATGGAATGCGTATCCTATGGATTGTATATTACCATACTCTCAATTTTTATCTTCTATTTTTCTCTCCTTTGTTCTGTATTTGGGTGAAGTATCCTCGTACTTAATTCTGAACCGTGGATATAGTATCATTTGTATTTTTTTTGCCCAATTAATATATAACTTTTGCTATTCAAAAAAAATTGATTGGATGTTTATTCATTAGTTGATTTGGAGGTTGTTGGAATAAATTACAGAATAATTTATGTATACTAAAGGCATCCTCAGTACACGATGAAAATTAATCCCGTCTGACTAATTTTCTCAAACAATTAAAATTCATTTAAGGGACCGATCTCTTTTAATAAATATTTTTTAATATGTACCGCAATGTTTTAAGAACCGGACCGGAGGTCGAACCGTTGTGACAACTGGTTCAAGGGTCAACCGGTCGGATCGGTTCAACCGTTATTGAACCGTTTATATTGAACCGTTCATATAATTTTTTCACGTGTTTGAGTCTATGGTTGGAAAGGAAAGATTTTTGATTTTTTAACCTTTCAATTTCAATCCATCGTTTTTTTTAATTAAAAAATCAGTTTTTTTTTTTTTTTTTTTTAAGTGAGAGAAAAACCGGCCGGTTTTCCGGTTCACCGGTTCACCGGTTCACACCGGTTCACACCGGTTCATACCGGTTCACACCGGTTTTTGACCGGTTCCACTGACTAGCGGTTCTTGCTAGTCGACCGGACCGCCGAGGGCACCGGTTCGTGGTCGAACCGGTCGGACCGGCCGGTCCGGTCCGGTTTTCAAAACATTGATGTACCGGTCAGAGTTTGTTTGAATTTTAAACCTAATAGTTAGAGGGTAAAGTATTTCTCATTTGTTTGAATTGGTTACAACTCCATGATTTAAGAATAAGAGATTATTTTTGTCATCCTACCAATTTTTTTGCGTGCCCTGACGTTCGCTACTTAAGTAGCGGACAACATTTTTTTAAAATTTTTCATCTTTATAACGTCCGCTACTTAAGTAGCGGAATGGTAAAACGAAAAACGTGTAAGGTGTGAGTTACCGATAGGGTGGTAAAAAGAGATCTCTAAGGGGGCGTTTGTTTCACGGATACACAAATGATTCACAGGATTAACTTTCCCAGTAATATAAAGTAGGAACCTTGTTCCCAAGAAAATAGTACAAAAAGTGTTTGGTTAGTAACTTTATTCCTAGGCATCTTTTCTTACAAAATCCGAGGAATAACTAAACTATATTTGGCTTGCAATAAATATTCCTGGGAATAAATGTTATAATTATCAAAATACCCCTGATGTAGATATAATGAAATCACCAATATTTCCCTGGAGATTTGTAAAACTTGTTCACTAACGATCACCATATTTACGAAACAATTGATAGTCATATCTGTTCCAAGAAAAATATATCAATCAATAATCAACTAAAACCATATTCCCCTTCCACTCCTTGTTTCTTTCACCATATACTCTCACGCTAATTTACATTAAAAAAAAAGAAAAGAAGAAGCAATAATGGGTAATTCAAAGAAGAAACATGATTATGTTTAATAATAGCAAACAACAACAAATTATCGAGAAAAAAAAGTAGCAAATAGTAACAACATACAAATCTGAGAGTGAAAGAATTGGAAGAGTTAAAAAGAATATCATATTACCTAGAACAATAGTGAAATCCATTACCAATAAAAAATGGCAAGTTGGTGATGAACAAACAATTTAATAGAATATAAAGCAATTGTTTCAACGTGGAAATTGTTTTGGAAGGAAGATTGAGCAGGTAAATTAAAGGGTAAAAATGAGTTTTCATAGCAGAACATGGGTTCATGGTTCCTGGGAACAAAATTTTCCAGCCCTCATCTCATGGGAATAAATTGGAGAAGAATGTGGGGGAAATGTGGGTAGTTAGAGGTTCCTGGGTACTTTTAATTTCAAGGCTTTTTTTGTGTTCCAATGTACCAAACGTGGGTTTATTTATTTCAGGCCTCAGTATCACGAGAATATTATTTTAAGAAGTAAAACAAACGCCTCCTAAGAATAATACGAAGAGGTGAGCTAAGAACCGGAAGCATTAATAGAATAAGTAGGAAATAAAAAAGACGATTGTTCTTTGTCCCCTTAAATTAATCAGAATCCTTTCATGTCATTCCCATTTATAGGGAGAGTGCAAATCTTACTTTGGGAAATATTTTTTTAGTAGTGTAAATCGCACTGAAAAAGGTCTTTTCAGTAATATATTTTCTAGTATGAAAAATTCAGGGGATTATGAGTAACCATAAAAGAAACCATGTATGTATAAAGCCTATAATGCATAAAAACCTTGGTGTATTTTTTAATAAATTAACAAAAAATTAATCTCATGTTGCTTGGATCAAAATTGCTTTTGCAAGTCTAGTTACCAAAATAAATTTGTGTATTTAAAATTAGATTTCATCTATATTTTAGTTTGATAAATATTTATACAGAACCAAGGTTCGAACTCCGAATACTCCACTTATTCATATGTGGAATTTCTAGCTACTAGACTACTTTGAAAAAAAAAAATTATGTTTGTGGGTAAGCATCATCTAAAAGTGTATAAAAAGGTAGCCAAGCCACAAACATAAGGATTTGCTAGTATAAACAAACGAATTAAACCAACAAAAAAGTCATAATACCTTTTACTTGGATACTATAAGGTTCATACCAATCATTAATACACAACCAAATCATATATCAAATTTCAACCACAACCCTTTTTTTTAAAGTCTATAAACTAAATCTCCTAATTCTCTTCAATATACAAACTTATAAAGTTGTCACCCATTCCTATAAAATCTAAACAAATTACATAGTTTTATGTCCTAAAAAACTGAAAAGTAATAAATTAGTTCTGGCCTTGATGGAATTAGAACTTAAAATTCAACTTATCCATCCATTTGAAAACTGTTAGCAGTAATTTTGGACTTGTAATAATATGCCAAAACTACATAATCAACAAAAACCAGTGAAAATATTGGTTTTCATTTTCAACTAGCTGCAACAGCATTAGCTCTAGGATTTGTATCAAGTAGTTGATGCAGCTTTGCACCTGAATTTGGTTTGTTCTCACAGAAACCATTCTCTTCTTCTGCAGTTCTATCATCAGAATTGGAATTGTTAACTCTTGATAGTAAGTTTTCTGTACTTACAGGTGTAGCTCTATTGTCAATGTTGTTCAAAATTATCTCTTCTGTTTGTCCCAGTTGAGTGTTTTTCAGCTTTTCCTGAGTCAAAATTATCTATATTCAGTTTCACAAAGTACCTACTATAGTACTATGAATTATGACATACCGAGGTGTAAGGGAATTTTGTGTGTGCAATGTGCATTACCTTTAATGTAGCATTTTCCATCTTCAGCTTCTCAGAGTTTTGAGCCAATTCATTCATTTCTGATTTCAGCAACAAATTCTCAGAAGTCAATGCATCAACTCTTCGTGCCAGTTCTTCAGCCTCGGCCTGTATAGAGGAAATAAGAACATTAGTCATGGACATTCCTTTTGTGAGAGCTTTAATTTTTTGAGGCCTACATGTACATGCATAAAAGCCTTGTTTGGATAAACAACTTAATTAAGTGCTTGCTGCATAAGCACTCGTCTTATAAATGCTTATGTATAAGCTATTTCTATAACAAAAGATAAAATAAAGTCAAACTGTTTTCATATGCTATAAGTTGTTTTCATAAACTATCATGGAGAGGTTATGGAAGTAAGCTAAAAATCGATAGCTTACGAACATGTCACAAGTTGTTTCTACAAGTTCTCCCTAACAGTCTCACATGTGCTTATGTCAGTAGATAAGATCAAATAAATCAATCCAAACAAGCCCCAAATATAAAAAAAAGTGACGATAAAAACCACGTGAAATGAAAATTGCAAAAATTCATACCTGCTTCCTCAACCTGGACCTTCTAGCAGATTCACGGTTTGATTGTTTCCTCTTCTCACGTTTCAGCTCACGCTCATTCTAAGGAATTCAGATCAAGAAATAAGTTAGTGTCAACAAAAGATGAGGATGCTACATCATTGCTGTGTGTCAAAAGAATCTCTAATGTACAAGATGTGAGTACTGAACCATCGGAAGGACTAAAATCTGATGGTACCTGCATCCAAACTTCCGGAGGCAAAACTCCACAAGGTTGTGCAGCAGCGGCGGAAATGGTGGAAGGGTTCCTCAGCTCGAGTGCTGTGGTCATACCTGAAGAAAGTATAGGTCCAACAATCTTTTCTGCAACACTGGCTGGAGCAACTGATAGCGTCTTTTTGAAAGCTGCATTCTCTTTGGAAACCGGACTATCTTGCATCTCAGTTTTCCCTTCTCCATCTGTCAGGTAATTAAAACTTTAAGATATTTGTATGTAACAATAACATTCTGAATTTAAGTAGGACGTTTTAATGAAATGCATACATAGGATAGGACACCAAATTTTTTACTGTAATCAACTCAAAAAAGGCACTAATCTTAGTATCAAATGATTTAAATTAATCAGAAAGTTAAAAGCGGATTAATTTCACCTTAACATGCATTAACAATTAGATAGTATCTATTTATTAAGATCATACTCAATGAACTGTTGACACCATGTTTACAGTCATGACATGGCACCAGAAGTATATATTTGTAATCCAGAATGACTATTATTGTTTATCATACCTGTGGTTGTTGGTGTTCCATCCCGGCTCCTTTTCCTCGTTCCATTGGTCTGTGCATAACATTGGCAAACATTTTCATGCTTCAATATTTTACACCATTTTAAATAAGATAGACTATTAGCGTACACAATTGAGAAAAAAAGCGATAATAGCAAGAAATTTCTCACCCCAGTAGTGTTGCCATCACTTCCATCGCTGGAACCCTCAGTATCCACACTGTCGATATCATAAAAAACTATTCAGTAATTGACACGAACTTCGAAGAATAACGAACTCATAGAACAAGGAAATATAGGAAGTGCAGCTAATTCTGGTAAACATCGCATAGAACAAACCTCCGTGATAGCCTATTTTCCGCTCCACGCTCAGCACTCTCAGCATTGCCGTTGCCTATTGACATCGCAAGCCCGTCAAATCCTTTCAATTTTTTCATTAAACCATGATCAGTGTTTCCAGATGATTTGGTTGGTGTCTCTATGCTTGAAGGAGTCCCAGCCTGCACAGATTCCCCAAGTCAAATCCACCATTATTTTCAGTATTCAGAGAATCAAAACTAGGAACTTAGAAGTGATCTCGGAAAAAAAAATCAAAACTTACAGCAGGTGAAGATGGAATTCCTTGACCATGTGAATTTGGCCCCTGTATTTTATCAATATAATTCGTAAGTACACAGGAAAACATTCAACAACAAAGGCCTGCTACATTAATTACATCGAAGAACTCAGAAGTTAATTAGTAATAACAGTAAAAATGCACCAGTACAATACTAGCTTAAACAAAAGAATCACATCTCAAAATATCACATTTCATGGTTCATATTCATAAATTAAAGTACATTTATAATTAACTAATTCATGGTCCAAACAATAATATACGTATATTTTAGCATGAATGAGTGAGAATGTGAGAATGTGAGAATGTGGACTTACGACGGCAACCGCAGGGTGAGTATAAACCCCTCCATGTGGATAAAATGATGCATAAGGCGGCCCATATGGATGAACCATAGGCTGCAAGAAACAATAAGTAAGCAAATTATTCATCTCTGCCATCAAGGACATGCACAAGGGATAACCCCCAAACAAAAAATAGACACATAAATATTAATGGTACAACAAAGTAAATGAACTTAGGGAGCACTACCTGTGGCGGTCCCCACATGTATGGGTGAGGAGCATGACCAGAAGCAACAGTTGAGTTGAAGTATGGTGGAATGTTGACTCTTTGCCCATAATATGCCTGAAGATAAAAAAGATACTTCAAATCACCAAAAGCAGTTTTTGATGGGAAATTATTTTCAAAAGTGAAAGCAATTTCGGGCTGATATGAAGTCCATCATAGATATCATAGTCGCACCAGGTGCAACACGATGCGGAATTTCAACATGATACTAATTAGTAAATATATATTGATATTGCATAATACTGGATGTGTAATATAAAACACCAAGGGAATGGTACTATATGTCTTCACTTGACAAAAAAAAAGTAACTTAAAACATATACACGTAACGTAACGACTCTGTGCGGATGCAAATTTATCTTACAAATGTATTTTGCATACAATTGATAACTGATAATTGATACAACTTTATCTTAAAAATATATTTTAAAAATAATAACTGATAAAATTCTTAAGTCACAAATGTGAACTGTCCGTAGCGGTACGTAACGACCGGTGCGGATGCATGAGTCTCTTACTAGTTACAATAAAATAAGGTTGGAAATTTGCAAGAGGGAACAAAATAAATAGCTTTCATCATATCATTGGTTTAAGAGCAAATCAAAATGGAAAAAATAAAAAATAAGTGGACAATATATTTCAAATAAGGTAGCCGAAATCTTTATGAAAATCTGTAGGACCAGATTACTGACTTTGAAGCACGGCATAAACAGTGCCGACGAAGACAATAATGCAATGGTTGATATAAATATCAATATGTAGATCATAAGAGTTTTCAAAAGAGTAAAATAGCTAGTAGGAAAATCAATAAAGTTCGCCACATCTTTAAACTACTATACTTTATAGAGATTAATTTTGATACACTGTTAGTGTAAAACGTTTTACACTGTCAACCAATCACAAACCATCCTTTGTATGATTTTGAAGGTAGATATGATTAAAGTCAAATATTTTAGCGATATAATGGTTATGATAGATTGACAGTATAAAATATCTTTACAGTGTCGATTAAACCCTACCTTTTCTGGATATAGTATATAATAATATATATACTTCAATTACTAAACATTTAAAGCAATTACACTGAAGTGAAGATAGTTAAACAGATAACAACAACGAAAATTCAAGTCATCAAGAACAAAAGCAAACGGTCGGTAACCTGCATGGCAGCCCAATCAGGATAGACATGAATGTTATGCTGGTTGGTTTGATTGATCTGATCCTGTTAACAAAAAAAGAACAATAGTATTTAATCACATGCATTATAAAATGCTTAATACATGCATACACTGTTCTCATGCTTACAGTTGTTACAGGTGAAGAAGGCTTTTCAATCTTAATGGATTTCCCATCCTCACTGTTTCCCATGAGGTAAGCACCGAAAATGCGCCAAATACTTTCTGAGAAATTATTCAACTGCACTACATAAAAGCCATGTAAACTTTATCAGCTATCAAAAGAGAGATAGCCACAAAGTAGAAAGAAAAAGATAAAGAAAAGCAGCAAAAAGGAAGAACTATTCAAACATTTATGAAGCACCATCACATACACACAGACACCAGACACAACACTGACCCATAAATACTGTAATAACAAGTGTCAATCATGTGTCGGTGTCCGACACATGCATAATATCAAGTGCTGATGCTGCTACATAGCTTAGCTTAAAAACATTGCTTCAACAATAAAACAATAAAATCAAATGCAAACAACATAGTATATTAGACAATTAACTTGTTCAGTTTGACACTGACCTAGTAATCTACTATAGAGAAGATGGTATCATGGCATCATACAAGCATCATACAAACATCATATTTTTTTGCCAAGGGCCACAAATAAAATGGAATCAAAGACCTTATTACATAGTCAATCAATAACTGAATTTTGTATAGAGTCAAAGATGTCTTTTTGCTACCCCACAAAAGTCACAAGTCACATACAATTAGAAAAAAATCACAAACAGACACAGTTTATCATAATTAATTAACAGGACAAAAAAGCCCTTCAATTTTTTTTCACTTCAACATGATAAAATCATAAAACTATTTAGATTCCTGAATTTTGCTCCCTAAACCCCATAGTTCATAATTTACATACTTGAATCCTCCTGATCCAAAATAAAACACCGCTTATTATTTTCAGCTATTTCAATTTTCACAGCACAAAATAATAAACATAAAATTAGCAAATAAACATAACATAAAATAACTATTTAACACACACAGCACAAAATCAAAAGAATTCACTCTAGGATTCAATTTTCAGTGTTTCAACAAACAAACAAACAAACAAAATTCAAACTAAACAACATAATTTCTTCTACGGTACAAGAAATTATTCAATAATTTTCCCTTCATAAATAAAAATAAAACTTCCAAGTTTAAGAAACCCAAAACAAAAAAAAAATCAAAATTTTCTGATATTAACGACAAAATTGAAACAAACAAACAAACAAACAAAACAGCAAAATTTAACGTACCTGAACAATACCGAACAAAGAAACAAAATGAAAAAACACTTCGACGAAAATAAGGAACCAATCCTCGGAGCTTGAAAATTATGAACAACCTCAAAAATTGTATGAGTAGTTTCTCTCTCTAGAAAAAAACGAGGGAAAGGGGTTTGCTTTGAGAAAAAGAGAAAGAAAGGGGTGGTGACAGAAAAAGGAAGGAGGTGGAAGAGAGAATGGGAATGACACGTCATCACATACACGTGTCGTATGAGGAGCTGGCGTATTTCTATACCGTATATACGGTTGGGTGGACATTGTTGTGGTGAGCTGGCTATTTTTTTATTTATTTATTTTAAGTAAATCTTGGACGTACACGTGGTGATTGATTAGAAGGTGTAACCTAGCTCACCTCGGATCTCTCCGTTATGAACGCTTAAATACGTGTCTATCGGATTTTTTAATTAGTTTTTTGTCTTCAAATGGTATCTAGCGAAGAAAGACAAGAATGATTTCTGGCCTTTGATATACATAATAACCTCCCCATGTTTTCCATTAGATATGCTGTAACCGTTTTAGCATTTTTTTATTACAAGGAACCATGTGAAATTCTTGCCTTTCGTGTGCACTTTCTTCGTACTATTTAGCAATACTCTTCAATTAATGTCTTACATACGTGCTCGCTCTCCAATGATTAAGGAAAGAATAAAAATGGTAATATAATCTTGAAATTATATATATTTAATTTAATATCTTGAAATTTTAAAAAACAAGTACCATTTTCTACTTAAAATTTTTATTTCATTAACAAGTATCTCTTATCTCTTAAGGAGTATGGTTGATCGTATTACTGCAAATATACATCAAGGTGATATTTATGCAAATAGTAGTTAACTTCAGGTATATATCAACATGACTATATTATTAATTACGAAAAAAATTACTGATTCACATTTGTTTCTTTTGCTAACAATGTATCATAACGTTTCCGGATCAAAGAAGATTGTTTTCTGAATGAGTTTTGAGTGTTGGTGATGACAATTTTAGCAAGTGAACTAAATTCGTCGTTAAGTAATAAAATTTATAAGATTCGTATCCACAGGGATTGTTCTTATTTCAACGAAACAATTCAATGAATTTAGGATTAATTAATAAATTGCAAAGGGGGTTTTTAGATTGATTTGTAGTAACAATGACAATAATTAAAATTGCAAGAAAGTTGAAATGTGAACTTTTATGAGAGAAAGACGATTAGGAATTATTTTGAATCCTCTCTTTGTCCCTATCTGGTACTCTAGGTTCTAGCCCTCAACAATAAAATTCTTATAATTACGATAATTTAACAAAATAGGCCGAGTCCAATTCCTTGGCTCATCGATCCCGTTTATCTAATATAGCACCCTAATTCCTTAGGTGAGACTAATATTATCAAAAGCATGAATGAACGTTAAATTCTTAATCATACCAACTAATTCTTTATTCCTAAAGCAATTACGATTGGCAAACAATTAATCTAGTTCCAGTATAAACCCTAGGGTCAATAGTGATTTATAACTTAAAATCAATTCGAAAGTGATCAATTAACGAAAAGCAATAAACACAAGGTTAACGGAATAATTATAAGTTTTCATTGAATAAACTAGAACACGTAGTTACATGGCTCAGATAGTTTAAAAAAGAATCATCTATAATTCCTAATCTGATGAAATTAGTTACTCATAATAATAATTGACATAACAAAAGAGTTAAGAAAATTATACATGAATAACCGATGAATTGCTTCGACGGCGAAACCCTGCGTTTTTCTTCTCTTTGCTGCTCGTCCTTTTTTTCTCTCTCAGGAAGTGATTATCCCCTTTTGATTTTTTTGTCATATATGTATATAGGCTTTAGCAATAAAGCAGATCAAGCCTCTCCTTTTGACACATCACGTCCTTATTCATGCATATCAAAACAATTTGTTTTTTAATGACGTGTCAGCACCTTATAGGCAGATTGCATGGCTGGTCATATGCATGTGCAGCAGCAAATCGCGCCCCCATGTGATCCTTGTAGCAGCGCGAGAAAAACAGGGGCGATAATCAGCTCAAATTCTTGCAATTTTTCTAAGTTATTTTTCTCCTTTGGTGTTTATCTTCAACTCTTTGAGGTGTCAATTTCTTCAAATATTCTTCTCTTTGACCATGTAAAACTCCTTAAAACTAACTAAAAAGCATTAAAATTACAATTAAAAATAACAATTGATCGAATGTCATCAGTTGGCGATTGAGAAATTGAAGATGACAACAAAGATGATTTAGAGCTTCACATTCCATCAGATTTATTGATTCCAAATTCAGGTGATCATCTTGCTTCTATCGTTGAAAGTACATATCCCAAACTTTTACAAAACAAGAACGATATAACATGTTTCCAAAATAGAGCCATATTAGTTCCTAAAAATTCAATAGTTGACACAATAAATGATTATATGTTGGATTTAATTCCTGGTGAAGAAAAAACATATTTGAGTTATGATATACTCCACTCACACAGAATGTTGATGGTCAAACAGTGGATGATGTTCATACTCCCGAATTTTTTAACACGAATTATACGTCGGGACTCCCAAATCACAAGTTGAGACTTAAAGTTGGAGTTACTGTTATGCTATTAAGGAATTTGAATCAAAAATTAGGATTATGCAATGGAACAAGACTTATTATTACAAGATTGGGAAAACGTACTCTTGAAGGAAAAATTATTTCATGAAGTAATATTGGTGATCAAGTTTTTATACCTAGATTTTCTCTGACACCATCTGACGTAAGAATTCCTTTTAAATTTCAATGGAGACAATTTCATTTAATGATTTCTTTTGCGATGACTATTAATAAGAGCTAGGGACAATCTTTAAAGCATGTTGAGATATATCTTCCGTCGCCAGTATTTTCACATGGTCAGCTGTATGTTGCGATTTCAAGAATTACTTCTAGAGAAGGATTAAAAATATTGATCATCGACGATGACGGCGAAGATACGACTAAGACTTCAAATGTGGTCTATAAGGAAGTCTTCCGTAATATACCTTCCTTTGTATGAATATTTATCCAAAATTATTGTTGAACTATTGTTTAATGTTACTCAAAAATTTGCATATACCTTATATTATTGCAATTATCATATCGTAATTTAAAATTACATATGTTACAGCTAATTACCCGTGCACCGCACAGATCGATGTTCCAGTTTCAAAGAAACAGTTTAACATAACTGTTAACCTAATGGACATGTGACTAAATACAATAAAATGAGACTAAATACAATAAAATTATGTTGAAATTCGTGTAATCAACTATTCAAAATAGTATTAAAAAGATTCAAGGAGCTGTCTATGATTTTGATGGACCGATCACTTTTAATTTGAGATCGGAAGTTAGAGTTTAGTGACATTTTTTTGGGCCGGGTTGATGTTTGTTGTGCTCTGGTGGTTTGGAACCCGAAAATGTCTTTCTAAGAATGAGATTAAAATAGACCTCTTTTAGGTGGTGTAAGTTTCGGTATTTTCATCGGTGTCTCGTTACGGCGTTGTGTTTTGTAGCTCCTTTTTTATCCGTCTCTATTTGTCTTGTGCGGAGACTTGGTTTATTAATAATATATTTGTCATTAAAAAAAATTAAAAATGTTTTTTATATAATTTTCTTTCCTTAATTACCCAATGACACTCGGTAGTATAACCTTGGCGTGAGATTTTTTTATATACAAAATGATGGATGACAAAGTTTATGAGAAAAAGAAACTACATGAACACTTCTAGTGAAGTATCATAAAAGTTGAAACTTTGCAGCTTTATATAAAATATTCTTATAACAAGCAAATCAAATGAATTGAAAATGAAACTGAAATTAACTAAATAGATTTTTTTTTTATCAATTTTTTTTTTACAAAAACAAAGTCAACCCATTTTATTTGTCAAACTAGTTTCAATATAAAAAATGTATTTAGGAAAAAAAAATACACTAACTATTATGCACTAATGATCTATAGCATTTTTATACATTCATCCAATCAAATTAAATGAATATGCATTGACCGAATAAAATAATTTTACGGTGTCAACATCACAATCATGCTTTCCACCAAGTCATTCTCACTTAACTTCACTTTCTTAATATGACATGGAAGGTTTAACCATTTTTATTGGTCGTTAGTGTAAACTTAATTTACACTCATAGTGCAAGTCCTTTAAACTCTTAGTTCTCTTAATATCATTTTTTTATATTCAAACATCATTTACCGAATACCTATTATTTCCTTTCACTCTCAAGTATGTCACACTATGTTACAAAGTATTTTCCGCTTTAGGTCGCGTATAGGTCCTTACAGTTTTATCATTTGTAATAGGCGTCAGTATACCAAACAATTGCCTCATACTAAAGGCTAGGGGGATAAATGGCATGTACCCTTTGCCCCTTTCTTCCGGTGCTAATGTTCCGATTCACCATGAAGTAATTCACAATACATTATGAGTTATTATCCTTTTTAATCCATGTGTACTTACTATTTTCTTTTTTGTAAAAGGTGCATCGTTAGATTGAAAAATGTGAATGTTCTATATAGACTACTTTTAGTCTCAATTTTCAAATATTGTGAAACTTTTAAATTTATCGGAAACAGATATATGTCATGATTTGATTGAATGCATGAGAGAATAAGTTTTACCTAAAGAATATAGAGGCGGATTCTAGTGTGGGATAGTGAATCATATCTCCCACAGGTGAGGGACCAATGAAAAATCATTTTCAACCATCAGATATAATCAATGGCCAAGATCTACTAAAATTAAAAAGAGAACATTTAAAATTATCCACACAAGATCTAATTGTATATCATCACCGTGCCTTCATCATCATCTCTAGAATCCATCTTCTACTTCTTCAGTCTTCACTGCAACATTCCTCTTCACCATACCAACTCTATTGAAGTACAAAAAAGTCTCCTCTTCAATTTAACAACAACAACCGAATTGGTGGGAGTTTTTTTTGTTCCAAATATCAGTAAACATTAATTTTCATTAATCTGTAAAGATCTATTACAGTGCATTTTTCAATGGCGGTGATGGATGGGAACGGCGGCAGATCTGTGAAATGGGTTTTAAATTTGTAAATTATTTAAACAAAATTCAGATTCATATTCATGGATGCAAAATAAAATTCAAAACAAAATCGATGGAGATATTGCCATGTACGTTGTCATGAATGTGTTTGAAATGGGTCAAGATCTGTTATTCATTCATGGATGCAAAACAAAATTCAAAATCCCTAATGTGTATTATTATGCAGATTCATATTTTAATTTATATGAAACTCAACTAAAACACAAAACCCAAGTAATTTTGAAAATAATCAACCATTTTTATAGAAATTATAGATCCAATAATTTTTATTTTTGTAGAAGAAGGGAAGATGAAAAAGGAAAGGAAGTAAACAGATGAACAAATAAGAAATCTCTTATAAGAAAAGAGATTCTCCGATGGTGGTGGTTGCCGTCGGTGGCAGTGGTCTGAGAATTCGCCGGAATTTGTGTCCGCCGTCGAATGAAAATGTTGAAGTTGATGAGGCGTGAAGAAGAAAGGTACAATAATATCTTGTGTGGACAATTTTACATGTTGTCATTTTGATTTTAGTAGATCTTAACCATTGATTATATCTGATGGTTGAAAATGATTTTTCTTTGATCCCTCGCCTGTGGGAGATATGATTCACTATCCCACACTAGAATCCGCCACCAATATATACCATTAAATCCTGTCAAAAAAAATTGTAAGTTGTGTATGCATAAGCTTGTCCCATGTGTTCTATGAAAACTAAAATAAACAAAATTTAACAAGTATTTGGAATCCACCAATAGCAGCTTGTTTGGCCTTTTGCTTGAATGAATGAATAAACTAAAATGAAAGTCGTGTATGCATCATATTGCATAAGCTTGTGCCATGTGTGTGTGTTCACTGTTCTATGAGGAATCTTTTATTTATTATTATCAGCATTCTTTTTTTTTTTTTGAAATTATTATTATCAGCATTCTTAATACTATGGTTATGGCTAATATTTAATTTAATCAAACAAAAGATACTTTTAAGAATTATGGTTAAGACATTTTGTGAATTGTTTCTTTTTTTCTTTTGGGTGCACGATGTATAATAAAACGTCATGTGAGCTTTTTCTTCTCTGTTTTCTCCAACCTTTTTAAAAGTTTTAGCTCTTTCTTTACAGCTGTGCTATACATTTTTTTTCTTCTAATTTTTGCCTTAAGATAAAAGTTTGCCGTCACTTTTAAGTGTGAGTGGTTAAGTTTTATATCGACTATGAATGAGAATAATGTTGAATATATGAAAAAGATGAAACATTAACATAATGTCTTAAGATTTTGGGTGGAGATATGACATCTCTCTTTTGTGATCCTTCCTAGTATTTGTTGGGAATTCACACTTGGTCGAAAATTTGACTATAAAGCGGAAAAATGTCGGAGATTTATAAGAGAAATGATTCATTAACCTAATCCATTTAAGCTTTTGGGTGAAAATGTGGCATCTCCATATCTTATGGTTATAGTGCATTTAAACTGATGTTCTCCTGAGCTTCTCAGACTCCCCAACAGTTTGATGGAATTTTAAGATGACAATGCATTGGTGATTGGACATAAAGTGAAAAATAAAGAAATGTATCGAGTTTGCTAAAATTTTATATATAAAAAAAACCGTGTTTTTTATTTTGGAGTTTTTGAAAAGTTTGAGATTGTATTTAAGAAAATTGAAATTGAGAAATTATATTGTTTAGAATACTTTGAGCATTGCAGACTTGTGGTGTCTCTATTTTTTATAGGAAATAATTGAATTATAAAGAAGTATAAGAAGTATTATTTTTTTTCATATTTAAAAAGCATCTTTTAAAAAAAAAATTAAATTGTTGAGTAATATTTTTTTTAGCAGACAAGTGACAAGTGATAATTACATATTTTCTATGAAGTAAACAAGTACCCAATTTTCTATGAAGTAAACAAGTGACAATCACATTCAAATTACTCAAAATGAGCAAATAAATGACAATTACATATTTTTAATTAAGTACTACCCAAAAAGAACATAATTAGTACTATACCAAAAAAAAATATCATCTATACTACTGTACTATCCAAGAAAGACATAGTTATCCACAAAGAACATCATACTCTAACATTCACTACTACTTAAAAGGTAACACGGAAAGCAGTGAAACACAGATTGTATCAGTCTTCTCTCCTCTGTTTCCGTCATCAAAGAACATTAAGTGTCTGATACTTCTACGATACGCGTATCAGAGTAGTATCCGGCACATATCGATCACTTTTTTTAAAAAAATAATATTAATTTCCGATACTTCTCCGATACGCGTATCAGGAAGTATTGGACGCGTATCGGTATCAGATCGTATCAGACACGATACTTCACCATTTTTGAAGTATCGGAGCTTCATAGAAAATCAGACGTTGAACAACATATAAGTTAGAGAATATGTATAGCTAATATAATCGGATAAGCATGCACAAAATTTAATGATTATTAGTTTTTTCATTCCTGAGTATTAAAAACTTAATACATCAGCTTTTTCAACAAAAAATTAATACATCACACAAGTCCGTCCCGACCTAAACCGAGCTCGCCAGATGGGCGGCGGCGCACACTTAGTCATCATTCAATATATAAACACTATGAACTTCTCCAAATTCACATTTCACACTTTCAAACCATGTGCTTATTTCCTTACCAGGTTTCCTTTAATTTTCACACTTGTTACAACAAATATGATGTGAAATTTATTTGTGTAGTTGTTTAAAATCTAACGTGATGATCCTTCATGTTGTTGGGTTTCAACTTTTAAGTATAAGTGGTTAAATCTTATCTACTATGAATGAAAAAATGTTGGATTTAAAAGAGAGATAACATATATATCTAATCTCTTAATGTTTTGGGTTGAAACGTGTTAAAAATATAGTAACTAAAATTAGTAGTGGAATGTTTAGTAATATGATACGAAACAAGAGATACAATAGGAGTCACTATCGTGACTCGTGAGTTTTTAAAGGGCGATATATTGATGCTTTTGTGAGAGGAGTTTTCACCATAACAATCACTTTAAAAGTATACTTTTAAAGAGGGTGATGCTAACACTACAAGAAATTTGGCTTTTAGCGACGGTTTTGGATGGGGTTTAGCGACGGTTCTAAACCGTCGCAACAACACATAGCGATGGTTGTACAAAGGTCGTAGATCCTGGCGTCGTCAGCACTATATAGCAACGGTCTTATAAACTGCCGCACAAATTGTCGCAATCAGTTTAGCGTCAGTTATAAACCGTCGCGAAATCATGTAAACCATCGGGAAATGAAAAATACAAAGGAAAGTATTTCACCGACCGTCGCAATCCATTTTTTTTTTAAAAAAATGGTAATTTTTGGTTAGCTCATAGCTTTTCCTGTTTTAATTTATCTTATTTCATACCGATAACACTACTAAACTAATTGATAAAAATCCAATCAAGTAATCATCAACAAAAGCATAATTTTAATTAAAATAGTGCTTAAACATACTAGTTAAAATTATACAGCCCAAGTTCAACACAAATGTCTAATTAAATATAAACTATATCTAATTAAAAAAAAGTTATACAACACAAATGTTCTAACACAGGGATATTGCAGTTCTTGATCTTCATTTTCTTTATTTCTGGATAAAAAAACGCCTGCACAATTATTTTTAAAATAAACGCTTGCTCTTCCCTTTTCGGTAAGTCGTGGCTACTTAGGATTCAAAAGAATATGGACTATGTTATTGACTCAAATTAATCATGAGACAATTCAAAGGGTAAGGACCAACTAGATACAATTGAGTGGTCTAGGGGTAAAATGTAAACAAATATAATAAATTCTAAACATAAAAACCGCTGTATAATAAATCCTAAACAGATCTGAGCCACGACGGTTTGGATTCAACAGCCGCAAAGTCATACAATTAACAGAGCGACAACGGTTTATAAGCACCGCTGTTGTCCTTCCGTCGCTATTTCCAAAATATTTTGTAGTGTTACTAGTTTGCATTTTTTTTTTCAAACATGTTTTTTTTTTTTTTGAAACATTTTTTTTTCAAACATGTTAACTAGTGTTTTGAGGTGCTTAGTTAAGGTGACAAAAAATTTAATTTTGTATTGAAAAAAATGTTTTTTTATATTTTTTTAATAAATATATTTTTATACTTTGAAAATGGTAACTACATAAATTTTCATATAACTTTACTATATTTTGTTTCTTTAGAAGTTTCCCTTGTTAGCATTTTCCTCTAAAAAATATTGTTTCTTTACCTTCCTAAAAAAATATATCTTTGGACAAAAGTTATTGTGGGTAGTTTTATTGTAGCAATCAACGAGAGGTGTGTAAAGTAATCCCATATATTAAGATATATTAGGCTATAGGCCCCGGTCGTTCTTATGTCCAGACCAATTTATCTTTTTGGGGTCTATATATCTAGAATATAGGAGTTTTTTTTGCCGCGCCCTACCATTTTCTCCCCGGCCAAAATCTTAATATTTTTTGGAAAAGGGCCAAATTAAATCTTAATTATTAGGGTTACTTTAATTATTGACTACTCAACATTTTCTATTTAACCAATACAAGATCATGCAAATAATGCCATCATCAAGCTACAAAGTCAACTATGAAGCATAGAATGAAGTTTGGTGAACCTTATTGCAATAGATGTAGAGTTTGCAAGTATTAATATTGTAACGGATCTCGACTATTTTACATGTTGTAAGGGATTGTCCTCTTGCAATGGTAGTGTGGCTTCATATTGTTCCTAACAAAATTTCAGGACCAAGTTTTTCAATAGATTGAGGCCTTAACCTAAAGAAAATCATGATGTGAATGCTTCTACCGTCAGAGTAGTGGCTTCATGAGAGACACTTCATATTTTTAGATATATTAATTATTCAATAAATCTAAAAAAATAAAATGTCTCTTATAAAAAGATCAGATGAAGTATTTTGTTAATTATGCAAAATGGCACCAAAACTCATAATTTTGGTTTATCGGGTGCCTCTTCCGAGGTGGTACAAGTTTACACCAATAGTAAAATCAATTGTGGAGCTAGGTGTGGGGATTAATCAAGGAGTGATAGCGAGTTGCTATGTGACTTTTTTTAAAATATATTGGTCAAGATAGTTCTTTTATTACCGAATTTTAGGAGTGTGCTTGAAAGTCTACGTCTTTCTAGATAGAATGGTTTTGATCGCATGAAAGTTTACATATTCCAAAAAAAAAAAAAAAGAATATGTAGTTACATTAATCTTGCATATGAGCAATTCTTGTGGTCACACTTCCTTTGATCACACACTAAAAAAAAAACAAGAATGCATAGTTACATTAATCTTGTATGAGCAAAAGATGCGATCAAGAGGGGAAAAAATGCTATGACCATTCACTTCCTATAAAGAAAAGTAGGTTGAAGTGTTGAACAATCCATCATGTGAACTACTAACACTCAAAACTGAAGAAATTTATATGCATTTTTTTTGTCAACACCTTAAAGGTGAATAAATGGAGTGTCCCGAGTTCGAACCCGGACTCCTGCACATATAGTGCGATGTCCCTACCAAACTGAGTAAAGCTCACGGGGACTGTATGCATTTATTTTATACGTATAGAAATTGCACAATCATAACTAGAATTTTACCACTTGATGAAGTGGTCCATATTAGAATTTTACCATCATGGCTAATGCTACGGTGGACCACCTTCACAAGTGGTCCACCGTGGACAAGTGATCTACCGAATATGAATTTTATGAAATTTACTGTTGGATTGAAAGTTTATATCGTATAGATCATCCATAAATTTTTTAAAATTTTTTGAAAATCATTTGATATGTTATTGAAACCCAACAAGATTTACGTTATTTAATAAACCGTTAATCTTGATGTGTCTCAATAACATATCAAATGATTTTCAATTTTTCTAAATTTTTCTATGGATGATCTATATGATATAAACTTTCAATCCAACGGTGGATTTTGTAAAATTCGTATTCGTTATAATGTTATTCATGACTGGTCCTGGTGGACCACTTGATGAAATAGTCCATATTAAAATTTTACCATCATAACTATTTATTGTGTTTGTTAATTAGTCAACATAACGAGAACATTGAGAACGACTTAGCTCTCAGTATAGACATAAGAGATGTCCATACATTTTTTAAATTTAAATAATATCATTTTCATTCAGCTTCTTTTAACATGATTATATTTTGTAAGAACTTTAGAATTTTAAGTAAAAAAATATTACCAATTTCTTGAATCATGCATTCTTATAATCTCTTAGCCTTTTATATACATTTGTAGGTGACTTATCAACAATCTGTTTGTTAATCAGTCAACATTAACATAATTGATTCAATACTTAGATTTATCTTCATAAATTTTATATAATGTTGATCTCCAAATTGCTAGTAAATTGCATGGTGAAAATATCATAAAAAAATGAGTACCTTTAAGGTATCTTGCAATTTTTATGGATTTTTTAAGTTCTTAATAAAATGCATAATGATATCTTCATTGATTGGTTCAAGTTACTCAATGTGTGATTTTAAGGGAATATTCAACTTTGGAGATTCAAATTCAGATACAGGTGGATTATATTCAGCTTTTCCTGCACAGCCCTATCCTTATGGAATGACTTATTTTCAAAAGCCAGTTGGACGTTCTTCTGATGGGAGGCTCATTGTGGATTTTTTGGGTAATGAATCTTCGTAATCTTTTGTAATCTTTTGTGTATACGTTTCATATATTTTTTAGGCAAAATGCATTCATATATAAGTCATATCTGTTATCACATACTTCAGTTGATTTTGTTAAAGTGGGACGGAGAAATATCCGTTATACACATATGAAATGACTTACTAAGTATTTTAAAAAAAGACATGTCTCAATAGATTATCATTTGTTATATGTTATTATTATTGAGTAAATCATCCATTAATTAATTTCTTAAAATGTATACATCTTTCAATTTAGTCTCTAAAATTAATGAAAGCCACAAATGATCACTCAAATTAAAAATATTCAATCATATTATTTTTTGGATAGTTTCAAAGACTAAATTTATCAACTCAAAAAACAATAATCTAATCGACATAATTTTCAATTTTAGAAACTATTTTAAAAATCTATTAGTTTTATAAACTAAATTGTCCGAGGCACCCCCGTCCCTGATATAGTTCTCGGACGATGCCCCCTGGACGAAAGGAGTCACCATTTTCTTTCTTTTTTCAATCGTTCCGACCAGGACAAGTGAGTTGGTTTCGTCCTTCTATCTACACAATTCTTTATCTTCGTTCGTGATCATGTTGGATGAAGTTAGTTAGTTGTTGAGTAGCGAGACTAAATTGTTCACTCATTTTCATACGTTATTTATTGGTAAACTTGCAGCTGAGGCTCTTGGATTACCTTATTTGAGTCCATATTTGCAATCAATTGGATCAGACTACACACATGGAGCCAACTTTGCAACATCAGCCGCCACTGTGCTTTTGCCCAAATCATCTTTCTTTGTAAGTGGACTCAGCCCTTTTTCCCTTCAAATACAACTAAAGCAAATGCAACAATTCAAAGCCAAAGTTCATGATTTTCATAAAAGAGGTACACAAAAAAAAGCTTACTAGAAATTACTTAGCCTATGTTTTGTATCACGGTGAATGTATCACAATCACGGTAACCTACCATGATTTTACAGAAGTTACACTCTGTAGCTTTTGAAAAATTATCGTAGATCACCGTAATTATGACGTATCTATCGTGATATCAAACAGACATTTATATTGCTCGTATACATGTACACTATTCTTATTAATATATGTACTCACTACTTTTCCTTTTTAATATTGAAAAACATTACAGATCCTTTGAAATTCTCTAGTTGTGATTCAAAAATCAACAATATTCCTTCACCTGATATTTTTGGAAAGTCAATTTACATGTTCTATATTGGTCAAAATGACTTCATTTCAAAAATAGCATATGGTGGTGGTCTTAATGGATTGAAGAACTACCTTCCTGAAATTATCTTTCAAATTGCTTCAGCCATCAAGGTTTGAGTATATCCTTCTTGTTATGGATTTTGTATCTTAATTTAAACCATCTTCATCAATAGGACACAATTGCTTCTACATAAGATTTGGTTTAGCAAACAATATTTTTGGCTCAATTTAGATAAATAGTTTAATTAAGTGCTTATAACATAGAGATTTATTATATAAGTGCTTATTTCTATAACAAAAATAAAATCAATTTTTTTTCGCATCGGTTAGAAGTTAAATAATTTTCATAAATTCTCATAAATAGTTTAATCAAGTGCTTATGTAAATAGATAAATTGAAATAAGTCAATTGAAAAAAAAAATGTTATCTTACTAGCTTATAGTGTTTTTTAGACGCAGATCAATTGAACTCATATATACACTACTAGAAAACTCATTTTGATTAGCTTATTTTTTAACTTATTCAAAATAACTTATGCAAATAAATAAGCTTTTATGTATTATTAAAAATTTTTCAAGGTAGTTTATGAGAAATTAGCTTAAAAAGATACAATTTTTGTTAGTGAAAATTTATGAATTAACATATATAAAAATTTATTTATTTACATAAGGTTTATTTTAAAGATCACCTTTTTTTTATATAAAAGTTTCCATCAATTTGTTACAAATTCAAAAATAAAAATAAGTATCTTGTTTTTTTTTCCTTCTTCAAATGAGTAGTTGTTGATTATAAATCATTTTTTTTTATGTTAGCTTTGATAATGCTACCCATAACAAGCATACCACAGAGAAAATAATTGATATTATTGTTTATAGAGGTTGGACTAATAGGAACTTAAGAACACACATAGCTAAACTCTTGATGTAAATAGGCTTTTTCTAGTTGTGTTTGTCGTTTTTTGATACTTTGGGCTGGATCCTAGCGATCGCCTTGTACCTATGGTTTTTTGAATTAATCAAAGTATTTTTTGGTTAAAAAAAAAGTGATTTTGACTATGGCCAACAAACACAAACTAACTATTTTTTAAAAAACTCTAAATTATTATTATTATTATTATTATTATTATTATTATTATTAACAATTTCAACATATTCTTATTACTCAAAAGTAATACTATGATGGAACAACAATTAACTTGCTTTATTCACCAATGTCTAGATGCTCTTCGCTTAAAAAAACAACAATTAAAAAAATTCAAATACAAACACTAATTATAAACTTATTTTACTGAATGAAATTTGTAGGAGTTATATGCACAAGGGGGGCGAACATTTATGGTATTAAATCTTGGTCCAGTTGGATGCTATCCTGAATATTTGGTGGAGCTTCCTCATACAAGTTCTGACTTAGATGAACATGGATGCATTATTTCTCACAACAATGCTGTAGATGATTACAACAAATTATTGAAAGAGACATTAAGTCAAACTAGAGAAACTTTACAAGATACTTCTCTAATTTATGTGGATACCAACTCTGCTCTATTGGAGCTCTTCCACCATCCTACATCTTATGGTAAAAGAACATTTCTTTGACATGTTTTAATTTTTTTTCCTTTGACATGTTTTATGATTGCTATTCAATAGCATTAATTTTAGGAAAAGGCGACTCATACACTAAACAAAAAAATCTACAACTAATAGGTTAAAATCGATTACTATCAAAGTTATCCCGTTTGGATTAACGTATTTTTGAGTTTATGCAAACAGCTTATGTAATATAAATTAGGTTTTATGCTATTTTATAAGTTCACACTAGTGAAAATTGTATTTTTATAAGCTATTTTATCATAAATTACCTTTACAAACTTATAATAATACATAAAAATTGTATAAGTTGTTTGTATAAGCTCAAAAATAAGGTAATCCAAATGGGCCCTTATTCTTATTACTTTTAACCACGTTGAAAGTTTTATAGGCTTCATGGAAATTTCACTAAATTTTTTTTTTAAAAAAAAATATAGAAAGAATATAAGATAAATAAAAAAAAATGATATGCTTAAAAACAGAAACCAAACAGATTATAGATTGGAACGGAACAGAACAATCTATACTCATAAAAATAGCAAGAAAACAGATTAATACGATCAACTCAATAATCTATTACAAGAAAAAGGAGAATAAAATAGTCAATAAAAAAATTATAGAAAAAATAAGTGAATATGCATAAAACTAGGAATATAGATATAGAAACATAAACAATATTTTCCATCAAAAAATAAATAAACAATATACTATCAACTAATAATAATAATAATAATAATAATATAATAATACAATAAAGTTAATTATTATCAAATTTACTAAATTATTCTAAATATTTCTGATCAAATTTCTAATTTTTTGTTAAAAAACTAGCGGCCCTTTCGCTCCTGTCTGTGTGATCTATATTTTCTATTACGCAAACTTATGTAAAAAAAATACATGCCTTATGTTATGGTGAGTTTGTTAATAAAATATTTTTGTTGCTAAAAAAAGTCAAGGGTATTATTGGTATTATGAAAAGTCCACACCAAATTTTTTTGTATCCTCTTTATATATAGGTATAGATATACACAAGACTAATTTATTTGTGACGGATACATAAAAAATTGGATAATTTATCATTGATAATTATAATCAAATTTATTCTTTTAATAACTTTTACAAAAAATAGCATGATAGTTTCACTAACATTTTAACAAAATACTATATAACAAATTTTTTAAATATTTTATTCTAAATAAATTTTCTAGCATAACATAATGACAAACTTAAATATTGAATAAAAGTTAATGATATGTGCGAATGCACGGATCTTTAAACTAGTTTTATTTTGAAACTTGTGCATTGTTTTTTGTCAGGTAGCTTAGTGACTAAAAATTTCACCTTTAAATTAAGTGAATAAGTGGGGTGTCCGGAGTTGGAACCCCGGACCCTCCATATAAAATGCAATGTCCCTACCAACCGAGCTAAGCTCACCGGACAAAACTTGTGCATTTTATACCTTGAAATGTAAAAAGTTACTTTTAAAATTAATTTTATCTTTAACTTTCTTTTTTGTTATGCTTAACAAGTGCCTCGAAAGTACTATTTAGCATGATCCTTAATTTTATATCAAGAATTGATTTTAACTTTAATCTTGAATTTATAGTTTTTGTCTCTAAAATTGATTTTTAGTCTCACTTATTATTCACCTTATTTTTATATGGGAATGGATTGTCTATAGTCACTCTGGATCATCCAGTAACATCACAACCATTCAAAAAAATAGAAAAAGAAAAAAGTTAAAAGAGAGAGACGAAACTGAATGATTGAGATCACTACATGAGGAAATCCAGTGGAAAACCCACCGGAGAGAATCCATTCTGAATACATCAAAACATAAATTATTTTACCTTAAACATAAATCATTGAAAATTATTTTTTATCACAGCAAAACGAAACACACATTTAACACTTTTCAGTCAAATAGCACAACTCTTTAAAAATGTAAAATGAGTTACGACATTTAAAATTATGCATATCAAGGAAATTATATTCTTATTCTTAAAAATTAGTTTCTTATAGAAAAATTATTCTTAATTCTTAAGCTAGTGATATTATTGTAAAATGTAAATTCAATATTTGATTAGAGATATTTTGATAACCAAATGTGGCTAGTGGTATTATGGCTTCAATTTGTATTCTTGGAACAGGATTAAAGTATACTACCAAAGCATGTTGTGGTCATGGAGGTGGAGATTACAACTTTGACCCTAAAGTTTTATGTGGCAATATGCTTGCAAGTGCATGTGAAGATCCTCAAAACTATGTGAGTTGGGATGGAATTCATTTCACAGAAGCTGCAAACAAAATTGTGGCCAAAGCCATTCTCAATGGCTCTCTTTATGATCCTCCTTTCCTTCTTCATAAGCTTTGTGATCTTCAACCTATTGATTGATCCAATGCTTATAAGGGTTTATTATGTTCATCCTATTTAACAATAATAGTTTATTGAGATGTTACATTTATATTATAATAAGATATGTTTGTATATAATATATAATTTGAATGAAAACATGTTGCCTTGTTTGTAAGAATGGTTGAACTTTGACTATGTTATGGCGTATTCAGGAACCTGAAGCAGGGGGTTCAGACTATTTTATCTTAAGAAATATTTTGTATAAAAAAGTCTCTTATATAAGTTAGCAATTTTTTTTTTATTGAATGAGCATGTTTTATTGAAAATCTCTTAAAATTGGCCTATAATCAAATATAAATTTATTTTGGAACTGCGATAGGGAAAGAGATGAAACCACTTGATGCGAGAACTGACCCCGAACCAGACTAAATCGGTGGTAAAAACAAAAATAAAATAAAAATAAAATGAGTTGATTTAGAATGATGCGGATCAACTATCGTTCTCTAAATTGTTTGGTCCAATATTTGGAGACTTTAAATTGTTGTTTGTGTATTAGCATAGGTGACTTTTAACATTGCAAATTCTAAGCTTAGAATACATGGGTTTTTTTTTTTTTTACTAAAGAATACATGGGTTTTTAACATTGCAATTCTTATTCAATCAAATATAAATTTATTTTGGAACTGCGATAGGGAGAGAGATGAAACCACTTGATGCGAGAACTGACCTCGAACCAGACTAAATCGGTGGTAAAAACAAAAATAAAATAAAAATTAAATGAGTTGATTTAGAATGATGCGGATCAACTATCGTTCTCTAAATTATTTGGTCCAATATTTGGAGACTTTAAATTGTTGTTTGTGTATTAGCATAGGTGACTTTTAACATTGCAAATTCTAAGCTTAGAATACATGGGTTTTTTTTTTTTTTTTTGACTGAAGAATACATGGGTTTTTAACATTGCAATTCTTATTCAATCCCTTGCACACGTTGTGCTTGGTTCAGGAGCTTTTAATTCAATTTGCCTTTTCAAAATAAAACAAAAAAAAATTGGTTGAAGAGGTAAAGTTACATGTTTATAGTATCCATTTTTCAGAAACATGAATCAACTATCATTCTCCTATGAAAAATGGAGCACCTATTTTGATTCATTAAACACATTGGATTTCTTTTAGCTTTGTATACTTACCGTGGTTATCGAATGCTTATGCATTCAGCATTAGATTAATTAGTTGAAGAATGAGACACTTAATACTGATTACAACAATACTTGTATTAGCTTGCCAAAAAAAAAGTAGTTGTAGTATTACATTTATAGATCTAAAATACTCCTATGAAACATGCAGAGAGACTAATATCAAACCCATTGGCAATGGAATGAAGTTGTCTACAAATTCCAAGAGAAATGGTTCAATAAAATAAATAAAATGAGGAGTAGTAAAAAGGCAGTATGCATTAAAATTGGTCATTCACAATCTTAAGTGTGTGGGCATTATATAGTACCAGTGCAAGTAATAAAGCAAGGGTGGTGCAATGATAGCTTAAAGGCATAATTTGCAGTGCATTTTAATCAACTATCAAAAAAATTGTTAGGAGTTGTTACATAGAATTAAAAGTCAATACTTTCATTCACTACAATGAAGAAGAAACATGTGATGAAAGGAAGAAGGATATTGAAACTCTTAAAATATTGAAGATATGATTAAGGATGGTGGCATTTGGGGAAACTTTTAAAATGCTAACGAGTATTCTGGAGCACTCTTTAAGCATTTCATTTAAGGATCATAATCTTAAGGACCTTAATCACATTTATACGGGGATATTAATATTTACTGTATATCTTAAGTTAGGATAAATTTAGCTAATTTATTGTAATGTATTTGCAAGTTGAATATTATTCATTTAAAATATTAAGAATTTAATTGTTAAATATATTTTTTATATTTTTTAATTTTCAGATATAAATTTAGAGGGGTAAAAAACATAAAATATTGATTTGTAAAAAAATTCTAAGGACTACATAAATAATTTGAGGGTTTTTAATTGTACCAACTTTCATTTTTAATCCCTCTAAATATTTTTTAACTTTCTAATTATTCCAACTTTCATTTTTAATCCCTCTAAATATTTATACCAACTGATGACAGCCAATTATATGATGTTTTTAGTAGTAGATTAGAGTAGTTTTATAGTAATTGAAGACCAAAAACAAGCAAATATCGGGAAAAATGAAGACACAAGGACCAGAAGCAAGAAAAGTGGAAAAAACAGCAAAAAAGGACAAAAATATAATAAAAGCAGCGCACCATCGTACCCACGATGAGTCTGGGCCTGGCGCAATGAGAAGACGGTTAAAATTGAAGAAAATCTGCTGAAAATCTTTACCGTCGTGGCACGATGGCTTGTCATCGTGGCACGATGATGACTTGAAAAATACGCAGAAAATCCTGAGAAGATCTTCCATCGCACCACGATAGGATCTATCGTGGCCACGATGGGTGCGCAGAAAAAGCCCAAATCCAGCTGTAAAACTATAAATAGAGTCATCCTCCTTCACAATTATTCATTCAGAAATATTGAGAGCTATTCAATATTCACTCTTGAGTTAGGAGAACTCTAAGGAGGACGCAAGGAGGCCAAGGAACTCCAATGCCAATAAGGTTCTTTTCTTTCTGCTTTTGTAATTTATTTTTTCTAGGTTAGGTGAAGTCGAGAAACTCCCTTACGAATGCTTGGTTGTACTATCTATATTATTTATAGTATTTATAAATTCAGTTATTTCCAATGGAAACTCTTTTAATTGTCTGGTTTTAGTTATTTTAATATTGATCACATTAGAACAAAATCTAAGGACCTAGTGAATATCGCATAGGAAACGAAACTAGTAATCCCAAACGAATGACAGTGTGCTAGGGCCAACATGAGAGCATTAAATTCAGTATCTGAGGTCTTAGTATAAGATTGAAACGAAACGATAATTTCTACCTTGCAGAGTATGCCTGTGGGTAGGTGACTAATTCTAGGTAACGTGACAACTTATAATTTAGGGGTCACCAGGGTGATGAGACCAACGTTTGTAACAAAAAAGTGGAGTCCTGGATAATGGTGTATAAATAAAGTAAAGGTAACATCTAATTAGGCTTTGTAGAGCTTGTAACAGGAATAGGCACAGATAATAAATACATCACACTTATTCTCAATAGTCTAAATCCTAGGAGGGGAAAATAATTGAGCAACCAAGCAAGCGTAAGGGAGGGATCCGACCACACTTAACCACCCTGTGTGGTCACACACACTATTTATCTTTCTGCTATTTATTTTCTGTCATTTATTTCCTGCAATTTACTAAAGTACCCGCAAAGATACCTTCTTAAACAAACAAAGCAAAAACGACTATCCATATTCCTAAGCAAAACTAGTAACCTTGACAAATCCCTGTGTAGAACGATAAACTTATCACTTTATTACTTGGTAGCGATTCTGTGCACTTGCAGAGCCAACCGTCACCAACTTTAATATAAGAGAAACTTTATTGTTTTTATTTTTATTTTTATCTTTTGAAACAGAAACTTTATTGTTTTTAGATTTGTTGAATATCTAATGAGTTTGATCTACATGACAAAATACATCAGATATTCAATAAATTTAACTAAAAAGTAAAATTTCTTTTATAGGATAAAAAAAACATAGTAAGTGAAAGATAAAGAACAAAATAGAAAAATATAATTAAGCCAAAATGATTAAACTTGGAGGATTTCTCAACTTTGAAGTCAGAGGAAACATCATATGAGCTAAAACTCAGATAATAAAAATTAGGGTAAATAGGTGTTTACCCCCCTGCAAAATACGTGACTTTTGCGTTACCCCCCTGTAATTTATTTTTTTTAGATTACCCCCCTGCAATATGGAAATTCTGTGTATTACCCCCCTGATTGAACAAGTTGGCAGATGACTGGATCACTAACATGACGTGGCACGTACACGTGGAATTAAATTATTTTATATTTATTTTTAAAATTCAACTCATTAATGTATGTGTAATTATTAATTTTTATTAAAAAAAAACTAAAAATGAAAGAATATGTAGAACAACAACATCTCATCCCGTACAAATAAAAAAAACAACAATAACTTCTCATCTTCTTCCTCCAATCTCAATCTTTTATTTTGTTCTTTGAATTGCAAAAATTTTATTGAAAGGAACTCATAGTACAAGGACAACACAGTAACACTACATCACATCATCATCAACATCATCATTGTTTCAAAAACTCATAGATGAACAGTAACTCATCTTCTTCCTTGAATCACGCCTCTTCAGCGCAGTTTCTGTTTGTTTCGAGCGATTCCTGACGTATGTTCGATTTCCATTTCATTTGATTTCTTTGTTCTTCAAATCTGAGTTTCTACAAGATCTATGTTCTTTGTAGATCTATTTTTTCTAATGCTGTGTTTTTTAGAATGGTTTTATGGCAATGGATTTGATGAATTTTGTTGGATTTGATGAATTTTGTTGTTGTTGTTTTTTGCTTTTTTTAATGTTGTTGTGAATTTTGGGAATGTTTCTGGGAATGAGTTTGAGGGAGGGAAGAAGAACATTGTTGCTATTTTTTTATTTTTTTTAAAATTAATCAATTAACATAATAATTGACGTGGCATTAAAAATTAAATAAAAACTAAATAAAGTCCACGTATAACCGCCACGTTAAGATTCTGATCCAGTCATCTGCCAACTTGTTCAATCAGGGGGGTAATACACAGAATCTCCACATTGCAGGGGGGCAATCTCAAAAAAAAAATTTACAGGGGGTAACGCAAAAGTCACGTATTTTGCAGGGGGGTAAACACCTATTTACCCTAAAAATTAAAATAAAGTGAGAAAACAAATTTCAAAGGCAAAGTTCAAAGAAACATAAGTTAAGTCAATAATTCATTATGTGTGTTGGTTTTGATAAGTGTGAATGAAGTTTATTGGTTTATTACTAATACCTATAGGAAACGAAGCAGAGAGAAGAAGAGTTTAAAACTTATAGGTTTAAATGCAGTTGGCTTAAATGTAGTTTTGCCCCCCTGTTTTAAAACGCGGACTTTTATCCCCCTATTTTATAATTTTTTGGATTTTACCCCCCCCCCTAAAATTCTGCTTTCGAGTAACAACTTCAAAGCTTCGCACACAACTCAATTTGGATCAATAATTCACCAAATGGATATCGAAATGACCGTAATCGAGTTATCTTTCCACAGAATCAAACCCCACTAAATTTGGAGTTACAAAGAGAGATTAATTACCGTTTTAGTGAAGGTATGTCCCCAAAAATTCTGCACAAAATCTGCTTTCGAGTCACAACTTCAAAACTTCGCACAGAATTCCATTTGGATCCATAATTCATCAAACGGATATCGAAATGACCGTAATCGAGTTATCTTTCCACAGAATCAAACTCCACTAAATTTGGAGTTACAGAGAGAGATTAATTATCATTTTAGTGAAGGTCTGTCCAAATCAATTATTGTATGGAACTACTACTGGTATTTTTGTAATGTCTCTCACCCTGTAGCTCATTTTTCAATAGTATTTACATGTTCGGAAATCTAACGAAATTACCCTTGTTTTCATTTAAATTTTTTCAAATTTGGAGTTACGATGTGTTTGGTAGACAATGTTGAATTTGAAGGTCATAAGTAGATTTTTGCAAAATTAGTAATTGGACAGACCTTCACTAAAACTGTAATTAATCTCTCTTTTTAACTCCAAATTTAGTGGGGTTTGATTCTGTGGAAAGCTAACTCGATTATGGTCATTTCGGTATCTGTTTGGTGAATTATTGATCCAAATTGAGTTCTATGTGAAGCTTTGAAGTTGTGACTCGAAAGCAGATTTTTGCAGAATTTTGGGGGACATACCTTCACTAAAACGGTAATTAATCTCTCTTTGTAACTCCAAATTTAGTGGGGTTTGATTCTGTGGAAAGATAACTCGATTACGGTCATTTCGATATCCGTTTGGTGAATTATTGATCCAAATTGAGTTGTGTGCGAAGTTTTGAAGTTGTGACTCGAAAACAGAATATTAGGAGGGGCAAAATCCAAATAATTATAAAACGGGGGGGGGGGGGGTGGGGGGGGGGGGGGGGTAAAAGTCCGCGTTTTAAAATAAGGGGGTAAAATTCCGATTTAATCAAAACAGAGGGGCAAAACTGCATTTAAGCCAATGCAGTTTTGATCCTCATATTTTAGATTTTTTGTACTTTTGGTCCCCCACTTCATTTTGAGTCAATTTTCATGACGTGACAGATGACACATGTACACTACAATTACACGTGGCATTATTATTTATTTTATTTCAATAAATCATTTTATTAAAATTTATTTTGATTAATAAAATATTAAATAAATAAATTAAAAGAGATTAATCCCAAAAATCCCTAATTTTCCTAGAATTTTTCACCATCATAGTTGTGTTCATCCTCTCATCTCCAAATCCAAATTTATTCGTCTATTGACAAAAAAAATCCAAATTTATTCAACTTCATCACCAACCCCACCAAAACTTTTCTCCGTTTCTTCCACTTAACTCCTCGTAACCAAAAATCTCACTAATGTGAACAAGACATTTTTCCATGTTTTTCAATCAAGAAATCGTTCATTGTTTCCCAATATCAATAAAATTACCTATTTAACGTCCAAGTTTATTTGTTCTATAACTTTCCTCGTAGCATAAAACTACAGACCTAAAGGGAAACCAACTCAACAAAGCATTCCCTAATTTTGAAGATGAGATGAGGAAGAAATCTAGATTTGAGATGAGATGATGATCGTAGATGAAGAAATCTGGGAAAATTAGGGATTTTTGGAATTAATCTCTTTTAATTTATTTATTTATTTAATATTTTATTAATCAAAATAAATTTTAATAAAATGATTTATTGAAATAAAATAAACAATAATGTCACGTGTAATTGTAGTTTCCATGTGTCATCTTCATGTGTCATCTCCCACATCATGAGAATTGACTCAAAATGAAGTGGGAGACCAAAAGTACAAAAAATCTAAAATAGGAGGACTAAAAAGTTGGTTTTTGAAATAGGGGGACCAAAACTTCAAAAAATTCAAAATAGGGGAATCAAAACTGCATTTAAGCAAAACTTATCAAAGCAAATAAAATGTTACATGCAACCTTGATAAGAAAGAGTTTTTATGGCTACTCTGTTCACACAACACAACCATGAGAGTGTGTAATACAAGAAAAGAAAGGAAAAGATGGGATAAATAGTAACAAATGATGTAGACAGTGTGAGGAGGAGGAGTCTCATTTCAGCAGCTAAACAACAAATAAATTAAACCTTGTTAGCCCACTGACATGAAAAATAAAATACTCTCTCAAAATCAATTATTAAAGTTTTAGTAAAATTAATAAAATGAAGAACAGAACAATTCCAATTATAATATGTTTGATTTTAAAATTATTCTTGAAACAAAAAACTGAAATTTTTATCTCACTAAACCACATAACTTTTTTGTTAAGTACAAATTATCTAAAATACCAAAATAACATTTTCTTCGTAAAACTTCATACACAACAACAAAAAGTTGTTATTAAGAAAGAGATGAAATTGCTGGGGACAGCTTTTTGATTCAAATTAATAGCCTCCAGAGGTACCCAACCTTAATTAACTAACAAAAGGGGGAAATTTCTTTAAAGAATGAAAAGTCTAATTAGTAGTGTGGGGAAAAGCTTTATCCAACATCATCCTCAGATCGTGTAATTGTATCAACCTTTCTAGCAACAACATGCACAGAACATTGTAAATACTTAAAAACATTCATTCCAAACATATTATTTCCACTAAAAAAATGCTTTCTTCAGAAAGCTAGGCAGATATGTCTCTGCATTGTTTTTCCACAACACTTATTGACATGGCAGATGAATAAGAAGCTGAAAACTACAGCACGTTTGCAAAGAAAACAAATAGGAAGGAACAAGGGAATAAATTTATGGACACTAACTCTAGAGTTCTAAACTTATCCTCAGTGAGATGAAAAACAAGAAAATAATTTTATGTTTTGCCATCTCTACATTCCCTTGCCTATAAAAAAAAAGGACAAAACGTAAACAGATAATATGGGGCTATCGAACTTTAGTCTGATATTCTGATCTCCACTCCTAAAATGTCCTTCACCATCTCGTATGATACAAACGCAAGTGCTATGGATGGGACCACCTGCAAAAAAAGAAGGGAGTTAACGAATGTAAGAGAGATAATTGTAGATATAATTTTTCCCAAATTGATCATTAATGTTAGATGAAGACTGACCTTTACAGAATTGGGAACCAGACCCTTGTATAATGCACCAAATCCCTCGTGACGAACAGTTTTCCTAAATGCATCAATCATTCCAGTATATTCAAGTGGGACTTTGCCTCTTCCATCTCCAGTTATAACAGAAGCAGCATGGCTCCAACCGGTCATCTGCATTCTTCGACGAATGACATCAAGTGGGTAAGCGACAGTTTGTCCAATGGTTCCAGCAGCAGCACCACAAGCCAGGCGTGTTGTCACACTCAACTCAGAATCCTGGACTAGACCAAATGGTCTGGATTTAATCAACCAATCTTTTAGAGACTCATAGACAGCAAAGTTGAGACCCACATAAGGAACCTGCGGAAGAGAGAAAGAGAATATCAATTAACAGAAACACCAAAAAAGAGACCATGCTTCTGCACAAAATTACAACAGCCGATTGTATATATAATTATGAAACAGGCAAAGGAATCATGCAATCCATTTTTGCGCCTGTAGGGAATCATGCGATCCATCTTCCCTTGTATAAAGTTGTGAGGAACTGTCCATATAAATACCCTAGCATTGCCCTTCACTATCTTCAGTCCAATGGTATAGCATGACTTATTGAATAGATGTATCTACTCATAGATCCTACCATAAACATAAACATTTATGAACAAATAGAGAACCTAGGGGCGTACCCTTCCGAAAATCCTGCAACCATTGTTAGAAATTAAAGATACAATTTCAAAAAATTAAATGAATTCACAAGAGGCTAAACCCACTTATTAACCCATTTATCAGTTTAAAAATGATTTTTTGAAAAAGATAAACAAGTCCAAGCATGTAAACTTCTTCAAAAAAAAAGTCCAAGCATGTAAATGTTCGGAGTAAAAAAGGTAAATGAAGTAATTTAAGATGGTGTATAGAACTACACATCCAAGCAAACTTCACAAAAGGCTCAACCCACTTTCAGAATTTTTCTCATTCTTAGGATCAAGATCCCAACCTCAACTGCACATTCTATGTTGCTTTTAAATGCAGTAACAACTTCTCATGAAAATTGTAAATAAAGCATGTTCACGTTTGTCACTGTCTTTAGGAACATGAAAATGGACTCGTGGTCATAATTATCATCTTGATAAATAAAAAAGATATTTCAGAAAGATTACTCACAACTCCAATTACTGAAGGAAGCCAGCCCTTATATAAAGCACGTGGACCTTCTTCCTTAAGCACAGTAGTCAAAGCATGGAACATTCCTCTGTACTGATAAGGGGATTTCTCAGTCTGCAAATACAATGCAAAAAACTTTCTGTCAAACTTTAAGACCACAAACATAGTTTTTTCTCCGATTAATATTACCATTAAAATCCACAATAACAAACCAATCATTTGGTAAAATAAAAGAAAAACTGACCTGTACAGTTATCCTGCCTCGGACCATATCCATAGGATAAGTTGCAGACATAGCAATTATGCCAGCACATGCTCCAGCTCCAAGACGTAACACAGGAGTCAGTTGAGCATCCTCTGCAGAAAGTATAAGGCCATATACTTAGACAACCAGAAGTGTTTTAATACTAACAAAAAAATTGACAATTCAAAACACAGATCATTTCAACCAGTGTGGCCATAAGTGAATGAGTCATAATAGGATATTATTTTTTTTAGAGATCAATCGCTAAGCACTGCAATGTTTGAAAAGGTTTTCATTCAAGTGCTGAATGTTGTACTAACGGAGTAATAAAAACATGTAATTAAAAGATTACTGGCAAATGTATTAAAGAAACGGCAATAAATCATTTGTGTTAAAAAATGATTATCAGTATTGAATATTCAATTCAAGATGTCCCCAGACACCGCATAGCTGCAATATATAAGATGCATGAGTATCAGTACTCTTAAATGGAAGCCATTCCTATACTGGGTAATGACCATAACAGTACTGGTTGGGTAGATATGATTGTGTACCTAATACTTTTTTTCTTTTCAAATTTTACTATATACTCTTGGGCGGTCAAGCATTGTGTTAAGTTGCTAACTTACTATCACTCAAATACAAGCCAACACTTTCAAAACACCATGTTTTGCTACTAAGTTCTATGGTTTGCCACTTAATGAAACAAACTACTGTTTCTTGAGATTGAGAAGTTGACTTGTGCCCACTTTAGGTATTATGACTTGCTCGATATATTGAATGAAGTTTTGATGAAAACTTAAGAGTTAGAAAATTCTGAACATTGTTTTTATTGTATGTTTCAAATACAGATGATTCAGCCACAGGAATTGTGGTCAGTTTTTAAAAGTCTTGAGCAAAGCAGTCTACTCCAATTCATCCATGGTCAAATCTACAATTTTCCTTGCTCAAATAAAAATAAACAATCCAAAATCGTAAACATAAGCATACCATTTCCAGTTTGCTGCTGATACAGATGAAGTATGCCTCTGTCAAAATAAGAAGGAATTGTCAGGGAAATAAACAGAGGAGACAGTAAAAAATATATGAAGGATGTGTAAATGATTGAAAAATGTTAGCTACTGGAGTGCCCCTATTTAAATAGCAATATGCAGTGAAAGAAAAATGTTTAAAAAGGATTGCAGAAGCCAATTTGCCATCACTAAAAGTTGATTGGTATAAAACTGCAACTGAGTGATAAGTAAACAAAGAATATTCTAGACAAAAACACCAATTAGTGCATCTTCTTGTATACGGGTAAAACTTACTTAGAAGCTTGCTCATAACTGAAGAACTTCACTGCAGAATTTGGGACAATTCGAGCACAATTAGTACCATTTCCCTTAAACAGTCCACGGAACCCTTCAGTTCTCCAAATATATTTTAGGCCTTGTATTGTTCCATTGTATTTTATGTTATGAGGATTCTGGACCTGCAGATGGCAAGACCAAAAGACACCGTATGTAGAGAACTTAGGATACATCCAAACAAGCATGCTGATATACAGACTAATTATTTTCCCGGCATATAAAAGCAAGAAGAAATAATACAGTAATACTAATATAGATATGTAAATTTAAATACCAAACAAACTAACCTGCAGCAAAATTTTCATTCGTTCCAGCGGAGCAACCGCTGTTCGTGATCTGCATGATACAAAAAATTTGGTTTGATTAGAATTCATTATAACACCAAAAATTGAGTAAAAAAATAATAAGAAATGTAAAATGGAAGTCACAGCATGTATAAGTTCTTTTGTTGGCAGGAAATGTAATGTTAGGAAGGTATTTACAATCAAAATACGAAGATAATGGAAATTTTCTAGTTACTTTTATAAAACTCACAAATACAACCACAAGAAACCAAAACTGGTTCCAGAGTCCCAATATTAGGGTTGTTTCTTTGCAAGTGATCCAATCCAAAAACAAATTCAAATTTATTCATCGGCAAACACATGTGCCCAAAATAAAATAGAAAAAATTCTTCTAATTTATTTCTTTTATTTTGAGCAGGGGATTTTCTGGCCAAGTGCTATGTAGACAATGGCAGATAGCAGAGTGTATAAGCCAACCCTCAAAATGCTATAGCAGTGTAGCGGAAAGGCCATTAAGTTCAAGTTCAGGGAAACAAGACAAGTAATTTATAACATGGTACCATACACATGTAAAAGCTTAAAAACAGCAGAGAACAAAAAATTAATCACATATTGTACACTAATAATCAAAGTTCATTGTTACCAATATCCAAACTCAACACAAAGCAAATAAATTTTTACCGTGAAATGGCCAAAAACATCCAGAGAGACTATAAGTTCAGGGTGTATTCTATTTCACAGAAGCTTCACAGTAGGGCTTCTAGAGCCAATATTTGGTCACTACTCAAACGCAACACAGTGGGGTTATGCATAACAATTACGATAGGTAGAACCAACATTTCTGATGGAAGACATGTCTAGTGTCCAACACCATCATATGTGATTCCATTCAATTAATTAGTTTTTTCTACTTTAAACCAGTGTCAACATGTAAGTGTCTAGTGTCCGTGTTTGTGTCAATGCTTCCGAGTAACTAGAGGGCCCTGCACTACTCAATGTCGGTATAGTATAGTAGCCACTACGGCTGCTATTGACTACAGAACCTAAGTATATCTCATTTTTATCACTAGCAATAGTTGTCACCTTCCAAAATGAAAAACAATTTTTAATTTAACAGATCTTTTTTGACTATTATATATGTAACAGATCATGTATCATATAATCATATACTACTTCATCATATACAAAAGCAAGATTAATAATTTTTCATATCAATCACACCACAAAAAAAAAACATAAATTATATAAAATCAACATGCTTCAATTTTTTCATCTATTCCCAAACAACAAAAACACACAACAATCTAAATCACCAAAATCACCATTTCAATATAACAAACAGAGCATCAAATCAAAATCAAAATCAAACAAAAAATACTTCCAAAATCAATCATAGGAAATGAGAAACGGAACTGACACTCCTCCGGCGACTCCACCAGCAACGAGAGACTTGCAGATGCTACCGATTGCATAATTAGGAGCTTTAACAACACCTTCTCTAGCGAGCTTAGCTTCTTCCGCCAAATTCACGATCTTCGTTACAGCTGATTCACCAGTTTTCACATCTTCCGAAGCCATAATCAATAATCAATAATATAATAATTTATGATAAAATTAATAAACCCTAACCTAACCGGAACTGAAAAAATCGAAAGAAAAAGAGTAATTAATTAATCTAGGTTGTCGGAGATTGAGAGATCTTAGATTTTCCGGTGAATTAGTACGGCGAGGTTAAGCGATCATTTGGTGGTGATGGTGGTGGCTGCGTAAGCTTCTAGTGAGAGAGTGAAAGCTCACAGAGACCACTAACTCCTTGTATGGTGTGACGGCGTTTCGTTACAGTTATGCTATTTATATGGACAGAGAAACACTTCACTCATGAAAATAAATTGGAGAATTTTTTTGTTGTTAGAAAATAGAGATAAAATAAAATAATAATATAAAATTAGTTGTTTTTGTGGTTGAGATTTTCTCTTCATCGTACAGAAATATTGGAGAAATGTTTATAATGTATTTTTTTATTATCTATACCTATATATATATATATATATATATTATATATATAAAGAGAATATAAAAAAATTTGGTGTAATTTTTTATAATACCAATAATACCCTTGATTTTCTTTTAGCAACAAATTTTTTTTATTAACAAACAAATCATAACATAAGGCATGCATTTTTTTTATTTTTTTTACATAAATTTACATAATAGACGTAGACAGACGCGGAACACGCTCTATCTGACCGCTAGTTATTATTAAGAATTTAATTTACTACACGGTTAAGTTTAATGTTGATAGAGCACAAAAAAAGAAATGTTTCTCAACTTAGGCCTTATCCAAGGTTTCTATTGTAATCTCGGTCATAAAAGTGCTAAGATGTGAAGTTTACTTCCATATTATTTGTCATCTCCACCTCAAGTTAAAATTGAAACAAATTTTAACTCTAACTACTGTCCTCTAGCAAAAAAGATTTTATGCTCTTTTTTTTCTCCCAATATTAGTTACTCCTTATTGTAATTTTTTACGTACACTTTTAATATTGGATTGTAAAAGTATTTTCGCCCCTTATTTAATTAGTTCGTTAATTTATCACTATTTTTGCTAAACATAGATGAACTTTGTATGTTTACAACAAGGACATCAATAACCATTTTATTATTAATTTTTAAATCTTTCTTGGTAGTTTTTCTTATAATTTTTTTTAGGTCTTATCGTGTCCTTGGTGATTTATAAAATTACTCTATTTTTTGGTTACATAAATATACTCTATCTGGTCTATTGTCCTTATTAAATAATAATCTATAAGTCTTCTTTTTTTGTCCAAATATTTTAGACTGAGTTTTCTCCATCTTTTTTTATGATAAGTGTTACTCACAACCCTTTCTAATATTATCATTTTTAATTATATCATCTTATCATAATTTACGCTACATCTATTATTTATATATTTACAAGTTTCTCTCTCTTGATTATTTTCTTATGTGTCATTCTATCATTCTTCCTTTAATTAGGTGGCATTCTATCATTCACTTGAGGCCTATGTGGCAACCTATTAGGGTCATTTCTTTTCTTTTCTTTTTTTGTCAAGTATTAGGGTCATTTCTATATAACAATCTTAATAGCAAATCAATCTTAATTAATATTAGAAGATTTCATGCAATAAAATTGAATAGCAATTAATATTGGTCAACTTTTATTCTAAAGTCATAAAAGAAAAAAAAAAGAATGAAATAATATTATTGATATTGTCACACGAAATAATTTAGAAACTATTAGAAAGGTCAATGAAAATTTGAATCCATTCAAATAATTAGCAAATATAGTCACCAAAATGACCTTTGCTAGCTAGCTAGAAGCAAATATAGTCACCAATGACCTTTTCTATAAATAGTTTAGGAAATATTTGGAAATCTTAAATTCAATAAACTAAAATAACTAAAAAAAAATTAACAATATGAATGCCTTATGATATAACAAAGGAAATAGTTGCACGCCATAAAAGGAAAAATATAGCATATTCCTTTGGAGAATAAGAAAGAAAGGGAAAGAATTAGTATCTAATTGAATGATATTGATTAATTTGGTCTATATATATGACTCTCATTTTTCATTTGATCAAGACAATATTGTTTTCCACCATGCATATTTGAATATATTTTTTTGTTTTCCAAACTATTTTGATGGCTTTGGTTTACGATATGAAAAAATACACAATATTTAAAGAAGCTTTGTATATATTGATTTGACTGATATATGTTCAATATAATTCTTTAACTTTTTATATATCAATTTCATGTTTAGTATTATTTTATTTACCTTTATTTTTGGAGTATAATATTGTTATTTGTGTCTTTGTTTCTTCAACTATCACATACTTCTAGATTTTCATTTTGCTTGCAGATGTTAGGATGGTTCGCTTGGAGGAAGTCAAGTTTAATTCTTGGTGGAAATAATTTTTGTACAACCTTTAATTACCTTGCGGTCGAGCTCTCATAAGACTTTTTAGTTCTTTTCTTTTCATGTAATAGTTTTCCTAAGAACAAGTTTGGTTTTCAAGTTATATGTTATCTTCGTTTTGAGAGGATTAGGTTTTATCCTCCTCTTTTATTGTAATTATTTATCCTGTTAATATAGTTTTAGTGAGTACAGTCTCATTTGAAAAAATAAAATTTAAAGGCAAGGAATCCTAAAGAACACACCTGAAATTGGTTTGTCCAAAATATATTAAAAACATTGGTTTGAAAGAAATTCCAATTTTTTTTAAAAAATATAATTATTTTAAATAAATGTTTCAGTTTATTTGTTTTATTATTATAATTATTGCAATTTACTACCTTACTATTTATTTTTTGTTAATATTAATATTAGTGAAAAATTTCGTTAATCTATATTATGTAAATAAAAATATTACTCAAAGCAAATATTAATTCATATGATAAAAAAATAAAGAAGGAAATAATATTAATATTAAAATTGTCACACAAAATAATTAAGAGACCATTAAGAAGGTCAACATAAATTTGAATGCATACTAAAAATAGCAAATATAGTCACCAATGAAAATATTTTAAATGAGTCAAAAAATGAAAATAATTTAATAACACAGTAAACGGTAATGCAAAATAGGAAACACAATAAAAGTAATTTATCATCATATTACATTCATAAAAAACAATAAATGCAAAATGGTAACAAAATAAAGTTATTTAATTTAATGTTTTTTTTTGTTTTCATCATCGATATCTGGTCAACTGGACCGTATAATCTGGTTCGGGAATGAGTTTTGGTATCAAGTAGTTTCAGTCCTCTTCCGATCACGGGGATTGAACTGTGGTCCTTCCTACCATGTCTAGCGTCAATCATTACTGAACCAATTAACTATTGATGTATTTTATTGAATTTTATATGCAAAAACATCACATGATTTCATTTTTGAATAACATTATATTTTAAATAGAACATTGTAGCAATAATGTTATCGATAAAACAATACATTACTCTATGAGTCATGACTTAAGTAACTTTTATCTCGGTCTTTGTTTATTATAATGATGAAATTTCTAGCCGCTAGGTTACTTCACAAAAAAAAATAGTCATTAGTATCACGTTGGTCAATTTCAAATTTCATGATCAGGGAATGCCAACAGAGAAACTTACACTGCTAGCTGGTGTTCAATCACGCATTTGTAGAAAATGAATCAAGTTCTTATCAATTGAGATAAATTTTATTAATTACACAAAAATATATTTAACCCAAATAATAATCTAAAATTAATATGATAACACACGGGGTAGAAACATTTTACATGAGATTATATTTATATACACTACATATAAGATATAAAATATGTTATCACACGGAGTACAAATATTTTACATCGGAATAAATTCAAATATCATTATATTTTTATAACAAAATATAATTACTATGAAAATATATAATCACATGTAAGATATCACACGGGGTAAAAATATTTTATATATAAAAAATTCAAATATCATTATATTCTTATAACAAAATATAATTATTATTAAAATAATTTTAAAAAATTCATTCATAATAAAAAATAATATATATTTTTACAAGTAAAAACTAACCCGTGCACCTTGAAATAATATATATTTATGTGAGAACCATTTTTTGTCAGACTTTATTTACCTCGTGGCCGAACTTTAGATTATCGGGGCCCAAAAAAAACATATGAAAAATCTAAATGCACCTTGAAATTCAAAGTTGAATTGCTTACGTTATAAATTACTAGAGTCTACCAAAAGTCTCAAATACTTTTAGACGTATTTAGTATTTTAACTATTGTGAATTAATATTTCAGTAGAAGTATCCAATTAATATGAAATCTTATACTTTTTTTTTAAAAAAAAACTATACACGGGGTTGAATATTTTACAAGTAAATAAATGAATGTTTAATATAAATAATACACGGGGATGAATATTTAATACACAAGGAAGAATATTTCGCAATATTTGTTAATATACGGGGATGAATATTTTACAAATAAATAAATGAATGTTTATTATAAATCTTATACACAGGGATAAACATTTAATACTAAAAACTAATATAGTCTTTCATATTATATATCCATGTAACATATATAACTATACATCACATTTCTAAAAAAAAAAACAAAAACTACACATCAGATTGAGTGTTTGAATGTCTATATTTTTTATCTTTACTTTTTACTATTTTTTAATTTTTTCGAGCCTTTAATGTAATTGTAAAGAAAGTTAAGACAGATGGTTAATAATTGTTTTAAAAATCTTCAAAACACTTTGAGACATGTCTATTACAGTGTCACAAAGTCGACAATGAAAGTTATATAGTGATGATTTTAGTTTGCAACATGAGTTGCACATTCTTTAGGTAGATATTAATTGGAAAAATTGTTACAAGAAGATGAGCTCTCTAACTCTTTATATTAGACTATTTAAGTCAAAAAAAAAAAAAACTCTTTATATTAGACCAGACAAAGTGCAATCTAAATTATACAACATTTATACACAATACGCAATTATATGATGAGGGGCCGAAGTTTGAACCTCGCATACCTACTTTTTCACTTTAAGTTTGTAATTTTGAATCATTAGGCAACTTAACAAAAATAAAAGATCAAACTAAAAAAACAAAATAATTATTCGATAACATTGAATATAATAATTATGAAATTCGATATTTAAAAATAGAAATAATTTGAAAACAATAATTGACTTTTAGCCTCATAATCATATGCATTGAATAAATTAAAAGATGACATGGAGATCTATCATTATCAGAAATAATATCAACTGCGATTTGTAAGGGGCTAAAACCACTTGATGTCAGAACTGACCCACGAACTATATTAAACTGGTGGTAAAAAAAGAAAAGAAATAATTCAGTGTTTTTCTCCGCAATTTATAGAATTCTTTCTTTTGATGTTCAAAAAAATATGTGTAGATCCATATTATTTTTAGTGTTTACTATTATAGAGTACAAAGTTTCCACCTATGTTACTTGACAAAAAAAAAAACCATGAACATGTTTTAGAATCAAGAAAGCCGGAAACAATATTTTTTTAATACTTTCAATTACTCGCTCTCTAAGTGAGTGACGCTCATGTGAGTCTCACCACTCTAGAATATATTAAGAAAATGTTATTAACACTCTTCTCAATTTTATTTTCTAACCAAGAGAATCATTTAAAAATATGGTCACGGGGGAGGTTGATCTTCATCTAAAAAATAATATAAAATTTATTTATTCAATTTTGCTATGTTCATGAGATCATTGCATTGTAGTCCAGACCGGGTTAGATGGCTACGGGGGAGAAAATAACACGTCGGTCAGAAATGGGGAGTGGATGAGTTTCACTCTTCGTGAGGCCAATTCGCCCTTCCCCTTTAAAATCTATAATATATGTATCCTTTTTCATATTTAGATAAATTACATTAACTATATAAAGTAAATTTTGTTAGTTAATAAATCACAAAATATTAAAATTTTAATAATCCATATTTTTCAATGAAAATTAATCCGTGCGCATGCACGGGTCAGTTATACTAGTTTATTTTATTTTGGTCAATAATTTAGTAGTTGCAATTTTATCTTTTAAAATGAATAAATGAAAAGTTCATAATTCGAACTCTACTCTTTACATATAGTAATATTTCTACTAATTAAATTATACTCACAAATACTACGTTTATTTTATTTTCATTTTAGTTCTTTATCACCCAACATTTTGTATCGTACAATATCGTCGGTATTATAGTTTACAATAATTTTTTATTGTAGGGTAAAAGTTTATTTCTACCAAATGAAAACTATGTATTGTTTTTTTATTAATGTATATATATGCACATCTAACAAAATTAAAATGCATAATAATATGGATTGAGTGAGTAGTTCAACTTATTTGAGCTAAGGGTAAAAGGAGCAAAGGTTCAAATCAAGTTCTGACGAGGTGAACAAAATTAACATGCATAATGATGTTTTTTTTATTATGTTAGTTTCTAAAATTTTTTATAATTTTATCTTTATCAAAAAGAAATTTATATAAAAACTCATTTTATTTTATTTTTTGAACAGAAAATATATTATTAATCATGTCTCTGCACAAGACTGCGGATACCAAAAATAAACCACAAAACAAAAAAATTAGAATTCACATCTTCATCCTTCAACCACATCATCCTAGATTTTATTTGTCATTGTTTACTACAATTATATTTTGATAGTGACAACACCTCCGGATGGTTGGGAGAACTCGATTTCCGGTAAAAATATTAAATTCAAGTGGTTAACAAACTCCTCTTAAAATAAATTATTTGGAAGAACTCTATTTCCGGTAAAAATAATTCTTAATCGAATTTTATTTACTTTGCGACCAAATTCTGAATTTTTTTCACAGAGGGTTAAGAAAAAGTAATTGTAAGATGTGTATACGTATGTCTCATGGAAACAGTACAAGAATGGTATGTGTGACTGGATGGATGTAAGGTGCAGCATCGCACGGTCCAAAAAATTGAAGTATGAGAATAAAGTGACAAAAGGAGAAAAATGTGAGCAACTATATCTTTTTGTACCAAAAAAAAGGGCAAAATTACACTAAAGATTCTTTATCTTATTTTTTTTGTAACACTTTGGTCCTTTATTTTTTTTTTGTAACAATTTGGTCCTTTATCTTTCTTTTTTTGTAACACTTTGGTCCTTGTCTTATTTATTTATAAAAAATAAAGGACCACAATGTTACAAATAGAAAAAGATAAAGGACCAAACTGTTACAAAAAATGGACTAAAGTGTTACAAATAAAAAAAATAAAGGACTAAAGTGTTACAAATAAAAGATAAAGGACCAAAGTGTTAAAAAAAAAAAATAAAGGACCAAAGTGTTACAAAAAAATAAGATAAAGGACCTGTAATGTAATTTTGCAAAAAAAAAGTGATCTATCATTATGCCAATTCTTCCGTACGTTAGTGATGGAAACCTAGAAATATTTGACGGCGTTATGTTGTGGTGGCTCGACCTCGTTGGCTAATGGCTACTACCTAGATATGGTCAGTGTACCATTCATCTCGTTTAGGAACATGTCACCTAATTGCTCCTATCTTCATTTTGGAAAATATCAGAGTTTTTGTGTTTTACTAAAATAATATTTTATTTTAGCAAAAAAAGAGGGTAGCAAAGTGCTACACCTCAAAAACTGAATATAAATAAAGAGAGATAAATAAAAAATAAAAAAAGGAGAGTAGGCCAAAACCTCCTCAAATATAAACAACCATAGTTTACTAAAATAAAACTTGTGTTAAAGAAACTAATATAAATACTTTGGCTTATCTTATAAAAAAAATTATTTGGCTTAAAAAATTGGTAAACACTTGGGTACCGAACTTATATTGTTGGGTACTTGTACTTACAAATAAAATTCAATAAAATTTATTTATTTTTATTAATTTATATTTAAAAAATCAAATTTTAAATGAATTTTAATTAAAGGTACTAGTATAAGTTGACTACCATAGTTTTTTTTTTACAAAAAGTTGACTACTATAGTTGCCTTTCTTTAATATAAATTATATGGAATTAATAAAAAATATATTATATTATAAATTTAAACGGTACCAATATACTCTCTCTGGACACAAAAAAATTGTTTATGCGGTATTTAAGAAATTTAGTTAAGTGTAGTTAATTTTATTGATTTAATGCAAAACATGAGTTAAGCTTACTATATTACCCATTTTGAAAAGTGTAAAAGTGAAATAAATGCCTAAAATAAAATAGAATTAAATAAGAGTATATTAGGAATAGTAGTATTAATTAGTTTAAAAGTAGTTAACTTTTGCTTATAATAATGACCAAAATTTGAAGTGTTTTTTTGTTTATATTTGTGTCCGGATGGAGTATCATGTTAGGTATTTTTAGTTGTTGTTGTTGTAGCTAGAGCTGTCAAAATGAGCTAGTCCGAAAGGGACGGTCCGCCAAACTGGATTTTTTTTTTCGGGTTTGGACTTTAAAAATTCTAGCCCGAATTATTTTCGGGCTTTTTAGCCCAACCCGTAAAAGCCAGATTAAAATATGGGTTAGCCCGAATGGAACGCGGGCAACCCGCAAGTCCGAATAAATTATAATAAATGTTTTTTAAAAATAAATATAAGTAACTTGTTTTGGATGATTTAACTTAATTTGTATTATAAGAGTTTCTTTTGTCGCCCTACAAGTTTCTCAAGCATCATCCGCTACTTAAGTAGCGGGCGTTGTTTTTTTCTCAAACTTCTCATTTTTACTACTTAAGTAGCGAATTAGTAAAAATATGGTGCGCAAGAAACTTGTAGGTAGCGGATTAATAAAAATAGGGCGTGCGAGAAACTCGTAGGTAGTGGATGACTAAAAATAGGATGCGCGAGAAACTCGTAGGCAGCGGATGACTAAAAATAGGGTGTGCGAGAAACTCGTAAGGCGGCAAAAGAAACTCTATTGTATATTAGTCGAGGGGTTTTGGCTTTTTTGTTGTCGTTGTTGTTGTTGTGATTTAGTTTGCTAGAAATGCAATGTAGGTTTTGATATTTGAGTCTAATTTGTGAAAACAAATGGTCCCTTGTTGGGTAGAAAATGCAATATAGATAACTCAATTTGTGAAAAAAAATATTGATCCTATGTATATGTGTATAATATAAATGTATGTTTTTTCCCATAAATTTTGCAAACAACAAAAAAAATTTAAAAAAAAAAAAATAATAATAATTTTTTGCCATTTCAATATTTTTTATTGGAATTTTTTTTAAAAAAATGCGGCCTAGCCCAAAAGCCCGAAGCCCGTATTGGGCCGGGCTCGGGCTGTACTTTTTCGAGCCCGTTTTTATCCGGACTTTTTGGCCTGACTGGGCTGGTCCGAAATGGGCTGAGCCGCCCGTTTTGACAGCTCTAGTTGTAACAGGGCCGACTACTAGCCATGTGCTGCATGGGCTATGGTCTGGGGTCTCCTAGAAATGGAGGTCTCAACAAAAAATTATAGGATTGCAGTATTAGTAAATGAATGGTACAAAATAAGGAATTGTGTTTTTACAATTTGTGCAGATGTATTATCTGGGCTAATTTCAAAAGCCCAATCTGACAAACTCATTCATGGGGTTAAGGTTTAACAGGGTGCTCCTGAAATTAGCCATTTATTTTTTGCTGATGACAGTCTAATGTTCTGCAGGGCTTCTACTAGGGAGGTATCTACCATTCACAATATCATTCAAGCCTACCAAAATGAATTCTGGTCAACTAGTTAATTTATCTAAATCTGAGATGGTCTTTAGTAAAGGTGTTTCTGATGATACCAAGAGGGAAGTAGCTAGTATTCTTCTCATGCAAATTTTGAATCATTTTACTAAGTACCTTGGCATGCCTACAATTTTGGGAAGGTCCAAAAGACAGATTTTTAATTTTATTTAGGAAAAAATTTGGAAGAAGCTTAAAGGATGGAAAGAGAAACATTTGTCTTTTACTGGTAGGGTACCCTTATAAAAGTTGTGGCTCAAGCTATCCTCACCTACTTAATGAGTAGTTTTCTGATTCCTAAAGGGGTGTGTGTGCAATTGGAACAAATGATCTGTAATTTTTGGTTGGGAAGCTCTAATGATCACAGAAAAATCCATTGGGTTATATGGTCAAAGGTTTGTACCCAAAAGAAGAATGGAGGTATGGGTTTCATGGATCTAAGAGCTTTCAATGAAGCTCTTTTGGCCAAACAATGATGGAGGCTTATCACAAATCCTAACTCCCTTGTAGCCCAAATTCTCAAAGCTAAGTACTACCCCAATGAGGTCTTCTTAAAAGCTAGACACAAGCAACAAATGAGCTATGCTTGGAAAAGTATTCTGCAGACTAGCTGGGTGATTAAAATAGACTAGCTGGGTGATTAGTCCATTGGGTCGGGTCAAGACGGGAGGATAACTGGATCCAACAAAAGGGTACTACTACTAGGTGCAGCCCCAAGCCTAACAACTTGAATCTTATCCAAGTTAGGGAGGTTATGGATGCTAACTATAATGAATGGAATGAGTCCATTATTAATCAGGTGTTTTTTCCCCATGATGCCCATATGATCCTTCAATTTCCTATCATTGATAGGACCCAGCCAGATACCCTCACTTAGGATGGCACACAAGATGATAATTACACAATGAAGTCTGGCTATCATGTCATTATGCATTGGAACAACCAATCTAATAACGCTACTTCATCCAACAACTCTAAAGAGATATGGAAGGTGTTATGGGATCTAAAGGTGTCTCTAAGCACAGTCACCTTCTGTGGAGAATACTCAATAATGTTAAACTAGTAAAAGGAAACTTATTCAAAAAAAGGGTCAGATGTGACCGTATATGCCCACAATGTTTTAACCATATAGAGACTATCCACCATGTGTTTCTGGAATGTGATTGGGCAAAGAAGGTTTGGTTTGCATCCACTCTAACTCTTAACCTTGACCAAAACCATCTAATAGACTTCTATGACTGGACTCTTTACATGATAAGTAATACAGACAAGGAATGCATGGAAAAAATTACAATAATCATTTATGCGATATGGAATGCGAGAAATCTATTGGTGTTTCAGGAAAAGATCTAACATTCTCAAGAGATTAGTACCATTGCATTGAATCAGCTATATGAGTATCAAACTCATGGTGATGTGAAGATCCAAAACCCTTGCGCTATGACCAACGGTGGCAGTAACGACAATTGCTGAAGTCCACCGCTTAGGGGCACCTTGAAAATCAATGTGGACGTTCACCTAAGCAGTGATGGTCATTGGTTTATAGGGATGGTCTTGAGACGGTCGGATGGAAGTGTCGTCGGAGCTGCAACTCGCATTCATAGTGGATCGACTGATGTTGTTACGGGAGAAGCTTTGGGTTTGTACGATGGCATTGACTGGATCGAAAAATTTGATGTACACCAGGTGATTATAGAGATGGACTCTCAGCTCCTTGTTAACGCCGTTAAAGGAAAAACTCTGATTAGGAAGAACTGGGGTTGTGTGGTTCGGCGATGCATCAAGCTCTTAGAAGATAACCCTAACATTGATATTAGATGGGTTAAGCGTTCTGCCAATAGAGTTGCCCATGATATGGCCAATTGGGCCGAAATAGAGCCTAATAGAGAGTGGGGTAATGATGTACCTTTGTGTATCTGGCCTTTTATCCAAAAGATAAGGGTCCTGTAATTCCTTAGTTTTTCTAATAAAGTTAGCTTAAAAAAAAAATTATTTAAGATTATTTTTATTTTAAAATGAGAGATTTATTAGTCACAAAAGGATATAAACGTGATTAATCTATTGTGAAGGGTCCTAAAGATAAATTTCTAGACAGTTTATAGCTTTGGTATAGTATATTTTTCTCAAATGGAGATACATGTGGTAGAGATTGGCTTGTTTATCAAACTTTTCTTATGTTGGTGTCAATTATGATTATTTTTTAATTAATGTTATTTATGTTATTTGGAATTTAAATCAAGGACAATTTTTTAATTTTTTTTTTACATTTTTCTATTAAGACCTATTTTTATTATTTCCACAGAGTCTTCAAATTATAGTTGGAGCCCTGGTTTATGGGTATTGTTGTTTGCTTATCAGAATAATAAGAATTTGGTTAGTAGATAAATTTTCCCATTTGGATTAAAACATGTGTGGTTACATTCTGTTGGCGTTGTATGGTTGGCCTCATTTTGCTAAAACATGTGATCTTTCCTGATGTGGAACTGCATGCTTCCACCATCCAGTATAAGCAAGATGTTCGGTACAATGCTTCAACATTGGATACCACATCCAGTAGGCCGGGCCTGTGTATGTTGAGATCTCACGCCTAAGTTCTAAATATGGAATCCATAATAAATGTTCGTTTGTGATAAGGAGTGTTGTCACGCATAATTATTAATGGATCTCGTGATCAAGTTTTGCTTGCTAATCAGATCTTCAAGTTAAGGAAACAAAACATTTTAATTAAAGAATATTCCTTGAAGGAACCATTAATCAAGCTGTGCTATTGAAGCCTAATTGAAGACCTAGCCTGAGCTAGTGAAGGTTATTTAAAGAATGTTGACACCATTGTTCAAGTCACTGAAACCAGATTTGAGTCTTACAAAGCGTGAGTTTAGGTTTTAGTATTGTGTCTATTGTGTTCTAAGTCTTGTGTTGATTTCCCACTAGACTAGGAACTGTGTGTTTGTGCATTGTAATATCTCTGGAGCTTCTAAGCAAGGAGATAGTGTGTGTATACCATTCCAAAGCTTTTAAGCACGGAAGTGGTGTGAGTGTTTTATGAAGTGTGTCTTCACATATTAAATCTAGAATTGTACGATCACAGTGGCTGTGGTTAAGAGGAGGTGAGCGGAGGTTCTCATACCTAGGTGTGTCTTAGGTAGAATATAGCACGGGTGGTGATTAGGTGAGAAGTCATAAACGGGAGGTTTATTGAGGGCTTCAAACTAATACTATCATAGTGGATTCACTCCTGGATTGGTATCCCCCAGAGTAGGCTTATGCTGAACTGGGTTAACAAATTACTGTGTTAATTTACTTTCAGTTTGTTTAGTTTATTATTCCTTGTGTATGCGCGGTTGGATGTTGGATCATTGATTCACGCATTAAAAGTGTATTATAGTGGTGAAGCGTTGAGTACAACATCTTAACTCTAGTGTGCCAGAATTTCAATTGGCATCAGAGCAGGCACCCTGCTCGAAACTCAGGGTGAACTTCAGGGACGGAAATTTCTGGTGAGATGGACAAGGAAGGAGGAACGGTTTCTAAACCACCACTGCTAACTGGGCCTGAGAACTATGACTACTGGAAAGCTAAGATGATGGTGTTTCTTAAATCCATTGATAGCAGAACATGGAAAGCTGTAGAAAATGGATGGGAACCCCCAATGGTCATTGATAAGGATGGAAAGGTAACAAGTGAAATCAAGCCTAATAAAGACTATTCTAAAGACGAGGATGACTTAGCTCTGGGAAATTCAAAAGCCTTGAATGCCATATTCAATGGGGTGGACATCAACATGTTCAGACTTGTTAAACGATGCACTGTGGCCAAACAGGCGTGGGAAATACTCAGGAAAGCACATGAAGGAACCAACAAGGTAAAGCTGTCCAAACTTCAGATGCTTCGCACAAACTTTGAAAATCTGAGTATGAAGGAAGAAGAGACTATTCATGACTTTCACATGAATATTTTAGAATTTGCAAATTCATTTGATGCCTTGGGAGAACCCATATCAGATGAAAAGCTGGTGAGCAAAATTCTCAGATCTCTACCTAAGAGGTTTGACATGAAAGTAACAGCAATAGAAGAATCTCAGGATCTGGCCAACATTCAAGTGGATGAACTAATAGGCTCACTTCAAACCTATGAGATGAGCATAAACCAAAGAAAAGAGAAGAAAAACAAAAGTTTGGCTTTTACTTCTAATACTACAGAAGATGAAGAGATAAATATGGAGAGTGATGAAAGTTTATCTGAAGCCATGGTGTTACTTGGAAGACAGTTCAACCGTATCATGAAGAGGATGGATAAAAGAAATAAATTCAATGGTCCAAGTATCAAATCTGACTTCAACAATAAGTTCAATGGTCCAAGCACCAAATCTGACTTCAACAAACCTGTATCTAGTCAAAGGAGGACCAGAAGTGATGACAAAAGTACTGCATCTAGAGGAGTTCAGTGTCATGAGTGCGAAGGATTTGGTCATATCAAATCTGAATGCCCTACTTTTCTGAAGAAGAAGAGTCTTGCTGTTACTTGGTCAGATGAGGATGATTCAGAAGAAGATGAAAGTGAATCTGCTAAACTTGTCAATGCATTGACAGGTGTCTATGAATCTGATGCTGAATCATGCGATGAAACATCATATGAAGAACTTCTGGCTACCTATAAGGACTTATTCATCAGGAGCAATGAATTCTGCAAAGCCTTGGAAAAACAAAAGAAGGCGAATTGTCAACTACAGGCCGAGAAGAATGAATGTCTGGATATAATTAAGACTCTCAACAAAGAAATTGAAAAGCTGAATGAAGACTTGGAGCATGCTAGAAAACAAGTTAGAGTCTTTGCATCAGGAGAAGAAAAGTTTCAAGCAATGCTGCTAAAACAAAGTGTAGGTAAGAAACCTATTGGCTTTGATTATGAGATAGTGGATCAAGAAATGGGTTACAACAAAGCTACAATCACTACCCCCATTGATAAAACTTTTCCTGTTAGTGGTGGGTTACTACCTCCTCATCCTCCCACACATCAGGGAACTGACACATGGTTGAAATCCAAGCAGCATGTCCAGACGAACTCGATGCCTCAACATCCGCCTCACCATCGATACAACAGGCCTAGATCTAGGACTAAAAGAAGGAATTGGAGGTGTCATTACTGTGGTAGGAAAGGGCACATCAGACCTTATTGCTACAAGCTGTATGGCTATCCACAGAATTCACGGTCACTTGAACCCAAATCTGAGAACGTGAATGTCAAGAAAGAGTGGAAGAAAAAGGAAGATTGTGTAAGCTTGATAGCTCATACATCTCTGCGAGCATCATCTAGACAAGATTGGTATTTTGACAGTGGATGCTCTAGACACATGACTGGAGTGGAAGGATATCTAGCCAATCTAAGATCCTATGCCACAAGTTTTGTAACTTTTGGAGATGGAGCTAAGGGAGAAATAAAAGGAATTGGGAACCTAATTGACAATGGGCTACCAAACTTAGACAATGTTTTGTTAGTTAAAGGACTTACAGCAAATTTGATTAGCATCAGTCAATTGTGTGACCAAGGCATGAAGGTGAACTTCACACAATCAGAATGTCTTGTTACAGATGGAGAAGGAAGACTGATAATGAAGGGAGTAAGGTCCAAAGACAATTGTTACTTGTGGGTGTCTGAAGAAGGAAATTATATGTCTACTTGTCTCATAAGCAAAAATGAGGAAGTCAAACTCTGGCATCAAAAGTTGGGTCATCTACACCTGAGAGGAATGAAAAAGGCCATAGCTGAAGAAGCAATCAGAGGATTACCCAAGCTAAAGATAGACGAAGGAACAATATGTGGAGAATGTCAGATAGGCAAACAAACCAAGGTGGCGCACCCAAGGCTTCAACATCAAGCTACTACCAGAACACTTGAATTGTTACATATGGATTTGATGGGACCTATGCAGATTGAAAGTCTTGGAGGAAAAAGGTATGCTTTTGTTATGGTGGATGATTTCTCTAGATTTACATGGATAGACTTCCTTAGAGAAAAATCAGATAGTTTTGAAACATTTAGAAACTTATGTGTACAACTTCAAAGAGAAAAGGAGTCTGTCATCATAAGGGTCAGAAGTGATCATGGAAAGGAATTTGAGAATAGCAAATTCTATGATTTCTGTGCAGCAGAAGGTATCCAACATGAATTCTCTGCTCCCATAACACCACAACAAAATGGTGTAGTAGAGAGAAAGAATAGAACCATTCAAGAGTCTGCTAGGGTAATGCTTCAAGCCAAGGGTCTTCCATATCAATTCTGGGCAGAGGCTATGAGTACAGCCTGCTACATACACAACCGTGTAACACTCAAAAAGGGAACATCTGCAACCTTGTATGAATTATGGAAGGGAAGAAAGCCAACTGTGAAACACTTTCACATTTTTGGGAGTAAATGCTACATTCTTGCTGACAGAGAACCAAGATGAAAACTTGATCCTAAAAGTGAAGAAGGTATATTTCTGGGATATTCTTTGAATAGCAGAGCCTACAGGGTCTATAACTCAAAAACCAAAGTCATTATGGAAACGATCAATGTTGTGATTGATGATGCACCATCCACTCAACCACAGGATGTGGAAATAGATGTTGAACCATCCCCTGACAATTCTGATGAGATAACACAAAGTGAAAAGTCTGAATTAAAAGGTGAGGAATCTGATCAAGACTCTGTACCTGCCCCAGCAAAAGCACCATCTATTAGGACACAGAAGAATCACCCTAAAGATCTAATCATAGGTGATCCAGACCAGGGCATTGCTACCAGAAGAAAGATTGATGCTATCTCAAACACTTGTTTTGTATCAAAATTTGAGCCTAAAAACATAAAAGAGGCTCTTACTGATGAGTTCTGGATTGGAGCAATGCAAGAAGAATTGAATCAATTCAAGAGAAATGAAGTGTGGGATCTTGTTCCAAGACCACATGGAGTAAATGTCATAGGTACTAAATGGATATACAAGAATAAGTCTGATGAGAAGGGTACAATAACAAGGAATAAGGCAAGACTGGTAGCTCAAGGCTACACTCAGGTGGAGGGAATTGACTTTGATGAGACCTTTGCTCCCGTGGCAAGACTAGAATCCATAAGGCTGCTTCTTGGTGTAGCTTGCATCCTCAAACTCAAACTCTACCAAATGGATGTCAAGAGCGCCTTTCTAAATGGGTATCTTCATGAAGAAGTGTTTGTTGAACAGCCCAAAGGTTTCATAGATCCAAATCATCCGGATCATGTCTACAAACTGAAAAAGGCTTTGTATGGCTTGAAACAAGCACCAAGGGCTTGGTATGAAAGGCTAACTGAATTCCTGATTAACCAAGGATACAAGAAAGGTGGAAATGACAAGACCTTATTTGTCAAAGAAATGAATGGAAACTTGTTGATAGCACATATATATGTTGATGACATAGTCTTTGGAGGGATGGCGGAACCGATGGTCCAACACTTTGTGAGACAGATGCAGTCTGAATTTGAGATGAGCTTGGTAGGAGAATTAACCTATTTTCTTGGATTACAGGTGAAACAGATGGAAGACACAATATTTGTGTCTCAAAGCAAGTATGCTAAAAATATCATAAAGAAATTTGGCATGGAAAATGCTGCACACAAAAGAACACCTGCTGCCACACATCTAAAATTAACCAAGGATGAGAAAGGTGTAGATGTAGACCAAAGCCTGTACAGAAGCATGATAGGGAGCCTACTATATGTAACAGCCCCCGGGCCCCATCATGGCGATCCCGGAGCTGCCACCTCACGACCTTCTCCACCCCCCTCTCTAGTGGAGTTTTTGCCTTCCGTGGGAATCGAACCATGTACCCTGGGGTTCAAGTACATGTTCAATCCATTCCCACTACCAATTGGGCTACGTAGCTCAATTGGTAGTGGGAATGGATTGAACATGTACTTGAACCCCAGGGTACATGGTTCGATTCCCACGGAAGGCAAAAACTCCACTAGAGAGGGGGGTGGAGAAGGTCGTGAGGTGGCAGCTCCGGGATCGCCATGATGGGGCCCGGGGGCTGTGTAGCCCAATTGGTAGTGGGAATGGATTGAACATGTACTTGAACCCCAGGGTACATGGTTCGATTCCCACGGAAGGCAAAAACTCCACTAGAGAGGGGGGTGGAGAAGGTCGTGAGGTGGCAGCTCCGGGATCGCCATGATGGGGCCCGGGGGCTGTTACAAAAAAAGGCGCAGCTCAATTGGTAGTGGGAATGGATTGAACATGTACTTGAACCCCAGGGTACATGGTTCGATTCCCACGGAAGGCAAAAACTCCACTAGAGAGGGGGGTGGAGAAGGTCGTGAGGTGGCAGCTCCGGGATCGCCATGATGGAGCCCGGGGGCTGTGTAGCTCAATTGGTAGTGGGAATGGATTGAACATGTACTTGAACCCCAGGGTACATGGTTCGATTCCCACGGAAGGCAAAAACTCCACTAGAGAGGGGGGTGGAGAAGGTCGTGAGGTGGCAGCTCCAGGATCGCCATGATGGGGCCCGGGGGCTGTGTAGCCCAATTGGTAGTGGGAATGGATTGAACATGTACTTGAACCCAGGGTACATGGTTCGATTCCCACGGAAGGCAAAAACTCCACTAGAGAGGGGGGTGGAGAAGGTCGTGAGGTGGCAGCTCCGGGATCGCCATGATGGGGCCCGGGGGCTGTTACAAAAAAAGGCGCAGCTCAATTGGTAGTGGGAATGGATTGAACATGTACTTGAACCCCAGGGTACATGGTTCGATTCCCACGGAAGGCAAAAACTCCACTAGAGAGGGGGGTGGAGAAGATCGTGAGGTAAAGCACCGGGATCGCCATGATGGGGCCCGGGGGCTGTTACAAAAAAAGGCGCCTTTTTTGTTACAGCCCCCGGGCCCCATCATGGCGATCCCGGAGCTGCCACCTCACGACCTTCTCCACCCCCCTCTCTAGTGGAGTATTTGCCTTCCGTGGGAATCGAACCATGTACCCTGGGGTTCAAGTACATGTTCAATCCATTCCCACTACCAATTGGGCTACGTAGCTCAATTGGTAGTGAGAATGGATTGAACATGTACTTGAACCCCAGGGTACATGGTTCGATTCCCACGGAAGGCAAAAACTCCACTAGAGAGGGGGGTGGAGAAGGTCGTGAGGTGGCAGCTCCGGGATCGCCATGATGGGGCCCGGGGGCTGTGTAGCCCAATTGGTAGTGGGAATGGATTGAACATGTACTTGAACCCCAGGGTACATGGTTCGATTCCCACGGAAGGCAAAAACTCCACTAGAGAGGGGGGTGGAGAAGGTCGTGAGGTGGCAGCTCCGGGATCGCCATGATGGGGCCCGGGGGCTGTTACAAAAAAAGGCGCCTTTTTTGTTACAGCCCCCGGGCCCCATCATGGCGATCCCGGAGCTGCCACCTCACGACCTTCGCCACCCCCCTCTCTAGTGGAGTTTTTGCCTTCCGTGGGAATCGAACCATGTACCCTGGGGTTCAAGTACATGTTCAATCCATTCCCACTACCAATTGGGCTACGTAGCTCAATTGGTAGTGGGAATGGATTGAACATGTACTTGAACCCCAGGGTACATGGTTCGATTCCCACGGAAGGCAAAAACTCCACTAGAGAGAGGGGTGGAGAAGGTCGTGAGGTGGCAGCTCCGGGATCGCCATGATGGGGCCCGGGGGCTGTTACACTATACCTCACAGCAAGCAGACCTGACATCACCTTTGCTGTTGGTGTATGTGCAAGGTACCAAGCTGAGCCAAAGATGAGCCATCTTACACAAGTAAAAAGAATTTTGAAGTATGTCAATGCAACTTCTGATTATGGAATAATGTATTCCCACACCAACAATGCTAGGTTGATGGGATATTGTGATGCAGATTGGGCTGGATGTGCTGATGACAGAAAAAGCACCTCTGGTGGATGTTTTTACCTAGGAGAGAATCTTATCTCATGGTTTAGCAAGAAACAAAACTGTGTTTCTCTATCCACTGCAGAGGCTGAGTACATTGCAGCTGGGAGTAGTTGCTCTCAATTATTGTGGATGAAGCAGATGCTTAAGGAATACAATGTTGAACAGGATGCTCTAACATTGTACTGTGACAATTTAAGCGCCATAAATATTTCAAAAAATCCTATACAGCACAGTAGAACAAAGCATATTGACATTCGTCATCACTTCATCAGGGATTTAGTAGAGGAAAATATTGTGAAGTTGGAGCATGTTGCAACTGAAGAACAGGTAGCGGATATCTTTACTAAAGCATTAGATGCTCATCAATTTGAAAGGCTTAGGGGCAAATTAGGAATTTGCCTATATGAGGAATTATAGCAGTTATGGCATTATGTGCGCGCAACCGTTTTGTTCTCCAAATTTCAACTATTGGCGCACGTAAATCAAGGAAAGACAAAAAATACTTTCCATAACTGCTCAATTACACGCTATCAACTCTCATATCATCATTATTTCTTTCCAAAACCTTCAACTTCCTCTGAACTCCTTGCTGCGATCTGCAAACACAAATCATCATCTCAAATCATCAAAAAAACTCAAAAACTTCAACAATTTCTTTGTGAAAATGTCTCAATCTTCCGGTTCCGCTCAGATCAAAAACAAAATTGCTGATACTGTGAAAACAAGATCAAAATCTAAGAAGGAAGGAACAACTGTTGTGGTCGATGCGATGCCCATATCAAGTATTCCTGCAACTAGTTCTAAGAAGAAGAAATCTGCAAAATCTACTAAGAAAGTAAGTGAATCGTCTCCCTCAATCTCTATTAAGTCTGATTCTATTAAGTCTAAGAAGAAGAAACCCCAATCTCCTGTAAAAAGGGGTTTGAGCATGTCTGATCTCTACTTGAGTAAGAATTCTTCTGAAACTGCGAATGTGGAATCGCATGATGTTGCCTCCGGCAAAAATGCGAATGTTGAATCGTCTAATAAAGTTAATGAAGAAAGTGTTAAGTCTGTGTCTGAAAAAGTGAATCAAGAAACCCTTTCTGCAAAAGAAAACCCTAGTTCTGTTGAAACCCTAGGAAAAACCCAAAATGTTGCTGAGAATGTTTGTGTGACCAATAATCCTAGTGGTCCTGAGAATATGGCAGTTCCCACGAATGTCATATCTGATGTTACTGAAAAATCCCAAGAAAAGGATGTTGTAACCGATGCTCCAACCAGTGTTGAGCCATCCTCTATACCAACTGATGCTGAGAAGGATGTTGAAGCATCCAAAGGAGGATCTAGCCCACATGCTAACACTGCCACTGGGTCGTTTGGCAGTGGATCTAATACTGAAGCTTCCACTGAAGAGGAAGTAAACAAAGAAAGTACCCCTGAAGATGTGGCTGATTCTGAGCCAGAGAATGAAGCTGGTGAGGACTCTGAGAAAACCTCCAATAAGGAACAGGACATAGTGGATGTTGATGAAGTCCCCTCTGAAGAAGATTTGCAACCTCCACCTACTCAGAAAGGAATTGGGAGAAGACTGAGAAGCAGGACCACTACACCTGCACCTGTTGTTACCACTACCCCTATTGTCACCAAGAAAACAAAGGACAATACTCTGAAGCCTGTCAAGTATGGTCCTAAGAAAGGATGGAGCAAGCCTATACCTCCTCCTGAAAAGAAAAAGGGTGTGCTGAAAAGGAAGAATGCACCATCAAGTGACTCTGATTTTGAAGCTGAAAAGGATGACTCAAGCATCAAGCCTCCTGCTAAGAAGGCTATGTCTGCTAAAAAGGCCATGCCTCAATCTGCTGCTCCGGACATTGAAGACTTCCCTTGTGACAATGTTTCATTTCATCTTCCATCTTATGCTCAACGATGGGGAATCATTTGCAAAAGAAGATTGGCCCTGGAAAGGGAACTAGGCAAAGATATTCTGGAATGTGAAGAGATTGTGAGTTTGATCAATGATGCTGGATTGATCAAAACTGTGTGGGGTTTAGGCTCCTGCTATGAGAAGCTGGTTAGGGAGTTTGTTGTCAACATCCCTATAGGTTGTGACAATCCCTTGGACAAAGAATTTCAGAAGGTATATGTTCGAGGAAAATGTGTGACATTTTCTCCAAGTGTGATCAACAAGGTGCTGGGTAATGCTTATGATCCTCACCCTGACATAGATGTATCTGACAATGTGGTCTGCAAAACTATCACAGCTGAAAAGGTGAAAACCTGGCCCAAGAAGGAGAAGGTACCTGCTGTCAAGCTAACCCAAAAGTATGCCATCTTGAATCGTATTGCATCTGTCAACTGGGTTCCTACAACACATGCATCTGACATTGCAACAAATCTGGGTAAGCTCATTTATATGATTGGTACTGGTATAAAATTTAATGCTGGCCTATATATTTTCAATCAAGTTGTGCAGCATGCCAAGACCTCTGTCACCAAGCAACCCATTACATTTCCAACCCTAATCTGTGACATCATCTTGTCCCAACATCCTAATATAAGGGCTGAGGGTGAGTCTGCTAAGAAAAGGGCAACTCCTCTGGCCATTCATCAGAAGCTGTACAGTAAACAGCATGCTCCAGATATTGTTGGACCATCAAATGCTGCTGCTGACACTCCTATGACAAGGAAGGAGATGATTGCTATGCTGGAAGCAAACTGTAAGGAGCTAGATGAAAAGAAGTTGCAGTTTGAAAGAATGATACATGCTCTCAGGGTTGAAGAGGCTGCAGCTCAAGCAGGTGATGATGGTTCTAGTGGTGAAGAAGAAGCTGACTCAGATGCTGAAGGAGAAGAAAGTGATTCCTCCCCAAGTGCTTCTGTGTAATTCTGATGTTTCTTTATTTGGATTTTTGTTTTTGCATGCCTGTGGGCTGAGCCCTGAATTTAGCACCTAGTGTGCATGGTTTGTAATATTTTTGTCTGCTACTATCTGCACTGCTTTTGGATATTATTTTATGCAGCTCCCATTTTGTCTATTTTGTGGCTAAAAAGGGGGAGTAGTTATTGGATGCCATAATAGATGCTAAGCTATGATGTGCCACCAGATGCTGGATCATCTGAATACTCCTATGCATGAATTAAGGGGGAGTAAGATGAACTTGGTACTCGATTCTACCTTTGAGGGGGAGCAATAATTTTTTTTTGCTTAGCACACAATGTGCTACTGCATGTTGAAGCATCATCTGGTCCTGAGAATTTATTTTTCTCAGCTTTGAGGGAATTTATTTTTCCCCAGTGTTTCTTTTATGAGAATCTTATACTCTCTATTGGCAAATTCCTGTGAGGCTTCTTGTGCTTATTCTTCCGCTGTTGCATGCCTCTGAAGTTCTAAATTGATACATATTAAATATGCTATTTTTATAGGAGGGGTTATTAAAACAAGCATGTTAAATTGTTCTACTTTCACTACTACAAAAAAGAGTTTTAATAGCGCCCATTTAATAGCGCTTATTGAAAAAACGCTATTAAAACATAAACCGGAGCTCTTATTATAGCGGTTTTAGAAAAAGCGCTGTTAAAGCCTTGAACCAAAGTACACTATAATAGCGTTTTGTTAAAAACCGCTATTAAATCCAAAAACGCGGAGCTTTTTAATAGCGCTTCTGAAAAAGTGCTATTAAAGTGTATACCCTATAATAGCGCATTTTACGTGACCGCTATAGTAGATGAAATTGATAAATAAAAAACTGTCATGGGTGGGTCTCGAACCCTTGACCCCTTGGTTGGTTAATCATATAATAAGAAAATATATAGTATATTTGTAAAAATAAAAAAAAAAGAGAATGTAACAAAAAAAAAAAAAGAGGAACCCACGATCCCACAAGGTATTCATTCCCAGCCATCTCCTTTCTTCCTTTCCAAAAAAAAAACCCAGCAATCTCAAGATGCTTCCTTTCTATCAAATTTACGCGCTCACGATTTTGTTTTCTCGCACTAATTTCCCACTCTCCCAGCAATCTCAAACCCACGATCTTCAATCTCAAACATTGAAATCAAACCGTAAAAACAAAATCAATCTATTTCGACCTTCTTCAAACCATTCCCAAAAATTGAACTCAAACCCTAGAATCGAAATTGATCGTCTTCTAGCTTCAAACCCAAAGGAATCAAACTTAGATAGAAATCATTCCTTTGTAATCAAACTCAGAGCAATCAGAACTTCCCAAAGAAATCGAAGTTAGAGCCATCGTTATCCATTAATCGTTCCTCTTCTCACATCGTTCTCAAATCGAAGTTAGAGCCATCGTTCTCACATCGTCACTTTGTTTCAGGTGCTCTTTTCTGCAACTTGATCTAAGATGTTGTTTTTGTTCTTTGATTTTGTTTTTCAATTTTCTTTCTTCCCTCATAATCTTGTGAGCGTGTATTTTTTCAATATTTATAATTATAGTGTTCATATGTGTAATTACAGTGTTCTGCAACTTAGTAATTACAATCTTTTAACATATAAGCAGTCATACATCTGATTGGTTAATATTTATCTTTTCATACATTATTAAGTTCCTACAGTACTAAAAACGACTGATTGGAAATATACATTCTTGTATTTGCACTTTGATATAAAGCACCCAATACCCTCTTGTATTTGCACTCCAATTGTAAAGTTCAACACAGAATAATGACCTTCATATTTTTAATTTTTAAGCTGGAAAAAGTCGTATTGGTGAGGTTGTTTATCTCTTTTGGCCACAATTGAAAGTGAAGTTTTATTAGTGATAATTAAAGTTAAAGAAAATTATATTAAGTAAGGGAGAATAAATTGCTTACATATACGAGTAGTATTTAGTAAAAAAAAATATATGAGTAGTATTTAGTGAGATTGTTTTGTAACAGAAATTCGATAATGTTTTATAGCACTGACCTTTGCTCTCCCCGAATGGTAGATTATTGTGACTTGTGAGAATGTAAATAAAATTGGAAGTAACATGATACTTATAAGATATTGTAACTAATAAACTCATTTAATCTGTAAAATGTAGATATCATTTTTGCTTCCTTTATGTTGGGCTAACCAATAGAACATAAGCACATGCTCATGATATACAACATGTTTTTTTAAAGTCAGTTGAATTTGTTATTTACTTTTTCTGGTTTAGACAAACATCCTTCACTTGGAAAACCATGAACATGAAGACTAATACTCCATTTAATATGAAGCTTAATTTTTTGGTGATATTGAAAAATTATATAAAATGAAATAACGTTTTTATTTATTTGTTTATTTTGGTCAAGTAATATAGCGGCTAAAAATTCCACCTCTCCCTAGTAAGAAATTTGCCCTTAATAAAAATGGGATTTGGATCCTCTCCAATTTTCCCTTATGTTTTATCTACTTTTTCTTAATTCAAATGTTGATTTTTTCTTCTTTGTAATTTACTAACATTTGGATTAAGAAAAATTGAGAAAGCATGAGTGAAAAATGGAGAGATCCAAATCCATGAAAATGTAAGAAAATCTTTGGACTAAGTAATGTAACTTACTCATAACTCAATTAAGCCACATTCTGGCTGAGCTACTTGAGTTTGCGTTGAATCCAAAGTTTCTAAGTTCAGTAGCTTACCAATGGATCTAAGAATAAGGATTAACTTTTGTATGACTCAGGTTCAAGTACCTTAAATGGAAAAGGTTCCCATTATTAGGAACAAAATTCAACATAGATTTCTCAAAATCAAGTACTTTCAAAAGCTTGAACTTGGCAAATGCTCTGCTAATAATGCAATGTTCATTTAGTTCTCTGTTGTCAAAAACAAAAAGAGCGTGCAGTCTTGAGTTATTAGAACCGTGACATGTTCATCATCTTCACGTATTAAATGGCAAAAGTTTAAATTTTTCATTTTTCTAATGATCACTTCGCGCAATAAATCATGAACTTGACAAGTTTTCACTTTCCCATCAAAACCAACTTTGGAAACTTGAACCAAACTTCTATTTATCAACTGTGTCATCATGTGCTCTTCAGCCACTTCCTTCAACAGTCTTTTCTCCTCATTCTTAACAACCTAGCTAATAAGTAATAACTACTTAAGTATTTACCTATAAAAGCTAGCTTAAGACTTAACTTGCAATATAACTACTTAAGTATCTATTGTGATTTCTCTACTGATATGGAGTTCAAGTTGTTATTAATCTAAATACATAGTCTTAAATTTCTATGTTGTGTGGTTTTTGTGGTTTATGATTTGTGTGATGTGATTATGATTGAGGACTACTAATTAGGACTCTACTAAATTTTAAGTTCTAAGTTAGTAATTTAATTCATACCTATGTGACTATAAGTTAAATATGATTAAGTAATCCATACCTCTTAGTCTTAAGGTGTTGGTAGGTGGTAGCATAGTAGAAGGGATGTGTTCGGACTAGGATACTAAACTTGGCACATTATTTGTAGGAGCTATGGATAGGACATGGATGTCTGCCAATCGAATGTCAAAAGAATATCGAGATGGAGTGAAAGACTTTGTTATGGTATCAGTAGCCATCATTTTGTGTAAATAAAAAAAAAAGATAGTTAAGAAATATTTAACAAGGAAGAGGAAAAGACCGACTTGATTTTGCATGGTATAGTAACTTATAACTTATTTTTAGTCTTTTATTGTTATTGATTTACAAACTTAATTAATGTTATTGTCACTGTTAGTAACATTTTTTTTTACAGGTGAATAGCTTATAATAGTCGGAATAAAAAAGGAACACCTGGTGTGACTCTGATGCGAAAAAATTTCAAAGCTAAAAGTAGTGGAATTAAGTTGGAAGTAAGTACATGTTGCTATATTATAAATAAAATTTTTATATAGTTAAAAGGCTAAATGAAAACTAATTTATGTAAGTTGTGTTTTCAGGTTACATGGAATAATAGAGGGCAGCCAATTGGACGTAACAGCAGATACTTAAGTAGTTATATTGGTGTCACCGCTCGTCGGATAGTTCCAATTTATTTTGACCGTTGGAACGCGAAAGATGAAACCGTAAGACCTGCCTATGATGCTTATAAAAAAGATATTTGGGACGAAATTAGAGTAAGACGCTAACTTAAGCTAATTATTCTACATTAGCATTAAGTTAATCTATTTGTGTATATTTGGTAATGATCTCTATATTGTGGTGCAGTCAGCTTTTGAAATTGGCGATGAACATTACGATTATGTAATGACAGCAGCTGGAACTTGTCTTAGAGCATTTAGAACCAAGTTGACAACGGAGTATCTAAGAGGTGGTGATGGTAATGTTATTAGACAACGGCCGAGTAAATATTCTCATGTAATTGAGCAAGAGCATTGGGATATTTTTGTTGCTAGGCGTGAGACTGAAGAATTTCAGGTAATATTATAATTGAGCAAAAGCATTGGGATATTTTTGTTTTTCTCTGACACGAGATCCTTAGTTGCAATACTTTAGCAATGTTTTGCTGCTACTTTGAGTTGTATGCTGAATTTGTGTGGTTTCTAAGAGAGAAAGACAATTTGTATGCTGCCAAATGATGTATTATCAAGCAAATGCCTAATTTCTTGTACATCTATATATACAGGTAGTTTGAGGGCTTCCTTTTTCGATGAAGTGGGTGGTTCTCATCAAGTGACAGGTTGCAGAAGAAAGTAGGGATAGAGTTTGACTATCTTTTGTAGTGGTCTTTGTGTTTTGTACTAAAATTTGTCATTGATTTTCTCATTAGAAGCTATGGCCAAAGTTTGACAATATCTCTTTTGTAGTGGTCTTTGTGTTTGTACTATTCAATTCGGATTTGTCTTGTAGTCGGATTGGTTTTATTTATGAAATGAATGTATTACAAGAGTTTTTATTTTATTAGAGCTTGTGTGGTACAACACTATTTTTTTAAAAAATTTGATAATATATGTTTTGAAAGTATGTATATATATATATATATTGGTACTATATATTTTAAAGGCTTTAATGCAGTTTTGATCCCCCTATTTTGAAAAACCTGAACTTTTGATCCCCGTATTTTAAAACTCAGCACTTTTGATCCCCCTATTTTAGTCTTTTGTTAGTTTTAGTCCCCCACCTCAGTTTGGTCAAACTTTTGCTTATGTGTCATGCTCACTGATGACGTGGCATTGTACATGTGGACAAACAAATTTCTTAGATAGTGTCCCGAGCCCCAATCTTTTGTTTCTTTGATTGCAGTGATGTAAACACGATCATCTTTAAGGAATCCCATTGCAAAACATGCATCTCTATAGGTCAAATATTGTGTGTCACTAATTTTTCTGACATCATCATAGCAAGTTGTCCACATGTACAATGCCACATCATCAGTGAGCATGACACATTAGCAAAAGTTTGACCAAATTGAGGTGGGGGACTAAAACTAACAAAAAACTAAAATAGGGGGATCAAAAGTGCTGAGTTTTAAAATAGGGGGATCAAAAGTTCAGGTTTTTCAAAATAGGGGGATCAAAACTGCATTAAAGCCTATTTTAAAAGTTCAAGAGCAAGTTGCCAAACAAAAAAAAATTGCAATTTATTGTTTAAAAAAAAAGGTCAGGATTAGTAAAAAAAAAAAATCAATACAGGACATACAATAGCGTTTTTTACACGGGCGCTATTAAAAGTTAGTACAAACAAGGAATTATAATAGCGTTTTTTAAATGCGGGCGCCATTATAGATTACATATAACATCGCTTTTACAAAAAAGCGCTATCGAAACCCGTGTCAAAAAGCGTCTTTGGTCCGTGCAGGCAGATACAACAGCGCTTTTTAGAAAAAACGATATTAAAAATACACATTTGATAGCGTTTTCAAACGCAATTATAGGCACCCAGACCTATAATAGCGGATACAGTGATAGCGTTTTTAAGCGATGTTAAAAGTTAAAAAAAATGCTATTAAACACCTATTTTTGTAGTAACTTCATGACTGTGTGCCTACGTTGAGTTGAAGATAAGGTAGCTTGTGTATCCCTTTAGAGCGGTTGAAATAATCCTAGGATGTTTTAGCCAAAAATTGCCAAAGGGGGAGATTGTTGGCGTTGTATGGTTGGCCTCATTTTGCTAAAACATGTGATCTTTCCTGATGTGGAACTGCATGCTTCCACCATCCAGTATAAGCAAGATGTTCGGTACAATGCTTCAACATTGGATACCACATCCAGTAGGCCGGGCCTGTGTATGTTGAGATCTCGCGCCTAAGTTCTAAATATGGAATCCATAATAAATGTTCGTTTGTGATAAGGAGCGTTGTCACGCATAATTATTAATGGATCTCGTGATCAAGTTTTGCTTGCTAATCAGATCTTCAAGTTAAGGAAACAAAACATTTTAATTAAAGAATATTCCTTGAAGGAACCATTAATCAAGCTGTGCTATTGAAGCCTAATTGAAGACCTAGCCTGAGCTAGTGAAGGTTATTTAAAGAATGTTGACACCATTGTTCAAGTCACTGAAACCATATTTGAGTCTTACAAAGCGTGAGTTTAGGTTTTAGTATTGTGTCTATTGTGTTCTAAGTCTTGTGTTGATTTCCCACTAGACTAGGAACTGTGTGTTTGTGCATTGTAATATCTCTGGAGCTTCTAAGCAAGGAGATAGTGTGTGTATACCATTCCAAAGCTTTTAAGCACGGAAGTGGTGTGAGTGTTTTATGAAGTGTGTCTTCACATATTAAATCTAGAATTGTACGATCACAGTGGCTGTGGTTAAGAGGAGGTGAGCGGAGGTTCTCATACCTAGGTGTGTCTTAGGTAGAATATAGCACGGGTGGTGATTAGGTGAGAAGTCATAAACGGGAGGTTTATTGAGGGCTTCAAACTAATACTATCATAGTGGATTCACTCCTGGATTGGTATCCCCCAGAGTAGGCTTATGCTGAACTGGGTTAACAAATTACTGTGTTAATTTACTTTCAGTTTGTTTAGTTTATTATTCCTTGTGTATGCGCGGTTGGATGTTGGATCATTGATTCACGCATTAAAAGTGTATTATAGTGGTGAAGCGTTGAGTACAACATCTTAACTCTAGTGTGCCAGAATTTCACATTCTATCATTTAAATTTTTAAATATTATTGGTATTTATTTGTTAGTATTCATACTTTATAGAGGCTACACTGTTCGTGGTGCATACCAGCTCTTGACGGTCCATGATACAGTTATTTTGGATGTTGCGACATGTCTTATTTGGCACTCTCAGGTTCCTTTGAGGGTTTCCATTTTCGCTTGGCGACTTTTGCGGGACAGGTTACCCACCAAAGCAAACCTGGTCTCTCGAGGCATTCTATCTACGATGACTCATTTTTGTGTTTCGGGTTTTGGATGGATCGAATCGGCTCAGCATTTGTTCCTCTCTTGCAGCACTTTCGGTGGTCTTTGGTCTCTTGTTAGCTCTTGGATTGACTCTTCATTGGTGACTACTCAGACTCTTCCAAATCATTTAATTCAATTCACTATTTCAGCGGGTGGTCTTCGAGCACAGCGTTCCTTCATGCAACTCATATGGCTTGCTTGCATGTGGGTTGTGTGGAATGAATGCAATTACAGATTGTTTAGTGGCTCAACAAACTCATTACATCATATGTTGGACAAGATCAAGACTTTTTTCTATAGGTGGTTGAAAGCGACGAGTAGCACTTTAGCTCTAAACTGCCATAACTAGTGGTCTAGTTCTTTTTTATTTTTGTATTGTGACTCTCTTGTAACCTTTTCAGTCTCTTTTCAGTCTCTTGTAATCTCATTTTGGCTTGTTCAAAAAAAAGTACCTACTTTATAAATATTTTTTCTATCTAGTAATAATTTTTGAGATAATGATAGTAATTAATTGAATGTAATTATTTGTATTGGTGTTGTTTCCGGATCAGACACCGATATGAGGTGCACGCGAGTCTAGATGTTTGTTTATCTCAGCGATGCAATCAATATTTTACCCGAATTTATTCAAGTTCGGGTACAATCCAAACCAACTAATTCAAATCCGAAGTGATTTAATTTGGTTAACATGTTTTTGTTTCCAACCAAACCCATGAACTAACAAATCCAATCCGTTAAAAAATATTGTTACATTTTTCATTTTTGATAATATAGTTTAAAATTTGTGTTAACATCTTAAATTTTGATATTATACTTGAAATGTTTCATATAAATTCAAGTGTTTAAATTTTAAAATTTTTATAAATTAAAATGTCATTTAACTATAATTTTTTTGCCGAATTTTCTTAAAAGTTATATCTAATGACCCATTCACCTAACTCGAACCAACCGAGCTGACCAATGAGTTTGATCAATTTGGTTTTGACATAAAAATACGAATTTTATATCCAATTAAAACCAATAAAATTTGATTGGATCATAAAACAAATTTGGTCAAAGCAGACTTAACTTGACCCACGAACACACCTAGACACCGACTCGTGTCAAACAACAAACACACATTCAATTTGAATTTTGGCTGCTACATAATATTTTGTAGAGTTTCCTATCCTAAATGGAAATGCCTTAAACTTCATCTACAACATCAAGTTCAAACCACCACAATCAAAAGGGGGTGTGACAGTAGCAAATGGTATCTCAAATCCAGGATACAATCATATAATGGAAGCACTTCAATCTCCAAATTGCAGTCCAGATGAAGTGATAATCAGTCATGATTCTCAGCATTCACTCTCCTGCCACCTCATATGTGGGCTACTTTTTAGAGTAGTAATTCAATTAATCTCATCAACATTTGCACATAGCATTGTAACAAGTTTGGGAAGAACTGCTATGTCAAAATTGCTGAAATCAAATCCTAAACTAGCTAACTTAATCCAAAAGAAATTCATAGGATTAAGCAATTGGTATGACTTGATACTATACTAGAGCTTTTCCAAATTAAATGCTAAGTATGTTTTAGGTATATATCATGACAGGTGCAATGGAACATTCTTTGAAAAAGCTGAGACACTATGCAAGAGAGCTTCCTTTGTTGAATTCTCAATTAGACAGGGGTTGTTGGTTGCAATTGGTGGTGTAAGGAATTGAGGAGGGTAGGTAGTCTAACTGATAGTAGGGTTGTGTCTTACTTGACAGAAATATTGATTTTCTTCTATGTAGGAGTCTATGTTGTTAATATCAGATAGCGGCGCGTAGCGCTGACCCACAAAAATCTATAGCGGTATAGGGGGTAGCGCTACAGCGTTATAGTGGCCATGTATATATTAAACATAAATTCCAACAACATACATAAATACTAAAAAATAGAAAAATACACAAAATTAAAAGGACTTTCTTCCTTAATAATTATACTAAATATTGTCATTTACCATCAAAATAGGTTCTAAATGTGAGACTAATAACATTCCATGAAGTTCTAGAAGTACTCAAAATGACATCCCATTAAAATAAAGCATAAAAGTAAGGATTTAATTTAAATACACCGACGGTGTAAAATAATTTTACACCGTCAATCAATACCAACCATGTTTTCCGTCACATCACCTCACTTCACCCCACTTTCTTGATATGACATTGCAAAATGGTGGTTGTTTATTGGACGATCGTGTAAAACTATTTTACACCGTCGGTACATATCAATTAAACTCTAAAAGTAATCTGCTGATATGATGTGAGGGTTACTTTACGATGTGCAGAAAAGTCCAAATACCCTTCACTTTATGATTTATTTCCAAAATAAGGGTTTTTATCAATTTTTCAACTCCAAAACGCAAAAGCAGGCAAATAGCGCTACCGGGGCCGCTACGCCACCACTATCACAACGCTATTATCCTGCAAATAGCGGCCGCTATTTCCGCTTCTCTAAATAAAGGAAAGCGGCCTAGTAGCATAGCGGAGAGGTGGTCTGACGCCAGGCTATAGCGCGTTAACATCATAGGTAAGATCATGCATGTAAGTTTGTTAGTATTTTTGTATTTGACTTTCGAGCACATGAGTTCGTGGGAGTTCTACAACCCTTCATAGAAAGTGAGTAGGTTTTTTTGCTATGATGTTGAGTGTGGATTATTTTTGTTGTAAGGGGTACTCGAAACAATATCCGAAAATTTGAAAATCCACATATATACTTTTGTTGAGGCTGCATTCAAGAAGAGACCCTCCAAGTTTATGCCATACATTTTCTTCTAAAAAAAAAAAACACCTTAAAAACTGAAATTTGTCCCACTATCTTCTAAGAATTGTGTCATCTACATATATGAAAATTCAAATTTTTCTCTTCATCAATTAACCTCATATAATCAACAAGAAATACTGCTTTAGACCAAACCAACCTCAACCAAGGCCGGTCAATTGGGGTCAAAGTGACTTATATATAGCACAACACCTCACAATTTTGAGGCCTAAAATTTTCATATACTTACCCATTTATCTAGAAAAACAAAATAAAACTGTAATAGTGGTTTGAGAAAAAAAATTACAGTAAAAAATATTAGAAGGATAATTCTTTTTAAGTAGTTTGAAGTTTTATTTTTATTTTTGGTCTGTAAATGTTATTTACAATTTAAATAAAATTGTTTGGATTTTATGTGCTTCATATTAATTTAGTCAAAATATTAATATATTTAATTATGAAAATTGCACTTTCTTTTTATTATGGTCTAATTTTTAATATTAAATGAATCTCTAAAGAGTTTAAGATGGTCATGCATTCAACCCCTCTAGTACAATAAGAAGATTTTCTCTAATATATACTAGTGAGACAAGTCTTTCACCATACATAAATTTGTTTTCACCACTGGAACAATATGTCACATTATATATCTTATTTAATCCAAATGGTGAAAGTTGTTAATCTAATGATAAAACAAATTTGTGCATGGTGAAAGATCACCTCACTTGTGCATATAGACTTGGCTGAATAAAAAAGCAGGTACTAATGGACAGGGCGGCCCTTAGAGAGTGTAGGGTGCCCTAAGGTGTCGAACCTCTATTTTTTGGACCTTAAAAATATTTTTATATGGTAATAAGGCTTTTAAATAAATGATGATTAAAAAACTAAAATAAAAAGTTTCAATATTTTTTTAATCTATTCTTGTTCGCCCAATCTAAAGTGGCTAGGTATTTTTCAGAAAAATAAAATAAACAGAAAAAAGATTTGTCATGTATGTCTCAAACACAAACATACATATAAATGCGTGTATTTTGTATGTTAGTTACAAAGATAACTATATAATTTATGTTATTGATGTTATTTACAATTTAAATGTGTACTATTTTTTAAATTTTTTGCATTTTTTTAATTAAGTGATTCATTTTTAATATTCGGTGTCAGCCTCTAAATTGTCGAGACACTTTGTCATAATTTGCAACGGAGGAGTACTAGCTATACCAACACTTTCTTTCTAACGGAGAAATCACTCTCTAATTTGATGAAACTCATATTGGTTTCATTACTTAAGAGATCTACATTAATTGTTGCTAATTAACACTTCTCTTTAACAAGAAACCTATATAGATTGCTAGAAAAAAATGTTTTTAGAGAAAAAAAATGCAAATCTTCATCCATTATGCACCACCTATTATCAAAGTCTAACCGCACCGGCATTTTTATTCCAAATAAGGCAAAGACAAGACAAGGTTGCACGATAATATGTTTTTTCAAAGTCCACTTTAAGTAACAAACATGGGTCCTTTCTCTTCTTTGCAAGTCAAGATCTATTAATTCGTTTACTACCTACCGTCCAGTATAACTGAACCTAATATTTACAACTAGTAAACCTAGTTGGGTCCTTCGAGTATGCTTCTCTCAAGGTCTCGGGCTCGATTCCCCATGGTGTCAATTTTGGTGGGCTAAGTCCATACAGAGCAAAAAACTCTGGCTTTAAATGGGCCCCCCGCAAGTGGACGGTGGGATTGGTCCCCTTGAATTAGTCGGTCTTAAGGCCGGATACCAAGTTTTTTTTAAAAAAAAATATTTACAACTAGTATTCAATTGTTGAATAAAAACACTTCGTTTTGTAATTTCAAACTTCTAAAACAACACACTTCATGATATTAACAATCTTTAAAATAATAACACTAATTAGGTAAAAAGCTTTTCGATATGAAAGTAGTAACACTAATTATTAGATAATTGTTGGAACATGGTTTGAAATGTGGAGGGAATTTAGATGGAAGTTGGAAGATATAAACACAAGTTAGAACTAATGTGTGAAGTGTAAATTCAAAAAAGTTCAATAAGTTTTACATTGGAAGGACAATACATCTTAGTAGTGTTCATAAGAAGGAATATGCCCTCTTGGAGTCTGCTTGGGATGTGTTCCAAGAAGTACACAGTTTTGTAAACGGAGAAGATCGACCGCACACGTACACTCTTGACCATCACACAAGCGCTGCTTCTGGGATCGGCTCGTTTAGGGTTGAGCTTAGACTTCAGTGATGTATGCAACTTTTTATTAAAAAATGTGTTACACAATCATGTCTCTAATGGATGTAAGAAAAACTTTTAGTAATGTCAACAAACAGTCAAAGCAATATCATATTCATCTCACAACTAATAAGTTCTTGGGTTAAATACAATTTTATCCCCCTTATTTTGAATAAATCTAAATTTTATCCCTCTATTTCACTAAAACAGTAATTAATCTCTCTCTGTAACTTCAAATTTAGTAGAGTTTGATTCTGTGAAAAGTTAACTTGATTATGGTCATTTTGGTACCAGTTCGATGAATTATTGATCAAAATTGAGTTACCAAAATTGAGGTACCAATTTATTTCTGAGCCTCAACTTCAAAGCTTCGCATATAACTCAATTTTGATTAGCTTTCCGCAGAATCAAACTCTACTAAATTTGGAGTTACATAGAAAGATTAATTATCATTTTAATGAAATAAGGGGATAAAATTCTGATTTATTCAAAATAGAAGGTAAAACTGCATTTAAGCCTAAGTTCTTCAATGTAGTAATTATTATATATTTGAAGCATTACATAAAGCTATATATATCGGCTTAAAAAGTTGTTCAATGTAGTAATTATCATATATTTGAGGCATAATAACATAAAACTATACATATTAATTAACACATTGAGTTTAAGTAGTTAATAAATTTCTTTTAAAATATTGAATTATTCAGAAGAATCTAAATTTTATTTTTGGTGAAAATTTTTGACCAAATTTTATTTACTTTGCATCCGAATTCTAAAATACCGAGATATACATCTTCTTTCTGAGAACAAGATAATTAATAAAATAAAAAATATATAAATTGGCCGGTCGGTGTTATATAGCGGTGATCGGTGGAAGATACTATTGATATAGTGTACTATATTGTTCTTTTCTTAGTTTTGCTTTATGGATACAATCCAACAAACGAACTGAAAGTGTATATATTATATATATCATCATCAAATGGATAAAGGAGGGTACTTTGCTTTTTATGTTAAATGGAAGCATTTGTTTTCATATATATGAGAAGGTCAAAATAATGTGGACTTTACTTTTTTGGATGACATATTGACATGTGATCATTTAGTTCAGTTTATTTTCCCGCACGTGAGTTAATGAGTTAACTTTGTTATCTTGAATCTTGACCTTCCATATTGCGGCTGATGTTTTTATTTTCTATTTTTTATTTGAGAAAATGAAATACAGATCGGTGGTATAAACTAATTTTACATTGTTAACCGATAATAATCATATTTTTCTTCTCACCACTCTATTTTTTTTGAAACATGACAAATTAATTAATATTGATTTCTTATTGACGGTTCGTTACATAGTATGTTCTTGAAATAATAAGATATAGTATGACACTTATTTGATGAAGTTGTCATAATTTTTTTTTTGTAAGCAACAAATTCGGGAGTGTGAGCTTATACTTCACAATGACAATTAAGATCTTAACTAGTGGCTAGAAAATTCACTTTAAAGGTGAATAAGTGAAGTGTCCCGAGTTCGAACCCGGACTCCTGCACATATAGTGTGATATTCATACCAAATGAGCTAAGCTCACAGGATAATATTATTGAACTTTTATTATGAGTTCCAAATATTATTGATGACAAAGATTAAAGGATACACAATAAATAACTTTTTGAATTTTTGACCGGCCAAAACAACTACAAGTCATCTTTAATTGATCTCATCAAGCAAGAGATTCCAAATACTCATATCTATGTAGTAAATCGTATTTGAAATTATAAGAATTATATTTAATTTTCTCATTTTCAACATATCTTAAGATAAGATAATTTTTGTGCTGATTGACTTACCAAGTGTAACATGGATGAAAGTTTAATAGTTTGAGAATTTTATCCTTTTACTTTATCCATTACCTTATTGACTAATGTTATTGGTCTATACTCTCTTTAAGACCTCCTAAACCTTAGATTGTTTCTTTGTTTATTTTCTTACTAATAAAAAAAGCTCATCTTTAATTTTGGACTTAGGCTCTTATTAAAAAAATATTTTAATTATTTATTCTTAAAGACGCTAAAATAGAGAGGCAGATCCATATGATTATACTAGGTTCGTAAGTCCATGAAATATTATTGATTATACTCCATAGAGGAGCAAAGACTCTGATTTAAAGAGTGCAAACTATTTTTTTTGACAATTGAGAGTGCAAACTATTAAAATTTATAACTATGATATTCGAACATTTTTCATTCTCTTACGCTCTCATTTAACATTTGAACATCCTTCATTCTCTTACACACATTCAACACCTCATTTTTTGTCAAGTAACCTAATAGTTAGAACTTCACTCTTATGGAAAATAAGTAGAGTATATAAGATTTGAACTCCGACTCATGCATATATAATATAATATTTATAGCAACCAAGTTAACTTCACATAAACATTCATCACCTCATTTTATTTCTATATTTCTTTTCCTATCACATTACTAATTTATCACATTTATCTCATCACTTTCTCTCTCAAGCTGTATATACATCATACACTAAATATTTTCCTAAAATTTAATAATTATAATCATATATATAGAATGAATAATTGAAAGTGGTTTGAGTTAGAGTGTAACAGGTCGGTTTAGTTTGAATTTTTGGAAGGGAAAAAAAATTGAACTAATAAAAAACATGTCAGTTTGGTTTAATTGAATCGGCTCAATATATAAGACTTACTTTGATTAATATTAAATATACTATTTATTTATTTTATTTTGACTATATTTTTTTTAATAACATATCGATGTAAACATTAACATATGAGATCTTGTTTGATTTGTTTTGATAAGTATTTTGAAAATATCAAGTTTATATAACTTTTACAAATAGACAATTAAATATATTAGTGATCAAAATTGTACTTTGACGTATGTGCAGTGGTCAACTATATCTTATATTTTGGAAATTACGTATCAAATTAAAGTAAAACTAAGTTCATCCTAATTTATTAAAACGTGTCTTGGAAGAGCAATTAATTAGCATTTGTGGAAGAAATATTTATTCTGGACAATGTACTAATTATTTTGGTAGCGGAACTAAAAATGCAACAAACCCAATAATATTCATCACTAACCCCCTTTCATCAATTTCTTTTGGTTTATCTATACATTTATACATTTAGTCCCTTATATTTATTTTAGATTTTAATTTAGTCCCTTACGTTTAAAAATTATTAATTTGGTCCCTTACGTTTATTTTAGGTTTCAAGTTAGTCATTTCCGTTAGTTTTGCCACTAACACCATTTGAACAGTACACGTGTCAGTGTGTCCAAATGCCACGTGGCAATCCACATATGCAAATTGGCTGCCACATGTGACAAAATTGACGGAAATGACTAACTTGAAACCTAAACGTAAGGGACCAAATTAATATTTTTTAAACGTAAAAGACTAAATTAAAATCTAAAATAAACGTAAAGAACCAAATGTGTAATTAAGCGATTTCTTTTCAACCCACTCATCCCCTTTCGTCAATTTCGCTCCCATATATTGTTCCTAATGAAAACTAATAAATATCAAAACTTTTTATGTACCAAAAAAAAAAAATCAAAACTTTTTCAATCAAATAACACAACATGTTAAAAAAAAAAAAAAGCAAGGGTTTTATATTGTAGACACTACAAGAAAATACTCATTTACCGGCGAAATTTATTGGCGGTTTTGGCCCTCAGTAGCTTACTGGCGGCCTAAGCCCCCAATAATTAATCAAAACCGCCACAAACTTATCAAATAATATTTAATTACGAAAATTTGAATTTATTGGCGGTCCTGGCCGTCAGTAATTGTCTTGGACATTACCGGCGGTCCAGGCCGCCACTAACTAACCAAGAATATTAAAAAAAAAAAAAACTGGCGCCTCAGACCTTACTGGCGGCCTAGGCCGCCACAAAGTGTTGGTAATTTAAAAAAGTAGCCGTTGGAGGACTTAGTGGCGGTTTTGACCGCCGGTAATATTCTTGAAACACGCCCAGACATTAATGGCGGCCTGGGCCGCCGCAAAGTGGTTGGAAATTGAAAAAAAATATAACCGTTGGGGCTTAGTGGCGGCTTTGACCGCCAATAAGCTCCAAGAACAGATTTCCACGAATTTTATCCCCCTCTATATATATCTTCCTTCACTTCACAACTCTCATTTCCTACAATCCTTTCTCTGTCTAAAATTTCTCCAACATCTCTCTAAAAATTCTTAACTCTAAAAATTCTCCAACTTTTTATCATTTCACTCTTGTTTTTCTTCATTTTGGTAAGTATTTCTCTAATATTCTCCAACTTTTTATCGAATTTTTAATTTATGTTTAATTATTAATATTTTAAATAATTCTGTCTTATTTTTATATTAAATAAAAAAAGTTTTTTAAAATAAATATAAATAAAATTATTAAAAATATTAAATTTTATATTTAAATAAATTAAAATGTTTTTTTAAAGCAATTAATATTTAAAAAAAATGTTTTTTTAAAACAAAATAATTAATTATTAAATTTTATATTTAAATAAATTAAAATGTTTTTTTAAAGCAATTAATATTTTAAAAAACGGTTTTTTTAAAACAAAATAATTAATTAAAAACGTTTTTTTAAAAAAAAATTGAAAAGGCTGTAGTGGCGGTCCAAACCGTCGCTAAATGGTCAAAATCTGGGCAAATTTATTGGCGGTCCTAGCCGCCAGTAGCTCTGACGCAACCTGCAAAAGAAATTGACCGTTGTTACTTAGTGGCGGTCTGGGCCGCCAGAAGTCTCGTCAGCTCTGTTTTCGACGGCTTTGGCCGCCAGTAATGTTACCGTCGCCTTAATTACTGGCGCATCGTGGCCGCCAGTAAACCGCCACTAATTTAGCTGTTTCTGGCGGTTTTTCCTTGTTTCTGGCGGTTTTTGGCCGCCAATAAATTGCGTTTTTCTTGTAGTGAGAGTAAACATGTACTGTACATGACCTTAAGTAAACATGTTCATGTCCTTCGGTGTCTTCAAATATAGAACTTTTGGCTTGCATAACTTGATAAATGAATTTGAGATAACAAGGAGAAATGCATAAAGGGGTGAAGGAGTCAATGATTTAGTGAGAATCCTTTGACCTCCATTGCTACCACATTATTAGAAGTAGACAATCAAACCAAGAGTGAATTTTCAAATAAGAAGCATAGTGCTTTAGAGATTTTTATGTTGGTGGAATCAATTTTTAAGGAACATGTAGAGAAGAGAAATTGAAGAAAGGGAATGAAATGGTGGGGTATTTGGTAATGAATTATTGGAATTGTTGTATTTTTTATTTTTCTAGTTTGGTGATGAAATGAGTGATATGAATTTATACATAGTAGGAGTATAAGGGTTTGAAGTCCGATTCCTGTATTTATATATGTACTGTTCCTATCAATTGAGCTATAGTGATGAGGGCAATTTTTTTAGACTAGTTTTTCAAATCCACTTCTAATCTAATATAATAAAATTGATTACTACCAAATTTATTAAGGAGAAAACTTAGGTAAAGTACCATAGATCCCTTTGATGATGTTCTCTATTTAAAATTTGACACATCAACATTTTATTTAAGTTGAAAACACAATTTGTTAAAAGCTGACATGAAAAAATTGTTGATATGTTAAATTTTAAGTGGAGAAGAGGACCAAAAGAATGTATAGTGCTTTACCTGATTTTGCTCTATTTACTAATTTATTCTTAGTCGTTTTAACCCACTAGTAGAAAAATGACTTTTGGTTTGGAGATACCACTACCGGTATGTGAATACCAGTAGTGAAATACATTTGACCAAAGGATTCCACTACTGATATTTTTAAAACGGTAGTGGAAAGTTCAGAGACAAGGGATTTCACTACCGGCTTTGCTAAATCCGTAGTGGAAAGTAGACACGGTGGCAATGTCGTAATTACGTACAAATTTGTTTTAATTATCTTCCACTACCGATCTAGGATTCACCGGTAGTGGAATCCTAATAGTGTTATTATTTTTTTCATATTCCCACTTTTCACTACCGATCTAGGATTCACCGGTAGTGGAATCCTAATAGTGTTATTATATTTTTCATATTGTTATTTTCATTCCCAATTTTCATACGCGTTCAATCTCCCTCCCACTGCAAACTCTCCATTCTCAATCGTCCCAAGTTCTTCCAAATCGTCCCAAGTTCTTCAAATCAAACACTCCAATTTCCCAATCATTCTCCAATCTCTCCATTCTCCATTCTCCATTCTCCAATCTCTCCAATTTCATTCGGTTTCATTCTCCAAACCCTAGAATGCTTGAATCGCCTCCAAATTTCTTCATTTTTATTCGGTAAAGGTATGAATAAATCAAACTTCCTCCAAATTTCATTCGTTTTCGTTTTCATTCATTTTCATTCTTGTTCATTCGTTTTCATTCGCTTGGGTTTTCATTCGTTTTCATTCACGTCGTTTTCGTGGGTCTGTGATGTTCATTTCTGTGTGGGTCTGTGTTTTTTTGTGTGGGTTTTCATTCTTCTTCTGCTTGTGGGTCTGTGTTTTTTTTGTGTGGGTTTTCATTCTTTTTGTATAAACATATTTATAAAATTATCAATGCTTGTGCTGTGCAGGGGTTGCTGTGTTAGGCGGTGATTGCTGCTCCTGCGTTAGGCGGTGATTGCTGCTCCTGCGTGTTGCTTGTGCTGTGCAGGGGCTGGTGTTGCTCTTTTTTGGTGTTGTCATCTTTGTTTGAAGTTAGAAGGTTCAATCACGGTCTCATCTACAGGTACCGATTCTATTTCAAAACATAGAAGCTATAGGCTATGAATTTTTATTAAAATAGAATGCATAATCTAGTCATTCTGTTATAGGCTATGAATTTTTATTAAAATAGGGCGAGAGAATGTTTCGCAATAGTAACAACCTAGTCATTCCTTTAACTTATAATGCATAAATTTCGAAACGTAGGTATGGACCGTAGTTGGATGAGAGCTAATCGATTAAGTACTGAGTACAGACATGGAGTGATGGAATTTCTACAGTTTGCGGAAAGTAATGCTGAACTAGAACGTCCTCCTCCTGAATTTCCTCCACTTTTTCTATGTCCGTGTATAAATTGTGCAAATAAAGAACCAAAACGTACTAAGAAAGGAATCATGAATCATCTAATTTGTGACGGGATTTGTCAAAATTATACACAATGGATATGGCACGGTGAAGTAGTTGCAACGCCAAGTGTGTCCCATAGAGAAAGTGGTAGTGTGGATATCGATGATCGACTGGAAGACATGATGCGTGATATTGGAGAAGATTCGTTTAAGAGGGCGCATGTGTATGAAACTTTATGCAGTGACAAGGATGAACCATTGTATCCGGGATGCACAAATTTTACCCGTTTGTCTGCGGTGTTAAAATTGTTTAATTTGAAAGCAAAAAATGGGTGGACCGACAAAAGTTTCACTGAATTGCTTGAATTGTTGATACAAATGCTTCCAGAAGGTAATGTAATGCCAAATCGTTATTACGAGGCGAAAAAAGTATTGTGTCCAATGGGTTTGGAGTATGAAAAGATACATGCATGCCCTAATGATTGTATATTATACCGAAAAGAGTTTGTAAACTATAATCATTGTCCGACATGTAAGGCGTCTCGCTACAAAAAGAAAGATGGTGATTCTAGTGATGATGAGGTGACCAAAACGGGTCCTCCCGCGAAAGTCGTATGGTACCTACCAATAATTTCAAGGTTCAAGAGATTGTTTGCTAATGCAAATGACGCAAAGAATCTTAGATGGCATGCAGAAGAGAGAAAATGTGATGGCCAAATTCGCCATGTAGCTGATTCTTTGCAATGGAAGAAAATTGACTCTTTGTTTCCAAATTTTGGCAAAGAGTCGAGAAACCTTAGACTTGGACTTGCTACTGATGGAATGAATCCGTTTGGTAATCAAAGTACTAACCATAGTTCATGGCCTGTTCTCCTGATGATTTACAACCTATCTCCTTGGTTGTGCATGAAGCGTAAATATATTATGTTATCGATGATGATTTCAGGCCCAAGACAACCAGGAAATGACATAGATGTTTATCTAAGTCCACTAATTGATGATTTGAAAGTGTTGTGGGAGGAAGGAGTGGATGTTTTTGATTCGTATTCTGGTGAACAGTTCAACATGCGTGCCATGTTGTTTTGCACCATCAACGACTTTCCGGCATACGGCAATTTGTCTGGGTATTCCGTTAAAGGGCATAATGCGTGTCCCATATGTGAAAAAAAAACATGTTATAAGCAACTGAAAAATGGAAAGAAGACTGTTTATCTTGGCCACCGAAAATTTCTAAATCGTTATCATCCATATCGTAGATTGCGAAAAGCTTTTGACGGAGACCAAGAGAATGGTGTTGCTCCAACGCCCTTAACTGGAGAGGAAGTTTATGAACGACAACGAGACATTAATGTTGTCTTCGGAAAGTGCCAAAAGCCAAAAGGGAGAGTGCCAAAAGCGAAAGTGCCAAAAGCCGAAAGTGAAAGTGTCAAAAGGAAAAAGCAGCCTGTTGTGAAAAGTATATGGAAAAAGAGGTCAGTGTTCTTTGATCTTCCATATTGGTCTAGTCTTGATGTAAGACATTGTATTGATGTGATGCACGTGGAGAAAAATGTATGTGATAGTGTAATTGGAACACTTCTCGACATTAAAGGCAAGACAAAAGATGGTGCACATGCTCGTCTTGATATGGATTTGATGGGTATACGACAAGAGTTATTACCACAAAAAATCAATGACAAGACATATTTGCCTCCCGCGTGTCACACTTTGTCTAAAGACGAGAAAACAAGTTTTTGCAAGTGTTTACAAAGTATCAAAGTGCCACATGGTTACTCGTCAAATGTCAAGAGCCTTGTATCAATGAAAGATCTCAAATTAATCGGCTTAAAATCTCATGATTGTCATGTCTTGATGCAACAACTACTACCTGTGGCTATTCGTGGGATATTGCCCGATAATGTTAGGAAAGCTATATGCAGGTTGTGCTTATTCTTCAATGCAATATGTTGTAAAGCAATTGATCCATTGAAGTTAGACGAGTTGGAAAACGAAGCTGCAGTTATCTTGTGTCAATTGGAGATGTATTTTCCTCCTTCATTTTTTGACATTATGGTTCATTTGATTGTTCATCTAGTAAGGGAGATTAGATTGTGTGGCCCAATTTATTTACGGTGGATGTATCCAATAGAGCGATACATGAAGATCCTAAAAGGGTATACAAAAAACCCACACCGTCCGGAAGCTTCGATTGTTGAGAGGTACATTGCAGAAGAAGCTATTGAGTTTTGTTCAAACTATTTGTCAGAAGTGGATGCTATAGGGGTTCCCAAGTCTCGTCATGATGGAAGATGTGACGGTGTGGGCACGCAAGGTTTAAATGTCAAGAGCATGCATATTGATATAATTCTTCAAGCGCATTTGTATATATTGAATAACACTGATGAAGTTCAACCTTACTTGTCTGCTCACAAAAGCATCATAAAGAAAATGCACGATAAGATGAATGAAAAATGGGTGTTAAGAGAGCATAATAAGAAATTCTCAGAGTGGTTTAAAGAAAAGGTCTGCCAAGATGATAGTGTTTCCGATACAATAAAGTGGTTGTCCTATGAGCCTAAATGTAACATATTGACTTGGAGTGCATATGATATTAACAAAACTTCCTTTTATACAAAATCAAAGGATGACCGCAGTACCATGCAAAATAGTGGGGTTATGATTGTGGCAGAGTCCATGCACTTCTCTAGTTCCAAAGATAAAAATCCGGTTATGGCATCTACACCCTACTTTGGGGTGATTGAAGAGATCTGGGAGGTTGATTACGTTGTGTTTAAAGTGCCTTTATTTAAATGTAAATGGATTGATATCAACAATGGTGTGAGAATTGATGAATTAGGATTTACAATAGTTGATCTTTGCAAGTTAGCTTATAAAGACGAACCTTTCATCATGGCATCCCAAGCAAAACAGGTGTTTTATGTCAAAGATCCTTCTAATGAACGGTGGTCGGTGGTTCTACAAGGAAAAAATGTGCATGGTAGTTATGAAAATCAAGAGCTTGATATTTCCGAAATTCCTCCTTTCTCATCAGATGTGCCTACCTTCATTGAAGAAAACGAAGAGGATGATGTGCATGCAGCTATTCGTTTAGATCATGACGAAGGAATATGGGATTAGAGAAGAAAAAGCTGCAGATGCTAGCATATCATTGCTTTTCTCCTTTTATTTTGATTATGTTTTGATGTGCTGTTTATGTAATGCATCTGTAATGTTTTGAATATGTACTGTTAGTTTTTAGCTTTTATGTTTTGAAAAAAAAACTTCTGCTACTGCTGTATTGTTTAAATACTTGAACCTTAAGAAATCTGTTTTGAGATTCTGGGCAATATAACTTATGTTTAATTATGAGCTTGTGCTTATTTTTTTTTCTGCATAATTTGATATTTAAAATGGTTAGAACCATTTTCTGCATAATTTTTTTTTCTGCATAATTTTTTCTGCATAATCTGATTCAACCGACAATATAACTTTTTTGTGTTTTGTGTAAACAGATACGATATGGCTGATTCAACCGACAACTCTGCTGAAACTAGTCAACGTAATAAAAAAAGTGTTAGAGGTCCCACTATGTTGAAAGCAATTGAAAACGTTCGTAAAACGGGTATAAAGATCCCTCTCCAGTTTGATCTAGAAACTGGAGAGTGTTATGGTAACAATGCCTCCCATTTTAAGAGTTACGTAGCACTTCTTACTCGAGAAAGATGCAGTATTGCGAAAGAGTTGTGGAAACATATACCTGAAGGAGTAAAAAATGCTATGTGGACAGATATTAAGGTATTTGAAATTCAACATTTTGTTATATTTTATTATCATATCAAATACATCTTATGCTAACACCAAATTTTTTAATGTAAATATTTTAGGCTATTTTTGTTATACCCGAGTTTGATGATGCAAAAAGGAATGATCATTTTAAGAAAATATGGTTTCACTATGCGGCGGAGCGGTGGAAAGATTTTAAATCACGGTTGACTAGAACTTATATCACAGACCCCAAACCAGATGACGTTCCTCCATACGTCAAGTATCCTTACATCAAAAAAGATATATGGGAAGAGTTTGTGAAGTATCGACAGACCTCTGATTTTAAGGTTAGTGTAATTTCAAAATCATTAAACTGTGTTGACTGCTGCTACTGCTGCTACTGTGTTAAATATTGTGTTTTGTGATTTGTGATTTTGTGATTTTTATGTCTTGACTGCTGCTACTGCGCTAAAACCGCGCTAAAACTGCGCTAAAACCGCGCGAAAACTGCTGTTTCTGTCTTTAACATTGCCTAAAACTGTGATTCTGCTGAAACTGCGTTAAAACATTGCCTAAACTGCTGAAACTGTGACTGAAACTGTCTTTAACATTGTTGGTAGTCTGCTGAAACTTGACTGAAACTGAAACTTGACTGAAACTTGACTGAAACTGTCTTTAACATTGCCTAAGTCTGCTGAAACTGCTGAAACTGCTGAATGTGATTTTTACATTACTAATTATTTGAGTTTATAATAGGAAAAAAGTCAAAAGGGTAGGGAGAATCATGCAAAGAATGTTTACCCACATGTATTATCCCGTGGAGGGTATAAGAGGCTCGAGGAGCAGATGATCAATGAAAAGAGATTGTCCTTATCGAAAGATAGTTCTGGCTTAACTGATGATGATCGTCATCCATCTCCACCGGAACGCTATGAGACATGGACGAGAGCACGACAAAAGAAAGGGGGAGAATTCACATCCGAGCCTGTAAAAAAAGTTGCTGAGAAAATTGTAAGTAACATTATAATCATGCTTTTGCTTCAAGTAACACAATTATTTACTATATTGTGACTTTGTTTGTGCATGTTGTAGGAGAAAATTGTTGAAGACTCAAAAAAGGGTGACTTTGTTCCAACGAGACGTCACGATGTCCTAACAGAAGCCATTGGAACACCTGAGCATGGTGGTAGTGTTCGTGGTGTTGGAAAAAAACATAACATTACCACTTACTGGGGAAGATCAAAGGTTTCACGTCAAAGTCAAGGTATAGATGTCAAAGAGCAACTAGCAGCATTTAAAGCAGATTTGGAAGCTAAGTTTGAGGAAAAGTTGGCGCAAGAGCGTAAGATGATGCAAGATTCTCTTATGGAGACACTAAAGTCCATGGGTTTATCCCAAACCTCTGATACAAATAATAGAGTCATGGTACCTGAAGCGCAAACTGAACAACTTGTTGTCACCGGAAGCGCAAAAGGGAGTTGTTCTCCTGCACCGGTCAAGATGCAAAATGAACTCAAGGAGGTTGTTGTCACTGAAAGCGCAAAAGGAAGTCGTTCTCCTGCACCGGTAGCAGAGGCTCAAGATAACATGGACGATGTTCAGAAATTGTTAATGATGGTTCTGAAAAGGGGTGATGATCATTTGGATGTAGAATTAATTCATTGTTCAATGTGTACTAATTTTCTCATGTCTTGCAAGTGTATAAGAGAGTTGTTGGTGGGTTTTATTTGGCTCGACATGAGTACTCTAAGTGTTTGGTGCTCGTAAGTGTACTTTCTTATTTACTACTATCTCAATATCTGTTAATATGTTATATATCTCTCCTAACTTTAAAATTATATTCAGGTACATTCATCGTTTATGCATTGAAAACAACACCACAAATGTATATGGAATTTTGGAACCAACTTTTCTGAACATTGTTGGTGATGCTGGGAAAAAAAGTGATCAGAGAATATCTCAAAGTAAATGCAAGAAATACATCCAGCATAAGTTACAAAATGAAAAGAAAGAGTGTCAATTATTACCATTTAACCATGGGTAAGTTTGTATGAATTTGTGTATTTTTTTAATACTTATTTATTTTTTATAACTCATAGTTATTAACAATATAATACTGTTCTTCCACGCACGCGTACAGAGGACATTGGCAGTTGATAATACTTTGTCCAAAGATAAATACCGTGGTTGTTATTTGTTCACTACATTGGAAACTTAATCCAATAATGGAGAAAATTGTTTCAAGGTAATTAAGTTTATACTTTAGGGGTTTTGGTTATATACTATAAACATAAATTATTACAAATTTTATATGATTTTATGCGGCTTTTTTTTCTTATGAATTAGTGTTTTTACGGTTGATCAAATGGCGAATGGCAATAGAAAGAACAATACCGTATGGCTTTATCCACAAGTAAGTGTGGTATTCTAACTTTATATATATTTACTTTTTTGATAAGTAAGTGTGGTATTTTTTGATCAAATGTTACTATATATAATTTGTAGGCGAGGAAACAATATAATTCAAATGACTGTGGATACTATGTAATGAAAAATATGTTGGACATTGTCACTGCTAAGATAACTGATTCTTGGATGGAGGTAATAATTTTTATTTTTTATACATCAATAATTTTTTATAACTGAGTCAAGAATAGTTTTATATTATTATTTACTTATTGTAGGTATTTAATGACCCAAAAGAGTTAACAGCTGAGGAGATGTATGACTTGCGATTACGTTGGTCAACATATTTTTTGGAGTTATTGGAGGGTTAAGATTTATCTGGTGAGTTATAGAATAGTTAATTATTTGAACTTTGTTTTTGCAAATTGGTCTATTCAATACATTGCAGCAATTTTAGTTTACACTTGTTTATTTGAACTTTGTTTCTGTCAAATTTGAGATTCTGCAGGGTGATGAATTGGTTATTAGCTTTAGTTTGAGTCTTGGAAGCAGATCAGGTGATGGAATTGGTATTTTGGCTCGGATGTGCATCTCACTGTTTTGGACTGTTTATTTTGGACTATTTTAGGATGGTTTTATGAAGGAATTGGTATTAGAATTGGTATTTTTGTGATGGAATTGGTATTTTATGAAGGATTGGTATTTTAGAATTGGTATTTTAGGAATTGGTATTTTAGGATTGGTATTTTAGGAATTGGTATTTTAGGACTGTTTATCAGGTGATGGAATTTTATGATGCTGTTGCTGAGAAGCATAGTTTAACTGCACATGAATTGTTTGATGGAAATGATCTTGCTACTTTCTTATCTAATTTGCATCAAGATGTTGGAAATTTAAAGGCAATTGTTGTGTGGTTATTGGTTGCTAGTGCAACTGATTTTTAACATATAGCTTTAGCACTAGCAGCAATGGCTCATTCTTTGCGGTCTGTGATGAAATTTGGTCATGTTACAAAACTACACACCACTACTAATATGCAGGCACAGGATATTTGTAATTTGGTCATGTTACAAAACTAACATACCACTACTGATATTTATAACAATCAGTAGTGAAAACTAACATACCACTACGGGTATTTGTAATTACCCGTAGTGGAATCCTCAATTCTAAAAAAAAAAATGGAATAGCATACATACCACTACCGGTATTTACAAATACCGGTAGTGGAATCCCAGATTCTAAAAAAAAAAAAATGAAAACCATACATACCACTACCGGTATTTGTAAATACCGGTAGTGGAATCCCAGACTCTAAAAAAAAAAAATGAAAACTATACATACCACTACCGGTATTTACAAATACCGGTAGTGGAATCCCAGACTCTAAAAAAAAAAAAATGAAAACCATACATACCACTACGGATATTGAAAATACCCGTAGTGGAATCTCATACATACCACTACCGGTATTTGTAAAAACCGTCGTGGAATCCTCATAAATTTAATTAATAATACAGTAGAAACCTGACATACCACGACGGGTATAAAAAGACCCGTCGTGGAAAGTATTGACTTACAACGACGAGTGTGTTTACTACCGGCCGCGGCCAGTAGTGGAATCCCTATTTGGCCGGTAGTGGAATCCCCTTTCTGCACTAGTGACCATATTATAAGTTTTGTATCCTTCATTGTAATTTCACTGATAAAAAATATATATAGAAAGAATATAAGATAAATACAATAAAAAACGATGGTATGCTAAAAAATATGAACAAAACAGATTATAAATGGAAACAAATCAGAACAATCTATACGCATAAAAAAATAGCAACAAAACATATGAATATGATCAACTCAGCAATCTATTCTATATATTTAAGCAACCTATTCAACAACATATTCATATACACATGACCATTATTTCACTGAATCATAAAAAAGTGGATAAATAAGTTTTACGAGGAATAACACAATAATTTCACTTATATTTTAAAATATTATATAACAAATTATTAAATATTTTATTCTAAATAAATTTTCTACTTTAATATAATACTCCCTCCGTACCATAATATATGTCACTTTGACACTTTTACACATCCTCGCTTAATTCCGGTGTAATCTTCTTGTTTCGGGCATAGGCCTTTTTTATTAAAAAAAGAAAGAAATGTACTCCCTCCTTCCCAAATTATAAGGGAAAAAGTCTCATTTTTTTGTCCCAAATTATAAGGGAAAAAACATATAAGGGAAAAACTATTCTCAAAAATGTTTTTTCCTTAATCTCATAAAATTAAATGCAAATTACATTTAATTTTCTATCTCTCCCCTTTTTTCAATAAACAACAACCAATAAAAATTGCTTTTACATCTTCCAATGCAACTTATTCCAAGGAAAACCTAGAAAAACATATTTCAAATTATCATGTTTTACTTTTTCTTAATAAGTGTAATTTTTGTTTTTTCCCTTATAATTTGGGACGAAGGGATTAATTAATGTTGTATGAAAAAGAGAAATTATGAGTTTGTTTACAAAATTATCCTTCATTAATTGTATGAGAAAGATAAATTGAAAACTTGAAAGAAATAAGAGTAATAAATAATTAAGGGTATAATGGGAAAATAGAATTCAATGTTTCATTGGTATTGTAAAACAACATATAATTTCGTACAATTTTTTCTCCAAAGTGACATATAATTTTGTATGAAGGGAGTAAAAAACTTAAATATCGAATAAAAATCAACGGATCCGTGCTTAAACTAGTTGTATACTAATAATATTATTAATGTGTTCCCCAAAAGTGTTAGTAGTGTGTTGGGCGACGGTAATTTGATTGGATTTTGGAAAGAGAAGTGGTTAGGTGAGACTCCATTCCGAGAAATTTTTCCAAACTTGTATAATAAAGAAGTGGATCATAATGTGGTGGTAGCTGAGAGGTTAATTGGACAAAGAGCTAACAGAATTTGGTGTTGGCAGTGGAGTAGCGCTTTAAATTCAGAGGAACAGGGTGAATTATTATACTTACAGCAGCTGCTGCTTGATGTGGAAGTGATACAGGATAAGTCAGATCAGTGGAGATGGACGCCGGACAATACGGGGATGTTTTCAGTTAAATCTGTCTACTCTTTACTGCAAAATGGTAGAACTGCGCGGGAATTGAATACAAATGTATTAACATCTTTGCAGGGGTTGTGGAATAACGATATTCCATCAAAAGTTGGTGTTTTTGGTTGGCGATTACTTATTGAAAAATTACCTACAAGAGCAGCACTTGCTTATCGAGGTATTTTAACTAATTCTCATGATTTATCTTGTGTATTTTGTTTCAAGGAATTAGAGGACTGCAAACATCTCTTTTTCAATTGTAACTTGATGCAACAAGTGTGGATAAGTATCTATCAATGGGTAGGCTGTGCGTATCATCATTATGAGGAAGGATGGAATCATTTTAATTTCTTTGGTGGTATTGTTAAATCGAAAAAGGGATCGAAAGTGAAACATTTGATATGGCTAGCAACCACTTGGTGTACTTGGAGGTTACGGAATAACATAATTTTTGGGGGTACTATAGTGATTGTAATCAGTTGGTAGATCAAATTAAGTTTATTTCTTGGTTTTGGTTTATTGGTTGGTCGGGTAGAGATTGCTCCTATTCGTACTCTGATTGGTGTGTTAATCCTTTAGAATGTATTCTTAACATATGAGGAATTTCATTGTATTGAAAGGATTTGAGTACTCCTTGTACTCCTTATTAATACAATTTTTTTGCTTATAAAAAAAAAAAATTATTAATGCGAGTATCACCAACTTTTTTTTGTTAACTAATTATTTGGACTCAATCATGTTTAGAATCATGTATAAGACTCAAACATATTTTGACTCGAGTTTTTGTTTTAAGTAGTCTAGTAGATAGAAATTTCACTTTTAAGGTAGATAAGTTGAATGGTCGGGGTTCGAAGCCTGTCCTGTCCCCCTACATATATAATCAATGTTCCTACCAACTAAGTTAAGGTTACAAAATGGAATGGAGCGGAACGGAGCGGAATGGAGTAAAGATACAATTCCATTGTTTGGATATATTTTATAAATATTCATTCCATTGCATACACCCCAATTTGGAGGGGAAAGAAAATTAGAAGATTGGATGGTATGGGATGGAATGGGTTCCATTGTGTTCCATTCCACTCCATTCATTTTTTGCAAATCCAAACAATAGAACTTAGTTAGTTACCACTCCATTCCATTCCATTCCATCCTTTACCACCAATCCAAACATAGCTAAGGATAAAAATGAACGGAAATACTTTTTATATAAATATGTAACAAAATTACACATAGAATAAAAAAAAAACAAATAATCAATCGTTAGTTAGTTTAGCGATGATTGATGCTAAATTTGGTAGGAATAACGATGATTCGATCTCACATAACTGCGACTGTGAAGAGACTTAAACACTTGATATCAGAACAACCTTCGAAACTAGATTAAGCGGTGATATTTATAGTGAACAAAAGGAGAAAACAACGAACTATGCTGCTAATAGGATATTGACAACATATGACTCCATTGTAATTCCGTCCAGATTGCAAGGGCAGAAATGAATCCAAAAAATGAGATTTATTTCCTTAAAATTTTCAAACTCAAACAAACTGATACTTCTTTGATGCCTATAAATACTGTTACTCATCTTAGGTGAATTTCTTGTCTTGACCTCATCAACTGATTTTCCTCATTTATCTTAGCCTGTTTCTCTGTCTTCTTTCATACAACAAACAAACTCGTACGTTTCTCTCTCTCTCTCTCTCTCTCTCTCACAACACACACTCTCACACACAAACACTGTCCCTCTTCAGAATTCAGATCCATTTATGTTCTTTTCTTTCTGTTTTCACAGACTCTTCTCTGTTTCTGTCCCCCTCAATTATATAGCTATTCATTTAATCTCAAAAAAATAATTATTCTATTTTTTGACTTTTTTTTTTGTGTGTGTGTGTGTTTTTTTTTTCAGTTGATTCCATTTTCTGATTCATTTTTCATGTCCTATACAGCTTTTGAATCCCAGAAAACAAGAATGAATTTCATGATTTTTTTTTTCAGGAACCAAACAGTGCTTACTTATGTTGACTTTTTTCAAAAACATTTTACTATCTAATTTTGGACTCAATTATAAACTTTTTGTTTCTTTTCTTTCTTTTTTGGTAAAGGGGTGTCTCAATAAAATGATATTTATCTTAGGACACCGCCTACGAAGCATGAACACAGTCGCATACACCAACACTGACACAAATAATAATGTAAGAAAGTATTTTCTTCGGTCTTTATTGTAAGAAAAGATTATCTTTTTTAGGTTCAATGAATTTTTGATTTATTTAGTTGATATCACATACTAGATACATTAAATATTCTATGAATTTAAAAAATAATTTTTTCTTTTGATAAGCACATAATGTAGTAATATAGTTTAAAATAATAATTTAATATATCGGTGTTAGTGATGTGGATCTGACATTGGACATCTCTGATCTAAAGAGTGTTGTGCAAATTTTATTTTGTCATTTATACCCTTCCTTAAAAGGACTACTACTACCTTTTACTTCCCTTTGACTATTATTTTTTTCCTTAAAAGTTTAACACTGACTCAATCAATATTTACATTTTTTCTATTGAATTTTCTTTCATAGAATTTTCTATTGTTAATCTTTTAATCTACATGAACATGATTTGATTGTTAATTACTTTTATCTTTGACTTAATCACATGTTTAGCTATAATTTCTGTTTCTGTCTTTTGTAAATTATCTTTCTGTTTTTGTTTGCTTCATTACTAGCCACTTCTGTAGTTTTCCACCATTTTATCTATCTTTTTCCAAATTTTTCTTTTCTAATGGTTCAGAGTATTTGTAATAAAATCTGTATTTGACTAATTGTCTGGTTTATAATGTTAATTCGTTTTCAGATGTTTAATTCTATTCTAATGGGTCCGGTGGCTAGAAAAACAAAGAAAAACAGAATCTAATGATAATTGTGACTGATCGGTGAAGTTTGGCTTTATACAAATTTTGTTTATGTAATCAAATGTTATCTTCAACTTTAATAATCTTTGGCTTTTTTCACAACTTTTCGTCACTCATTTTTTTTGTTGGTATTAATCCTCTGGTTCTCAGGGGAGGAGCCCCGATAAGTAAAGTCTAGCTAAAAATTGTTCTTACCGAGAATCAAAATCGGATTCTGCCGAACTTTTCGTCTTAAGAGGAACTCATTAACCACTTTCTTCGCTCATTTATAAGACTATATAATTGAATGATACTTTATGATTTTATATTTATTATGGTTCATAATATTTTCAGGTGAAAGAGTGTACCAAGATGATTGAAAAAGTTGAAAAGCTTGACATGGAAAAAGTGATAGAAAATTTTGAGAGATTAACAAAGGATGCTGAGAAAGTTCAAAGGGAAACACTGAAGAGGATTTTGGAAGAAAATGCATCAGCTGAATACTTGCAGAATTTAGGACTTAATGGAAGAACTGATCCAGAAAGTTTCAAGGCTTGTGTTCCATTGGCTATTTACAAAGATTTGGAGCCTTATATCAATAGAATGGTTGGTGGTGATGTTTCTCCTATTCTCACTGGAAAACCAATCACTGCAATTTCTTTAAGGTTTGAGACTCACTTTTCTTTAAGTTAAGAGATTCTGAGTCTGATAAAAAAAGTTAAGAGATTCTGAGATTCTGAGTCTGATTGTGTTTTTGCAGTTCTGGTACTAGTCAAGGGAAGCAAAAGTTTATACCATGGAATGATGAATTGTTTGAAACCACAGTTCAGATATATCAAACCTCTTTTGCCTTTAGGAACAGGTATTATATTCAACTTCTTGTCATGTATTTTTTATCTATGTAGCACATACACTTCGGATTTAAGGTGGTGTTTAGTGTCTGACACATGTCAATATTTGACACTGATACATTTGACCACTTTTGTTTTTTAAATTATTACCGGTGTCTATGTGTCAATGTCTATACCTTGATAGATATTTTCTGCCTATGAAAGTACAAACACAACATTGACATGTCTATGTCTTGATAGATTTTGCTGCTTATGACGCACAAACACGACACTGACATGTTGACAACAGTGACAATTTGGGAAAATGAAAGTAATTATATCTCCTCACATGTATCGGTGTTATGTTGTTGTTAGACATCAAACACATTTTCAATCTGAAGTGTCAGTGCTACATAGATTTATGACTAAACACTGACATTAACAACAGACACCACATTGACACGTCGACACCATTTTCTGTAATCACACATATCAGTGTCATGTGGTTGTCGTACACCAGACACGTCTTCAATGTATCGGTTCTACATATACTTAAGCTAATCTGTCAATATTTACAAAAACTAACACAATTCCATTGTATAGAGAATTTCCTATCCAAAATGGCAAGGCCTTAAGCTTCATCTATAGCAGCAAATCATCACAAACAAAAGGGGGTGTGACAGCAGCAACAGCAACAGCCAATGTATTCAAAAATCCAGGATACAAGCATGCAATGGAATTACTTAAGTCTCCTAGTGTCAGTCCAGATGAAGTGATATTCAGTCCAGATTTTCACCAAACACTCTACTGTCACCTCTTATGTGGACTACTTTTCCGAGATGAAGTTCAATTAGTTTCATCAACATTTGCATATAGCATAGTCTATGCTTTTCGAACCTTTGAACAAGTTTTCGATGAACTTATTACTGATATCAAAGAAGGTGTTCTTAGCAGTAGAATCACACATCAATCCATTAGAACTGCTATGTCAAAATTGCTGAAACCAAATCCTGAACTAGCTAACTTGCTCCACAAGAAATGTATCGGATTAAGCAATTGGTATGGATTGATACCAGAGCTTTTTCCAAATGTTAAATATGTTCAAGGGATTATGACAGGTTCAATGGAAGCTTATTTGAAAAAGCTGAGACACTATGCTGGAGATATTCCTCTGTTGACTTCTGAATATGGTTCTTCTGAAGGTTGGATTGCTTCAAATGTTAATCCTAAAGTGGCTCCTGAATTTGCTACTTATGCTATTCTTCCTCAAATTGCTTATTTTGAATTCATTCCTTTGACACAACTTGATGGAAATGAGGTTGAGCTAAAGCCAGTTGGATTAACTGATGTGAAGATTGGTGAAGAGTATGAGATTTTATTCACCAATCCTGCAGGTACTAAATTCTTTATAGCCTTTTTTTTGGTTACTAATTAGAATAAACGGTCAATTTAATCTTTAAACTATCACTCTTTTGTTCCGTTTAGTCACTGAAATATATAAAATCCGTCAAATTAATCTTTACTATTAAGATGTTAGAACTTAAAATTATCATTCCACCAACCACTACTACTTTGTTATGTCACAATGGGAACTTTTGATACTAGCACAGTTGATTATTTTCTTTTTTGTTTAGGGTCTAAGGTAGAGAGGTTATTGTTAATTTTGATAATGATTATTTTGTACTATTTCTTTTTACTGTGAAGGGTTCTATTCTTGTAAAGTGTTTAGCATGAATTTTAGAATATATTAGTGCTTTTGGAAAGTTTGAATGTTTAGTGGTTAGTTTCTATTGGGTATGTAATTAAATATTATGTGGTACTATAACTTAGTGAATAATTATGAAGGAAATGATGGGGAATTTCACTTTGTGACAGAACTTTTAGCCTAAATAAATGGTTATACAAAATAAATGTTACTGTACTAGGTAAGTGGTTTGTAGGAATGCAGATTGAGTGCAGTCAAAAGTCATGATGACTGCACGCAGTTAGTGAGATTTAGACTATTTGATTGAGATCAGACGGTTTAGATTTTCACATAATAATTTTTACTATTTTGAAAAAATAAAACTGAATTAAAATCTGTACCATCCATATTTAATCAGACGATTACCAACTGCTAACTGCAGCTTGACTGCAAAGTTAATGACCACATTCGATTCAATTATGGTTTGTAGTGATTTTACTTTTCAATATTTTTGTTGGATGGGGAGAGAAGAAGTGGTTACTTTGTCTTCATGGGACCAAATTTAGGTAATTTGTATCCCTATTAATTTCAAAAGGAACATAGTATATACCAAATCACATTAAATATGTACCTCTTTTTTTTATCTCCACTTTTCTTGGATTATCTGCATATTCATTTTTGCTTTAAAGTCACACCATGTCACTATACTCCTTTTACCATATTTTCATGCAATTAGTACTAAGTAGTACATATTATTCTTTCTCCTTTTAACATTTGTTACATCGATCGTTTTATCTTCTTTTCTTATTTTCTTGTTGTCACGATCTAATGAGATTTAATAAAAATAATTATATTTGCAGGCTTATACAGATATAGGCTAGGAGATGTGGTAAAGGTTATGGGTTTCCATAACTCAACTCCAGAAATCAAGTTTCTTCGCCGGAGTAACCTTTTGCTCACAATTAATATTGATAAGAACACAGAGAATGATCTACAACTATCAGTGGAAGCCGCATCCGAGTTGTTAGCTGGAGAGAAAATGGAAGTGATTGATTACACTAGCTACATCGATTTATCCAAAGAACCAGGACACTACGTTATCTTCTGGGAAATCAGTGGTGAAGCGAGTGATGAAGTGTTAGGTGAATGTTGCACATGTTTGGACAAGTCTTTTGTTGATCTTGGTTACATAAGTTCTAGAAAATCCAAAGGCATTGGAGCTCTTGAACTCCGAGTTGTTCGGAAAGGAACATTCAAAATCGTTCTTGAGCATTGTGTTCGATTAGGCACGTCGGTGAGTCAATTCAAGACACCTAGGTGTATTGGTCCTGCAAACAATGAAGTGTTGCAAATATTGTTGGCAAATGTTGTCAAGAACTATTTTAGTTTTGCATACATTTAAATTGAGTTAGGGAATAATAAATAAATCAAGCAATAAAATAAATAGTTTAAAGAGTATGCACTAATATGTAGAAATATTGTACTTAGTCATCTAATCAGATTTTGTCACAAAAATGTTTGGTGAGGTATGTTAAGAAAATAATATATATAGAATAGTAATGTCATAGTGAAATCTGATTGAATAACTTTGTAATACAATTTTACTATATTAATGCATAATCTTTAAACTCTTCAGTTAGTGTACAACTTTTGTAAGCTCTTTTATAATTAGTTAAAAATAAAAGCTTTTTTTTTTAATCGCTTTTCTACTTTTCTTGCATTGCCCAATTATTTTCTTCATCTTTGCTTCATTATCTTTGGCTCTTTGCTGCACCCTCCACAATATTAAAAGAAGTGGTAGACCATAATTTTGGATAGGAATCCACATGTTTGGTTTGTAATAAAATTAAGAATGTTTATTGATCAATTGGAGGCAATATATAGGCCATGGTTGTCGGGAATAAAAGTATATAAGATCCTACAAATGTCCAGGTAATATATTTTGGTTGAAAACACTTGTGATTAAACCCTACATCGACTATGAATGAGAAAAATGTTATAATTATAAAAGATGCGACTCATTAATGTAATGTCTTAAGATTTTGGTTGGAGATGTGGTATCTCCCCCTCTTGTGACTCTGTCTCATATCGACTATGAATGAAAATAATGTTGAATTTGTAAGAAATGTGACCTATTAACATAATGTTTTAAGGGTTTGGGTGAAGATGTGACGTCCCCCTCTCTTTTGACTCTGTCATACATTGATTACGAATGAGAAGAATTAATTTATAAAAAAAAATGACTTATTAACTTAATATCTTAATGTTTTAAGGACTTTTGTGATCCTGAAGTATTGATCTATTGTTTCACCCAATCTTTCTCAGACTCCCCCAATAATATATTAAATAAAATTCAATAAGTTAAATGGTTTTGTAAGCTCTAAATATGGCATCTATAATATCTATAATATCTATAATATCTATAATATACATAAAAGATCATGGATTGGGAAACCCTAATGCAAAACCCTAATCCATTGGCCAATATGTGTTCAACACCTTTGAATCATGTCCTATTGTCTCTTGCCATCACATCCTTCTACCCATCCAATTATCACCCTCCACATGTCTCACTACTTACTTGGATTCTAAGTTGACATTGTATATGCATTCTAAGTTGACATTCATGGATTGTGTATGCATTAGGTTTCTTGGAAATTGCATTCACAAAGTCAACTATGACATTATGCCACTACTTACTTCACTTCCTTCACAATGTCAACCATCACATGATGTAATGATTGTTCTTCCAATCTTCTTATTGGCTGCCTATTCTTCTACATCCATTCATTCATACATTGTAGATTGCTTCACAAAGTTAACCATCACATTATATAATCATTGTTCTTCCAATCCTCTCATTGGCTACCTATTTTCTTTGCAAATTGACAAAAATTGACTCTTCCTCTACATGGTTTATGCAAACAATTGGTTGATTTGCTGGTTTTATGATAGCTGATTTATACAATCAACTGGTTTATGTAAACAATTGGCTGCATGTGTTGTGTTGCTGATTTATACCACAGGAGAAGGTATTCTCACTCATTTTCTCTTTCTCTCTCTCTCTCGTCCGCACAACCACACCAAACAACACCATGCCTCACCTCTGCCACAATCACCACCGAACAAGACCTCACCTCCACCTCAGTTCGCCGTCCAATCCATCGCGGCTACCTAATCAACCCCCACCTCCAACGTGATATCTGGTCTCATCTTTTCACCTCAATCCTTCACATAAACCCTTCTCAATCCTCTGTCCTCTCACTGAACCTCTCTTCACTCTCCCATCAATTCAACACTCCATTGACAGAAAAATGAAGCACTTGCTCAACACAGGACATGGAAAAAGAAATTGCACGGTTAGTAGTACGACAAAATCAAACTTTCTATTTCTGATCTTTGGTTAATATTATTGATTTTGGTGGTTTTGTTTTATGATTTCTATTTAGGTTTTCAATTTCTGTTTTTTTTTTTGTAAGATTTAGCTTCAGAAGCATATAAAAATAGGTTTTTTTTTTTCCTTTCCTTCTTCTGATTGATCAAAAATTGAATTTTTTTGGGGACAATTTGTGTGTATGTTGTGATTTTGAAGTTTAAAACATGATTCCTACCCATAACAAGGTTTCTTCATCACTTGATTATTAAAAATTGAAAATATTTTCTGCCACTTTTGTGTTGCAGGTTTCTGTGTTTGTTTTCCCTTTTTTGATCAATGTTAATGAATTTTTCATGTTGAGTTGCATGGTCAATTTTGTTATTTTTTTAAAGTTTAGGAATAATTTGAAGCTGGAAATTTGTTCAAATTAACATGTTGATAAACAGGGCCAAAGAAATTGTATGACACTTGAAGAGTCTGTTGGAAAAAGACTGCAAAAATATGGGGGATCAGATAATAAAGAATTGCTTCAGAGGTGAAATAGTTTCTTCAACTTGTGTTATCTTTTTTCATAGATTGAGAATTAGTCATTTAACTTGTGTTGAATTTGTTATTAAATTGTAGAAGTTTTCTGTTGAACAATAAGCATATACCATGTAATATCACTCACTATATATGACACTAGGGAAGTCTTTAAGTTGTCAATTGATTGTTGCAGGGAAGTTGGTTTTCGGTGGTTATTCAGTTTCAAATCAAAATCACCGGAAAAGCCAGTCGCGCCACCACCACAAAAGCTTTCTCTATGCGACAGACTGGTACAATTATTCTAAATCTATAATTTTTCTAGGTTTTAGGTTTTTGGAAAATTTTGATTTGTTTCTTTGATTGATTGATTGAATAAATATAAATAATGGACATACTCAATCCTTTGTGTTGTTATGTTGAGTTAGAAAATTTTGATTGTTGAGTTAGAAAATATGGTGTTGAGTTACAAAAACAATATATCATATTAACTAAGATAAGCAAACCTAATCCCTTAATTGATTCTGCTATTCCTATACTTTTGGATTATCTTAGAGTTAGTTGAATTTTTTAGCAGTGACTAAAGTCCTTCAAAGTTTGGCATTGGATCTGAGGATGAGATATAGCAGAGGCACAAAAAAATAAGGTTTATTGGAAGCATCAACCATGAAACAAATTCTTGCAAGTCATTCACAAAATTCGGTTTCATATCAATTCGCATTTTTCTATATTTTTTAACATGTAGTTTCAAATCATTAGCAGTAATTTGTAACTCCTCTTTATTAGTCATTTTTGTTACTAACTTTTTTAGCAACATGTTGTTTTAGTGCCTAATGTTAGATGGGATGACATTATAAGCCTCTAAAATGTCAAGTTTGAACGGTAATATATATATTAACTAATACTAAATTACACATTGTTTTGTACCGATTTTATTTGTTTTTAATTGTTCAAAATAAGTTATCTTTTATTGGCACAAATCATAATATTTGTGATTCTCCTTTTCAGCCCTTTGAACATGGGTTTAATTAGGGTGTTGTTGATTGGTACAACTGAATTCAAAATAAGCTGATTTTTTTATTTTATAGGTGTCAATAGACGAATATTTTGCTATTCTATTTCTGTTGATTTAGATTTAACAAGAAAAGTAGATTATTTTGGACCTAATTTTTTATTTTTGGTGATTAAGGTTATTATGTTTTTGAGTTTGGTAAAATAGTTTCAGCTTTTAAAAATCTCTTTTTTAGGTTTGCAGAATGAAAAGGGATCTCTTTTTTAGGTTTGCAGAATGAAAAGGGTAGATATAGATTGTAAGATTTGAAATTTCTAGATTATTTGATGATTTATTTTTTAACATTTGATGAGATTGTGGTTTTTGCAGATAAATGGTGGATTTTGATCTAGCTTGAAGGTTTTGATCATCTGTTATAAGTGGTAGTTCTCTTCTTGCATCTCTTTATATCTCCAATTTGGTTTTTAGATATTCAGTTCAGATTTTTTTATTTGCAGGTGAACCTATAACATGATGAACAAATATCATATTGTATAATCTTCCTTATGTTATCTCTTTGCTTCTTAAAGATAGTATAAATGAAGAGTCCAAATTAAAGAAAGCAATTTTTAGGATGAAAATTATATTTAACTACTTGGAGGGCATTTGTAAAGTAAATAATCTAATTGTTTCTTCAAAAAGCACTTATAAAGGTATCATACAAGAGCTTATATATTAGTTACTCCCTTTGTTCTTATATTTTACCTGAGAGTTTATGACATAAACATCAGCAGCAGAGTAAAGTGAGGCAACATGTGTTGTAGCTGGAGTCCACAGAACTGACTTTGACAAGTTTGAATTTGTGCCAAGAAACTTATCATACTTTGTTACTCTTTGATCCACTTTGTTACTCTTTGATCCAACAGAACCAATCAGAACTTTCACAAACTTTTGTTTTACTATTTGTTTGGACTAAAATTATGTGTTTGTTTCTTCTTGTAAGGATGCTATAAAATTCCTTGATATGCTCATCTCTATGGTTAAGGATGATAAATTGCATTTTATTATTGTTTCATTCTCAAACCTAATAAGGAATTTGGGGAAGGTTCATATGAACACAAGACTTGCTCTTCAAAGTATATTTTTCAATTTTTTTAGAAATTTGTGAAGTTTAGTACTATATGTTAATGTTAATTTTGTTTTGATTCATGGAATGTGGATTAATCTTTTTTTCCCTTAGAGTTGTGCATATAATTTTGTGTAGGATTTTTCAATTGATTTTTCAGATTAGGTTGTTTGATTTGCCAAGTTAAGACATGTATTATATGAAATCCATGATTGACAACACTACGAGTAGTTCTTTTAAGCTACATCATTATAGTGCTACAGAATTAGAACAAGTCACTATTTTATGAAATCCATGATTGACAACACTGCGAGTAGTTCATTCTTGCATATGCTCTGATTTATGTATGTTACTGATATGCTTTCAACTTTAATCTCTCCGGGAAACTGTTGAAATATCTGGAAAGAAGCGTAAGTTTGATTCGCCCTTTTTGACTTTTTTTTTCTCTGGTATGATAGGCTGCTGAAGAATCAAGTTAAGGGAGGAATTTGAAAGTGAGGGCAGAAAGCTTACTCCTAAAGAAGAGTCACAGACTTTTGATTCAAATGTAATCACGTCTGGAACTGAATTCATGGTTGTTTTATCAATTGCACTTCAGTATTATGTTCATCTTAAGCTGAACAATGACCCTGGTTGGAAAAATATCAAGGTAAGTTGTACTGTTATATAAATTGCTTGGCTGCAATATGTGTTTCTCATTTGAGTGTTGATTCTTAATACCTTGATTCGTAATATCAAGGTAAGTTGTACTGTTATATAAATTGCATGGTTGCAATATGTGTTTCTCATTTGAGTTTTGATTCTTAATACGGTATTGCACGTCTGGAACTGAATTCATGGCTGCAATATGTGTTTCTCATTTCTGATGCAAATGTTCCCGGTGAAGGGGAGCATAAGATTATGTCCTATGGTGATTCGTGTATATCTGAATGTTATTTTTATCAATTGATTTGAATTGTTAATTGCTTTGCACCACATGCCTAAGAATTTGGGATAAGCATATTAATTAACTAGCAATAGCAATTCCCATTGACCCACGTGCCTCCTTAAAAATAGCAATCTCATCATCCAATGCCTATTTTATAGGCTAATTAGATGGGATGGTCATAGTGCATTTAACAAAGTAACCAAAATCCCACTATCACACTGATTTTGCCTATTCCCGCCATAGTTTTGGACGATGCTCAACCACATCTCTCTACCTCTTCCATGTTCCAATGCATATCATCTCAACCCTTTCCAGGACATCTCATCTCAATCCTAACTTTCAAAGTCTCGAGAAAATAGAATCATCATGTATACTCTCATAGTCTCTCGAAAACTCATTGTTGTTCCTCTAAACAAAAGTTATTTTTTATATTTAGATGATTCATCTTGATCGTTCCATTTCTTTTTCTTTTCTTCATTTTTTACTCCTTATTAATTTGCAGAAGTATTCCTTATCTTTGGCGACGATCCAATGCTTGCAGTGGCTCATGGTCGCGGTGTATATTGTGATGGTAAAGATTATTACACTTTTTGATTCAACCTTTTTCTTCTATATAATTTGTACCTTCTCATTTTCCTCTTCAATTCATTTCTTGCTGCAAAATTATGATTACTAGATATCTTGTGTTGATTGTGACCATAAGCCTCTACAAATGCTGAAAGTTTTGTTATTGCTTTCAGGTTGGTGTGAACTTTTCAATAAAAAGTTCAATTTCGCATCTACAAATGCTGAAAGTTTTGTTATTGCTTTCAGGTGCAGTGTATTGTGGAAATATGGACAGCGGAAGTGTATGTCCCGTTTACCCTTCTTATACGCATAGTATTATGAGTAAGGATGGGTGCACAGTTTCAGAAGAGTGCATTAAAGACGATGATAGTGAGGATGATTATGCGCATCCAGACGCCTGCACGTGAATAACTATGAGAATCATGCTTTATTTTATTTATGAGAATCATGATTTATTTTGTGTTTTTGTGATGATGTAATTTCAGTGTGGAATACAATGTTTCGTATGTGTACCACTCTTTGTTTGCATACTTTGACAGAGACAACGTACCTCTCAAGGGACTTGCCAAGTAATACACTTCATAAGATTCATTTTGTAGTTTTTTTTTCCCAATTATTTGTCAATATGGGGTTTTGAATCATTCTTGTGTGATGTTTTTTGTGGTTAATAGGTTCTTTAAGGAATATAGTGATGAAGAAAGAGAGCATGCTATCAAATATCAGGTTGGTGTTACTTTATAAACATTTCAGAATTTACTTCAGAGTTATTGATATCAGAATAATTTTGATGCAGCTTTTTATGTGACTTTTATGTGACTTTTATGTGACTTTTTATGTGAAGAGGGTTCTCAAGAAAAGCATGATGATATAGAAGATGATAATAAGGCTTAACCCTGCCTCAACCTTCATCTGGGAAGGAAAACATGATTATAGTGTTTTCCAAAGTATCTTGAAAAATTATAATTCATTTTTTTATCCTATGCTTCATGTTTGTATTGATTTTGCTTGATTTTCTCCCGTATTGTTTACTTCCAGGGATGAAACTTAAACTCTCATTCAGTCATCCAAATTCATTATAGAAGAAGGCCATATATTTTCAAGGAGGGACGTTTAAGTCAAACCAGTTCTCTAAGCTAGCATTTGAAAATAAATTATCAGTTGAAGAGAATTCTATTATCCGACTAATTTGTAATTTGGAGATAGTTTGTATCAGAAAATCGATTACTTATTTGTACATTTCGTTTTGATTATGTAATTGGATATCTTATAATACTTAAATTGGGTCCAGATTATAGCTACACTTTTTTAATTTAACATGCTATATACTTAATGTGTAATGGCAGCAAAACCTAAAATGAAATATTGTTATAATTTGCCATATACTCTATAAGTAATAAGAATGTGAAAGAGTTATAATTTGCCATGGTGTATAAGTGTGTGAAATTTTAATCACTCCAATTTCATTTATGCAGTATTACTATGGTCAACAACATCCATAATTGATAACATCTATGATTGATATATAAATGGTGTTCCGCCGAACCCGTGCATCGCACGGGCAGCCGACTAGTTGGTTATAAAACTCACATCTCATTTGATTATCTTTTAACGTAAGAAAGGAGAATATGTCAAGTTACCAACCATGGTTGTTGGGTAGTTAAGTGGGCTAGATCCCATGCATAATGTTATAATGTTGGAAAATTTTCTCACATAAACACAAACTTTCACAATAAAAGAATCACATATAACACAAAACTTTCACAATAAAAGAACAAAGCAAGAGCGACACAAATTTGTGTCCAAATAATAGATAAGGGTTGGAGGGCTGGGGATAAGTCAAATATCTATGATAAGTAGATAAAATATCGCACAACAAATATCGACATGGGTATGAGTGAGTATTTTTTATTTTTTCTTTTCTGTGTGCGCTCTTAATCATAAATACATGTTATAAATATAAGTTATGCCCCAAAAGTGAACTATAGATTTGGGACTTGAAAAATCATATCCAAACATGAATAAAATACGAAAAATAACTAGCTACTATATTTGATCTAGTAATGAAAAGTTTGGATAGTATGCATGTGATCTTAGGTTCAATCACTTATTCATTGTAAACAAAAAAAAATAATTAAAAATGACGTAAAACAAATAATAGATCAAATCGTTATTTTAATTGAAGTTTGTATAAAATAAATTATTCTCTCCGTCTCATATTTACATGCCAAATTTGAGTTGTGTGTGGTTGTAAATATTTAATTTGATTCATTTTAATGGTAAAAGTAATATCATTTACTAAATACTCTTATTAATCATAGTTAGTCGAGTAATTAAGTGGGATGAAATTAAATAAATAAGAGTATATTAATAGAAAAAAATAATAAATATTGTATTTTTTTGGTAGAGAATCAATATTGTATTACTATTCGAATCTAAAGTGACAATTATATAGGGCAAAGAAAAAGTGCAAATGCGTCAAAAAAAAAAGAAAAAGTGCAAATGTGTCACTTTTTATGAGACCGAGAGCGTAATAAGTGAACCTTGGTTGATATTTGATATTAAATAGCTTAATATTATATTCAATTTCTTAAATTAAATAACTTTTTTTATGACAAAAAATTAACTTGAACCAAAGTGTTTGTTTCAAGTGATTAATAAATTTTCCATAAAAATAAATGGTTTGGAATAATCCGAATTGAATTCATTGAGGAAACAATTCTTGACTCACCGGATATTTCTTACCTCACATTTTCTCTTATTTGTTTCTTCTCACGACCACAACCAAATAGTGCATAAAAGTTTACATTTAAAACGTTGCAAATTTTGTACTATCAAAATGTCTCCTTCAAATATCAATTGTTAGTTGGTTTAATTGTGATCATAGTTCAATCCTTCGCAACTATGATCGGAAGAGGGCTGAAATCACTTGATGCCAGAACAAACCCATATATAAATCATATTATATAGTCCAGTGGGTCGAATACAGTGGTGAACAAAAAAAAAACTCCTTCAAATAAAACTTAAGTATTGTTTTTTATTAAGCAAAAAGTATACTTCCGCAATCATGTCACTTTTTAAAAACATATGGGTGTATAAAGAGTTTATTTAAATCCAACATGATAGAGTTATGTTCTTTATCTCTATTAAAACTCACGGGGGTCCAATATATTTTTAAGTTTGTAAAATCAATAAATTTTAATGAATTGATATTATAATCATCACATAATTTCTTCATGTTGAGTTCAAACATGATAGAATCCTAAGTGTGTAAAATATTGTTCTCAAGATCATACTCTAAAAAGTCGAGGCTGGCTGCTTGTGTAGCCTATGCAAAGCGAACAAGTAAAGGATTGAGCTGTGCGTTCGCGCATTTGTTTTCTTGTTGGATACAAGATCAAAAAGAATGCATTGGATGGATGTCCGGACTTTGAGAACGAATGACGCTTTCAAAAACGAAAGGCCATGGAAAGATACCGTTCGTGATCCATGGATCTCCAATCGATCGGAAAACCGTATCCAAGCTCCACGGCTAGTCTGCATTCTTTGGACTTTTCAAACTTAGCGAACTTAAACATACATCTAAAGGATAGGAGGAGTGGCCCACATTTGGTATATAGGCTAAGACAAAACTTTAAACCTTATGCTAAAAGAAATTCAACTAAACTTCATGTCATCAATATAAACATTATGAACAATCCTCCTATAATATTTCAATTTCCATGTACTTTCTAGAAGCTATTTCTTTTGTGTTAACTCTTTAGCTCTCTGAGAAATGAGTCTCAGTAATCCAGAGTTCGTCACGAGGTAACTAAAGTCTGACCACTAATTAGTTGTTTCAACTAAGAATCAAATTTAGGTTCTCCTTCTTAGCAAGTTTGTTTTGCTGCTAGCGCCATCCAAAAATACCAATCTTAGAAGGTAAATTATTCATCCAAAGTTCAATTAGTGCTCTCACAATATTGTGATCCTACATATCCGAATAGTTGAGAGACGCTAAAAGATTGTTACATGACTTAACCGAAAAAATACCTGAGGGATCCGCAATCCATTAACGCCGATCATCTTCGACTAAATTTGGTTTAATGCCTTGAAACGCTCCTTCTAAGTCTGACAGTTCGTTTAACGGTTTCTGTTGTTGTCAAATCATGCCATTCAGTCTCACTGCCATTTCCAATCACCTCCCTCCCACTTGCCTCGATTAAAAACTAAGACATCTTGAAAATGATCGTATAGAAAAATAATTAGCAAAAAAACCTTGAGGATGCATGTCGGTTACAATTACAAGCAAATCACTTATTAATTAATATGCTATAAAAATTGATAATATATAACTTGTATCATTTTAAAAAAATGAAATGTACATATCATATGTATTTAATTTGCATTGTGTAAACCGATTTTTTTTTTACGCATACATATATAATTAAATTATACCATGACATTTTATTGAGATATGTTATAGGGACTAATATACTTATGAAAGTGTGGCATTATTGTGTGATATGATTAGAAGTGTCCGTAGAAATATTTTACACCATCAGACCACATAAATTAATCTTCTCTTCAAAATAAAACAAAATTTGACATTTTTAAATTGTTACTTATGTTTACTAGAGTGTAGTGTGGTTACAAATATATATGATCTACTAGAACATCGACCCGTGCGGTGCACGGGTTTGATTAGCTGTAAGATATATAATGATTAAAAAAGATATGATAATTTCAATAATGTAAGTATTAGAATAAGAAATATTATTAGTCATCATTTATCTTTATTAGCCTTTATTCTTAGTCATCATTTATCTTTATTAGCCTTTAGTAATATATTTATGTAAATTAAATAGGCTTTGATTGTATAGAATCAAGCTGATACAACACGTCTGTATATATACATGTTTTTCATATATGAAAAGGCAAGGCAATTATATATTCTATTATGGTATCAGTATTGGTTTAGATCCAGCCGACCCTAATTCATCAAAAACCCTTTCTTTCTACCTCTTTCAAAAATTGCCGCCGACCCTAAATCATCATGGCTGAAACTACTTCCCCCCCTCTCCTAAATCCCCCTCTCCTAAATCCCCATCGCAAACTGCTACCCAAACCACAATATCTCCCATTCATCCAGCACTCACTGTTTCTAACATCACAAACTTCATCAAAGTCACTCTTGATATTGAGAAAATTCAATACAACACATGGTCCGAATTGTTCAAAATCCATGCCCAAGCATACGAAGTTCTCGACCATATCATCCCCCCATCACCAACCGATTCCACTTCATCACCCTCTCTCAAAGAAACAAATCCAGCCTTATGGAAGCGCCTCGATGCTATTGTTTTGCAATGGATTTATGGAACTATGTCTACTGATCTTCTTCATACCATCATTGAACGTGACTCCACCGCTCAACTCGCATGGGATCGCCTTTTTGATATATTTTTTGATAACAAAAATTCAAGAGCTCTCTACCTAGAGCAAGAATTTTCCAGAGTTAGCATGGAGCAATTTTCCGATGCCGCATCATACTGCCAACACATCAAGTCTCTTTCCGATCAACTATCTAATGTTGGTGCAACTGTTTCCGAAGAACGTATGGTGCTTCAACTTGTTTCTGGTCTTTCTGATGCTTATGCTAATGTCGGTTCTCAAATCCGCCATTCTGATACTCTTCCTCGTTTTTACAAGGCTCGATCTATGGTTGTCTTGGAAGAAACGGCACGTGCAAAACGCACGGCTGTTACTGCTGCTAACTCCACTTTTTTAGCCGCTCAAGAAGACAACAACTCAGATTCTCCTCCTCCCAACCGCAACACCAGCAAAAACAATGGAGGTCGCGGTGGTCGTGGCGGTTCTGGTCATAACCGCGTTGGTCGCAGCCGCGGACGAGGTGGAGGTCGAGGCGGACGATCTCATTACCATCAACAAGGAGCATGGCAGCAACCACAGGTACCACAACATCAGTGGGCCTATCCTCCTTGGAATGCACAGTGGCAGCCGTGGGCCATTCCTCCCTGTCCTTATCCTACAACCGGCAATTGGCAAAGACCAGTAGCTCCAAATCGTCAGCCTGGTATTCTGGGAGCAAAACCACAGCAAGCGCATGTTGCTGCAACTCAGCCATCATATGCACCAACAGATATTCAAGCCGCGATGCACACTCTATCTCTTGCTCCTCCTGACGAACAGTGGTACATGGACACTGGGGCTACATCTCACATGACAGCAAATGGAGGTAATCTTACGTCTTATTCCAATATTAGCAACAATATTACTGTCGGTAGTGGTCATAATATTCCAGTTATTGGTTGTGGTAATGCATTATTACAGAATCCTCAATATCCCTTAACCTTAAATAATGTCCTGCATGCACCCAAATTGATTAAAAATCCTTTCTTTCTACCTTAAATAATGCATTATTATATTTTATTTCTTGATGATTGTACAAATTTTTTGTGGACCTTTCCTCTAGGAAATAAATCGCAAGCTCACTCCATTTTTCTCCAATTTCGTAATCACATTAAAACACAATTTGAAAGAGATATTAAATGTTTTCAATGTGATAACGGAAAGGAATATGACAACTCCCTTTTTCATCAATTTTGTAAACAAAATGGAATGATATTCAGATTTTCATGTCCTCACACATCACCTCAAAATGGAAAAGCCGAGCGAAAAATTCGTACTATTAATAATATCATTCGCACTCTCCTAGCTCATGCGTCAATGCCACCTTCTTTTTGGCATCATGCACTTCAAATGGCTACTTATCTCTTAAACATCCTACCCAACAAGAAACTAGCTCTTCAAACACCAACCACAATTCTTTACCAAAAATCCCCATCCTACTCTCATCTGAAAGTGTTTGGTTGTCTATGTTTTCCCCTCATCCCTTCCACTACTAGAAATAAACTTCAAGCAAGATCAACACCGTGTGTATTTTTAGGATATCCATCTAATCATAGAGGTTATAAATGTTTTGAGTTGTCAAGTCGTAAAATCATCATTTCTAGGCACGTCATATTTGACGAAAACACTTTTCCTTTCTCAAATTCCAATACTCCCGAGTCCTCATGCTACAATTTTTTGGATACAAGTGATACACCATTTCCTTATCATTTTTTTTCAACCTACATCAACCTTTTCTACAAATAAACCAAACTCCCACAACCAACCTCACACCACCACGACAACATCACTCACCACACCATATCCCATCACCACAAGTACACACCAACCAACATTACCTCAAACTCCACAAATACAAACTTCTCCTCCACAAGTAACCATTACACCTAACACGTCCCCACCCCATCAAATAACTACAACTAATCCTCCTTTAGCCAACCCTCCACTCTCTCCACAAATGACAACCCGAGCACAACACGGTATCTTTAAGCCCCGTCAACTATTTAATCTCCACACCTCTAGTTCAAATCAAATTTCTCCTTTACCCACCAATCCTCTTAATGCATTACATGATCCTAATTGGAAAATGGCCATGAAAGATGAATATGATGCTCTTATTGAAAATAAGACGTGGGATTTAGTGCCACGTCCTTCTAATGCTAACATTATTCGAAGTTTATGGATTTTCAGGCATAAGAAGAAAGCTGACGGTTCCTTTGAGAGGTACAAGGCTCGGTTAGTCGGTAACGGTTCCAATCAACAGACTGGTGTCGATTGTGGTGAAACTTTTAGTCCGGTAGTTAAACCTGCAACTATAAGGACAGTTCTAAGTATTGCTATTTCAAAATCATGGTGTTTGCATCAATTAGATGTCAAAAATGCCTTCTTACATGGGAATCTTAATGAAACTGTGTACATGTATCAGCCTCCCGGCTTTCGCGATCCTCAACATCCTGATTATGTGTGTTTGCTGAAGAAGTCTCTCTATGGTCTCAAACAGGCGCCTCGTGCTTGGTACCAACGCTTCACTGACTTTGTTGCTACCTTGGGTTTCTCTCATAGTGTATGTGATCCTTCCTTATTCATCTACCACCATGGAGATGACACTGCCTATATTCTTCTCTATGTGGACGATATCATTCTCACCACATCATCTGACACTCTTCGCCAGTCTATCATGTCTAAGTTGAGTTCCGAATTTGCTATGAAAGATTTGGGACCTCTCAGCTACTTCCTTGGTATCTCAGTTACAAGACACTCCGAGGGTATGTTTCTTTCTCAACAAAAATATGCCGAAGAAATTATTGAGTGAGCTGCCATGTCCTCTTGCAAACCAGTTTCTACTCCAGTAGATACAAAAGCGAAACTTAGTGGAACATCAGGCAACCCGTATCATGATCCCTCTGAATATAGAAGTCTTGCTGGCGCATTGCAATATCTTACTTTCACAAGACCGGATATCTCTTATGCCGTTCAGCAGCTAGTATAGCTCTATTTTGGAAATACGTTATATCGTTCATGTTTTGTAAAAGTTGGGGATAGGTGCTTTCAACGATAGAAGCAAGAAGATCACCTGAATTTGGAATCAATAATTCTGATGGAATGTCAAGTTCTAAATCATCGTCGTTGTCATCTCCAATTTCTCCATCGGCAACACCCAAAACCCATTCAGAAAATTCTTCTTTGTTCAACGTCTGCACTCGAAGCACCACCGAGAAGCCTCATGTTTTTACTCAATGTTAAAACTTCACAAAAATTCCAAAGAACCGAAAAATTAATAGTAGCATGAACAACTTCTAGCCTTGTACCTTTGGGTATTATTAGTAGAATTTGTCTAAAATCTCCGCCAAAAACAATAATTTTTCCATCGAAAGGAATGTGTTTATTTTTTTCATCAACAGACTTGAGAATATCTTTTAAAGTTTGATCAACAACTTCAAAACAGTGTTTGTGCATCATTGGTGCTTCATCCATATAATGAGCTTTGCTTTTTGTATTAATAGCGCCAAAGGGCTTTTAGGAACTATGGTACATGTTGAAAACTCATCAACATTTAGAGGAATACAAAACCTTGAATGTGATGTTCTACCGCCAGGTATAAGCAATGCAGCGATCCCACTTGAGGCAACTGTTAAAACTATCTCACCTTTTGAGCGTAATGCGGCTGACATGACCCTCCAGATAAATGTCTTCCATGTACCGCCATAACCATAAAGAAAAAACACACCAGGTTTGTTTTCGTTAACTCTTGTCATGATTGTGTCATATACTTTACGTTGCTCTGAAGTCATAGTTGACATCAATCTAACATGTTCCTCAGCTAATGATTATTTGTTATAATTTAATTCGTCGTGTATTAAACTATTTTGTATATCAGGAACTAATGATGTGTCTGCTCTAGGCATCTCAATATCTGCTAGTGCATATTGTATCAATTGATCATCGGTTAATATTAAATCTGCAATGTTAAAATCAAAATAATGAATGTGATTAGTGACATGACTATGGTTGTGTTTGGTTGTATTGCAAAAAATTGATTTAGCAGAATTGAGTTTGATAATAACTTTCCAAATCTCACCTGATAATTATTCTCTAAATTTATGATCCGGTAGAAAAAAATCATTGATGAGGAAAGACATAAAAAAATTTCGTGATGAATAATATAGTCAACAATAATTTTGATATGATATACTTTTAAAATTGATGGTGCTTATCAATTATTGCACATAATTTTAATCACATAATTTTAATCACAATTTATATACTTGTCATAGTGGTTGGAAATATTGCTTTGCATTGAAAGGTTGTGGGTTCAAATCCTAGTCAAGACAAAATTGTATTATTTTTTAATAAAAATTGCAAAATAAAATGGAGGGAAAACAGAGAAAACAAATTAGGGTTTAGGGTTTGATTGTGTATACAAGCTTATAATATAAAAGATATGTTTATTTGATTATAGTGCTAACCCAATATTTAATTCACCGGATCTGTCGTTTTCTTGGACAAACTTGAGCAAATTATTAGTATAGAAAAAAAAATCATTTTTAGAAGTAGATGCTTTGTTTGATAATGATCCTCATCATGCACATGATATGTCAAGAATCTTATGATTTAAATCTTCTAAATAAATATTTTATTTTGTTACAAAGAAGAGCATAATTGGCACCATAATATACAAGTGTAAGACTTGTTTTTGAAGAATAAGCATTTTGAAGAGACCAAAATAATTTAGATTTCTCTCTTTGAGGCAAAAGATGAGTAGTAGTATAGGTTCTAAGGATTTATTAGAAAGAAAAGATGCAAGAGCAATATTTCCCATATGGGATTGTGGTAGTCCATTGTATGATTCATGTGAATTGGTCACATTTTCTCATATAATTGAGAGACATATGATAGAGTGTCCATATCTTGGTGGATCAAAACAAATCATCACAAAATTCTCTAATCTTGATGAAATGATGATTTCAAATGGAAATGCCAAAGGTTCTTCCAAGTGGATCAATTTAAGTGAATTGTTTGAGAAGATCTTATGGAAGAGAAAGATAAAGGAAAAGAAGCACAAGAAAATAGATATTGGGTTTTTTAGCTTTCATAGTCGATTTGTTTGTGGAGGAAAATAGATTACTCACATCAACAAAATAAGGTGGTGAGAATGTGTGTTTTTCATTCTTAATGAATTAATTTCATCATTGAAATTTGATTATTTTAAATTGTTTGACGAATAAGTCTAATTTTATTCTTAGTTTTTCTCTTTTGTGATTGTGATATACACTCTATAGTCATGTTATTCAGTAGGAAATAATTTGATGACAAAATATGTAATAAAATCGTGTGCAGTTTATAGAGAGAATCAACACCGAATTTGGTCCTTAGTAAAAAACACGCAACAAGAGTTAAAAGTGACCATTCAATAACATATTGATCCCCCTGTTCGTGAAGTTTTTTTTTCATAATTTAATAGGTTCAAATATTATGTTATAAATTTAAACATCAAAAGTATCATTAATATAGGGCTTGGCATGCTTAGATATTTTGAGTCCTTAGGTTAAAGGGGTGTCTTCTTAAATCTACTTTGTTTTCTTCTAAAAATACAAGCCATATATGGATGAATCAATCATGTACCGTTAGAGAAATTGAGATTATTACACCGTCCATTGCATACAATGCACATAAAATCTTCTTAGATGACCCACTTAAACCCATATAATATGTCTTTTATGATAGTATAGGGTAATAGGACCCATAACTTTTTTATGTAATAGAACATATAGAAATGTCTCTTTCACACAAAATTATGTAGGATGTCTACAAGAGAAGTCAAATAAAATTTGAAAAATATTGTTATCAAAAATTAAATTTGACAAAGTAGCTAGCTAGCTAGCTACACATGATTTTATTTTGGTATATACCTAAAAAGTTGGTTTCTATTTTTGGTGTATTTCCAATGTGGAAGTCTCTATAAGAATGATGAAATAGTCACCATTTGAATAGTGGGCTGAAATGAACCCTGTTCACCAATATGGGCATGATGGATGTCAAAGGCTCCAAAAAAGAAGGGTAATGGGCACCTTGGCATAGACATGGACTGTGATATAGACCATTGATAAGATGAAGTTACAAAAGTGTAAAATCAACCTTAAATGGTAATTCAACAATAAACAACCTACACATTAACATAACATAAGTGGTACTAAAGATGCAACCGGTGGATAAATCCAAATGCTAACTAGACAAATGCATACAAGGGCACAATTCAGCAAACTCGACGCTGGCCCGAAATCGAATTGTAAAAACAAATGTGTAAAATACTGCAAGCATCAAAATAAACTAGAGACGGGCCTGACAAAATCGAACTCATCTCTTGAGGAATGGCGAATGTATCCAATCGTCAAATAAGGTAATAGATACACTAACCGACAACTCGCTGCAACATAAACAACCAATAAAAATGCCCTTTCGAGCCAAATCCAAACCAAACAAAGCGAAACAGAGAACAGCCAACAACAGATAGTTAAAAGATTTTTTTAAAAAAAATTGTTTTTTGAATCATTTAAAAAAATTTAATAAATAAATATTATTTACCAAAACAATCAAAAAATTAAATTTAATATTTTCTGAATTGTTATTACTCATAATAGTAAATATTAAATATTATTTATAAAAAAATATAAAATAAAATAATATAATATGCTTATAAATGATGAGATTGTATTTTTTTCATATGAAACGATTTTTTTCTAAAATACAATAGTGGACAAATATAGTATCATGATAGAAGGATGACAACAAAATTGCAGATATTTTGGCTAATTTTGTGATTCATGTGATCATCAGTTCATCACACTTCTTTTATAATTTTGTCTCTTTTGTGATTAGGCAATTGGGTCAAGTTTAACTTTCTCTTTTTGTTTTTGGGCTTGATTTCATTTGTTTAAAAGAAAGGTTTTGCGGCTTGGACTAAGTTTAGAAGAAGTACTACTCTTCAAATAGAAAAAACTTCGAAGGAACTAAAAAAACATATTTTTTAATATATAACTTCATAATCATTTGATCATAAGTTCGATCTCTGACCGGTGTGTATAAAAAAACGTTTGTTAGAAAATGTCAATCCTTTAAATAAATTTTAGTTATTTTGAGAGGGCTACTCTCCGCAGTTGTGCACGGATCAAAGTACATTTGGTTTCACAACAAAAGAAAACATTACTAGATGTTAAGCTTATTTAAGTATGAATTGAGTAAGTGGTACACACTATATAAAAATATTTGTTGCGAAAGATTAATCACATCTCTTAAATAAGTTCCAATATATTGAGAGGATTAGTCTTGGCACTAGTTGCAGCTAGTAGAATATCTTTGATTTTAAAAAATATGAATTGAGGAATTGCATCATATCTTTGTAAACCATTTTTTTTTTTTTTTGGTGCATGAAGAGGTTGTAAACCAAATTCTTGTAGTTTAGGTCGGTGATTTTTGAACCTTTGTTTTTAAAAAAAACCAAGGTTAATGTTTCATGGACACTTCATTTTGTCCATCCATCCATTGAAATTTGAATACTCACACTCTCATCCAAAATAAAAATATTTTCATCTTGTTGTTGGATGAATAACATAAAAATGGTTGTGAAGACATTTTCATTTATTTTTAGGATTGGAAGTTGAGCATAACTTAACCTTACAAAACTTACTTGTAAAGTGATAATTTGCCCCTTATAAACTCATGTTCAGATAATCTTACATCCGATATGAAATTTCTTAGCATTCAAAAACAATGTTTTTTTTTTTTAAAGTATTTTCATGATTTTCTAAAATGCATCATACATAGCTAGCATTTTATCTCACTTTAAATGTCTTTTTTCATCTTAGTAATAGGTAAAATTAACACGAATTTTCAATTTTAAAAAGTAAAAAAAGAAAATACTAGTTTCACATAATAAACACGACATTTTTTTGAGTAGTATTTAGTTCAATTAACACAAACCATTGTACTATAAACTTTCAAAATTATCCTATCAAAAGTTATTATGGAACTTAGTTACTTAGCAAGATTGTCTCAAATAATTTGAAGCTATGTTCTAATTTTAAAAATCGGGGCCCTAATAAAAAGAAGCACAAATAATTTAAAATTGAAGCCCTCCAATTTTGAGGCCCTATGTAAAGGATCTTGTTGCATTTGCACGACCGTGTTGTTTAAATAAAATTGTCAAAAGTGTCAAATGAAGAAGACAAAAATTTCTCATCCCACCTACTCACTTTCTCACCCACCCCCTGTTTTTCCATTTTTGTCCTTGGTCAAAAAATTCGGAACGCATTTTCCGAATTTTTTTTGCCTTTAAAAACAATTTCGGAATGTGTTTTCCGAATTTTTTCCAAATTTGAACTAAAAAAATTCGAAAAACGCATTCCGAATTTTTTGACCGAGGCCAAAAATGGAAAAACAGGGGGTGAGTGAGAAAGTGAGTAGGTGGGATAAGAAATTTTCGAAGAAGACATCTTTTTCAAACTGGCATGCAGGTGTGGTTATTTATGTTTTGCACCTATTTCTCTAAAAGATCCAAAAATCTGAGTCACTCAATCACCCTAAAAACACCCAAACAGCCAAAGAATGCATTGATTATACATTTTGGTTGCTGAGTCATGAGATCTTGAATGGTATGCATAGGTTGGTATAAAACACTCGTTACCAATCTTTATACTTAACTCTTTTTTTGGTACATTACTTAACTCACATTTTAAATTAGTACAATTTGTCATTTTCCTCATTAAACTTTTATACATTATTTTTCTATATAATCAAACCATTTTTTTAATTTAAAAAATAATAACTCATTGTATAAAAATTTAGGTTGTCCCATTAATTAAATTGTGACATGCGTTGCAAAAACTTTTAGAAGTCAAAGCTAAAATAAATTGTAAAGAGGTTGGGGGTTTTAATTTTATAGTATATAAGAAGCTCCGTCCAAATAATATATCAAAAGATGAATATAAGAAAATTGAGATGAAAATATCAAACATGAGTGGAAAAGAAAATGAAAAAGATGATCAAGAAGCATTGAAGGGAAAAGTTGATGAGAAAGAAGAAAAAGCAAGGGCAATGTGGGATTGTGGTAGCCCTTTATATGATTCATATGAATTGGTCTCTCTTGATCATCAAATCAACAAGAATCTAATGGTATTTCCATATCTCCATGGATCAAAGTCTATAAACAAAAGATTTAAGCATAATTCTCATGATATGGTGGAAAAGAATGTTGGGTCACTAGAGAAAACCAAAAAGTTTTTTTTGGTCACAAGGTTGAGTAAATATTTTGTGAAGATGATGAAGAGGAAGGATAATAGTGAAGAAAAGAGAAAGATCAAGAACAAGAACAAGGAAATGAGAAGAGGCATAGCTATGTCTATAGTGGATTTATTTTCTTGTGAAGGAAATAAAAAAATTACATGTATAGAATAAGAAATGTGAAGAAAACTATTTAACAAGTTGTCTTCGTTCTTCCATGCATTGTAATATATGAGTTCCATAATACCTATAAGAACTTTGCTATTTCTACTGCCGTTCAACGGTGTTTAATCTCCGTAAAAAAAAGTGTGGGACATACAAGTGAATTTTTCACTCCCAACCGAATCAGGATGGATGAATAGAGTGTTGTCGTGTTGGTATGTAGTTTTTTTGCTTTTGTTGTACTCTTGGAGCAGTTTGTTTAGGAGTTTTTATGGATGTAATTTGTATTGGTGGATTTAGGTGTTTACGTCGGTTAATGTTTCTTCCTTTATGATGTACTTGTATGTGTACTGGGCTCGTCTTGAGCTCGGTTGCATTTTTAATAAAGTTTAGCCGCTAAAAATAAAGATATTTTCTCTCCCCACCCCCCATGAATCTTTTATCCCCCTGAATTTCCAATTTTGCCCTTGAAAAAACTTCGGTTCGTAGAAACCGAAGTTTTTTTTTTGCCTTGAAAACAAATTTCGGTTTCTAAAAACCGAAATTTACTCTGAATTTGCACTAGAAAAAATTCGGTTTCTGCGAACCGAATTTTTCTGCAAGGGCAAAATTGAAATATTGGGGGGTATAAAAGATTCATGGGAGGGGGGAAGAGAAAACATCAAAAATAAAACTTCGAATGTGTAATGCCCAAAATAATGAAATATGGACTGTTTTGTTAGAATAAATGGGCTGCCTTGTGCACTAGATCCACGTTAAGAGTGACCCAGCCCAATAAATGGAAGAATAACATATGGTACTTATCCGGAAAATTTTATTCGATACCTCCCGCAATTGGTTTCATACCCCCTTTTTCTTTTAAAAAATAAAATCTCAATTTTCATTCATCTCGGATAGAAAAACTTTGTATTTTTCCCCCTGAGCATAATTTACTTGGTAAAAACTTCGGTATTTTATACTAGGAGTTGAAATTCAAACCCTAAACACTACTTTACTTATTTACCTTCAAAAGATGAAATTTTTATCACCAGACTGTTTGACAACAAAAAGAAAAACTTGGTTTCTTAATTCAACGGTAGTAGATTTCAAACATTTATCATACACCGGATCAACCCACTCCTCTTAGCTCTTGCCATATATTTTGAATATGTCAACGATCAAATTTATTCCTTTTTTATGAAATGATAATACTTTTTGTTGACATTGATTGTTTTTGCAATTTGTGGCTAGGAATATCTTTGACATGAATTAATCTTTTCATTGGCAAGCAAGCAAGCAGTTGTTGTTTGTTTTGTTAATGTCAACGATCAATGACATAATCCAAGGCTGATCAAAAGAGCAAAAGAAATGGAGAAAATAAAAAGAGGGATACACTTCAACTAGAACATCGACCCGTGCGGTGCACGGGTCTGGTTAGCGGTAAGATATATAATAATTAAATAAGACATGATAATTCTAATAATGTATGGTATATGAAAAAAGTTGAGTAACATTAAACGATAGTTCAACAATAATTTTGGATAAATATTCATACAAAGAAAATTATGTTATATTACGGAAGACTTCCTTATAGACCACGTTCGAAGTCTTAGTCGTATCTTCACCGTCGTCATCGTTGATCAATATTTTTAATCCTTTTCTAGAAGTAACTCTTGAAATTGCAACATACAACTGACCATGTGAAAACACTGGCGACGGAAGATATATCCCAACATGCTTTAAAGATTGTCCCTGACTCTTATTAATAGTCATCGCAAAAGAAATCATTATAGGAAATTGTCTCCGTTGAAATTTAAAAGGAATTCTCACGTCAGATGGTGTTAGAGAAAATCTAGGTATGAAAACCTGATCACCAATATTACTTCCTGAAATAATTTTTCCTTCAAGAGCACGATTTTCCAATCTCGTAATAATAAGTCTTGTTCTATTGCATAATCCTAATTTTTGATTCAAATTCCTTAATAGCATAATTGGAACTCCAACTTTAAGTCTCAACTTGTGATTTGGAAGTCCTGACGTAGAAATCGTGTTCAAAAATTCGGGAGTATGAACATCATCCACTGTTTGACCGTCTACATTTTGTGTGAGTGGAGTATCATAACTCAAATATATTTTTTCTTCACCAGGAATTAAATCCAACATATAATCATTTATTGTGTCGACTATTGAATTTTTAGGAGCTAGTATAGCTCTATTTTGGAAATACTTCATATCGTTCATGTTTTGTAAAAATTGGGGATATGTGCTTTCAACGATAGAAGCAAGAGGATCACCTGAACTTGGAATCAATAAATCTGATGGAATGTCAAGTTCTAAATCATCGTCGTTGTCATCTCAAATTTCTCCATCGCCAACACCCAAAACCCATTCAGAAAACAATCTTCTTTGTTCAACGTCTGCACTCGAAGCACCACCAAGAAGCCTCATGTTTTTACTCAATGTTAAAACTTCACAAAAATTCCAAAGAACCGAAGAATTAATAGTAGCATGAACAACTTCTGGCCTTGTACCTTTGGGTATTACTGGTAGAATTTGTCTAAAATCTCCGCCAAAAACAACAACTTTTCCACCGAAGGGAATGTGTTTATTTTTTTCATCAACAGACTTGAGAATATCTTTTAAAGTTCGATCAACAGCTTCGAAACAGTGTTTGTGCATCATTGGTGCTTCATCCCATATAATGAGCTTTGCTTTTTGTATTAATAGCGCCAAAGGGCTTTTAGGAACTATGGTACATGTTGCAAACTCATCAACATTTAGAGGAATACAAAACCTTGAATGTGCTGTTCTACCGCCAGGTATAAGCAATGCAACGATCCCACTTGAGGCAACTGTTAAAACTATCTCACCTTTTGAGCGTAATGCGACTGACATGGCCCTCCAGATAAATGTCTTCCCTGTACCGCCATAACCATAAAGAAAAAACACACCAGGTTTGTTTTCGTTAACTCTTGTCATGATTGTGTCATATACTTTACGTTGCTCTGAAGTTATAGTTGACATCAATCTAACATGTTCCTCAGCTAATGATTGTTTGTTATAATTATAGGCGTATTAATTAACTTCTAAAATTAAACGACATTAAATGTATTAATTAATTGCTTGATATTTAACATCTTTACATTTTTTTTAACACAATTTATGTAATCATATTAGGTATATACCGTAAAAAAATACTCAATAAATATATAGAATACAAAAGGACAACCAATATATATATAGAAGACATTTAATCACTAAACAATATTTAAATCCTAAATTGCTTCAAAAAAATAATATTTGAATCCTAAATACTTTGCAAACACGTAAAAAAAAAAAAACAATATTTAGATCTACAAAAGGACAACCAATATATATATAGAATACATTTAATCACTAAACAATATTTGAATCCTAAATATAAAGGAAATTATTGATGGTGTTTATCAATTATTGCACATAATTTTAATCACAATTTGTATACTTGGCATAGTGGTTGAGAATATTGCCTTGCACTGAAGGGTTGCGGATTCGAATCTTAGTCAAGACAAAATTGTATTATTTTTTATTAAAAATTGCAAGACAAAATGGAGGGAAACGGGAAAAGCAAATTAGGGTTTAGAAATTGCTTGTGTATACAAGCTTACTAGAACTTTGACCCATGCGGTGCATGAGTCTAATTAGGTGTAATATGTAATAATAAAAAATAAAATACAAAAATTCTAAGAGCATTTTCAATAAGAGTAGTATAGGAAATTTCATGGACTAATTATTCTATATTTGTTTATGTGCTTATTTTATATTTTATATATTTTTTAAATAATTTTGGAACCCCATCGTTTTGTTTACTTACTAAAAAAAAATTACTGATAACTAAGGTTAAAAAATTGATGATAATTAAAGGTTAAAATAAAATTAAGGACATAATCAAGAACATAAACTCAAATAGACATCCATAAATAAATAAAAATTGTGATTAATTCCGCCGTTCAAATTTATTGAAAACAGGGTTAACATATTAGGATTCTTAAATTCTTTCATAATTGAAGCACATGTTTTAGCAGTTGAAAGGTTTTATTGTAAGTAAGGGATGCAGGTTCAATGACAAATCTGTATTTTTTTAATATAAAGCTGCAATAAAAAGAAAGAGAAAATGAGAGGGGGAAAAATTTGGTTTAGGGTTAGCTTATGTTAGCAAGCTTATAATATATGAGATTATCGGTTTTTAATTGTTTAAATTGTGCAATGAAAATTGATGGTGCTTAATTGTCGTATCAAATCTTTCCTATGAAAGTTGATGGAGCTTAACACTTTGTGGACATAGTTTAAATCACAATTGGTTTGCTAGTGCATATTGTATCAATTGATCATCGGTTAATATTAAATCTGCAATGTTAAAATCAAAATAATGAATGTGATTAGTGACATGACTATGGTTGTGTTTGGTTGTATTGCAAAAAAAATTGATTTACCAAATTTGAGTTTGATAATAACTTTCCAAATTACACGTGATAATAACTTTCTAAATCTCACATGTTAATTATTCTCTAAATTTATGATCCGGTAGAAAAAAATCATTGATCAGGAAAGACATAAAAATATTTCGTGATGAATAATATAGTCAACAATAATTTTGATATGATATACTTTTAAAATTGATGGTGCTTATAAATTATTGCACATACTTTTAATCACAATTGGTATACTTGCCATAGTGGTTGGAAATATTGCCTTGCACTAAAGTGTTGCGGGTTCGAATCCTGTTTAAGACAAAATTGTATTATTTTTTAATAAAAATTGCAAGATAAAATGGAGGGAAAACAGAGAAAATAAATTAGGGTTTAGAGTTTGCTTGTGTATACAAGCTTATAATATAAAAGATAATATAAAAGATATTTACAATTATTAAACCTATAACACATAATAAAATCTTTGTAAAAAAAAAACACAAAATAAAATATCCCATTTCAAAATAATTTTAGTACTTAATTTGTCGTATAAAAAAGTGTATAAACTTATACAACTTTCCATGTTTAATTCAAAATTAAAAACATATCTTGAATTATACCTTTTCAATTTGTTAAGCTATGTTCGACTACAATACCAAATTTTGAATTTATATCTTATAGTTTATGCTGTTTATAAGCTCGTACTTCAATTTTATAAAATTTGATGACAAATAATATATATGTTCTAATAACATTACTCTATTTGGAAATGGCATGATATAGTTACACAAAAAAAAAGAGTGAATGCGCTGTGAGCAAACCAAATCTAAAACAGAAAGTCAAATACATGTCAGTTAGAGAGAAAATGAAAGGTTAAGATTTGACAGTGAGGAATGCCAATGTTGATGAATGAAATTGACTGACTTGTAACAAAAGAGATGAGAGCAAGTTGCTCAAAAAAAGAAAATACACATAATACTAACAAATGAGGATGGGACCGGTAGTAGCTACTGTACTGCTATTGTGCAGCCATTCCCTTAAACTAACTATAACCGGAATCAGGGATGTAAAAAATGGGAAGCGGATTGTTGCCCAATCATGTTTACTATTTTTTATTGTAAGGAATTAATGGGAATATGTTAAGGAAGCAAAAATAGAAATTATTAAATGGTAATTTGTGCATTTTGACTTTTGAAGCATTAAATTTCATGTATCATTAAATATTGAAATTCTATTTTGGTATATCTTAACATGTGCCCTTAGGGAGGCACATGTTAACAAGACCCAATTTATAATTATGAAAAATTAGTACATCAAAATAATATAAAAAATATTGCATTAAAAAAAAAAGTAAAATGAAATGGGCTGGGCTGGCCCATTAGCCTAGTTGGCCCACAAGGACTGGGCCGGGCTTGAGAATTGCTAGCCCAATAATAATCGGGTCGGGGCCAGTCTAACCTATTTATTTTGACTGGCCCACCGGACTGAGACGGGCCAACCCATTTGCGTGGCATAGTAATGCATCTGAACTATTCAATCATAATATGATGAATGAGATTTTTTTAGCGTCACTTTTTCTATATTTAATCTGTAACGTTCGATCATAAATTAACGGTTGAGATTCAAAATAGCGTGAAACCGGGTGCTTTATCTACAGGAAGCAATCCAAATCCATGGTCACATGACTTTATAGACACACTCACATGATTTTTTTTTTAATTATATTTGATCATATGACATTTCAAAGGGGCTTCACACTATATTTTAAAATCCTTTAGCACAATTTTTATTCACGACAGCACATAAATTTCTTATGCCGTAACTCTATATTTTGTATCAACGCATTAGGCTATACTACTACAATTTGCTTCTTACTCCTTCAAACAACAAGGTTCTCACGGAAAAACACAATAGTTTGAAGTAGATCTTCTATCATTAAATGAGTCTACATAATCATCATCGACATATGTATCTTTAGTTAAACTTCCACCTCTTTTAAACAATAGTCTTTTTCCTAAAGTGTCTTTGAGATATTGTAGAACAAGTTCTAAAGAAATATTTGAGTTGTCCAACCAAAATCCTTCATCTCAAACTCGGTTGATAATTCCTCCCTGAGCAATTGTTTTGTCTATTAGTCAAATTATTTCCCATAACAATAACTTCATTAACATAAGCAAGAGTACATTAATCACCAATTTTTTTTCTTTTAAAAGTTTGAAGAAAAGAGTGTGATCTACTCGTCTTTGCTTATAGTATAAGCACACTATTACCTTTATGAATCTTCCAAACCATGCTCGAGGAGACTGCTTTAGTCCATATAAGGTATTTCTCAATTTGGGAGACTAAAGCCTGAGGAAATCTCCAAATACACCTTATCCAGCAAGCAGAGGTGGTTCGCAGGCATGTGCAAGGTGTGCGATGGCATAGGGCGTCAACTCAAAATTTTGAAGTCCTATAATATTACTTATATATTATTTATACCTATAAAATATCAGGCCCTCAAAATTTTGAGGTCCTATAATATTACTTATATATATATACCTGTAAAATATCAGATGTATATTAATAGATTAATTTTTAGGCCCTAAAATAATAGTTATATATTGTAAATGTTCATAAATATCATATGAGTATCAATATATTAGTTATCTATACTCGTAAATATAGTTTTAGTCCATTTTAATATTTGCATAAAATTTAATCTTAGATTATGATGTTCCTTTTTGACGTTATATACAAAAATAATTATTTTGTATTTCTTGTTCTATTTGATTTAATGTAAGATTTAATATTGATAATTTATATGTTTACAAGAATGTTTTTTTTCTATTATATATTTATATGCAATTTAAATCGATAATTTTTTTTAACTTTTTTTTATTAAGCGGTCACTTTTATATTTCGCACAGAGCTCCTAAAACTCGGAGACGCCCTGCCAGCAAGTCACCATGAAAAAGAAAAAAGCATTTTTGATATGAAAACTGGTGCAATTCTCATCTAGAGTGGGCAACAAGATCTTCACTAAAATTGCCAACAAGTCCTTAACTTTCATATAAGATATTCATTGTAAATTAGCTGAGCTTGGACTAACTAAGATAATACTCAAGCTTGATTCAAAACATATTTTGGATGACACAAAATTTAATCAAGAGGACCATCATAGCACTCCCCAATTTTAATATGAACTTAAAATCTTAAATTGTAGGAGTATTTCATCTCCTTATTTTCACAATTTTTCGGTAGAGTCTTCAAGAGAGCAAACACATGTCACTTACACTCTAGTAGTAGGGGTAACAACATACTCCGTCTGTCCTAAAATATAAGCAAAAATTGGTCAACAAAAGTGAATGTATTTAGTTCAAATCTTTAACCAAATACATTAAATTTTTTTGACTTATATTTGCTTATATTTTGGGACAGAAGGAGCGTATTGTTATTCTTTAAAATTGTGATGAAATTTTGATATATTACAAACATGATTAATGATATTCCCTTGGCTTTGGTTTTGTAATCAAAGAAAAAGAAGTGATAGTGTTAAAAAAATGCGGACATTTGAAGGTTGGGTAGCTAAATTTTTTTTTTTTATAAGCAAAAAATTGTATTAATAAGGAGTACAAGAAGTACTCAAATCCTTACAATACAATGAAATTCCTCAAATGCTAAGAATACATTCTACAGGATTAACACACCAGTCATAGTACGAATATGAGCAATCTCTACCCGACCGACCAATAAACCAAAACCACGAAATGAACTTAATTTGATCTACCAACTGATTACGATCAAATATAGTCCCCCTAAAAATGATGTTATTCCGTACCCTCCAAGTACACCAAGTGGTTGCTAGCCATATTAAATGTTTCACTTTCGATCCCTTTTTCGATTTAACAATATCACCAAAGAAATTAAAATGCTTCCATCCTTCCTCATAATGATGATACGCACAGCCTACCCATTGATAGATACTTTTCCACACTTGTTGCATCAAGTTACAATTGAAAAAGAGATGTTTGCAGTCCTCTAATTCCTTGAAACAAAATACACAAGATAAATCATGAGAATTAGTTAAAATACCTCGATAAGCAAGAGCTGCTCTTGTAGGTAATTTTTCAATAAGTAATCGCCAACCAAAAACACCAACTTTTGATGGGATATCGTTATTCCACATCCCCTGCAAAGATGTTAATACATTTGTGTTCAATTCCCGCGCAGTTCTACCATTTTGCAGTAAAGAATAGACAGATTTAACTGAAAACATCCCCGTATTGTCCGGCGTCCATCTCCACTGATCTGACTTATCCTGCATCACATCCACATCCAGCAGCAGCTGCTGTAAGTATAATAATTCACCCTGTTCCTCTGAATTTAAGGTGCTTCTCCACTGCCAACCCCAAATTCTGTTAGCTCTTTGTCCAATTAACCTCTCAGCTACCACCACATTATGATCCACTTCTTTATTAAACAATTTTGGAAAAAGTTCTCGGAATGGAATCTCACCTAGCCACTTCTCTTTCCAAAATCCAATCAAATTACCATCGCCCAACACATTACTAACACTTTTGGGAAACCATAGATCATTTTCCTTCCCCCCCACCTTCAAGATGTCACGCCACCAAATGGAATCCTTGGATCTTGCAGCACCATCGTCCCAACTTAACAAGTTACCAACACTCTCCTTATACCGGAACCGCACTAAATCAAACCAAATGGCTTCGGCATCAACAATACATCGCCACTTCCATTTAGCTAAATTGATTTGAGTTAAGGTTAAAAGAGTTGGAGTTAAAAACGTTATACCTGATTTTTTTATTTTTTATTTTGGGTTTATTTTGTTTTGACTTATAATTATAAGCCTTTTTTTTGTGAAAGATTAGGTATAAGTCTTGGTGAACTAGAAAAATGTTGATTTTTTTTTTTGACTAAATAAAAGATATTCATTCATTCAAATTGATAAGAGTACATCGATGCAATACAAATCAAAATCGCTAAAAACAAAAAGGATGAATCTGCGAACAAACTCACAGCATCCGTGTTAATAGCATCAAACGGCATATTGCAAAAGCCTACGTATTTGACTATATTGAAGTTTCCGGAACATTCATGTCGCCGGATCTGTAGCGTTGATGGTACAAAAGTCATTGATTGGATCTGCACTGGATCAACCTTAATCTTCAAACCTGAAACAAATGAACACCGCACAAAGACGGGACAACAATACTCCGCACTAAGACGGGACAACAATACTGAAAATCAAAACAAAGGATAAAATCGCAAAGATGAAAACAAAACTATAAGACTTAAACTATGTGAAAATCACTTATTTGTATTAAAAAGCAAGAAGAAAAAAATGTAAAGGGGTGATTTTAGGCCAAAAATTGACCTAAAACCACCCCTCTATGGGTGAGAGAAGAAGAAGAAAATCAAAAAGAGTTTTAGGGCCGGCGGTGGTTAAAGAAGCAATCTTCAGAAAAATGTTGATATTGACCAATTATTAGTCTGTCTTATTGAATGAATATTGTCGACCAACAATTTTGAGTCGCTTTCAAATTGAACTCGCTCAAATTCACGATGATTATCTTCTTTCATAGCATGTAATAGAGGTCGTGCATCGCTTTCCACCACAGAATAAACATGTTACCGCCATTGATTCAAGCCAAATACAAACCATCCGTTGGTATTACAAAAACAAAGATTCATAAAAGTCACACCAGAACCAACAATAAAGATAACATCAATATTACATTTTAAAGTAAAATTTAAAGGAATTTAATGACCTTAAATATTTATAAAATGAGACATAAATCTATTCAAGATGATCTTAAAAAATGGGACCAACAAAACGTAGTTTCTCGAAAGAAAAGGGTGTATATATTCTTTCACACGTATATGAAATTTTCGTCCCAGCCGCGTATTAAATTGTTGAAACTTAAAAGCTCCGATGGTGAAAGGAGTATGAATGAATCCAATGCATACAAATACAAAGTAAATAAATACTAACTGCAACAACAAAACGACGTCGCTTCTTCTCATTATTATTACCCAACAAACACTATTCTGTACAACAACCTTGGACAATGTTCTGTTCCTATACAGCCTATTACCCCTCTGTCTCTGAAATCCAACCCACAAGATAAAGTTTCATTTTTTCAGTAAAATAAGATAAAGGGTTTCATTTTCTCAAATTTCAAAGATACCCCAGAACAAAATTTGTCTGTCTCCACTGTCTTAACCTCTGTTACCATTTTCATTTTTTTAATGTTTTTGTTCTTTTGCATTTTGGATTCTTAGTCAAAACAAAATTAACCCAAAAAAAGAAAAAAAAAATCACTTCATTTGACATTCACTTTTGAACATCTTATGTAGTTGAAAGTTCTTCAATAATCTTTTCTGGGTTTATGAGGTTTATGTTGGTGATGCTGTTTTGTTAGAGGCTTTTTATTTTTTGTGTGTATTGTATCTTTCAGTTTATTTATAGCAATGGATGAATCAGCTAAGCATAGATTGGTGAGGTGTCCCAAATGTCAAAATGTTCTTCATGAGCAAGCTAGTTATTCTGTTTATCAATGTGGTGGTTGTGGAACTGTTCTTAGAGGTACCCTTTTTCTTTCTATTATTCTATCTTTATGAAATTTAGATAAAGATGTTGTTTTTGACTTTGTAATATATCTTTCAGAAATGTTTGTTTGTATTTATTGTATAGTTTGTTTGTTTTTTAAAAAGCAAGATTCTGGATCAAGATTTTCCTTTTCAGTTTTTTTACTTTTGTTTGCTTTTGGTGTTAACCCCCGGGTTCCCGGGAGCCTGGTAATGTTTGGCCGAGAGATAAGTAAAGTCCGGCAAAAAATTGTTCATCCTAGGAATCGACCTTGGGTTCTCCCGAAAGATTTTTACTATTTGTGTTTGGTTTTTAATTGGTTAGTTGATTAGGATGTTTTGGATTTAACTCAATGCATAAAAGCATGAAAAAGGGGTGTGAGATTTTGATGTTTTATTGTGGTTTTCGGTTTCGATTGCAGGAAAGGTTAATAATGGTAATGGAAATGGTAGTTTGTGGGAGGCATCAGATGAGGGACAGGGTGGAAGAGTTCTTTCTAAATCAGGAAATTCCTTCAGGAAAGATGTAGGTTTTATGAGTGATAATAATTCAGATGTTGATGTTAAGTCTAATGGTGGCTTCTCGAGGGAGGATCAAAGGGATTCAGAGAGATTGAGTAAGGAGCGTGAGAGGATTCTGAATCGTTCTCTTGATGGTAGCGAGAAAGGAGTTTCGGAGAACAGTTATGATGTCGGTAAAAGTAAAGGTGAAGGGGGTAAAGCAATAAGAAGGGAACACCATGAACCAAAATTTCAAGTTGGAGGGTCCAATTTCCCGAGGAGAATGTCTAATTGGCCAAACGAGGAGAGAGTTGACATGGAAGGTGTGAGATTTTCCACGTTGAATTATCCTGATGAGGGAACTTCAAGATTTTCTTATAATCATGGTGAACAATGGAATAATTATAAAGACATGGATGGTATGAGTAGGGTTCGGCACCTCGAGCAAGATCGAGCCGAGCTTCTAAGGAAGCTTGACGAGTTATCAAAGCAGCTGAGCAATTCTTCTGAAATGGTTAATAATAATCCTAAAGAAAAGGGTCATCCTGATTCAAAGATGGTTCCTCCAGGTCCTCGCAGCGGCCCTGATACTCGGTTTCCAGACGGACCTTCAGGGTCAAACCGGACGGCCTCAAAGCAATTCTTTGGTCCTAATACAAATATGGCAGGTCCTCCTTATTTTAATTATCATCACGATCCATATGGTTATACTAGTGGTCATGAAATGTCCATGCACAACTTCCACCCTTCGATGCATAACCCTAACTATATTCCTGGATATGGAGATCCTTTTGTATCGCAAAGGATGAGAGGTCCACAACATCCGTTATCCCACCAATTCCCACAACAACCGATGCATCCCTACTTTCCTGGACACTATGCTGATACCGGTCTAGATTCATATGAACAATATGCACATAATCCTATGCCGCACCCGCCTTCCTGCTCTTGTTTTCATTGCTACAACAACAAAAGAAGAGGTGTGATGCCAGCACCGCCTGCTACGTTCCTTAACAGCAGATTCCCTCATACCTCAAATGATCCTATATTAAACCGTCATGATATCCCAGTTGGTCAACTTGTTCATAATTCTAGAACTGCTATTCCGGCTGCAAATTCTCATGAAAAGCAATTACATTCAAGATTGGCTAGTGACTTCGATTCTGAGAGGGGTGGATTTCCCACAAGCCGTTCTCAGAAAGTAATGCCGGCTAGCGGTAGTCAGCGATGCCATCCTATAGCAGGTGGTGCTCCTTTCATCACATGTTATAATTGCTTCGAGTTACTGCAACTTCCTAAAAAAGTACTGGTTAAGGTGAAGATTCGTAAGCAGAAAATGAGATGTGGAGCTTGTTCTTCTGAAATAAATATTTCTGTCGTAAACAAGAAGCTAGTTACTTCTCCTCATGTGGAAACAGAAGAAACTATTGATGATGCTTCTATCGAGGTTGTGAATAGCCATGTGTCACATTCTCGTGGCCATGTGAACACAAATGGTGTTAACTTCTCATCCGATGATTATTCTGGTTTTGATTTTCACTCAGTAGATAGAGGATCTCCTGTTATGGCTTCAGACCCAAGTTTGAACTCTAGCAAGCTGCAGGAGATGCAAAGCTTCCATTCTTCATCTTCGAGTACCTCAGAGGATGAAAATAGTCCAGAAGTTATGACTGCACCAGGAGAAGCCGCTAACTCAATTCAGCCGACTAAAGCCTCGGTGTTGTCTCCACCTGCCGGCTCGCCACTTCAAGAGTATCTTGATTATTCTAGTAACAACAACCATGCAGTGAATCGGTTTGGGAAAGGCAACCAAAGTGGTCGCTCAGAACAAGAGAAGGCGGTGAAGCTAGAAAACAATACCTCAAGGCAAAATTCTTTGAAAGAGGTAGTGCTTGTATCTGAGATGGATGTCAATGATTATTCGAACTCTGGGATTTCACAGGATTATGGTGATACAAGCCGAGAAGACGACCGTACTAGATCAAGCAAAGGAGGTGAATCGTTTTTCGCAAACATTTTCAAGAAAGGTTCCCGGGGTTCTTCACAAACTGACAAAGTCGACGATCGTGAAAATTGTGTTGTTACCGTAAATGGACAACCCTTATCAGATCGTGTGGTTAAGAAAGCTGAAAAGTTAGCCGGACCAATCCAGCCAGGAAATTACTGGTTAGTATGCTTTATAGCCTTAAGGCTGACATATATAATATATTTAGTACTTCAAAGGGATCATAATCAATTAAGCTTTTGAAAATGGACTAAAGCATTCTAAAACAACGTATCTGATGAAGTTTGTGAAATTATTGTTTTAGTGGACTTAATTTAGTTCAGTGTTGTCATATAGCACTATAGGGTAGCAATGTAGCATAATTTTAACAAACTACTGTTCACAGATAGTGATCGAGTACAAAACAAAATGTTGTCAGACCATAATCATGTCATAATTGGTTTGCTTTGATACTTTTCTTCATTATTAGGTATGATTCTCGGGCTGGATTTTGGGGTGTTATCGGTGGACCTTGTCGTGGAATTATTCCAGTAAGTTGTGGCACTCTAACAGACTCCAATTATCACATGATTATGGACTGATCAATGTAAATGATAAATTGATTTATTTTGCAGCCATTCATAGACGAGTTCAATTATCCTATTCCTGATAAATGTGCCGGTGGAAACACCGGTGTTTTTGTAAACGGGAGAGAACTTCACCAAAAGGATTTAGATTTGCTTTCTCGTAGAGGACTTCCAACTGATAACGATAGATCTTATATCGTTGAAATTACCGGGAGAGTCTTGGATGTAGACACAGGTGAAGAACTAGATGGCCTCGGCAAACTTGCACCAACGTAAGTTCCAAGTTTTTGATGATTCTGTTCATTTAAATAAATCTTTTTTTACCTCTTTTGTTTAAATATCCTTGTTTTTCTACATTTTACTTTGAGATAATAAAAAGTAGTTGAAGGAGTTAAAGGACCGATGTTCAAACCCTGATGAAAGAGCAAAATATTAACATAACTAATATACTAACATTTGTCTATCCAAAAAATAAATTAATAAGTATATTCTTGCATCATTTTCATGTAGTTGGCTTCTTGCATTACGGCAAATATATGTTTTTTGCATCACTTTGGTGTATATTGTAAGGAAGAGAATATACAATTCTTTGATTTAGTTGACTACCTCATCAGAAGTTACTTTCTGGTAGTTGACTTGCATTATTTTTGAATTTTATCATCATGTATTATATTAATATTTAAGAACTTATGGTAGTTGTTTATTAAGTTTCTTGTATTGACAATATGACAGGGTGGAGAAAGCAAAGCATGGATTTGGCATGAAAGTACCAAGAGCAGCAGCAGCATGAGATTTGACTTTAGGTACATCCTTATGCAGATTTGGAAAAATTGTTTTGTATCGGATTACGAGGAAATTTTTTAAATGTTTGCAATTGCAAATCACTTTGAAATTTCTTCTGTTTGTTTCTTAGGAAAATCTAAATGATCAGCATTTAGGTTATATTTGTAAATTTTTCATTATTATTTGGCAGGAAAAGAACAGTTTGTTCTCGCAGTCTTGCACGAGTTTCATCAATACATCTAATGGTTGCATATTTTGCAAAAATATTTTTTCATTATTTCCTGTTAGTCCCCAAAAAATACACATCACTTGTGATCACTGACCACATATATTTTTGGATCATAGGTTTAGCATTTGAGTATTGTATGTAGCATGTATAGGTTTTAATCAACTTGACTATTAAATTGTGTGAATTTATTTACCTTCAGTGGTAGATAGATGGAACTTAATGTGTGAAATTATTGAGAGACACTTGTAGCTGGACCAATAGTAGTGGGACCATGAGTTTTCAATGTGGATTTTGTGCGGTCACCGGCTCCGGGCAGTCCTTGCCTCCGTGCAGTCATGCGATTGAAATCTGACGTCCATATTTTAAAGTTGTAATTTTAGCTTTATAAAAAGTCAATATTAATTTTTTGAACTGTCTGATCTTGATGGAATGAACAATTAAGAATTGTCTGACCGTGTGACTGCACAAAATCCACATCTGCGAGTTTGTGGTAGATAGTGCAAAATGGCCACACCCTGCAGCAAAACGCTTACCCAGATACCTTGTATCATCCTCCATTGTCGCTCCTCAATGCTTCTTTTCCTTGACTCGACTCCTTCGATGATGCACCAATGCTTCAAACCTAGAAAATCTCAAATTATTCATCAACATTGCTACAACAGTCCTCAATGAGAACAATGATACCATTTTTAACTATCATGAGACAACTACTCTCAGTGAAAACGATGATATTGACTAGAGGAAACATCGTCACCTTGACGGGGGATGCAATAATGATTGAATGGATCAGCATGCATGGTTAGACGAGCACGTGTTTAACGTGCTGCTTACCCATTATGTCGAGCATGGCACGTCATTGGCTGACGTGTCAGGGAAGTCTCCCCTTATTGGGTTGTGCCCTAAATGTCGGGCAGAAGGGATTGGGCCAGCTCCTGGCCCAGTCCAGAACAGGGTCATAAATACAATAGAAGAAATGTAAATAATTGAAATTGGAGAGGATACCAACTCCTTATTTGCTTGCTTGATGGAGTGCTTCATTCATGCAGATCAAAATAAATGCATTAGGGTCCCTACCTAGTAAAGGGGCATAACTCAGAAGAGCTCTCTATCAATATCATCCTCTTCAATTAATTTTGGAAGATAAGACAAGAAACATTTTGTCCCCCACAAACTCCTAAGCTAAAACCTACCAAAAACTACAATTTGTAGGATGAAAACGTTGGAATGAGTTGTGTTATTTTATTTGAGCATCTAAATATTGATAACATATATGATATTGTATACTCCCTCTTAACACTTTATAAATAAAATTGAATTTTTAAATTCATTTTATATTTAATGTATCTAAGCCGGGTACAAACTGTGGATGTCATTAGCACCGACATCAAATAATCACAAAATATTCCTTAAAACTGAATTATATAAACCGGAGAATGCTGGTTTAGATGGTCCCCCCCCCCCCCCCCCCCCCCTCCCACACCACCACCACCACCACCACCCCCAACCACCACAAATCTTTTCTCGCCCCCTTGAATTCCTTTTTTGCCCTTACGAAAAAACTTCAGAACACATTTGTCGATTTTTTTTGCCTTGAATAAAAACTTCGGAAAACGCGTTTCAAAGTTGGAATTTTGGGGAGAAAAAAAGAGTCATGAGGGAATCTTGTGTTGGTTGTTGGAGCTGTTAATGTTTGGTCCAGTCCAATGAACTAGCTTGCTAGGCTTTGTATTTTGGAGAGAAAAAAAAATCATATAGATAATTGGAAATGATTTTTCTTTTTGCATCCTCCATTGTCGAAATTATTAAAAGGTTTCGATTGCATTCTATGATACAAACAGGTTTCGCATCCCCCCTCCCTGTCCATCGAACTCTAGAATTCGAACTTGTAAGTGGGTATTTAGAATTCTAGAGTTCGAATCCTTATGTTACAGAATTAAAATATGCAACATGAAGTAAATTGAATTTGAATAGGAATATGTTTAGTATTTTCATTATATCTGAATGCAAAATTACAACAAAATATGTTTATTATAATGTAAAGCTAACTTACACAACGTTCTCAATCATTATCATCATCAAAGAATAGTGATGAAAGCGTTATGACTAATCGACGAAAAACTATGTAGCTGTTTGTACACGAAATATTGAAAATAACCAAAAACAAAAGAAAATAATTGAGAGGAGAAAGGATGAAAATGATGGAATATGAAAAAAATAATTTAATTTATAGATTTTAGGGAGGCATACAATCCATGATTGGCTGAAAAAATTGCACAGCCTCTCCAATGGCCAATAAGAATTGGCCACTGTCTAAGACTATTTGACTGTGCACCGACCACGTTCTAATTTTAGAACGTGAAATGTGTTCGAACTCTAGAGTGCAAAACATTTTGTTTCTCTCCAGAATTTGCGTTTTCCCAACGCTCGAACCTTACAATGCGAGCATTTTTTGTTTGAAAATATATAAATCAAGTTTTTTTTTTTTTTTTCCGAAAATATACTACTTAAGTGAGTGTGTGTGAGTGGTGTAAAAAAAAATTTCCTTTTAGATTTGATTGTACTTTTTAATTGCAGCCCTGGAAACAATTGTATCGTATTAGCTTAAATCGATTGAACTTTTAGGTCAAACTCATTTCTTTCTTTTATGCATTTTTCGAAAAACTAAAATAATACTAGTTAAGACTTCGAACTTGGCTCAGCCCGACCCGACCACAATCATTTTTAGACTTGAATGGACCATCAAATCTACGTTTCAACACAACTATGAGTTGACCAAAATGACCTTTTATTTTAGTTTGCTCATTGAGTTAGAACGAACTGCTCTAATGGTCAGATTTGACAACTCAAGTTGTCCACTGACAGTGAAGAGATACCAGTTGCTATGATGATAGAAAATACTATTCCCTCCTACCATAATTATAACCAAAAGTTTACTTCTCAAATTTCACAAAAAAAGTTGGATTTAGAGAGGGTGGATATCCGTTACAAAAGTTATAAAATTCCGTCAAAAACATAATTAGTATCAGAATTTGTGACGACCCAAAAAACATAACAAAAACAAGCATTGCAAACCATTTGTGAGAGATTATCAGTCACAAATTGCGACGACATGATTTCCATCCCAAATTTTTTTAATCCGTGACTTAAGTAGTGGCAAAAAATCTCAAATATATACTATATAATTTATATTATTCAATTAATCCGAAAAACAAACTTTTATTTATAATTAGAGAGAGAGAGGGTAGCATACTAGCATATAAAGGATGCTAAGCCACCGTAATGTCTTATTTTAAATCTTACCATGAGAAAGGTATATGGTATCAGAGAAATTGTGATCAAGAGGTATTTTACACTCAATAAATTTTTGGCTTAATTAGTAAAATGGTCACTTAAAGACATTTTTGGTTTTAGATCGGTCCCTTAAAGAAAAAAAGGTCCAAATAGGTCCCTTAAAGAAAAAAAAGTCCGAATAGGTCCCTTAAAGACATCTCCGTTAATCAGTTTGGTCGACATCTCCGTTAATCAGTTTGGTCCTTTTTAGGGACCAAACTGATTAACGGAGATGTCTTTAAGGGACCTATTCGGACTTTTTTTTCTTTAAGGGACCTATTTGGACATTTTTTTCTTTAAGGGACCAATCTGAAACCAAAAATATCTTTAAGGGACCATTTTACTAATTAAGCATTGAATAAATTTTTTTAGTAGATTTTAGTGTATTACTCCAAATAGCACATAACCAACATTTAAAGAAGTTAACCCTACCAGTCTACTGCAAATAACACATAAACTACTACTATAAAAGTTACAAAGATAAAAAGTTGAATAAAGTTGGTGATATTCATTAATCAGATGCACAATCAACAAGTAAATATATGCTGTCTTTGATGTTACTCAACCAAAGTGGTGAAGCTTGTTTCACCTAAATTTACAAAAGCAATGTTGATACCTACAACACGAAGCTACTTTTATTTTAGTTTTTTCTTGTGTGTTTGAATAAATTTATAGATTCCATTCATTTCTAATCATTGATGTTTTTAAATTTTTATTTTTGTTCCAAGGGCTTAGAAAACTAGAGGCTTAATTAATAAAATGGTCCCTTAAAGACATTTTTGATTTCAGATTGGTCCCTTAAAGAAAAAAAGGTTTAAATAGGTCGCTTAAAGAAAAAAAAGTCCGAATAGGTCCCTTAAAGACATCTCCGTTAATCAGTTTGGTCCATAAAAAGAGGTCTAAATAGGACCAAACTGATTAACGGATATGTCTTTAAGGGACCTATTCAGACCTTTTTTTTCTTTAAGGGACCTATTTAGACATTTTTTTCTTTAAGGGACCAATATGAAACCAAAAATGTCTTTAAGGGACCATTTTATTAATTAAGCCAAAACTAAATTATATAATAAATTTGCTTTTTCTTCTTGTTTCAAATTGACTTCAAGTCCACATCTCCGAGAGATTGTCCGCTTTGGGGTTAATCCGTCATGATTTTGTCCTTTGTAGAAAATGTGCCTCAATAGTTTAAAAGATATGAGTGTTGTATATAAACTACCCTTATCCTCGATTACCAAGTAATGTATGACTATTTTGGTGTATCCAGAACACTTCTTTATACCCCCTTACATAAAACAAAAATCATTAAATAAATTTAATTTTTAGGTATCTCTAATAAAACATTCATAATAGACATTTCATTCAAAATAATGAAAGGAACACTTAATAAATGGATATCTATTTTGTACACAAAAATAATAATGGATATCTATTTATTCTGAGGAGTATCTTAAACAATGTAAATGCTAGTACTAAGAGCTTATAAAAAAAAAAATGCTAGTACTAAGATACTGAAGGAGCAATTCTGACCACCAACCATCGGCAATCTCCCACATTCGAGTTACAAAACATTCATGCACTCAAAAATTTCAATGGACGTTGGATCAAAATCAACTGGTCTAAATTTTAAATTCAATAGTTCATTTTTTTAAATTAAAATATACACTAAAATATAAACCGTTCAATTTCATTCTAACGACCACTTACATATCTAATCTCATTAGATATATATAAAAAATCTCATGAATCGGTGAATGTAATAAATCCAAATCCTAGAAATTTAGTGTCATACAGTTGAAAAACGCGTTGGGCTAACATATTTTAATTTATCATTTTGTCTGTGTTCATTTCTTTCCTTTTTTTCCTCTCATGTTCTCTTCTTGACTCGGGATCACTCATACAACTCAATCTACTACTACTATTCTCACTCATTGACATAAATAAAAGCTACTAGTTCCTTACTCAAAGAACTCGTACCGGTATTCTTGAGTTCACAACCCTAAAAACCTTAGATTGCTTCTTTTTCTTATCTCATTTAATTTAAATAAGTGGTTTCCACTTCAATCAATTTTTTTTTTGTCATTTTTTAGTGAGTGATTTGTGTCATCTCATAGCGACGTTATTTGATTTCCTGTTATTTGGGCTCGTTTGGCCCAACTTTTTTTAGAGCTTATGTAAACAGTTTATGCAATATAAATTAAGTTTTATGCTATTTTATAAGTTCATACTAGTGAAAATTGTAATTTTATAAACTATTTTATTATAAACTACCTTAACAAACTTATAATAATATATAAAAATTGCATAAATTCTGAGCATATGCTCTAAAAAGACTGGGCCAAACGAGCCATAAAGCTACGTACAGGATAATAAAACAATTATTAAGGGTAAGTTAAAATGTAGTATTTCTTAACTTGTGTATCTAAATCCTAAACTATAAACAATGCAAATTCTACTGCTAAGATATTGAAAGAGGAATTATGATAGCCACATTCACATAGTAAGTACATCGAATTAGAGAATATTTACGCACTCAAAAACTTCAATGGACTTTGGATCGAAATCAACCCGTCTAAATTTCAAATTCAATAGTTTAGTTTTTTAAAATTAAAATATAAACTTCAAACTCATTCTAACTACCACTTACATATCTAACCTTAACCTTGTGAATCGATGAATGCAACAAATCATCTAAATCATACATCATACCAACATAGTGTTATACAATTGGAAAATGCGTTGGGATAACATATTTTATTGATGATCCTTTTGTCGTGTTCACATCTTTCCGTTTTGTTTTCCTCATTCTCTTCTTCTTTTATCGAAAAGGGAGGTGGTTTTGATCTTTTCTTGACTCGGGATTACTCTTGTGCTTCTTTTTCTTATCTCATTTAATTTAAATAAGTGGTTTCCACAAAGATTAAGTTTTCCTTTTGTTTTATTGGTGAGTGATTTTTATTACCTCAGTGCGACATTGTTTGATTTCGTATTTTTGTGCGGTGTTCGTTTGATTTTTCGTATTTGGTGCGTTGATCGTTGGATTTTTCGTCTTGTTGTCGTGTTTGTTTGGTTCAAATTACATATAAGCTTCAACCAACTATTTATTCACCGAATGACTAAGTTCGTCAACGATTCATTTTTAAAGACATAGATATTCCTGTTTTATTTTAGGTTACCCTGATATTGATACGAAGTTTCCAACGATACATTTTTAGAGACATAGATATTCCAGTTTTATTTCGGGTTACCATGATATTGATACGAAGTTTCCACCACCGTTAATGATGACTAATCTCCGTTGGGAAACCTATAGGACATACAAGGTGGTTTCTCAAGGGACCAAGATTCTTACTACTTTGACCAATTCATTGATTTTCTCCCATTATTTATAGGCATAAGTATGTTTTTTATGCTATTAACTTAAATATTATGAGTTTGTTTACAAATTCATCTTTTTACATATTTTAACAATGTTAAATTTGTATTTATATCTGATATATACTCTACCAATTTGAATTTTTTTATTTTTGTAAAAAAAAAGTTTCATGTGACTCAGTGTTATAGAGTTAGACCAAATGACACTTATTCTTGTCTCACATCTATGTTTTCAATTTTACCATTTCTTGCACCCACACCACATGGGACACTAATGTCCTCAATCAAGTATTGCATCATCACAATTAATGTTCTTAACAACTAATAGTTTCCATATCCTTCCCTATACCAATTACTACTACTTCATAACACCGTTTTATTTGTCATGTAAAAAAGTACCTAAGTCCCAAACTTGTTTCATTTTCCATCTTTGGTCCTTCAACATGGTGAAGAACAGAGCTGAAAATTTTAGCTCATTGTTTTCACTTCAAAATCACAATCTTTTCTGTGTAAAATTTGCAGCATCAATTTTCTTAGTGGGTCTTGCTTTTCGTATTGTTTTTTGGGATTCATTCAGTTTTTCATCATTTGTAGAGATAGAAAAAGCTTCTTCTTCTCCTCCTCCACCTCAAACAGAACCAAAAACAGAGTCCTCTGTTTTCTCTTCTCCAATTGAAGCACCAAAATTTGATGAATTTCAAGTGAACAACAAGACTCAAACTTTTTTGAATGGTAAGAGACTTTTTTTGGTTGTTTTTGTGAATAAAATGTTTATTTTGTGTGTTTTATTTACATTTCAAAAATGTTGCTTGAAATTTTCTAACATAGCTATGGACAAAAATTAAAAATCACCCATGTTGCTTTTATTTCTTCTCATTTCTAAGCTTTGCATGATTTTAAAATTTAAATTAACCTAATATTGCTTGTTACTACTTTTCTTATTGAGTTAATTCCATACATGCATGGTTAACTATATTTTAAGTTCATTTTTCTTTTACTTTGTTCCAAGGTTTTAAACCGAAATTAAATTGTGGTTGCAGTCGTAAATACATAGAAAAACCTTAGCTTAGACCAAAATTGCAATCCCAAATCTTTTTTCAAAATCCTTACATTGTTTTATCATGTATTTAATTTGGCAGAATCACGATGTATCACTATAATTTTGATAAAAGCTATATTTCAGAACTTCTGATTTACCGTGATACCAAACATGCGGTGACTAATTGACTAATTTGAAGCGTTTATGGCAATGTTTGAACTAGTACTAATAATGTACTTTGCAAATGTTTAGTTGCAGAAAAATGTGATTTGTTTGTGGGAGATTGGGTGTCTGATCTATCTTATCCAATGTACACAAATGAGAGTTGTCATGTGATTGAACCTCATCAAAATTGCATGAAAAATGGACGGCCAGATTTAGGGTACCTTTATTGGAGGTGGACCCCAAAAGAGTGTGAATTACCAAAGTTCAACCCAAAGAAGTTTCTTAATCTCATGAGAAATAAAGCAATGTCCTTTATTGGTGATTCTATCTCACGCAACCATGTTCAATCCCTACTTTGCATTCTCTCACAGGTATAGGTATTGTTAACTTTGTTGATCTTACTATCTAATTTGCAACTTCAAATTCTAGGCCTTTTTGTTGGAAAGATTAATTTCACTCTTGATTAATACTAGTACTAATAGTGATTCAAGATTTTTAACTGCGGTTACATTGCGATTTTTTGTATTGTGGTTACATACATACAACTGAAGTGGTTGAAATCGCGGTTGTAATACAGCTGTGAAGACATAAAAAATTTCGAAGTTGTGACTATAACTGCAATTGCAGATCACAACTTAAAATCTACTCGAGTGTATTTTTTTGTGCAACTTGATATCCGGAGTGTTTTTATTACAAAGATTTTACTCTTGATTAGTACTATCTACTAATAAATTAAGATTTTAAACTATAGTTACGTTGTGATCCTTAATATTATAGATAAATGTGATTGTAATTACAGTTGCGATGTGGTTGTGATTGTAATTATGATTGCCGCCCGCAATTTAAAAGATGCTCAATTGCATGTTTTTTCCTCACCAACCTTTGAAGACACTTGTGCTTCACTCCACTTTTTGGGCTTGTAAAATTTCAAGAATTCACCATGACAACATCTTTTTTGGGTTTTTCTCTTCATTTAAATGTAGTGAAAGGCATGATTCCAAGATTTTAAAACAAGGCCATGTGATTCAATGATGTAAATAAATTGCATTGCATCAATAATCTAATTGGTACTATTTCCAAATCATGATTTACAAGCACTATGGTTCAACATATTGCAATGAATAATCCTTGTCATTGTCAATAAAATGTTGTTGATTTTGGAATACAGCTGGTGCTAATAGCATATGGTTTGGTCCACTGTCTTTTTCCTACCTACATTTTTCCCCCTACCTACATTGAATAAGGAAAGACTTGCAACCAAATGTTCTAGATTAGCTTTGTGTTTGTCATAGTTAGTGTAAAAAAACACCTTGAAAGTTTGCTTTCAAGTTTCCATGAATACAACACTTGCCAAATTACTTATAAAAATGGCCCGTCGTGAAGAATTGGGTCCTTGAAATTTGCTTCTCTCAAAGTCTCTGATTCGAATCATTTCGGTGTCACTTCCTGTATTGGGCTAATCCATATAGAATAAAAAAAACATTGGCTTTAAATGGCACCCCGCAAGTAGGCTTTAAATGGCACCCCATTTATCATAAACTAGTACCTTTATTTTCTTCTAGTAGTGTCTTGCACACATTGTTATGTCAATACTCCTTAATTTGATAAGCTTTGTCCCCACAAATACTTGGTTTATCTCATTGTTGCACCATGTATTGTCTCAACAATTGGTCCTACAAAATGTGCATTAAATCAAATTCCAATGATCTTACTTGACACACAGGTGGAACCAGCTGTTGAGATCTACCATGACAAGGAATATAGATCAAAGATATGGAAATTTCCTTCTCATAACTTCACACTCTCAGTAATATGGACACCTTTCCTTATCAAAGCAGCTATTTATGAAGACATGAATGGAGTTTCATCTTCAATGGTACAACTTCATCTTGATACTCTTGACCAACTATGGACCAAACAATTCAACACTTTTGATTATGTTGTAATTGGTGGTGGAAAATGGTTTCTAAAGTCTTCAATATATCATGAAAACAACAAAGTATCTGGCTGCCATTACTGTCCTGGAAAGAATTTAACCGATCTAGGGTTCGACTACGCGTACCGCAAAGCTTTACAACTTGTTTTCAACTTCTTTACAAGTTCTAGCCATAATGCAACTGTTTTATTTAGAACTACAACACCAGATCATTTTGAAAATGGTGAATGGTTTAGTGGAGGGTATTGTAATAGAACTATACCCTTCAAAGAGGGTGAAATTGATATGATAGATGTAGATTCTATCATGAGAGGTATTGAAGTTGATGAGTTTGAGAAAGCTATTACATCACTAGGATCTGAGAAAAGGGTAAAGTTGAAACTTTTGGACACAACTTTTCTTTCATTGTTGAGACCAGATGGACATCCAGGACCTTATAGACAGTTTCAGCCATTTGCAAAAGATAAGAATGCTAAAGTTCAGAATGATTGCTTGCATTGGTGTTTACCAGGACCAATTGATTCATGGAATGATATAGTAATGGAAATGTTAGTCAATGGTTAATAATAATGTGAGAATAATCTGTCACTGCATCACATAGATTTGAACTTTGAAAATGGTTTCAACAATGATAATTTGAAACTCAGGATTTTTTACTACATGATAGTGTGATTCAATACTTCTATTAGGTTGAGCTTCTTTGTGTAGATGGTATTGTACAGCATAATCAAAACTTTGCCATGTAATTTGTAAAAACTCATTTCCTGTCCTTTTCAACATAATTATAAGGCAAATGCTAAATAGTGCCCCCAGACACTTTTTAAGCCCTTAAATAGTAAGTTTTTTATAGAATTTTTATCGGAATGCGTAAAGTCAACGCATTGGAAATTACAGTATTTAACTTTTTGAATAAAAAGTTTCTTTAAATGGAATGCTTAAAGAGTTCCCCGGGGCACTCGTTAGCAATACCCTAATTATAATTATCAATATATCATCCCTATTTTATTTGATTTAATCAGAGAAAGGTGAGAACTTTGCCAATTTGGCATAAACAAGTAATATGAGATGATAATCAAGTAATAATATCAGTAATAATATCTTTGCCAGCCTAATCAACAAAGTATTTTAATCAGAATTTTTTATAGATGATCAGTAATAATATCTTTGCCAAGTATTTTGTTACAGAAAATATTGAACTAGTCTCAAACCAATGCAAAACAACATCGATCACTCTTTTGTTTCACCTATTCAACTTCATTGCGGGCTGAAATGTCTATTTCATATTAACATCTTAAACAACGAGTAAACAGTCACTTTGTCCCTGAAAGTGTCACTCGATGTCACAGTGGTCCTCGAATCAATGAAAAACATTTAAAAATCCCTGAATTAAAACTCCGTTAGTCAGAATCATCTGTAACGTTATCTCTCCGTTTATTTTAGGTGATGTGTCCCAAAGTTTGACTCATTGACCAACATGTAGCAATATTTTATTCAATTTTAACAGCCACTTAAGCAAGGACCAAATTGACACTCAAAATCAAATACTTATAAATAAAAAAATACAATAAAATATTAGAAAAACTAAAAATTCAACCAAAATCAATAAACTCGTCTCCAATCTCCGGCCATAATTCATCTATCAAAACATTAATTTTTTTAAAAAAATAAAAACAAATTCATACCAAATCCCCCTCTCACCTTAAAAGTTAAAGTAAACTTTAAAAAAATCCAACAAAGCATCAAAATATCCGAGTCAAAATGCCACATCAGCGTATTACAAGACACATTTAGGGAGGGTTTTTTTTTCCGTTAATTTGGGGGCTTATTTGACAGCGAGTGACACTTTCAGGGATTAAAGTGGTTGTTTACTCCTTAAACAAGTAATTTGCCATATTTTTTTTTAAATATACTAACGAGAGTGAATTGACTAATTAGATTATGTTCCATTTTAGTATTATCGTACATGATATTTTAAAGAGTTTCACTTTATATATTATTGTATTTTAATTTCATTTCATATTAATACAATTGAATATGATTGGAGGAAAATAAATATAAATCATTTTCCTTTTCATTGGGAGTGAGAGGGAGAGCGGAATCAGGCCAAGAAAATTTCCATTCATGTAGCTAGCTAGCTTAGGTGGATACTCGACCTTCGTCTCCAAAGTGTTGTATGGTACCAAACACTTAGCTGCAAAAACTTCAGCAAACAAAGTGGAGGTAATCCTCCATAAGCTAATTGAGCGATCTTTCGTTCCTCTAGCTTCATACCAGAGAAGTCTTACACTTTGAGGTCGGCATATCCAAAACCCTATTACTTCTGGAATGTTGGTCCATGTCCACAAAAATGCTTATTAGGTGTTTTTTCTTATCTCAATTAGGAATTGAAATCAATTTAAGATTTGATTTGAAATGTTTTGTTTAAATTGATCGAGTTAGTATATGTGTTATTTCCACGGTATAAGTTGACTCAAAAGCATATTTGTAACTTTTAATTTGATCGCAATTACTATAACTGTTGTATAAATATAAAAAAATACTTATATCATGGTTATTTCCGTCTATTTTCCAAAGAATGGAATTAAAATATTATTTGGTCATATCATAAAATATCAGTTCCTGATTCTCTCATTCACAAGTCTCTACATCAGATTGATGGAGAAACTTTAGAAGGAGATGATTCATCTTCATTAAATTGGGCGTTTTTTCAAAGATACTATTAATGGATATGAAATTACGGCGATCTCTAACATGGAAAAGTTTCTCAAGTGGTGCATGGTGTACAATTAATAAATAACATCATAACGAATACGAATTTCACAAAATATACCATTTGATTTAATGTTTATATCATATAGATCATCTATAAAAAAATTAAAGAAATTATGGATGATCTATATGATAAACTTTCAAACCAACGGTCGATTTATAAAATTCGTATTTGTTATAATGTTATTCACTACTTGTGCACCATACACTACTTGAGAGGCTTGTGCATGTTAAACAAAGACCCAAATTATATAAAATATATTATATAAAGGGACAAAAAGAGTGAAAAAGTCTTATAATTTTTTTTAAGCAAATAGGTGCAGAAGTAAATCCTCTACCACACCCAAGCTAAATTAAATTGAAAAAAGAATATAATACTTTTAATTCTAATTTCTAATTTCTAACGTATATACTATTTTGTACAAAAAGAATTAAGGTGAATGGAACTGTTCAAAAATAATATTTCCCCTGTCCCAAAATATAAAGAAAAATTGGTCAAAGAAAGTTGATGTATTTAGTTAAAAAATTGGATTAAATACATCAATTTTATTTGATCAATTTTCCCTTATATTTTGGGATGGAGGGAGTATATTGGTTTAGTTGATTGGGAGTCTTATTGGAGATTGATATGCATGATTTCAACAATCATATCTATTACCTGAAAATGAGGAAAGTCATTTGTATATTATTTATTAATATTCAAATTTTATTTTATTTTTAATTTAAATTTCATAATATATTATCATACATGTAGTTGGTTGGTAGTGTTTTTAATATTGATATGTATGACTCCAAGAATTTTAACATGTGATAATGATGAAAAATTAATTGTATTATTTATCTATTTTTTTTATAATTGAAATATCATGTTATATTATTTTTTTTAAATAAAATATATACATAAGATAATTACACTTGAATGAAAGGCAAACATGCGACAAGCTGCGCCGTTATTATTTGTGTTTTCATTCTTTCTTTTTACTTAAAATTTACAACACTAATATTTTTAAATTAAAAGTAAGATTATCAATTTTAAATTTAATTAAAAATTAAATTCTCAATCAAGAATATTCAAGTTTGATCTCTAATTAACTTGGTCGGTACTTGAGTACCCATAAACAACACCCACGCATAATAATCATTTTTCTTCCTTAAAACTCCAATCCTTAATGACATCCAGAAGCATCAATATAATGAGAGTCATCTCAAGTTCTCAACTATGATGGCACCACTCTCACTAACCTTGCAAGCATACCACAATTTATTGATAAATAATAGAAAAACAACAAAGTGTGTGTTTCTGTGTGGAGCATGAACCAAACCTACAATAGCAAGATATTTACTTAAACCTATATTCATATTTCCTAAGAAATCATCATCCAGGAAAGAAACTAGGGACTAATTGCCACCGATAGAAGCCTTGAATTAAAATCCATTTGAGGAGGTCAAACTATGATGTATGGATACTCCATTTAGACGGAGTATGTGTTAGATAATAAAATAATAGTCTATGTTATTGGGACTGTTAGTTTAGAGTCATTAGGTTTTATTATATATTTTCTAGTAACCTTTTTGTAATGTTAAGTTATGGATATTCTATTGAACCCTAGCCGTCTTTCTCTTTTCCTATTTGTATATCTCTAATTCTAACATGGTATCAGAGCATGGTTCGATCCACCTTGAATCACTTATCGTTTCCGCCGTTGAATTCCCATAAGTGTTTGGGAATGTGGAGTTGTTTTGCTCTTTGATTGTTGTTGTGCTATGCTGCTAAGAAGAAAAAGAAGAAACGTGAAGTATTGTCAGGTGTGCTGGAATATTGAAGGATTGTATCTTTGGGTGTTGATCAATTTGTGGTTTTGGAATGGTTCGTATAGTTAATTTTGGGGTTTGTTAATTGCACGTTGCAATTGTTATTTGCATTACACATGAAGTATTGTCTTGGGTTCTTTGCTTTCTTTACAGAAAGTGTATCAATTTGATAGTTTCCTTACTACAAATGTGCCACGACGTACGTGATGCATCTATTTGGCAACAAAAGATATATGTGCATCTTTATTTTCGTTGACTGGAGGTAGTTAATTTGGTTCGTATTGTTCTTCGGTTTGATTTGATTCGACGTATTTATTCATCTCTTAGATTGTTTCTTCTTCAATTGTTCTTTTCTTTGTTGAGTTGATTGTCGTCTCAGTTGGTTTGATTATTCTGATTGCATTGCACTTCTTTCTGGCTTCTTCTGATTGCATTGTACTTCTCCCTGACTTCTTCTGATTGATTGCACTTCTCCTTGGTTACTTCTGATTGCATTGTACTTCTCCCTGGCTTCTTCTGATTGCACTTCTCTCTGACTTCTTCTGTTTGATTGCACTTCTTTCTGGCTTCTTCTGATTGCATTGCACTTCTCTCTGTCTTCTTCTAATTGATTGCACTTCTTCCTGGCTTCTTCTGATTGCATTGCACTTCTTCCTGACTTCTTCCGATTGATTGCACTTCTCTCTATTGGTTGATTCTTCTGTTTGGTTTAGATATGTTCGTTTAATTTGTAACAAGCTTAAAACTTAGTAAGCTTTAGGTTGAATGGTAATGTTTGAAGTTTATAGTATTTAGTATGTTTTTCATATTTTATTTGACAAACTCACAATGCTTCTTGTTGATTCATCGTGAGTTTGAGAGTAGGCGTTAGATAATAAAATAATAGTCTATGTTATTGAGCCTGTTAGTTTAGATTCCATTAAGTTTTATTATATATTCTCTAGTAACCTTTTTATAATGTTAAGCTATGGATATTCTATTGAACCCTAGCCGTCTTTCTCTTTTCTTATTTTTGTATCTCTAATTCTAACACCGAGTATGTATCGGGTACCGGTACACGTACGGTACTCCCCCGATACGCACCGACGCCGTACCAATTTTTGTTTTGTTTTTAGCAATGGGTACGCACGTGGTACACCTGTGGTACACGCGTGGTACACCAATACAAAAAAACACGTTTTTTTTTTCCTTTTCTTTTATTATTATTTTTTTTATAGGAAGATTTAGGTTTTTTATTTGTTTATAATATAAAAGTAGTAACTATTGCTAAAAAACAATAACAAAGTAGCCCCGGAATTATTCACTCATTTATCGAAAAAGAATAGGCTCAATTCAAAGAGAGATGAATATCTAGTTTTTATTGAAACCAATCTCCGTCTTCTCTCGAGAAAGAGAAATATTAATATTTATAATGAAAGTGCAACAAAAATGTGGGATATTCGTAGAGATGAATGAGATTTATTTAATATATAGTTGATATTCTTGAAATTGCTAGTCTTTCTCGCGATGAACCTAACTAGAGGTCGCTCTTTTTAGTGATGATGGAGAGGGAAATAATTGACTCTTTTTTAGCTAATTGCTTTTTAATTTCATATTTTGATGTTTCGAACAATTTAAATTACCTTTAAAGTGTGGTGTGATATTTTTCATGTTTAATTATTTGTTTTAACAATATAATTATATTAAAAAAAAAATTATAGGGACGTACCCGTACCTTAGTTTTTCTAAAAATAGCGTACCCCATAACAGTACCCGTACCGGGTATCGGTACCGTACCCGCACCCGGGCAACATAGAGGCCAACTTATAGACACAATCAGTGTTTTAAAAATCGGACCGGATAAGCTATTGAACCGGCGTGAACCGGGAAAAACTAGAAAAATCGGTGAACCGGTCGGTTTTCAAAACCCGCGATTTGAATGTATTTTTCGTTTTATTTTCTTTTCTGTTTTGATTTTTCTGAAACTATGGATGTAAATCCAACTTTTTTTTTTCTTCTTCTGGAATTATGGTTGTGTTGTATCTTTGATTGGAAGTACTCGTATGATTTACCATTGAAATAGTTGTGATGTTGCTTTGAAAAAATCAGATCTTGTTTTCAAGTTAAAAAAGAAAAATTTATTTGTATCCTTTATTATTAAAAACTTTCTCTTGATGCACAACCATCAATTTCAGTTTAAGAACCACATAGTTCTTTCTCTGCCATGTAACAAAGGTATTAAAAAAAAAGTAGAAAAAGAGGTGGAGGTTGAAGAAGAGGAGGAAGAGTTTGAAAAGAACAACACACATGAGTTTGAGAAGCAAGAAAATATAAGATCTGTGCATTTGGAAACCACTTATGATTTGCGTGGTGACTGCTTTGTACAATTAGATTTAGGATTTCATCCTATTGGTGTTATATATCAAAATTATTGGGTTTGAAGTAATAAAAATATTGGGCTTTTAAAGTTTTCTTGAAAAAGAAGTATGGGACCTTTAAACATAGTAGTAAAATAATATAATTGGCTATGTAATTTTTATTTACTCTTATAAATATTTTTTTTAAGACAAACTCTTTTAAATACTTAAAAAATATATATTTAATTATTATTTGAGCTTTGGTAGTATTTTAAACTTTGGAGAATGTTAACTTGTGCCCTTAAGGCACATGTTAAGGAAGCAAGTGTCATAATTTTTAGAGATAAGTCACTCGGTTTCACCGATTTAAACTATATAGTTTTATTTTATTTTTTTGGTAGTGAACTATATAGTTTTATTATTGACACCAGTTTATTAAACCGAGTTATCCGATTCGACCGATTTAATAACTATATAGTTTTATTATAGAGAGTGGTTCATTCTATCGATTTAATCCGGTTTGTCATGCGATTCGACCAGTGACACAGTGGTTCGACCAATGAACCAATGAACCAGTAACTTCGCCGGTTCGATGACCGATCCGGTTTTTAAAACACTGGGCACAACAGCATAAGTATTCCCTTTCCTATAAATGTGAGAAGCAAAAAATAACATTTGTTTAGTTAAAGCAATAAAATTCAGGCACCTATTTTAGAGCTTTAAGGAACTAGATAATCATTTTTGAAATGCAATCTCAATGGCCATCATATCACCAATAAACTCATAGCGCCAGAGGGACATATAAGTGCAAATAAAACATGAATGAAATGACATTCTTGTGTAAGGCATTAATAAAACATTTATACTTTGAATTTTCATCCTGAATTTTGTGCTACACTGTTGAATGACATCCAACTTGTTTATAAAACAAGGCCAGTGACAGATTACAGCCACAACGTCAATGCTCCATATACAAAAATGTGTAGCATTTTCGTCCTGAATATTTAAGTTAACCAAATATGCAAGGCATAAACATCAATCTTGTAGATATTTGAATTTTATAAGCAGTCTCATTGATTGAGATATAACAGTCAATCAACACAATTATTATGCAGAGAAAGGTTAAAACTTTGCCCCTTTGGCATAAGCAAATTAAAAAGGCAACCAAGCTTTAACAGAAAATTGATAAGGGTAGAAGAAATGAAATATGAGATTATTACATGTTTCTATTTGACATTGTACAGAAGAAACAAGAATGGATCTCTGAAATGTGAACCAGTTCTTTAAAACTTTTATAGGTTAGTTCTAAACTAGGGTCCATACTCCAGAGTCCAGACATCATTTGACATCTAAGAATTTATTAAACTAAAGAGAGCATGTCTTGCAAAATAGCATAAAGGGCTCATAAATCAATGTTTAAATTACATCAAAACGCAAACCACTGTGACATCTTTTTGACTACTTGGTTACAGTTTGATCTCCAAATTTCCTCTGATCTGGTTTAGTGAATGGATCCTGGAAAGTACAATAAAAGATGTAGATTACAATTACCTAACAATATTTAACTCTTAAAATAACACAGCCAAATGATAGTGGATAAGAGAAACGTAACTCAACCTCAAAACATCAGCTTATAAACCATAAACATTTGAAAATTTTAATTTTTACAAAAGGATTTAACTTGGAATTTGGTTTTCAATAGTTTATTAGTCTTGTTCTGTCTATCTAGGCAACATCACATAGCAGAATAACTGTAATTGTTGGTGTTACTGCAAAATGGATGGTTCTTGCATTGTACCTTACTAACCAAGCTAGCAAACACTTTCGAAAGAAAATGATACAATTGAACAGCATAAAATAAAGGCTTAAATGCAGTTTTGGCCCCTCAAGTTTCACAATTGCTTGATTTTGGCCCCCCACATTTCAATTGCTTGATTTTAACCCTCTAAGTTTCATAATTGCTTGATTTTAGCCCTCCAAGTTTCAATTGCTCGATTTTGGCCCCCCAAGTTTACCCCCTTTTGCATTTGCTAGCCCCCCGTTGACTTTTTTTACTATAAATTGCTTGTGTGACATTTTAAAAAAATTAAAAATATGATTTAATTAAAAAATAATAATATTTGCTTTTATAAAAATGTATTAAAAATTGTTTTTTAATAAAAAGTTTACAAAATTATTTTAATTATTGTATTAAAATAAAAAGTTTTATAAAAATTGTATTAAAAAGTTTAATTATTTAAAAAAAAGTTTACAAAGTATTAAAATAAAAAGTTTTATAAAAATTGTATTAAAAAGTTTAATTATTTAAAAAAAAGTTTACAAAGTTTTTAAAAAATAATTCATAAAATGTTTTTTTTACTTTTTTATATAACAAAATTATTTTACAAACTACATATAATAAAAAAAATATTTTATAATTTAGTTTTTAAAAAACAATTTGTAATTTATTTATTTATTTTTAAATACTTATTTAATTTTAAAATGCCACATAACCAATTTTTAATTAAAATATTAAACAGGGGGCTAGCAAATGCAAAAGGGGGTAAACTTAGGGGGCCAAAATCGAGCAATTGAAACTTGGAGGGCTAAAATCAAGCAATTGTAAAACTTAGGGGGTTAAAATCAAGCAATTAAAATGTGGGGGACCAAAATCAAGCAATTGTAAAACTTGGGGGGCCAAAACTGCATTTAAGCCTAAAATAAAATCAAGAACTAAATCAAACAAGGTTCTCTTGTATGATCTTAATTCCTATGTTACTGTCTTCGAAGAATCCAAATATGCATCCATTAAGGGAGCAAATTACTCCATCCCTTTCAAAATTGTAAAGCTATGTAATGTGAATACTTCAGCTAATTAAAGACATTAATCAATGTCGTGCAAGCACTTGATTTATCAATAAAAATATATTATAACAGCCTAAAGTTGGAGCAGACAGATGAATCATCCATAAATCCATAAGGCAGAAGCAATGATAATCAACAAGACCTAAAATTTCAGTTTAAAGAGTTTAAAGACTATGGATTGACTGTGTAAAACTATGTTACACCGTTATTTTGATGGAAATTCATCATCTTATCATGTAAGGGCTGGAATGATGAGCATTCACATGCAATGTAGTCAGGTTTGAGATCCTACGTAGGATCGGTAGGCTGGTTGAGAATCATAAGATCGGGATCGTAGCTCGATTCGTAAGATCATACTTAAGGGTAAAATTGTAACTTCACATATATACATATACACATAAACACAAAAAAATATAATACATGAACAAAATAAACTTAATTAATTAATATTTCATAGACATCATTCCAAATGTTCACAAGTTCATAACAGAAGGTTAGAAGAAGCAACAGTAGGGTTACAAAAAAAATGAAAACAGAGGGTTGAAACTTGAGAGTGAAAGAGATGAGTTCAGAAGGTTTCAGTGAGGACAGAGGTTTGGGTGAAAGAGATGGTTGAAAGTGAGAGAGGTGAGAACGAAAGTGAGAGAGGAGTGAGAACAAACATACACTAACCTCCGGCAAGGTTCACGACGGCGACGGCGCCGTCTAGAGCTCAGGTCAAAAAAGCCTCTAGGATCGTAAGAACCTATGACCCAGTGCGAGAACCTGACTACAGACTGGTCAAAAAAAGAACCTCCATGGGCTCTAAGCTCGTTTGGCCTTCACGAACTCGTAGGATCGTAAGAACCTACGACCCGGTGCGAGAACCTGACTACATTGTTCACATGCATCAACCAAACGTGGAATTTGCATTATCGTTTCCGTGAAAAGGCTAGAGCACTATCACAGTCAGTCAGTCACAGAGAATGGTTGGTTAGTATCAATTCTTATCATGGCGCTCACTTGGTTTTTCTCCAATACATATTCCTTTGGCTTTAGTTTAAACTCATTGTATATTAACAAAATTCTAGGATACTGCAAGCTTCTTTGGACACTCTTTTCACTTTGTTTTCCTTTGATCTTATTGTAGCTCTTGTGTTTGACAGAATTTAAATTTAGTGTTTGACAGGTAGCTATCAGAAGTGTTGGTGCTATAGAGCTCATAAACAGTGTTGTTCTGGTTGATAGACAATATTATCAAAATCCATTCATTTTATGGTCACTTACTTTTGTCTTGTACTCATATCAGCAGAGCTTACAATACTATAATAGTGTCCTGAATCTTTAAGGATTTTACGGAATACCAATGACCAAAGATTTCCCCAGTTCCACTTTTCTATAGATAAATTTGAATGATCCCTATCTTCGTGAAATATTATCACTGAATAATTATTGTGTTGCTAGGCCATCTTGTATAATCAAGATTAAGAACTAAACCAACATTGGACTCAAGTAGTTAATGAGCTCCCCCTAGGCCGAATCATTCGGGAGAACCCGAGTTCGATTCCTAGTGGGAACAACTCTTGGCCAGGATTTACTTACCGTGCGGCCGAACTCTGGATTACCAGGGTCCCCTTCCTCTGGGGAGAAATGGTTCCCTTGTATAATTTTCCAATTTTACTCTCTTCTAAGAATCATAATCCTAGTATATAATCCATTAAGATTTAAGGGAGTAAATTACTCATTCCCTTACAAAATATTAAAGCTATGTTAATACTTCGATTAGGACATTAATCAACTTCGTGTATCCACTTAATTAATACACATTTCAAAGAGAATTAGGGAACAATCAAACAAATGAATTTGCAAACAACCCAATCAACATGATCTCCAAATAACAACGCAAAAAGATCATTAAATTCAACCCACCATAACCCCAAATGAAATTGATTAAATCATGAATCAGCAATTAAATCCATAAAAATGAATGATTTTCAACAAATCTAAAACAGAGTGAAAGAAGAAAGAGATAGGAAGGGAATTACGTTCTTGACCAATATGAAGTTGGCGACGGCGACGGTGGCCACTACACCAGCGATGATAGACGTCGGACCTGTAAGGAGACTCCACTTCCGATAAATCATTTTTCTTCTTCTTCTTCTTCCCAAATTGAATGAGAGGAACAATAAGCACAATTTTCGATTTTTAGAATAGAGTACTTCAATTTTCTATGTCATATATCTTTTTCCCCAAAATAATATTTTTATTTTGTCAAAAAATAAAATAATATTTTTTTATCATCTTTAAGCAATTTTTACTTTTAAAAAAATAAATAAATTACATTTCTCTCCTTGAGAGATGTTTAAAATACACTACTCTCCCCTTTTATGTTAAAATATATATTCTCCTCCCATCTTAAGCAAATTATAATCTCATTTTTCTTCTTTGAAAGATGCTTAAATTACACTATCCTCCCCTCTTATGTTAAAATATACACTCCTCTCTCCGCTTATACAAATTATAATTTATTTTTTTTAAGCAAATGGCGTGCAGAGGGGAACTCTATGCAACGACCTAAATATATTAAAATGAAAATAAAAGATAATACATAAAATCGGGGGGACAAAAACTAAAACTCAGTCAAACCACATAGTCAACCCTAAACGGGTATACAAATAATCAAAATACAACAAAAGTGGTCATTAAAAACAAAAGCAAATGCACTCTCATCACAAACACTATCCAGCGAACTCGCGTGCAGATGCGAAACCAAATAGCAAAAAGAAGTGGTGAGTGTGCATTTACAACTTAAAAAGGCGAATGAGCGACCGCCAACACAGACCAATCACGTGCCACAACTCCCTGCCACTAACGACAGTAAGCAAGAGGCCCTTTCAAGCCAAACAGCGATTGAAAAGAAACTTGAATTTCAGTCCTTTATCCTTTTATATTAAAATCTACATTTCTCACATTTAATAAAACTTCATTTTAATGTAATCAAACTCCTAATGCATATATTTTAATTATTATTTTTTGCTCACATCATTAACATATAATGTTAAATGTTGTTATAAATTATGAAACCGTACAAAATAAAATAAAAATCTCGGATAAATTACTAAAGTCGATTAAAACACAATTTTATAACAACAATTTTTTAATCAAATTTAGTACTTTATCTGAGATTTGTATTTATTTTGTATAATTTCATAATTTATAACAACATTTAACATTATATATTAATGATGTGGGCAAAAAATAATAATTAATATATATATGCAGAAGTTTGATTACATTAAAATGAAGTTTTATTAAATGTGAGAATGTAGGTTTTAATATAAGGGGGGATAATGAAATTCAAGATTCTTTTTAAGGGAGGGGAGTGTGATTATAATTTGTATAAGAGGGAACGAGAGTGTATATTTTAACAATATAAGGGGAGGATATTGTAATTTAAGCATCTTTCAAGGGAGGAGAGTGAGATTATAATTTGCATAAGAGGGGGGGGGGTGTATTTTTTTTTGTTTTTGTTTTTCACCACTAGTTGAATCTGGTTCGGGGGTCAGTTCTGGCATCAAGTGATTTCAGTCTTGTCCCGATCGCAATTGCGGGGATCGAACCGCGGTCCTCCCTACCAAGTTCAGCGTCAATCACCACTGAACCAACTAACGATTGGTAGGGGAGTGTATATTTTAACATAAAAGAATAATATATTATATTTTAAGTATCTCTCGGGAGAGGGGAATTCAATTTACTCTAAAAAAATCGAAAGAAGAAAATTATATAATCAAGACAACTCCAATAATATTAGCCATAAGAGAATAACTACTCCCTCCATTATTAATTATAATTCTTAATTATAAGCAAAAGTTCCCTTTTTAGATTTATTGAAATAGTGATGTAACCGGTCTACATTATAGTCCAAATACATAAATTATTCAATGACTCTGAAAAATTGACTTTTGCTTATAATTAAAAATGGAGGAATTAATTTTAAGCAATTTTAGTGGACATTAATTTTAATCTTAAGATAAAGAGTTTAAAGATTATAAGCAGACAATGTAATGAAATTTTACACGGACAACCAATCAAAATCCATGAATTTGCCATGTCATAAAAAAAAGTGGGGTTAAGTGGGCTGACATGACGAAAAACATTGTTGTGATTGGTTGACAGTGTAAAATTATTTTACACTGTGAGAGCATACTCCTTTTTCTCTAAGATAAATATGTAGGGAATTAAAAAAAGGATCTTGTTAACATGTGCCTTAAGGGCATATGTTAAGATATATCAAAATAGAAATTCAACAATTAATTATACAAAAAATTTAATGCTTCAAAAGTCAAAATACACAAATTAGCATTTAATAATTTCTATTTTTGCAACATTCTCCTTAAAAAAATGATGATAGAAATAAAACACAGTGTATAAATGATTAATGATTTGCATTTTATTAATGAATTTGTGTAACATGTGCAATATTGCACATGTTAAAGTAATCAAAAATAGTAACTATTTAATGAAAAACAATAATTATTTATTAAAAAATTAAATATTTAATTTGAAATGCACAAGTTCCAATGCAAACTTACTATTTTGAATTTCTTAAGAGCATACACATCCATCAAACCCACTTGGGTTCTTTAAATGGGACCCACTTGATATTTTATATTACTTCACATTTTTCAATTATTTAAACAATTCAACTACATTTTCTAAATATTCATACAACTCATCAAACACTATAAAATAGGTCCCACTTAACCCCACTTTATATTAATATAATGGTCATTTGAAAGGAAAAAAACAAATAACAATAGCATGCTATCTATGTGGCGCTGTAAGCACCGTTGTTGTGCAGAAGGACGTTCATTACTTTATGAACGATAGAAAATATGAATTATCTCATTTGTTCTGACATTTACCTGCTCTAGTCAGTTAAGGAACAAGATAAAGTTACCGATAATTATGCTCTAACATGTGCAAAGTTGCACATGATAGAAAAACCCTTTATTAATTAATGAAATACCCTTTGAAACCATCACCACGGCACCATCCACCACGACCCTTGCAAACTCGAACTAAAATAAATGGACAATTTATCGGTTTTAATTAACTCGAACTAAAATAAATGGACAATTTATCGATTTTAATTAACTTAAGTTAGGTTAGGTTCCAATTAGAAAATTTTAAAATATTTGTTTGAATATTCATTGTTTAGTCGTTAAAATACAATTTCAGTAACTAATCATTAGTTGGTTCAACAATGATTGGTGTCAAATTTGGTAGAGAGGACCACGACTCGATTCCCGGAATTGCGATCGGGAGTGGCTGAAACCACTTGTTACCAGAAATGAACCCCGAACCAGATTAAACCAGTGAAAAAGAAGAAAAAAAAATACAATTTCAGTCAAAATTAGATGAATAAAACTTGATTTGATTTAAACCAACAATTTAATTATCTCCATGAGTAGTATTTAAGGAGATAGTTTCAGAACATCTTTCCTTGTGACTCATCCTCCGTTGGTGCGTCCCCGCCACTATCTCAGGTAGCCTTATCTCCGTTTATCCACCGTAACCGTAAGAATCTCCGATAGCCATACACGACTCTTTTTCTTTCATTTTACTAACTTTTTTCTTGCATTTCAGGATGATCCGTAACCGTATTGAACTCGAATAACTCCACCGTCTAGAACACCGTCATTATTGGTTAGTTAACTCTTCTATTTCATTCCTCTTATCAATTTTCAAACCCTAGATTAAATTACCGATTTAAATTGATGAATAATTTTGTTAGTTTCATTTTTCTCTTCCATGAACCCTAGTTCTCTTTATGTTGTTCAAATTATTATGAGAATAAGACCTGAAATCTTTAATTAGATGTGAATATGACTAAATTTTGGAATGTTGAATTCCGTGTATGGTTGGTTCTGCGGTGAGAAAAATTGATTTTGAGTTAATTGATTATGTGAAGTTGATTCTAGCTAAAATTGATTAGAAGGTAATGTGATTTATGTTTGAATACATTCATGTAAATGTGAGTTGAACAATAAATTTGAGTGTTAATTGAAATTAGAAGCTACAATTTCTAGCTTCAAGTAGAATCAATTATGGAGCCAAAATTAATTCTAATTGAGAGCAACCAAACATGTTAAAATCAATTCTACCAAACGTACATGTTTTCCTGAATTTCCAATTTTCATTTTTGTTCGGTTAAAAAAACTTGAAATTGAATATGATTTGGGCAAACAATCATTTTGGTCCTTTAGGTGTAATTCACTGTCAGATTAGTCTCTGAATGTATTGAAATTACAAATGCATCCCTAGCGTCTTTTTTGTTAGTAATTAATTTTATGGACTAAATTGACAAACAAAAAACACATTTGAGACCTAAATTGACTATATAAAAATAGATTTGAGGACAAAAATGACTAATAAAAAAGACAGTTGTGGATGTGTTTGCAATTTCGATACACTCAAGACCAATATAACAACGAGTTACACTTGTAGGGATCAAAATGGTTGTTTGTTCAATATGACTTTTGTTGAACTAGAGTTAAAATTAAGTTTTCCCCAAAAGTTTAGGATATACCTTATTTTCCTACTACTTAAATTCAAATTTGAAGGTTAAGAAGTAGGGATAGTACTAATAATATGTGTTGATTAATTTACTTCGATTGAAATAAGAACTACTCGTATATATGTATGTGTATATATATATATGCTACTAGATTTAGTTAAACTTTTATTATTTCCTTTTCTTTCCTTAATGGAGCACAGGGGGCTAAGAACTTTGTGCTGAATTGCTGGGAGAAGTGAAGATCAAAAGAAATCCCAAGGTCGTTGGAGGTTTGCGTGCATAAGCAGTTAGGGAGGGAACCTATGGTTTCCTTTCGCGTGTTAGCATATAGCTTCCTTTCTTACTTAATAGTTGCGTTGTTGTTTGATGTTACTGGTTGGAAGAGTCTATTTTTGAACATGCTCGTAATGTGCTTGGTGCGTTCTGGGTTTCACCCTAAAAGGCAATTGAAGTTGAAAATGAAGTTCACTTTTGAAAAGAGGAAGAACACAAATGGAGAAGGAGATAATGATAATGATGATGACCATGTCAACCTACATCATAGAGCAGCTGGTACACCCGAGCAGGCTGATTGACTTCTTGATCACTGCTACTGATAATGTTTTGCTTCTTTTGACTGCATGAGAGGTATCTTTTTGGGATGGGGGGGTTATATTTTGATGTACATATTTTGGATTAGGCCTCAGGCATTTTCTCTTCATTGTATGCATTTATGTCTTATGATGCACATTGCACAGTGGAAGCATCTGTGGGTACTCTAAACTCTTTTAAACACCGATAATAAAAATCTTTTGATCAATGCTTATAAACTTCCTCTGACTTTCAAAATTTCTTGATGAATGAGTGTTGTCTAAATTTTGAGAAATTTCTTGTATTGTAAATTTGTGAAATGTCTGCTGGCAGTATTTGTGGAGGTAATTGAGTTGATTTTCAATGTAGTTCTGTTTTAAACGTTTTATGAGTCAAATTTGTAATTTTTTGACGTCTAATTTTTAGATATTGATTATATGTCAATTTTTTTGGTTAACTTATATCAAGTAGTTTAAATAAAAGTGCAAGAGTGACTGAAAGAAGAATTCAAAGAAAAAGAATAAAGGGATTTATGGGTCTAAGCGTTTGCTTCATCCAATGTTTATCTCTCTAATGGTGAGTGATTTCCCCTAATTTGTATATGCGCATGGTGTTTTGGATTTGGGTTTGCTCCATCCAATGTGGTTGAAGTATTGCCCTCATATTTGGGGTTATTATCTAAGAATGGAGGGGGAGGTTTTAATGTGAAAATTGAAGCAGGGATTTTAGCTTATTGTGTTGATGTTTCTTTTTAGTTTGAATAATTTAGTTTGTTTTGTGGTTGGATGCATTATTGATGAAATTAATTAACCTTGATGTTTTTTGTTTTATGTAGTATGAGTATAAAGATTGAGTAATAGAATACTAACTAGTACATGTACCAAAAAAAAAAAAAAATACTAACTAGTACTCCCTTGATGTATACTTTTGAGTATTTTTAATCTTTTGTTGACTACCTGATACTTACGTTTTACTACTTGATATCATCGCTTGATACATTTTATTTCATCACATACAAAAATGATTAGACACACTCCCTTGATGTCATCGCTTTCTTCTAGAATCAAATAATAGATGCCCCCTCCATAAAAGACAGATAGGATACCATTACTGTAATTAAACAACGTACTTAGATGCCGATTTTAATCTTGGCCACACATTTAAGATCCAAAAGTTCCAATTGTGTTGTACAAATTTTAGTCATATTACATTTCGACCATACATTTTAAATCAGATAGTAGTCTAGATTAATCATTGTGTCATGCAGTATGCGTGTAATTTAGATCTATAAAAGACTGTCTCCTATGAATGACTTAAAATTTTGAATACTACTATTTCATGGTGCCTTTAAATTATGCTTTCCACTAACTCCCACCTAACAGAACACCCATTTGAACAAAAAAACAAACAGAACACCCAAGTTGATTATTCTAAGTTAATCAACCAATGCCTACGCTCTAAGCTTTATATAAAATCTCACCATTTTCCCCCAAACTCAAATAACACTGACCATTACAAATTTGCTGCTTCAATCAGAAACACAATACAATATACCATTGCCGGCTTGCCACCCTAACAGTCGACCTCTTTGGCATTGACGCCTTTGATGTTGATGCCGAAATCAATATCCCTCCATATGTTTTCTTTCCTTCACCAACCATTTGTCTTGTCCTTTGCCTTTTATGTTCCTCAACTAGACCAAGAGGTTCAATGCGAGTTTAGAGACCTCATTGAACCGGTTAACATCCCCGGTTCAACCCCAGTTCATGACAAGGACTTGTACCCGGTTCAAGATCGAAAGGATGATGCTTATAAATGAATCCTCTACCACGCCAAGTGATACAAGTTGGCTGATGGTATCATAGAGAATAGCTTCTTAGAACTTGAACCAAATGTTATTAAGTTGTTGCAAAACAATGAACTAGGTTGACCACCAGTTTATCCAGTTGGACCGTTTGTGAAAGAAGATTCTACTCGAAATAGGGTGGATGGTGTTGAAGTTGAACAATCTTTAAAATGGTTAGATGCAGGGCCGGCCCAACATATTCTGATGCCTAAAGCAAATTATTATATGAGGCCTTTTTTTAAATTAATAATAATATTTTATAAAAAAATAAATTAATGATTATATTTTATAAAAGAGAGCTGGTAAATAGTTCGAAAAACATTTTCACCATTTTTGACGAACTGCAAGCTTCTGCACTCTCTTTTGTTATTTTAAAGAGGAGATTAAATTAATCAAATAAAAAATGCATGCCCTCCAATAATTCTAGTGTCTCATGCCATTTTTTGAAGATAAAATTGAAACATCAGGAAAAAACTACGGTATTTCAAATCAACCTATTTACCTTTTATGAACTGTTTTGATAAATCTGGTGAAGAAAAGCTAAGGAGAGATACATTTTATTACATTTGGGTGCATATTATAATGGTAATGATAAAGTAGCAAATCCTTCAAAAATAGTTCATAATAATAAAGTAGTAAAAAATTGCCATGAGTATGAACTGAACGCATGATATGTTGATGCAATTGGGAAAATATTGCCGCTCGGCTGCACTACAATTGTTTACAATGCTTTATAACGTACTCCCTCCGTCCCAAAATAATTGTCATATTTTACAACTGCACACTTGCCGATGCACAATTTTGATCATTAATATCTTTAGTTGTGTATTACTAAAAATTATGAAAAATTGATATTTTGATAGTACTCATCGAGACAAATCTAACAAGATCTCATATGCTAATATTTATCTTTATACATTAGTAAAAAAATATGGTCAAAGTAGCTTGCATGAATAGTGCACAAAGTCAAATTGCGACAATTATTTACGACGGAGTAACATATATATACAAAATATGGGGCCTAATTTCTAGACCCAAATTGCCCAATAATTTTGGGGCCTAAAGCCCTACTTTTGTTGGCTTTGGGCTTGGGCCGGCCCTGGTTAGATGAGCAGCCACAAGCCCACAAGGTGGTGTGATATTTGTGTGTTTCGGTAGCGGTGGGCAAGGTTTTAAATTGCGGTCGGCATCCGTAATTGCGGCCGCAGTATTGCTGATGTGGTAGCCACCGCAACCGCATCACGCCGCAATTGCGGTGTGATCTTAATTCACGTGTACGGCCGCATCGTAACCGCATCAGAAGCCGCATCAGATGTTTTCGGCGATGTTCGTTCAAATTTTCTCACAAAAAAATAAAATTTATGAACTTCAAATCCTAATTTGTGTCAAATTAATGAAAAATCTTACTTTTAACAATCTATCAACCGGGTATTTTCAATACATTCAAATTATTGTTTATGGAATAAACTAAGACTATGTAATGGTGGATAAATAGCGTAGTTACATACTAGTTTCATTTTATATAGCTTGTGAAATTTCAAAATGATTTCACGCCGCAACAATCGCATTGCCGTTGCAGCAATCGCAATGACCGCATTCGCAACAACTGCAACCGCATCTACGACCGCAACCGCAATTTAAAACCTTGGCGGTGGGACTCTTTCAAGTGTTCAAATTAATGAACTTGCCTTTGGTTTAGAGATGAGTGATCAAAGATTCTTATGGGTTGTAAGGTGTACAAAAGACAAAGTTGCAAAGGTTTCTAACTTCATTGCTGATAGTAATGTCGATCCTATTGATTTCTTACCAAATGTTTTGTAGAAAGGACTAAAGAGAAGGGTTTAATGGTTCCATATTGGGCTCCCCAAGCAAAGATATTGAGCCATGGTTCGACCGGTGGATTTTTGACTCATTGTGGTTGGAACTCGTTGCTCGAGAGTGTTGTAAATGGGGTGCTTTTGGTTGCATAGCCGCTTTATACGGAGCAAAAGATGAATGCTGTTTTGGTTAGTGAAGAGGTTAAAGTAGCTTCGAGGCCAAAGGTTGATTGAAAGGCAAGAAATTGCAAATGTTGTGAAGATTTTAATGGAAGGTGAGGAAGGGAAAAAAAATCGAAATAGAATGATCGATCTCAAGGAGGCAGCTTCCATAGCTCTAAAGGAAAATGGGTCTTCAATTAAGCAAATACGTGAGTTAGCTCTTAAGTGGAAAGGCACATGAACTGTATCAAATTGAAGTTGCTTTAGATTTCTTGTATATAATTGCTTTTCTTAATTGAAATATTACGTATTAATTAACGGTATTGCATTACTATGTTGGAGATAATTAAGGGGTAGGGGTAAAATATATTAGGAAAATGCTATATGTACCGAAACTTTCATTCACGAAAAGGTACCGAATGACGTGTCCCACAAATTTTGCTCTCTCTCTCTCCGCAAAGCAAACTAACTTACGCAAAGTTGGTTTTTTTTCCTTTTCATTTTTTCCCTTCATCCCTTCATGTGATTATTTTCTTAGAAATGGTTGAAGAACTGAGTAATCTGTCGAGACAACAATTGAGAAGAGAAATGGTTGATTTTTTTTCCTCTGTTTTTTTATTTATTATTCTTTCTCTCATGTGATGATGGGAACTATTGAATAGAGGAGTTACTCCATTAAGCAGAGAAGTTGTTTGATGAAATGCTTCAAAGAGGGATGATGATACGAACCAGTATAAAAACAATGAAACAGTAAATGAAAACCAACAAAGGGGTGAAAGCTTTATTGATAACAAACAATAGAAACAATTACAGAAAAAGGAATCAAACAATTTCTGGACTTTCTGACACAGAGCAGAGCTCCTTTTAGGAAGTTAGTACTTCTTAACCATTACAGTACAAAGATAAATTTCAAGATGAGTTCTGACACTCTCCCTCGTACTCCTTTTATTATGGAAGACAGTTGCACACAGCTTTCACTCCAAATTAAAGACAAATCATAAGTAACCAATTTAGTCGCCAATTCCTTTATTGCTCTTCTTCCTTCTTGAATACACTTTCCATATTTTATGTCCAGCTGTATCATAGTGTACCAACTGCTCATGTGGTAGTGACTCAGCTAAATGGGTCTTATCAATACCCTCCCCTTCAACTAGAACCTTGTCCTCAAGGTTGAACTCTGGGAATTGACTTCTCATCATAATTACTTCCTCCCAAGTAGCTTCTTCTGCAGTCTGCCCCTTCCAATGAACCAACACTTGTTTAATTTCTTCTCCTTGCTGGTTTATCTTTCTAGTGGCCAACACAGCTTCTGGTTCATAATTCTCTCCTTCCTCCATTAATTCTGGTAGTTCTTCATTCTCATCATAGTTTCCCACAGCTTTTTTCAACAAAGAGACATGGAAAACAGGGTGCACCTTTGACCCTGTTGGTAATTTCAGCCTATAAACCACAGCACCCACCCTTTCAATAATAGGGTATGGACCATAATAACGAGCTGATAACTTGGCAGAGATTCTAGTTACTACAGATTTTTGTCTGTGAGCTCTTAACTTGACAAAAACCCATTCTCCTATCATGAAACTTCTCTCCACCCTTTTCTTATCTGCTTGATTCTTCATTTTCTCCTGAGCTCTTAAGAGTTGATGTTTAAGCTGCCTTAAAGCCTCATCCCTGTCAATGAGGTCTCTCTGCACTGCCTCAACTCTTGTTTCTCCTAGCACCCATCTTGTCACATGAGGAGGTAATCTGCCATAGACAATTTCAAAGGGTGTCTTCCCTGTAGCAGAATGAAAGTTGGTGTTGAACCAAAATTCTGCCCAATGAATCCAAGCAACCCATGTCTTTGGCTGATCGGATATGAAGCACCTGAGATAGGTCTCCAAGCACCTGTTCACCACTTCAGTTTGGCCATCTGTTTCTGGATGATAGGCTGTACTCATCCTTAATTGAGTACCTTGCATCCTAAACAACTCCTTCCAGAAATTACTAATGAATATAGGATCTCTGTCACTCACAATGGACAGTGGTACACCATGGAGCTTCACAACTTCTTTACAAAACACTTCAGCTATGCTTCTTGCTGTATAAGGATGCTTGAGGGGTATAAAGTGTGAGTACTTTGACAATCTATCTACCACCACCAAAATAGCTTCAAACCCCTTTGACTTAGGTAACCCTGTTATGAAGTCCATAGATATATCCTCCCATATCTGTTCTGGAATTGGCAGCGGTTGAAGTAATCCTCCAGGTGCTGTAGCTAAGTACTTTTGCCTTTGACAGACATCACAACTCTTGACAAAGTCTTGAATAGCTCCTTTCATGCCTATCCAATGTATATTTGCAGCAATCCTTCTATAAGTCTTATAGAACCCAGAATGACCAGCTTGAGGGGTACAATGAAATTCCTTAAGAAAAACAGGAATTAATGGTGATTTGCTTGAGACCACTAATCTGCCATTAAATAACAACACTCCTTGCTTGTATTCATAGCCAATTTTACTGTTTGGATCTTGCTGAATGGCACTAATGATTACTTGTAACTTCTCATCTTGTTCCACCTCCTTTTTGATCTGCTGAATCTGACTCCATTTGACATAAGATGTAATGCTACTAAATTCTGTCCCTTCATGAACTCTATACAGAGCATCAGCACCCTTATTCAACTTCCCCTGCTTATAAACTATTTCAAAATCATAGCCTAATAGTTTTGCTGCCCAGTTTTGTTGTTCTGCAGTAACAATCCTTTGTTGCATAAATTGTTTCAAGCTCTTCTGATCAGTCGATACAGTGAACTTTCTCCCAAGTAAGTATGGTCTCCAGTGCTGAATTGCAAGAACTACTGCCATTAGTTCTTTTTCATAAGCAGACTTTGCCAAGTTTCTTACCCCCAGTGCCTTACTATAGTAAGCAATGGGCCTCTTGTCTTGCATTAAAATAGCTCCAATTCCTCCTCCAGAGGCATCACACTCAATCAGAAAGTCTTTGTCAAAGTTTGGAAGTGACAATACTGGAGCTGTGGTCAACTTCTTCTTAAGCTCCTCAAAAGCTTGTTGAGCCTCTACTCCCCATTTGAAGTTGTCCTTCTTAGTCAATTCAGTAAGGGGTTTAGCTATTTTGCCATAATCCCTTATGAATTTCCTATAGTATCCAGTCAAACCTAAGAATCCCCTCACACCTTTAACATTCTTAGGAGTTGGCCATTGCAATACACTGTTCACCTTGCTGGGGTCTACAGCAACACCTTCCTTGTTAATCAAATGGCCTAAGTATTCAACAGTTCTTTTGCCAAAGCTACACTTCTTCTGATTGGCCACCAGTTTATGTTTGTCTAACAGTTGCAGAACCTCTTCCAACTTATTCATGTGATTGTCCCATCCTCTACTGTAAATTAGGATGTCATCAAAGAAAACTAACACTCCTTTTCTCAATAATTGCCTGAACACATCATTCATCAAATTTTGAAAAGTAGATGGTGCATTCATAAGCCCAAAAGGCATCACCAGAAACTCATAATGGCCCTCATGAGTCCTGAATGCTGTCTTCCCTATATCCTCCTCTCTTACCCTTACTTGGTGATATCCATATTTTAAATCTAACTTAGAGTAATATTCAGCACCATGCAGTTCATCAAGCAATTCTTCAATAACAGGGATTGGAAACTTATCTGGAATAGTGACCTTGTTGAGTGCCCTGTAATCTATGCACATCCTCCATGTATTATCTTTCTTTTTCACCAATATGACAGGGCTGGAAAAGGAACTAGTGCTCTGTCTAATGATGCCAGCAGCTAACATCTCTTGCACTTGTTTTTCTATCTCATTCTTGTGATGATAAGGATATCTGTAGGGCCTTACATTCACTGCACTATGATTTTCCACCAAATTAATAGCATGCTCCTTGTTTCTTCTTGGTGGTAACCCAGCTGGTTCATTGAATACACTCTGATATCTTTGCAACAACCCCTCCAACTCCTTTTGTTGCATATCAGTAAGCTTCTCTTCTACTTCATGCTCCTCATTCTTCAATCCCCACAACACACCTTGACTCTTGAGTTTGGTCTTACAAAGCAAACTCTGTAAGGCTCCTAATCCTCCAGCTCCATCAATACCCTTCAAAGTTACCCATCTCTTGTTGCTCCAGAAACTCATTGTTTGCTGGTGCCAATTTACTATCATGTCACCCAATGTTTTGAGCCATTCAATGCCCAAAACTACATCAATTCCTCCCAATTCAAACAAGTGCACAGCTGGAGATAAAGGAAAATCTCCAATTTGCATATCCAGGTTTCTGCATACACCCTTCGTATTTGTCTGAGAACCATCTCCCAGCTTAATATTCATCAATGGAGTTTCTTCCACTTCCCAACCCATCTTCTCCACCAACTTCTGAGAGATGAAGTTATGAGTAGCTCCACTGTCAACTAGTATTAAGACTGGAACACCACAAATCTGCCCTTGGAATTTGATTGTTTTGTGATTCTCGAATAAAATGTGGTTTAAGTTTAGAATACACATTTCACCCTTGTTTTCCTCATATGAATCTTCTACTTCCACCGCCAAGACGGCCGGTTCTGAGTCATCACCGTCACCATCCTCCATGATCAGAACACGGAGCTGCTTGTCGGGGAATTGGTGCATCGGATGAAATGGTCCACCGCACTTGAAACACAAGCCTTTCTGTCTCCGATCCATAAGCTCTTGGTAAGAGAGGTGAGAGAAACCTCTATCTCTTGGGTCGGGTCGCCTCTTATCTGTTTGGTTTGGCCTATCAGTTTTAGGCCCAATATTACTACCATTACTGCTCTTCGCACCTCCCCCTGAATTCACCATCACCCAATCTGACCCATTTTTACCTGACCCATACGAATTGGGCCTGAATGACCCGCTTCCTGATTTGGATCCACGATAAATATTAGGTCCACCTCCCCGTACTTCCCTTTCCACCGCTCGTGTAACCTGAAGAAGCTTCGTACGATTCATCTCTCCCATCGCCGATAAGCTTCTCACCTTACCACGAATCTCCGTCTTCAACCCATGTAAAAAATACCCCAGAAATTGCTTGTCTGGTAATTTTGGTATTTGAGTAATCAAATATTCAAACTCAGTGATGTATTCATCCACAGTTCCGGTTTGTTTCAATTCCGTCAACTGTTTATAGACATCCCCTTCTCCATGACCTCCATACCTCCCCAGCAGCGCTTCCTTCAATTTCTCCCACGTCAGATCTTCATCTTCTCCAATTAAAGAGTTGAAGAAATGGATGGTCGATCCCTCCATGCACAGCTGTGCCAACTTCACCTTTACCTCCGGCATCGTGTCCTGTACTCGAAAGTATATCTCAGCTCGCGAGATCCACCCAGCTAGATCTTCTCCATCAAAGGTTGGAAGCTCTACCTTCTTCACAGCATGACGAAACTCTGTCATCGTATCGTTGCGAGCGACGCTAAAGCTCGGACCAGCTTCCACCGTCTTCTCCGGTGTCTTGCGTATCAAAGGGCTCGTTACCTCATCTGACTGTAACGGTTTCCCTAGACACTTCTCCAACAACGCTATAAGACTAGCGTGGTTCTCCTTCACCGTATCTTGCACACTAGCAAGGGTTGTTCTGACTTCCGCGATATCGTTCTCAAGAGCATCGACCTTGGCTTCCATTTTCTGAAACACAGTGATCGTGACTTTCTTTGGTGGCATTCACCGGCTCCGTATCGTATCCGGCAGGTCGGACCAAATTGATACGAACCAGTATAAAAACAATGACACAGTAAATGAAAACCAACAAAGGGGTGAAAGCTTTATTGATAACAAACAATAGAAACAATTACAGAAAAAGGAATCAAACAATTCCTGGACTTTCTGACACAGAGCAGAGCTCCTTTTAGGAAGTTAGTACTTCCTAACCATTATAGTACAAAGATAAATTTCAAGATGAGTTCTGACACTCTCCCTCGTACTCCTTTTATTATGGAAGACAGTTGCACACAGCTTTCACTCCAAATTAAAGACAAATCATAAGTAACCAATTTAGTCGCCAATTCCTTTATTGCTCTTCTTCCTTCTTGAATACACTTTCCATATTTTATGTCCAGCTGTATCACAGTGTACCAACTGCTCATGTGGTAGTGACTCAGCTAAATGGGTCTTATCAGATGAAACCTATTGTCATTACATTGATAACAGAGAAAGAGGGATGAAACCTAGTCCTTCAGTTCAGACCAAGCTTTTCTACTCGTTTGAATCCTATAGCTTGTCTCTGATGCGTGGAGAATTGAGTATGGCGAGGGAAGCAGGTCGTATCGGTTTTGGATTGGTTGCTTCCTGGTGTAGGAGTTTACTGTCCAGAATTTCATAATTGTTTGTGTAATAGCAGTACAATTTCTACTGCCTGTAGTATCAATGCAGTTGTACGGTTGTAACATGAGATTGAAAGGTAGAAGGAAAAATGATTCATTATTCTCAATTGTTGTGCATATACTGGTGGTACATAGTTCACATATATAGGCATATGAAAGGGTAAAGTAGCTATTACAAGATACATTGACTAGTAATTTGTGTACTAAGTAGCGGTTAAGCTAGAGTTAGGACTAGTGTTAGTTTTAACTAATCCTTCTGACTTTGATTTTAGCAGTAGCTTGGTGTAATAGGTTGATGTTGCGATCTCTTGTATATGTAAAATAGTTTCTAGTAGTTTGTTAATTTCATCATGCTAAACATACCAAGCTAACCATTGGAGTTTTTAATTGTTTATGGTTGGCTTTGGTGTAAATATTTTTTTAAGACTTTGGTGTATATCTTGTAACTACAATATCAGACTATGATCTATCGTTAATTTCATCAAGTTAAATATTTGAATTTTGACTCAGCCTGTGATTCTTGTGATATGCTTATATATCATTTATAATTTTCTTCACTTAAATTTGAAATCTCCACTGTTTTCAACAAGTTGAAACATAAAAAAGTTAAATTGCCACATAGCTGTTATTGTTATTGTGCTTAAGATTGAAATCCACTACTTCATTTTTTGGTACAAAATAGTTAAAAAGCAATCCTATGCTAAAGGCATACAATTAATATTTCAAAAGCAATGCTTTGCTTCTAACTAATATCAAAATGACTAATCATTCACTTCGCCTCTGTATGATTCACGTGGTGTTGACGATGACGGATCATTTACATGGTGTTGTGCCTACAAAAAGAACACATTCACAAAAATTGATTATTTTATATCAAAATGGGTAATTAAAAAAAAAAGATTTGTGATTATAATGATCTAGTACCTGTAGCAATTCAAAATAGGATACACCATGATTCATGACTTGAGAATAAAATGGAACCTAAATAACATCAAGTAAACTTATTAGCTCCCATAATATAAGTGTTGCAGGAAACTAAAGAGCACCAGGGTTCATGCTTGTACCTGATTTACTTGACTAATAAGTACTGAGTTTGGATTGAAGGGAGCTAAATTATTTGTACCACCTTGTCCATTCCACCCAAAACTACTTTGCTCACACTAAAAACATACATGTATCAAACATAGACAATTAGTATGTAATGATCGTTTAAAACATAAATGAATTTCACTTACTTGAATGCTCTCTCGTGTGTCAATTCCATCAATTACTTGAACACTCTCTTGTACTCTAGATGAACACAAGTTCTGCCATCAAATATTGCAAAATTAGACATATTCAAAATTAAAACTCAAGATGTACACAAATCTTAAAATTACCTCTTTTTGACCTTGATCTTTTCCCTTTTTTTTGCTTCTTTTTTGGGTCCTCTTTCTTGCAAGTTTCTTCACAATTTTGATCAACTTTAGAAGACTTTCTATTCGAAGGAGGACGACCTTTACATCGAGTCTTTATAGGGTCAAGAATTTTAGTCACTTGATTTTGTTGTGAACCATCTTCTTCTACAATGCTTGTTGGGGATGTTTCTTTAGAGGCAAATTCATCTTTTATGTCCTTGATCCAATTCATCATTTTTAAAAAAGGCTTAACTATACATTTGGTCCCTTACGTTTATTTTAGGTTTCAATTTGGTCCCTTACGTTTAAAAAGTATCAATTTGGTCCCTTACGTTTATTTTAGGTTTCAAGTTGGTCCTTTCCGTCAATTTTGTCACATGTGGCAGTCAATTTGCATACGTGGACTGACACGTGGCACTTGGACACGCTGACACGTGTACTATTCAAACGGTGTTAGTGACAAAACTAACGGAAAGGACTAACTTGAAACTTAAAATAAACGTAAGGGACCAAATTGATACTTTTTAAACGTAAGGGACCAAATTGAAACCTAAAATAAACGTAAGGGACCAAATGTGTAGTTAAACCTTTAAAAAATCATGATCACTATTTATCACCTTAGAAGCCACTTCATAAAAGGCAGCACAAGCTTTATCAACTCTTTGCAATTCAACATTTCCAACAAAATGATCAAAACCACATTTAATATGGGTATGCCTTCGCCTTATATCCTTCCTCCACTGTGAGAAAATATAATAAGATGGTATTGACTCTGTTTTCCCTGTTAGCTTAAGCACACAAAGGATGTGTCTACATAAAATACCTTTGAATTGAAACAAACAACACATACATTGTATCTCAAAGTCTTTCTCATTGAAGGATACCTTGAACAATATGTCATTTATTTTGTCAAATTTTTTCTTGCTTTCTATAACAGAATATATAGAATTCAGTCCATCCAATCTCTCAATGAAAGTATGACAATGAATCATAGCAGCAACCTCATCTTGAAATTCTTTGAATTTTGCATTGGTGAATGCTTTCTGAAATTAAGACTCAAAGCCATAATGACTTAAACAAGCTATCGATGTATTAAATGAACCAAAATCAGCCAAATTTTCCTTTTCAATTTTATCTCTCAGTGCATTGTCATATTGTTCAACAAATTGCTTCAATGTTGTCTTTGAATTTACATAGCCATCAAAAAATGAGTTCATACTTTCGCTTCTTTGTGTTGTTGACATTCCTGCCCAAAATGTGTCTCTCAAAAATACAGGAACCCAACGATTTCTTTCATCAAATAAGCCCTTCAACCATTCGTTATCCTGAAGTTTAAAATCTTCAATCATTTTTTCCCACTTTTCCATGAAATCACTTTTACTCAAAGAGTCATATACAACATCATGTAAAAGTTCTTTGATAGACTTATAATCAGAGCGTCTACCTAACTTTTTTGAAACCTTTTTCATTATATGCCACAAACACCATCGATGACGAGCTTTTGGAAAAACAACCTCAATTGCATTTTTCATGGCTTTGTCTTGATCAGTAATTATGGCATTTGGAGTGCGTCCATGCATGCTATCTAACCATGTACTGAACAACCAAGTAAATGTCTCGGTATCCTCATTCGATAATAAAGCACAACCCAACAACACAGATTGACCGTGATGATTTACTCCAACAAAAGGAGCAAAAGGCATGTCATATTTATTTGTTAGGTAAGTTGTGTCAAATGTAACAACTTCACCAAAATATTCATATGCAGCCCTACATCTTGCATCAACCCAAAACACATTTCGAAGACGACTATTATCATCAATGTCTACTACATAATCGAATTGGCTATTTTGCTTTTGCATTCTAACAAAATAGTTTTGAATCGCATCAGCATCTCCTGTCCCAAGTCTCAATCTCCTTACTTTATCTATGTAGTTTCTACAATCCTTTTCGCCAAATGTCAAATTCTCATATCCACCCGCTTCAATAACCAAAGATCGAAAATTTCTGCTTACATTTATTCCAGCTTGATCGTTGAGTTTTAACCTCTTTTTTAAATGAGGCTCCAACTTCTTACTACTTCTAAAATAGCGTGCTTTAGTAGGACTTAGGTCATGATTATGCTCAAGAACAATTCTTGAAATAGTAACGGTTCCATCTAAACCAATGCATCCATTCAATCTAGCCTTACACTGAGTTTTTGTTATAGGATTTGGCTTCAAAAGATTCTTTGATTTGCTCACATATTTTGTTCCACGACTACATGCTAGGGTAAAATATTTTTTTCCATCATCTCCATTTTTGCTACTACATTTAGTAACTCCAAAACCCATAGACTGACCATATCTTTTGTAATACTCTGTAAGTTCATCTATAGAGCTAAATATCATTCCAACATGAGGTTTTTCACCTTCATGAACAATATTTGCTTCTAAACTATCCTCGCGTGTATTATTTTCTTCATTGATTTCCTCTCCATCGGAAGATACAACTACTTCTTCCACTAATGCAGTAAATTAAAAAGAGAAAAAACTTATGTTAGTCTACTAAAAATATAAGTGATATGGGAAGAATAGTGGATTAAACTTTAAATAGAAATCAGGGCCAATTGATATAAAAGTTCAAAATCATATTTGATTTAATTTCAATTGCATCACAAAAAGGTATTCATTCATCCTTTCTATCAATGTATTCAAATAGATTTAATCATTGCGTAAAGACGGCTGGAAGTGATGGGTTAATTTAGAGGAGTAAACTTACTTGATAAATTTTTCTGCTACTGATGTTAGCTCTCTTTGAGTTAGGTTTTTGCTTGCTTCTCTATCACAACAACACGCATGAAAAAAACAGAGGAATAACTGCTGCTTGTAAACTGTCGGCAGGTCTCTGTTTTTTCTTTAGGTTAAATATTAGCAGGTAAGTAGCGCAGCTATTTTTACCAATTCTTTTGGGGCCGAGGCTCATAATACATATTCCATCCACGTTTTAAATAAAAAGAGAAACAATGTGCCACGCATGCTTTCGGTAGAAATTCGGTAAAAGCATTTCGGTGCATATAGCACCGCTGTAAAATATTAATATATGACATGCCTAACAAATAAATATGACATGCCTTTTGCTCCTTTTGTTGGAGTAAATCATCACGGTCAATCTGTGTTGTTGGGTTGTGCTTTATTATCGAATGAGGATACCGAGACATTTACTTGGTTGTTCAGTACATGGTTAGATAGCATGCATGGACGCACTCCAAATGCCATAATTACTGATCAAGACAAAGCCATGAAAAATGCAATTGAGGTTGTTTTTCCAAAAGCTCGTCATCGATGGTGTTTGTGGCATATAATGAAAAAGGTTTCAGAAAAGTTAGGTAGACGCTCTGATTATAAGTCTATCAAAGAACTTTTACATGATGTTGTATATGACTCTTTGAGTAAAAGTGATTTCATGGAAAAGTGGGAAAAAATGATTGAAGATTTTAAACTTCAGGATAACGAATGGTTGAAGGGCTTATTTGATGAAAGAAATCGTTGGGTTCCTGTATTTTTGAGAGACACATTTTGGGCAGGAATGTCAACAACACAAAGAAGCGAAAGTATGAACTCATTTTTTGATGGCTATGTAAATTCAAAGACAACATTGAAGCAATTTGTTGAACAATATGACAATGCACTGAGAGATAAAATTGAAAAGGAAAATTTGGCTGATTTTGGTTCATTTAATACATCGATAGCTTGTTTAAGTCATTATGGCTTTGAGTCTCAATTTCAGAAAGCATTCACCAATGCAAAAGTCAAAGAATTTCAAGATGAGGTTGCTGCTATGATTCATTGTCATACTTTCATTGAGAGATTGGATGGACTGAATTCTATATATTCTGTTATAGAAAGCAAGAAAAAATTTGACAAAATAAATGACATATTGTTCAAGGTATCCTTCAATGAGAAAGACTTTGAGATACAATGTATGTGTTGTTTGTTTCAATTCAAAGGTATTTTATGTAGACACATCCTTTGTGTGCTTAAGCTAACAGGGAAAACAGAGTCAATACCATCTTATTATATTTTCTCACAGTGGAGGAAGGATATAAGGCGAAGGCATACCCATATTAAATGTGGTTTTGATCATTTTGTTGGAAATGTTGAATTGCAAAGAGTTGATAAAGCTTGTGCTGCCTTTTATGAAGTGGCTTCTAAGGTGATAAATAGTGATCATGATTTTTTAAAAATGATGAATTGGATCAAGGACATAAAAGATGAATTTGCCTCTAAAGAAACATCCCCAACAAGCATTGTAGAAGAAGATGGTTCACAACAAAATCAAGTGACTAAAATTCTTGACCCTATAAAGACTCGATGTAAAGGTCGTCCTCCTTCGAATAGAAAGTCTTCTAAAGTTGATCAAAATTGTGAAGAAACTTGCAAGAAAGAGGACCCAAAAAAGAAGCAAAAAAAAGGGAAAAGATCAAGGTCAAAAAGAGGTAATTTTAAGATTTGTGTACATCTTGAGTTTTAATTTTGAATATGTCTAATTTTGCAATATTTGATGGCAGAACTTGTGTTCATCTAGAGTACAAGAGAGTGTTCAAGTAATTGATGGAATTGACACACGAGAGAGCATTCAAGTAAGTGAAATTCATTTATGTTTTAAACGATCATTACATACTAATTGTCTATGTTTGATACATGTATGTTTTTAGTGTGAGCAAAGTAGTTTTGGGTGGAATGGACAAGGTGGTACAAATAATTTAGCTCCCTTCAATCCAAACTCAGTACTTATTAGTCAAGTAAATCAGGTACAAGCATGAACCCTGGTGCTCTTTAGTTTCCTGCAACACTTATATTATGGGAGCTAATAAGTTTACTTGATGTTATTTAGGTTCCATTTTATTCTCAAGTCATGAATCATGGTGTATCCTATTTTGAATTGCTACAGGTACTAGATCATTATAATCACAAATCTTATTTTTTTAATTACCCATTTTGATATAAAATAATCAATTTTTGTGAATGTGTTCTTTTTGTAGGCACAACACCATGTAAATGATCCGTCATCGTCAACACCACGTGAATCATACAGAGGCGAAGTGAATGATTAGTCATTTTGATATTAGTTAGAAGCAAAGCATTGCTTTTGAAATATTAATTGTATGCCTTTAGCATAGGATTGCTTTTTAACTATTTTGTACCAAAAAATGAAGTAGTGGATTTCAATCTTAAGCACAATAACAATAACAGCTATGTGGCAATTTAACTTTTTTATGTTTCAACTTGTTGAAAACAGTGGAGATTTCAAATTTAAGTGAAGAAAATTATAAATGATATATAAGCATATCACAAGAATCACAGGCTGAGTCAAAATTCAAATATTTAACTTGATGAAATTAACGATAGATCATAGTCTGATATTGTAGTTACAAGATATACACCAAAGTCTTAAAAAAATATTTACACCAAAGCCAACCATAAACAATTAAAAACTCCAATGGTTAGCTTGGTATGTTTAGCATGATGAAATTAACAAACTACTAGAAACTATTTTACATATACAAGAGATCACAACATCAACCTATTACACCAAGCTACTGCTAAAATCAAAGTCAGAAGGATTAGTTAAAACTAACACTAGTCCTAACTCTAGCTTAACCGTTACTTAGTACACAAATTACTAGTCAATGTATCTTGTAATAGCTACTTTACCCTTTCATATGCCTATATATGTGAACTATGTACCACCAGTATATGCACAACAATTGAGAATAATGAATCATTTTTCCTTCTACCTTTCAATCTCATGTTACAACCGTACAACTGCATTGATACTACAGGCAGTAGAAATTGTACTGCTATTACACAAACAATTATGAAATTCTGGACAGTAAACTCCTACACCAGGAAGCAACCAATCCAAAACCGATACGACCTGCTTCCCTCGCCATACTCAATTCTCCACGCATCAGAGACAAGCTATAGGATTCAAACGAGTAGAAAAGCTTGGTCTGAACTGAAGGACTAGGTTTCATCCCTCTTTCTCTGTTATCAATGTAATGACAATAGGTTTCATCTGATAAGACCCATTTAGCTGAGTCACTACCACATGAGCAGTTGGTACACTGTGATACAGCTGGACATAAAATATGGAAAGTGTATTCAAGAAGGAAGAAGAGCAATAAAGGAATTGGCGACTAAATTGGTTACTTATGATTTGTCTTTAATTTGGAGTGAAAGCTGTGTGCAACTGTCTTCCATAATAAAAGGAGTACGAGGGAGAGTGTCAGAACTCATCTTGAAATTTATCTTTGTACTATAATGGTTAGGAAGTACTAACTTCCTAAAAGGAGCTCTGCTCTGTGTCAGAAAGTCCAGGAATTGTTTGATTCCTTTTTCTGTAATTGTTTCTATTGTTTGTTATCAATAAAGCTTTCACCCCTTTGTTGGTTTTCATTTACTGTTTCATTGTTTTTATACTGGTTCGTATCAATTTGGTCCGACCTGCCGGATACGATACGGAGCCGGTGAATGCCACCAAAGAAAGTCACGATCACTGTGTTTCAGAAAATGGAAGCCAAGGTCGATGCTCTTGAGAACGATATCGCGGAAGTCAGAACAACCCTTGCTAGTGTGCAAGATACGGTGAAGGAGAACCATGCTAGTCTTATAGCGTTGTTGGAGAAGTGTCTAGGGAAACCGTTACAGTCAGATGAGGTAACGAGCCCTTTGATACGCAAGACACCGGAGAAGACGGTGGAAGCTGGTCCGAGCTTTAGCGTCGCTCGCAACGATACGATGACAGAGTTTCGTCATGCTGTGAAGAAGGTAGAGCTTCCAACCTTTGATGGAGAAGATCTAGCTGGGTGGATCTCGCGAGCTGAGATATACTTTCGAGTACAGGACACGATGCCGGAGGTAAAGGTGAAGTTGGCACAGCTGTGCATGGAGGGATCGACGATCCATTTCTTCAACTCTTTAATTGGGGAAGATGAAGATCTGACGTGGGAGAAATTGAAGGAAGCGCTGCTGGGGAGGTATGGAGGTCATGGAGAAGGGGATGTCTATAAACAGTTGACGAAATTGAAACAAACCGGAACTGTGGATGAATACATCACTGAGTTTGAATATTTGATTACTCAAATACCAAAATTACCAGACAAGCAATTTCTGGGGTATTTTTTACATGGGTTGAAGACGGAGATTCGTGGTAAGGTGAGAAGCTTATCGGCGATGGGAGAGATGAATCGTACGAAGCTTCTTCAGGTTACACGAGCGGTGGAAAGGGAAGTACGGGGAGGTGGACCTAATATTTATCGTGGATCCAAATCAGGAAGCGGGTCATTCAGGCCCAATTCGTATGGGTCAGGTAAAAATGGGTCAGATTGGGTGATGGTGAATTCAGGGGGAGGTGCGAAGAGCAGTAATGGTAGTAATATTGGGCCTAAAACTGATAGGCCAAACCAAACAGATAAGAGGCGACCCGACCCAAGAGATAGAGGTTTCTCTCACCTCTCTTACCAAGAGCTTATGGATCGGAGACAGAAAGGCTTGTGTTTCAAGTGCGGTGGACCATTTCATCCGATGCACCAATTCCCCGACAAGCAGCTCCGTGTTCTGATCATGGAGGATGGTGACGGTGATGACTCAGAACCGGCCGTCTTGGCGGTGGAAGTAGAAGATTCATATGAGGAAAACAAGGGTGAAATGTGTATTCTAAACTTAAACCACATTTTATTCGAGAATCACAAAACAATCAAATTCCAAGGGCAGATTTGTGGTGTTCCAGTCTGAAATCTGGCACGCAGTGAACACAATGCTGCACAAGATGCTATAGCACACGTTGCAGCAAGACAGTCGCAGAACACAGTAAATAAATAAATAAATTGCAGAACAATAAATAAGACAGGAAATTGTTAACCCAGTTCAGTGCAACGTCACCTACTCTGGGGGATACCAATCCAGGAATGAATCCACTATAATAGCTCTAGTTCAAAGCCCTCGACCAACACCCGGTACTTGACTTATCACCTAGACACTACCCGTGCAACCCTACCTAAGAACCTCTTAGATAATGAGACCCCGTCCCAAATTCCCTCTAACAACACATACCATGTTGCTGTTAATAATAACGATCAAGATGGAGACACTCTCCTAGAAACTAGACCACACTCTTGCTTAAAAGCTTATGAGTGAATCACACAAACTAACTCCGTGCTTAAAAGCTTAGGAGCAGCTTACAATAAACAACCCAAACACAGTCCTAAACTTGCATCAAAAACGACACAAGAAAGGCTCACAAAAAGGACACACTAAACCTTAAAAAAACTCACGCTTTAGTAATACACGGTTTAGAAAATACATGAAAAAAATAGCTTGAGGCTTCACATATTTATAGTCTTCAATGTCTTGATGTCCAAGTTAGGTTTGCAGACAAAAAACCCTTGCAGCAGCTGCGGCCAAACCTAGATTGAAATTGAAAATATGTTTTGTGTTGTACCAAACAAAAAAAACGAACAAAAATATAATATAATTATATTCTTGTTTTTAATAACTTTCCTTAGGCCGACTTGGACAATTCTTGTGCAGTAAGTCTCGTCTTGCATATACACACGTGCTGGAATTAATATTTGAAGCAAATCTTGAACGAGATTGACAGAAAAAATTCTGCACTTAAAACAGAGCATCAGGATGCTGTACGAGGATGCTGCAGCATCTTTGTCCAGCATCTGGCAAAGTTGGATTTTACAAAATGTAGCCAAACACAAAACCCAACAATCTCCCCCTTTGGCAAATTTTGGCTAAAACAACTTTGGCCCAGTGCATGGAGAGATACTGTCTAGACTTTCCTTCGAGTCAACATAAACACACAACTAGGAAAGAAAGTAGAACAATGCTAGGCTATTTAAACTTTCCTTCAAGTCAACATGAGCACACAACTAGGAAAGAAAGTAAAATTTCATCAGATGAAAAGGTAGCTAGCATGTAAGCATCAGAGGCATGCAACAGCGGAACATAACACATCTTAGCCTCAAAGAGAGAAATAAACTCTCACATAGTGGATTCAAGATCGGAGAAATAAACTCCTTAAAATTTAAGCAACGCCACAGAGAATAGGAAAAATAAATTCCTATATAAGCATGCATATTAAAAGTAGTAGAAAAATAAATTCTACCTACTCCCCCTCAATTTATGCATAAACATTCACTCCCCCTCAAAACATGCATATCACATATAACATGCTATACTAGATGCTATAGCATTCTTCATCACATCATGCACACAAACACCAAACAGTTTTACTCCCCCTTTTTAGCCATAAATTCTGACAAATAAAGTCAGTATCATAGAATAGGAGCAAAGCAAAGATCCATAGAGTACCAAGTCACAGAAGTCAGAAGATAGGGGATCACATAGTACATATTACAACCCAAGAGGCCTAAGCCTTCAAAAATAAAATCCAGATAAAGACAAAAACAAAACAGCCAAAAGAAAATAGGCAGCTCATATGGAGGGGCTTTCATCAGAGGCCATCTCCTCTTCTACAGTATCACCACCTGCAAGATCATCATCATGAGAAGCATCATGAGAGGGACCGACTCCATCCTCATTAGCCTGTGGCTGAGCAAACTCTAGGGCTTGGATTACACCATCTACCAGCTCCTTCTTCTCACCAAGCATTTTACTAACCTCCTTGAGATTAGCAATCATCTGTTGCTTGGTCATTCCTACAGCTGGTGTCTTTGCAGATGCTGCAGCAATGTCTGCAACATGTTTGCCTTCCAATAATCTAAAATCCATGGTTAGAGCTGAAGGTCTAGAGACAGGCACATCAGAGTTAGTGCAGATGTCAGGATGTTGAGACAAAACAATACTACAGATCAGAGTGGGAAATGCTATAGGCATTTTTACAGCAGTAGAAGAGCCATGGAGAATTGTAGCATGAAAAATATGAGTGCCATAATCATAGCATGTGCCAGTACCTACAGCATATATAAATTTTGCCAGACCTGTAGCTACACTGTTGGAATGTGTAGTGGGGACCCAGTTAGAGGCTGCAATTTTGTTGAGAAGTGCATATTTGGCAGTCAATTTTGCAGCAGGCAACTTTCCAGTCCTAGGCCAAGTCTTCATACCACCACCTGTGAGAATGCTGCAGATCTTTTTCATAGATACTTCTAACTCAGGTGAGGGATCAGTACTCCTTCCCAGACTTTGATTGATGATGGCTGGAGAGAAGTCCACACATCTTCCTCTAACAAAAACTTTCAAGTACTCAGAGCTCAGAGGATTACCACAGTCAGCTGTAACATTGACCAAGAATTCTCTGGTCAATTTCTCATAACAGTTTCCAAGACCAGTCACAGTCTTCAGCAGCCCAGCCTTATTGATCAAGTCCATAATCTCTTGACAATCAAGAAAGTCTTCATGCAAGTTTCTTTCCAAAGCCAATCTTCTGTTAACTACAATTTTCCACCTTTCTGCATTTTCTACACGATGGAAGGATATATTATCAATAGGAACAGGAGGAATATCTTCCACAGTCTTCTTTTTCTTAGCAGCCTTCTGTGAGGATGCTGCAATAGGTGCTGCAGCATCATCCTCAAAGTCTGAATCACTTGAGGAGACAACCTTTCTCTTCAGGCTTTTCTTCTTGGACTCAGAGGGTCCAATAACCTTACTCCACTGCTTCTTAGGACCAACAACAGTAGCCTTCTTTTGTGGAGTCTTGGCAGGGGTACCAGAGACATCTTTTTCTTTGCTAGCACTACTTCTTAACCTCCTAGACATAGAGGCAGGAGGTTGTCTGACACCACTAGAATTGAAGTTGTCAACATCAATTACAACTTGATGACCATTACCAGGATTATCATTAGCAGCAGCATTAGACAAATGATCAGCATCAGGAGTATTATCAATCACATTATCAGACACAGGATGGATAATAGGAGTATTAGGATCAGTAGAATTAGGGACAGTCTTGTTAGGAGTGTTGTTAGGACCAACATTCCTTTCAGGAGAATCAGCCACCAAAGAGCTATTAAAATCAACAGGCACTGTAGATGCTGTAGCATGATGTGCAGCATCCTGCTCAGTGGAAAATTTCTTAATTAATTCCAACACAGAGTCAAATTTGGCTTTAGAATAAGCCCCAATATCATCATCAGCACTAACAGAGGTCTCTAAATCCTTTTTCCCCAAATTCTCAGCAGACCTAGGGTTTGATAAACCTAAGGGAACAGACTTTAAATCAAACGGAGAGGTTGTTTTCTCATTTACAGTTGCTCCAGCACTAGCATCAACATTTGGTTCTTCTAAGTTCTTAATGTATAGTTCATGCATTGTATGAACAGATTTGGAAACAGATTTAGATTTCGATTTCTTACCCTTTTGATTCGAAACCTTCGTTGTAGCAGGGGATGAAGTTGATTTGCGTGCTCGACTCCCCTTCTTACTTGACAAGACCTTCTTCGTTGTCGATTCTTCTGGAAACACGGTTTGTAAGGGATAAGCAACGGTGATTTGTTGCGAGAGTGGGTCGATTGGAGGTGTTAGTGGTGGTTCGTCGTTGTTCTTGGTCGGCGAAGTGATTGGAGAGTTTGACATGATGATTTTGATAATAGGATGAAGTTTTTGAGAATGGAGATTGAACCGAGAAGTTGGATGATCGCTGTAGTGAGAGAACGGGAGAGAGTAATGCGAAAAAATGAATTGGAGTAGTTGGAGAGATTTTAGCGTGTAATGGAGGAAGTTGTGGTAGTTACTTCCTAATTTTGCGTGCACCAATGAATGAAAACTGAAATCACCTGCACGCTCTCCAAACTGTAATTGCTACAAGTCTTCAAACAGGCAAACTCCAAGTTTGCCTCGCAATTTTTCAAATTGAACTGCGTCAAGAGCTTTAGTGAAAATATCAGCTAGTTGTTCTTCAGTGGCAATGTGCTCAAGCTTCACAACTCCTTCTTCAACAAGATCTCTAATAAAATGGTGCCTAATATCAATATGCTTTGTCCTGCTATGTTGGATAGGGTTTTTTGATATATTGATGGCACTAAGATTGTCACAGTACAATGCCATAGCATCTTGTACCACATTGTACTCCAGCAACATTTGTTTCATCCATAATAGCTGGGAGCAGCTGCTACCAGCAGCTATGTACTCTGCTTCAGCTGTAGATAAGGATACACAATTCTGTTTCTTGCTGAACCAAGAGATAAGGTTGTTGCCCAAAAAGAAACAAGCTCCTGAGGTGCTTTTTCTATCATCTGCACAACCTGCCCAATCAGCATCACAGTATCCTACTAGCATAGAGTTCTCACCATGAGTATATAAGATCCCATAATCACATGTACCATTCACATACTTCAAAATTCTTTTCACTTGAGCAAGATGACTCATCTTTGGCTCAGCTTGGTACCTAGCACATACTCCTACAGCAAAAGTAATATCAGGCCTGCTGGCTGTAAGGTATAATAAGCTTCCTATCATGCTTCTATAAAGACTTTGATCTACATCAACTCCCTTTTCATCTTTGGTAAGCTTTAAATGGGTTGCTGCAGGTGTTCTTTTATGAGCAGCACTTTCCATACCAAACTTTTTCACTATATTTCTTGCATACTTGCTTTGGGAGATAAAAATAGTATCTTCCATCTGCTTTACTTGGAGCCCAAGAAAGTAGGTTAGTTCACCTACAAGACTCATCTCAAACTCAGACTGCATTTGCTGCACGAAATGCTGTACCATCTCACTAGACATTCCTCCAAAGACAATGTCATCAACATAGATTTGTGCTATTAGAAATTTGCCTTGATCTTCTTTCACAAATAGAGTCTTGTCATTTCCTCCTTTCCTGTAGCCTTGACTAGTAAGGAACTCAGTCAATCTTTCATACCATGCTCGAGGTGCTTGTTTTAATCCATAAAGAGCTTTCTTTAATTTGTAAACATGATTTGGAAAGCTTGGATCAACAAACCCCTTTGGTTGTTCCACATATACTTCTTCATTTAAGTACCCATTGAGGAAGGCACTTTTCACATCCATTTGGAATAACTTGAATTTTAGAATGCATGCCACTCCTAGAAGTAATCTAATGGATTCAAGACGAGCAACCGGAGCAAAAGTCTCATCAAAATCTATCCCTTCAATCTGTGAATATCCTTGTGCAACCAGCCTTGCCTTGTTTCTGGTCACAGTTCCACTTTCATCAGACTTGTTCTTGTAGACCCATTTGGTACCAATTACATTTGCATTTTCAGGTCTAGGAACCAAGTCCCAAACTTCATTCCTCTTGAACTGATTTAGCTCTTCTTGCATAGCATTTATCCAGAACTCATCAGTCAGAGCTTCCTTCACATTTTTTGGCTCAAATTTAGACACAAAACAAGCATTAGAAACTATGTCAAGTGTCCTTCTAGTAGCAATTCCTTGATTGGGATTACCAATAATTAGATCTGTAGGATGATTCTTTTGAGTACGTGTAGAAGGTCCTTTCTTTGGAGTAGCAGAGATTTGGTCAGGTGCAGTAACCTCTGTATCATTCTTTGATTCATTAGTAGTTTCACAATCTACATCACCTGTTATAGATGCTGTAGCATCTTCTGCATCATCTTCAGCCGTTTCACTTGAGGTGTCATCTATTACCACATTTATAGACTCCATCATGGTTTTGGTTCTATTATTATATACTCTGTAGGCTCTACTATTTGTTGAGTATCCCAAGAATATGCCCTCATCACTTTTAGGATCCATTTTGGTTCTTGGTTCTCTATCAGACAAGATGTAGCATTTACTACCAAACACATGGAAGTGCTTAACAGTAGGTTTCCTTTCCTTCCATAATTCGTATAGAGTAGTTGTTGTTCCAGATCTCAGGGTGACACGATTATGAATATAGCAGGCAGTATTCATAGCTTCTGCCCAAAAACCATGTGAAAGCTTCTTTGCATGTAACATTACCCTTGCAGACTCTTGTATAGTTCTATTTTTCCTTTCTACTACACCATTTTGTTGTGGTGTAATGGGAGATGAGAATTCATGTATGATGCCTTCAGAGGCACAGAAGTCAGAGAAACTGGAGTTCTCAAACTCCTTACCATGATCACTTCTGATCCTTAATACCACATTGTTTTTCTCCCTTTGAAGTTGAATACATAGGTCTTTGAACACATTAAAGGTTTCTGATTTCTTTCTAATAAAATTTATCCAGGTGTATCTAGAAAAGTCATCAACAACAACATATGCGTACCTTTTTCCTCCCAAGCTTTCAGTTTGCATAGGACCCATTAAGTCCATGTGTAGAAGTTCAAGAACTCTGGTAGTGGTAAGATGCTGCAGCTTTGGATGTGGCATCTTGGTTTGCTTTCCAATCTGACAATCTCCACATATGCTACCTTCTTCAATTTTGAGATTTGGCAGTCCTCTAATGGCTTCTTTGGATATTGCTTTCTTCATGCTTCTTAGATTGAGATGACCAAGCTTTTGGTGCCATAGTTTTACTTCATCTTCTTTAGTGGTTAAGCATGTTGACATATTTTCTCCTTCTTGGGGAACCCATAGATAGCAGTTGTCTTTCGATCTGACACCTTTCATCAAAATCTCACCTTCGTTATTTGTAACCAGACATTCAGATTTGGTGAAGTTTACTTTCATTCCTTGGTCGCATAGTTGACTAATACTTATCAAATTTGCAGTCAATCCTCTTACTAACAATACATTGTTTAGTTTAGGCAAGCTATTACTTCTGAGCTCCCCTATCCCAACAATTTCTCCTTTTGCACCATCACCAAAGGTAACAAAGCTAGTTGAGTAAGACTTTATTCCGACAAGAAATTTACTTATTCCGGTCATGTGTCTTGAACAGCCACTATCGAAGTACCAGTCTTCCCTTGATGAAGCTCTAAGTGATGTGTGAGCAATCAGAGCAGTAATCTCTTCTTCAGGTTGAGTTGTATCACTTTTCTCCTCATTTTCTTCTTTAGGTTTCCATTCTTGTTGAGTAGGAGCAGTTGTGGAAACAGGTTTGTGCTGAGGACGTCTGTTAGGGTACCCATATAGCTTGTAGCAGTAAGGCCTTATGTGCCCTTTTCTACCACAGTAATGACATCTCCAAGCATGGTGCTTTCTTCTATTTCTTGACATGGGATGCTGCTGATGATGCTGCGGCTTCTGATAAGGCATCCTTTGCTTTTGAGTTTCTTTAGGCTCCATGTACATGAGTTCAGGACTGTAATTTTTGAATTTATTGACATTCTCATAGCTAAGCCCAATATTTCTAGGCTTTCGAACATTTTTCTCTAAGATTTCCTCCAGTTGTCCATCAGCCTTATGAAGTTTGTCAAGATGCTCATCATCTTTATACAACATGTCAGAGAATTTTCTCAGCCGCCAAATGTCAGTATTTAATTTTTCAATGACTCCTTTAGCTTCTTCAAGATCAGAGGATAGATAATTTACCTTCTTTTGAAGTTCCTCCATCTTTGAGATATTCTCAAATTTTTCTGCTTTTAACTCATTGATGGTTACCTTTTGTTTCTCAATAACCCTGCAGATCTCAAGATCAGAGGACAGAAAATTTACCTTCTTTTGAAGTTCCTCTATTTTTGAGATATTCTCAGATTTTTCTGCTTTTAACTCATTGATGGTTACCTTTTGTTTCTCAATAACCCTGCAGATTTCTTCACTTTTAAGACAAAGTTCCTTGTAGGATGCAGCAAGTTCTTCATAGGTTACCTCTCCATCATCAGATTCTGTATCAGATGTAACAATACCTGTTAAGACTGAGATATGTTTAGCAGTTACAGATGCTGTATCATCTTCTGAGTCATCATCCTCAGACCAACTGACAGTTAGCCCTTTCTTTGCTCTCTTCTGATATGTTGGGCACTCCGGTCTGATGTGACCATATCCTTCACATTCGTGACATCGAATGTTTCTGTTTAAGTTTGATTTTTCATCACCTTTTGGTTTTCCTTGACCTTCATTGCTGCGTATAGTGCTTGGAGCATTGTTTTTGAAATTTGATCTGGGTCTCTTATCCATTCGTTTCAGAACTCTATTGAATTGTTTTCCCAATAACACCATGGCCTCAGAGATACTCTCATTAGATTCTTCTTCATCCTCCAGTTCTTCTTCATTATTTTTAGATGAGAAGGCAATGCTCTTATTTTTCTTTTCACTTCTTCCATTTGCAACACTTTCAAAAGTTTGGAGTGATCCAACCAGTTCATCCAGCTTCATCTCAGATATGTTTTTGGCTTCTTCTATAGCTGTGACTTTCATATCAAATTTCTTTGGAAGTGATCTAAGCATTTTTCTTACTAACTTTTCTTCGGGAATTTTCTCACCCAAAGCATCAAATTGATTATCATAGTCTAGAATAGTCATATGAAAATCTTGAATTGTTTCCTCCTCCTTCATACGTAAATTTTCAAACTGAGTAGTAAGAATCTGTAATTTAGACATTTTTACCTGAGGAGTACCTTCATGAACAGTTTCAAGAATCTTCCAAGCTTCCTTTGCTGAGACACATTGCTTGATTAGTTTGAAGATGTGCTTATCTACCCCATTGTATAATGCATATAATGCTTTTGAGTTTCCCAAAGCAAGCTCATCCTCTTCTTTAGACCAGTCCTCCTCAGCTTTTAGTTCAGATGTTGGCTTTCCATCCTTGTCCATGACCACAGGGGGGTCCCATCCTTTCAGAACAGCCTTCCAAGTTTTGCTATCCATAGATTTTAGGAAAGCAATCATGCGTGATTTCCAATAATCATAGTTGGAGACACCAACTAGAAGCGGTGGTCTGCTTACAAGCCCTCCTTCTTTTTCAATGTTGCCAGACATTCTCCCTGGAGCTCACCCTATAACCAGAAAGGGTGCCTGCTCTGATGCCAATTTAAATCTGGCACGCAGTGAACACAATGCTGCACAAGATGCTATAGCACACGTTGCAGCAAGACAGTCGCAGAACACAGTAAATAAATAAATAAATTGCAGAACAATAAATAAGACAGGAAATTGTTAACCCAGTTCAGTGCAACGTCACCTACTCTGGGGGATACCAATCCAGGAATGAATCCACTATAATAGCTCTAGTTCAAAGCCCTCGACCAACACCCGGTACTTGACTTATCACCTAGACACTACCCGTGCAACCCTACCTAAGAACCTCTTAGATAATGAGACCCCGTCCCAAATTCCCTCTAACAACACATACCATGTTGCTGTTAATAATAACGATCAAGATGGAGACACTCTCCTAGAAACTAGACCACACTCTTGCTTAAAAGCTTATGAGTGAATCACACAAACTAACTCCGTGCTTAAAAGCTTAGGAGCAGCTTACAATAAACAACCCAAACACAGTCCTAAACTTGCATCAAAAACGACACAAGAAAGGCTCACAAAAAGGACACACTAAACCTTAAAAAAACTCACGCTTTAGTAATACACGGTTTAGAAAATACATGAAAAAAATAGCTTGAGGCTTCACATATTTATAGTCTTCAATGTCTTGATGTCCAAGTTAGGTTTGCAGACAAAAAACCCTTGCAGCAGCTGCGGCCAAACCTAGATTGAAATTGAAAATATGTTTTGTGTTGTACCAAACAAAAAAAACGAACAAAAATATAATATAATTATATTCTTGTTTTTAATAACTTTCCTTAGGCCGACTTGGACAATTCTTGTGCAGTAAGTCTCGTCTTGCATATACACACGTGCTGGAATTAATATTTGAAGCAAATCTTGAACGAGATTGACAGAAAAAATTCTGCACTTAAAACAGAGCATCAGGATGCTGTACGAGGATGCTGCAGCATCTTTGTCCAGCATCTGGCAAAGTTGGATTTTACAAAATGTAGCCAAACACAAAACCCAACACAGTCTTAATACTAGTTGACAGTGGAGCTACTCATAACTTCATCTCTCAGAAGTTGGTGGAGAAGATGGGTTGGGAAGTGGAAGAAACTCCATTGATGAATATTAAGCTGGGAGATGGTTCTCAGACAAATACGAAGGGTGTATGCAGAAACCTGGATATGCAAATTGGAGATTTTCCTTTATCTCCAGCTGTGCACTTGTTTGAATTGGGAGGAATTGATGTAGTTTTGGGCATTGAATGGCTCAAAACATTGGGTGACATGATAGTAAATTGGCACCAGCAAACAATGAGTTTCTGGAGCAACAAGAGATGGGTAACTTTGAAGGGTATTGATGGAGCTGGAGGATTAGGAGCCTTACAGAGTTTGCTTTGTAAGACCAAACTCAAGAGTCAAGGTGTGTTGTGGGGATTGAAGAATGAGGAGCATGAAGTAGAAGAGAAGCTTACTGATATGCAACAAAAGGAGTTGGAGGGGTTGTTGCAAAGATATCAGAGTGTATTCAATGAACCAGCACCAAGAAGAAACAAGGAGCATGCTATTAATTTGGTGGAAAATCATAGTGCAGTGAATGTAAGGCCCTACAGATATCCTTATCATCACAAGAATGAGATAGAAAAACAAGTGCAAGAGATGTTAGCTGCTGGCATCATTAGACAGAGCACTAGTTCCTTTTCCAGCCCTGTCATATTGGTGAAAAAGAAAGATAATACATGGAGGATGTGCATAGATTACAGGGCACTCAACAAGGTCACTATTCCAGATAAGTTTCCAATCCCCGTTATTGAAGAATTGCTTGATGAACTGCATGGTGCTGAATATTACTCTAAGTTAGATTTAAAATATGGATATCACCAAGTAAGGGTAAGAGAGGAGGATATAGGGAAGACAGCATTCAGGACTCATGAGGGCCATTATGAGTTTCTGGTGATGCCTTTTGGGCTTATGAATGCACCATCTACTTTTCAAAATTTGATGAATGATGTGTTCAGGCAATTATTGAGAAAAGGAGTGTTAGTTTTCTTTGATGACATCCTAATTTACAGTAGAGGATGGGACAATCACATGAATAAGTTGGAAGAGGTTCTGCAACTGTTAGACAAACATAAACTGGTGGCCAATCAGAAGAAGTGTAGCTTTGGCAAAAGAACTGTTGAATACTTAGGCCATTTGATTAACAAGGAAGGTGTTGCTGTAGACCCCAGCAAGGTGAACAGTGTATTGCAATGGCCAACTCCTAAGAATGTTAAAGGTGTGAGGGGATTCTTAGGTTTGACTGGATACTATAGGAAATTCATAAGGGATTATGGCAAAATAGCTAAACCCCTTACTGAATTGACTAAGAAGGACAACTTCAAATGGGGAGTAGAGGCTCAACAAGCTTTTGAGGAGCTTAAGAAGAAGTTGACCACAGCTCCAGTATTGTCACTTCCAAACTTTGACAAAGACTTTCTGATTGAGTGTGATGCCTCTGGAGGAGGAATTGGAGCTATTTTAATGCAAGACAAGAGGCCCATTGCTTACTATAGTAAGGCACTGGGGGTAAGAAACTTGGCAAAGTCTGCTTATGAAAAAGAACTAATGGCAGTAGTTCTTGCAATTCAGCACTGGAGACCATACTTACTTGGGAGAAAGTTCACTGTATCGACTGATCAGAAGAGCTTGAAACAATTGATGCAACAAAGGATTGTTACTGCAGAACAACAAAACTGGGCAGCAAAACTATTAGGCTATGATTTTGAAATAGTTTATAAGCAGGGGAAGTTGAATAAGGGTGCTGATGCTCTGTATAGAGTTCATGAAGGGACAGAATTTAGTAGCATTACATCTTATGTCAAATGGAGTCAGATTCAGCAGATCAAAAAGGAGGTGGAACAAGATGAGAAGTTACAAGTAATCATTAGTGCCATTCAGCAAGATCCAAACAGTAAAATTGGCTATGAATACAAGCAAGGAGTGTTGTTATTTAATGGCAGATTAGTGGTCTCAAGCAAATCACCATTAATTCCTGTTTTTCTTAAGGAATTTCATTGTACCCCTCAAGCTGGTCATTCTGGGTTCTATAAGACTTATAGAAGGATTGCTGCAAATATACATTGGATAGGCATGAAAGGAGCTATTCAAGACTTTGTCAAGAGTTGTGATGTCTGTCAAAGGCAAAAGTACTTAGCTACAGCACCTGGAGGATTACTTCAACCGCTGCCAATTCCTGAACAGATATGGGAGGATATATCTATGGACTTCATAACAGGGTTACCTAAGTCAAAGGGGTTTGAAGCTATTTTGGTGGTGGTAGATAGATTGTCAAAGTACTCACACTTTATACCCCTCAAGCATCCTTATACAGCAAGAAGCATAGCTGAAGTGTTTTGTAAAGAAGTTGTGAAGCTCCATGGTGTACCACTGTCCATTGTGAGTGACAGAGATCCTATATTCATTAGTAATTTCTGGAAGGAGTTGTTTAGGATGCAAGGTACTCAATTAAGGATGAGTACAGCCTATCATCCAGAAACAGATGGCCAAACTGAAGTGGTGAACAGGTGCTTGGAGACCTATCTCAGGTGCTTCATATCCGATCAGCCAAAGACATGGGTTGCTTGGATTCATTGGGTAGAATTTTGGTTCAACACCAACTTTCATTCTGCTACAGGGAAGACACCCTTTGAAATTGTCTATGGCAGATTACCTCCTCATGTGACAAGATGGGTGCTAGGAGAAACAAGAGTTGAGGCAGTGCAGAGAGACCTCATTGACAGGGATGAGGCTTTAAGGCAGCTTAAACATCAACTCTTAAGAGCTCAGGAGAAAATGAAGAATCAAGCAGATAAGAAAAGGGTGGAGAGAAGTTTCATGATAGGAGAATGGGTTTTTGTCAAGTTAAGAGCTCACAGACAAAAATCTGTAGTAACTAGAATCTCTGCCAAGTTATCAGCTCGTTATTATGGTCCATACCCTATTATTGAAAGGGTGGGTGCTGTGGTTTATAGGCTGAAATTACCAACAGGGTCAAAGGTGCACCCTGTTTTCCATGTCTCTTTGTTGAAAAAAGCTGTGGGAAACTATGATGAGAATGAAGAACTACCAGAATTAATGGAGGAAGGAGAGAATTATGAACCAGAAGCTGTGTTGGCCACTAGAAAGATAAACCAGCAAGGAGAAGAAATTAAACAAGTGTTGGTTCATTGGAAGGGGCAGACTGCAGAAGAAGCTACTTGGGAGGAAGTAATTATGATGAGAAGTCAATTCCCAGAGTTCAACCTTGAGGACAAGGTTCTAGTTGAAGGGGAGGGTATTGATAAGACCCATTTAGCTGAGTCACTACCACATGAGCAGTTGGTACACTATGATACAGCTGGACATAAAATATGGAAAGTGTATTCAAGAAGGAAGAAGAGCAATAAAGGAATTGGCGACTAAATTGGTTACTTATGATTTGTCTTTAATTTGGAGTGAAAGCTGTGTGCAACTGTCTTCCATAATAAAAGGAGTACGAGGGAGAGTGTCAGAACTCATCTTGAAATTTATCTTTGTACTGTAATGGTTAAGAAGTACTAACTTCCTAAAAGGAGCTCTGCTCTGTGTCAGAAAGTCCAGAAATTGTTTGATTCTTTTTTCTGTAATTGTTTCTATTGTTTGTTATCAATAAAGCTTTCACCCCTTTGTTGGTTTTCATTTACTGTTTCATTGTTTTTATACTGGTTCGTATCATCATCCCTCTTTGAAGCATTTCATCAAACAACTTCTCTGCTTAATGGAGTAACTCCTCTATTCAATAGTTCCCATCATCACATGAGAGAAAGAATAATAAATAAAAAAACAGAGGAAAACAAATCAACCATTTCTCTTCTCAATTGTTGTCTCGACAGATTACTCAGTTCTTCAACCATTTCTAAGAAAATAATCACATGAAGGGATGAAGGGAAAAAATGAAAAGGAAAAAAAACCAACTTTGCGTAAGTTAGTTTGCTTTGCGGAGAGAGAGAGAGCAAAATTTGTGGGACACGTCATTCGGTACCTTTTCGTGAATGAAAGTTTCGGTACATATAGCATTTTCCAAAATATTAATATATAAGATGAAATAAATTATCACTCTAAACTATCCTTTTTTCTTTAATTTAATCTTTAAGCTATATAAATTAAAGGTTAAATATACTTTTAATCTATCTAATCTATATAAGAAAGTTAATTGTTCTGTAAAACTCTCAAATGTCATTGCTTAAGCTGCTGCCATGTGTCCAAAGTAAGAACAATTGGTGTCCAAAAATTTTGTAACTGAACTAAAAGTACACATCCATCCAACCAAGCTACATGAGCCAATTGGGGAATTGTAAGTGGAAAAGTGCTTTTTCAAACTACCATTTGCTAACATAACCAAGCCACATGAGCCATTTGTCTCATTTTGAATGAAAATATGTTTTTTCTAATTAAGCCATCTAAGCCACTAACATATCCCACACTTTCCCTCTCGGTGTGAAATTCAAATTTTGAACTCAAATGTTAAAATTCAATGCTTTATTATCTTCTCTCACTAACATAAATCAGAAACAATTGAATCTCTCAATTTTTTTATTCTCTCACAAATTTCTCTCACATTCATCATTTTATTTATGCCTTTTTTTTCTACTACTTTTTTAACTACCGCTACTTTCTTCTTATTATTCAATATTGTTCTTCATGTTTCAATGTTTTATGTTTTGTTAATTTTTTTCTATCTTTCAAGAGATGGAAAAATAGAAAATCGTACTAACAATATTATGTCTTTCTTGCAGAATGAATATCAGATTTGAGTTAAAAAATAGTGGCATATTTTGAAGAAAGAAGTACACTGGAAAATCAAATACATACCAAGAAAGAAATTCACGCCATGGTTGAAAGAAATATATGCTTATTTTGAAGAAAGTAAGTGTAAAGAGAAGTACCCATAAAATTGTTTTATTTACATTATTATTAAATAAATATGTGAGACTTCACAACTTTGATAACGGTTATTGTTGAATCATAAAAACAAAAATGGTTTGTTTTTTGTTGTTATAATTATAGTATGGTCTTATCATTTCAAAGATTCAAGTAACAAAGACCCAAAAATATAAAAAATATTCATGATTAAAAGAAAATTATTTTTTTCTAGATCCAGAAAAAGATAAAGTGCTCTATTTTTTATTTTTTTTTATCTTCCACCAACTTATTTTCTTCACAAAGTTTTGATAATTTTTAATTTTTTTACGGAACAAAAAAGATGCAAGATGAGAATTGAAAGAGTTGAAGACAATGAGATGTGAGGAAATAGAGACAAAAAAAAAATTATCACTGATAAAAAATTCAAAATAATTATCATATATATGTGAGACAAGTTCTTACTTATAAAAATTTGAAAAAAACTATTTTACACGGGATAAATTTTAACTGACATATAAATACGTTATATTTAATTGTTTCTTTCAATTTAAATATTTATAATTGCAACCAATTTTGATTACAAAATTATAACTTAAAAAAATATTGTCGTAACGTTACGACCCGTGCTTAGTTCTTATAAAACTATGATGTTATAAGTTATTCTCTATTAAATTTTAATAGTATATTTAGTCCTCTATAATATTGCAATTTATAAAAATAGTTTTCATTTTAAATTTTTTAAGCAAATGGGGAGCAGATGGTGAACCAACGACAACACCTTAAATATATAAATAAAAACAAACAATAACAAAAAGAGAAAGGGAACATAGACCAAAAATTTCTTCAACAAGAAAATAAAAGAGTCGGGGGACTAAAGTCAAACCCATAAAAGAGAAAAAAGCAACAACAACAATAAAAAGTGGAGTTTCTTAATCTAAGAGTTGAAAGAACATGCACCCTAATTTACATTGACAATTAATGAGAATGGTTCAACCTTCCATTTATATTGAAAAAGTGGAGTTAAAGTGAGATGATATGACCAAAATTATGATCGTAGTTAATTAACCGTATAATTACACTGTCATTTCTCTCTAAATCTAATTCCTTTCTTTGCATCATGCAAGAGGATTTCTTTACTACTAGTATAGCCTTACACCGTATCATCGTTTCTTTCGATAAATCCATTGTCATTTGCAACACATTACTATTTGTTTTCTTTTGCTCTAGATAAATGAGGTGAACACATATCTTCGTGCATGTATGACAACTCTCTAGAGTGTCGAGTCGTACAATAACTGATCTGTTCAATTATTTATGACTTAATAATATTTATTTTAGGTTTTAATTTGGTTCCTTATCTTTAAAAAAATTTTAAGTTGGTCTCTTATATTATTGATTTCAACATAAGTTGATCATTTTCGTTAAATTTTGAGTTAATTTTCTCTAACTTTTTGTTAAATTTTGAGTTAATTTCTTTTAAAACTTTGACATAGTACTCTACTAAGTGGTCCACGTATGCAAATTCATTAGATAAGTCGACGATTTAAACAAAAATTTGACGAAAATGACCAAATTAAAACTTTTTAAACATAAGAGACCAAATTGATACCTAAAATAAACCCGAATACTTATTTATCATTTTTAAATCTGAATGAAATTGTCCACAAGTATAACTCAATTGATATAAATATTATATTTAATATATAGGGTTAGAGCTCGAACTCAAAATCTCTCACTTATTCATCTCAAAAGGTGAATTTTTAACCGACGGATAACTTAACAAAAAAAATGTGAATGTTTCATATCATATTTATAGGGATTTGGATTCCATTCTGTTGGGAATCACACAGTTTTCACGCTGCTTTGCATCTCAGACATCCATTATCAAATCAGACGGATCAGAACAATTCATTTGCAAAATTACTCAAAATAATTACAGCCACACAATTATGATCGGACAGTCCCTACAATTATAAATAGTCTCTTGGTCTGAAACAGCCCACGTACGCCTTCACTCTTACCTCCTTTACTCCTTTCATCAATTCTCTCACCAACAAGCTGTGTCCATCCACAACTAATACTAGTATAATACTATATGACCAAACTCAAATAGCAACGTACCTTTGCACCAACCTAAAACAAAGCATATAAATTTCGATATCCTTCACTTCATATTATCATCATCAATTCAATCTTCAATATGGAACACCAACAATCCCTCACCACCCCAAACCAAGAGCTACTACCACCTCTAGTAGCAATGTTTCCAACACCAGGAATCGGACATCTCATTCCAATGATCGAATTCGCCAAGCGACTCAACGTCCGCCACAACCTCCTCGTCACCTTCATCATTCCCACCGACGGTCCACCCTCGAAGGCTCAAACCACCGTCCTCGCCTCCCTACCATCCGGCATTTCACACATATTCCTCCCTCCTGTCACCCTCTCCGACTTCCCACCTGACACCAAACCCGAATCACTCATGTCAATCACCATCTTTCGTTCTCTCCCTTCTCTCCATCAAACTCTCATCTCTCTCATGACCTCCCACCGTCTCTCCGCCCTTCTCGTTGACCTCTTTAGTACAGACGCTTTTGACATTGGTGTCGAACTCAACATCCCTTCATACCTCTACATCCCTACTACTGCTAATAACTTGTGCTTTGCCTTATATTTACCCCAACTCGACCAACAGGTTCAGTGCGAGTTTAGGGAAATCCCTGAACCGCTTAACATCCCTGGATGTTTCGCGGTTCACGGAAAAGACTTAGCCGATCCAATCCAAGATCGAAATAGTGAAGCCTACAAGTGTTTCCTACACCATGTGAAAAGATACAAGTTATTTAAGGGAATTATAGTAAATAGCTTTTTAGAGCTTGAACCGGATGCTTTAATGTTTTTACAAAAAAATGAACCGCCGATTTATCCGGTTGGACCGTTGGTGAATGAAGACTCTACTAATAATGGGTTTGGGTTTGAAGTTGATTTTAAATGGTTGGATGAGCAGCCACGTGGAAGTGTTTTATTTGTGTGTTTTGGTAGCGTTGGGACCCATTCTAGTGCTCAAACGGATGAACTAGCTTTTGGATTGGAAATGAGTGGCCAAAGATTCTTATGGGTTTTGAGATGTCCTAATGATAAAGTTGCAAGTGATTCTAATTTCATTGCTAATAGTAATGTTGATCCTTTTGATTTTTTACCAAATGGTTTTATAGAAAGAACTAAAAATAGGGGTTTAGTGGTCCCATATTGGGCCCCACAAGCACAAGTTTTGAAACATGTATCAATTGGAGGATTTGTGAGTCATTGTGGTTGGAATTCAACTCTTGAGAGTTTGGTTAATGGTGTGCCTTTAATTGCATGGCCACTTTATGCTGAGCAAAAGATGAATGCTGTTTTGTTAAGTGAAAAAGTTAAAGTGGCTATTAGGCCAAAGATTGGTGAGAATGGGTTGGTTGAAAGGGATGAAATTGCAAGTATTGTGAAGAGGTTGATGGTAGGTGAGGAAGAGAAGAAGATTCGTAATAGAGTGAATGAGCTCAAAGTTGCAGCTTCTAATGCTCTAAAAGAAAATGGGTCTTCAACAAAGAAGATATGTGAATTGGCTCTCAAATGGAAAGGTGTAACAATGCCAATTTGAAGTTCCCTTTTATTTATTATTCGTTTCTTCAATTTCTTCGTTTAACTTTTGTCACTATTTTTGTAAGTTACTTGGTTATGTCATTTACTTTGTCAATAGTATAATTTATTATTATATAAAGATATTGGCACCTTCTAATGCTCTAAAGGAAAATAGATCTTCAACAAAGCAAATATGTGAATCGGCTCTCAAATACAAAAGTTGCCTCTCGTTTATTACTTTTTTTTTTCTAAATTTCTTCGTTTCGATTGCGAATTAAGTAAAGTTTAGGCAAAAATTATTTCTATCAGAAATTAAACTCATGTTATCTTGAATTATTCGTCCTTGAAAAAGATCATTAACCACTTGATTTTGTTCTTTTGTCACCATCATGATCATCTCTTTGTGTAAGTGTGAGTTAGAAGTTCAACTTTAAAAAAAAATAAAAATAAAGGTTGAACAATATATAATGAACGAATCAATAAACTTAATATTTAGGATGTGTTTAGTCTGCTAAAAATTAAGAGATTGGATATGACAACTCCAATTTTAATGTGTCTGACTTTAAAATTGTTGAGACTAGACAAATTGGAGGTGCATATTGCAGCCCGGGAATTCTCGCATCCCCAAGACTATGCCATGCATAGTGGCACGATCTGCCTTTAAATCTGAAGGCCACCATAGCAAAAAAAAGAAAAGAAAAACTATAGGGGCGCAATTTGGATGTATCTAGAGTTTATAAATAGCGTTTTTCACCAAAAATAAGGATTACCATTTTTTAGAAAGAGAACAATACGTCCCAAGCAATTCAGATAGCAGAATTCAAAGAGTTTCTCACATAAAAAGTTCTCGTTTTTAGTTCTCGTTTTATTGTTGAAGGCTATAACCTAGAGCACCAGATAAAAACAAAGAGAGGATTCAAAAATAATTCTTAATCGCGTTTCTCACATAAAAAATTCTCGTTTTTAATTCTTCTTGCTAATTTAATTATTTCCCTTTTACTATTTTACTCAATTAATCAGGAAAATCCCCCTAATTTAGTGTTTTAATTCTAAGTAATTATAAATTGTTTTATTAAAATTCACGATCCCCATTGAGACAAATTTATTTTATTATATGAATGATTAATTTAGTACACTTGTTAAAAACCATCATGCCTCACAAAAACACAAAACAATATTTTTGTTTCACGTACAAGTTCTCTAAAAATTAAATATCAAAATGATTTTTTTTCTTCCATCAAACATCCTATAAAGCAACAAGTTATAATTCAATACTCCATTCAGTCTCAATTATAAGCAGAAGATTACTTTTTAGACTTACTGAATAAATAATGCATTTTGTCTATATTAATCTATATCTATATTATAAACCAGATACATTAGTTATTCAATAAAAAGTCAAATGTTGCTTATAATTGAGATATAATGGAATATCTTACGAGTCTATCATAATACTTTTTGCATATCAAACATACCCCCTAAAGTTTTTGAGTGAAAAAATGTGGTGTTTTAACCCACTTGTGGATTGGCTCAACTTCTTGTAATGAATATCTTCTTAATAATAGTGGTGGGACTGTATTTTCCATTATAAAATGATTTTTTTTTGTCAAGTAGTATAGTGACTAAAAATTTCACCGTTAATGTGAATAAGTGCGATGGTCGGACACAAAACCCGGACCACTCATGTCAATCACCACACATGTTTTGGGGTGGTGAAAGATTGTTGGTGTTCCATATTGGATTGAAGATTGAATTAATGATAATTATGAAGTGAAGGGTATCTAAATTTATGCTTGTCTTTTGGTTCGTGCAACGTTACTTTGCTATTTGAGTTTGGCCCTACGAAACTAGTAGTATTTATTGGAGGTAAGAGTGAATTTGTGGGAGAGTTCAGGCCAACAAAAAAGACTATGATGACGATCTAGGAGAATTTATTTTGTATATTATTATTTTAGTTAGATTTAGTTTTATTATATTTTAGGTTGATTTTTTATTTTTATATTTTACCTAGGTTAGTTATTTTTATATTTTAGGTAGATTTGTAAGTTTTATTGGGTGTGGTTATGGTGCATAAGCTCAAACTTATGCACCATGCATAAACTTGCTTCCTACACCCACCATATTTGCTTCTTACACCAAAAGTCAAGCAAAGGTTAGCCCAAGCCCAAAATTAGGCAATCCATTACTCACGCGCCCCCCATATATATACTACCTCATTACTTGCGCTCCCCCTTTTGTTTAGCGCACCCCCCAATTTTTTTTCTTTTTTCTCCTAGATTTCTTGTGAGCCCCCCAATTTTTTTCCTCCCCTAGATTTCTAGCGCGCTCCCAATTTTTTTCCCTCCTCCAAACTTCTAGCGCACCCCCAAATTTCTAGCGCGCCCCCCATTTCCAATTAAATAATAATTTTTGTTCCTTTGAAGTATATATTATAAAAATCCATTTTTAATTAATTTTCGTCATACACCCCCTCGAAGCCCAACATAATAACGAATGATTCATGTATATATAAAGCATACTTGTCAAACATGCAATTTAATTTTAAGTTTTATCAATCATAATCACAATATAAATAAAATTTCATACATTAATTACATATATATATATATATATATATATATATATATATATATATATATATATATATATATATATATATATATATATATATCAATTTTTCTTTACAATAAAAAAATGATCGAATACAATATCTCATGCATACTATCCAATTTTTTTTCAACTAAACTAACTCTAATTATTTTATATGATTTTTTGCTTTATGTAGCATGGTTTTGTAAAATGGTTATGTGATGTTTTACTTAATAACAATGGTTTCAGTGTATAACATCTTGGCACTAATGCCCATATGAAACCATTTAACTAAAATAATGGTTTCAGTGTATAACGCTATGAAACCATTTAACTAGACTAATGGTTTCAGTGTATAACATCTTGAAACCAAATAACAAGACTAATGGTTTCAGTGTATAACGCTATGAAACCATTTAACTAGAATAATGGTTTCAGTGTATAACAGTATGAAACCATTTAACTAGACAAATGGTTTCAGTGTATAACATCTTGAAACCAATTAAAAGGACTAATGGTTTCAATGTATAACATCTTGGCACTAATGCTCATATAAAACCATTTAACTATAATAATGGTTTCGGTGTATAACGCCATGAAACCATTTAACTAGACTAATGGTTTCAGTGTATAACGGTATGAAACCATTTTTGCTGTGGAATGGTTTCAAAGAGTTGTTCTCAAAAAACATATTTAACCCTTAATAAAAATTGTGAAATAAATTTAAATTTTTAAGACGATATAAAACCGAAGAGAGTGAGATATCCTCAACCGTTCCAAATAATTCAAAATACCCTAAATAAAATTTTGGGAAATTTTTATTAATATCTTATATTTATAAAAGCATATTTACCTCATTTAATTAACTAAAAATAGTTCCAGGTCTCAGAAAAATACCAAACCGGTCCCAAAATTCTCAGAAAATTATTTACTATTTTTATGTAAAAATAATAAAAAAATTTGGAGTCTCCTTGGCACCGCACGCGCCCCCACGCGCCGCCGGTGAGAGTGGGCGTGGACGCGCGTCACTATTCATCATCTTCCTCCCCCATTTTCTGCAGAAACGGGTCACGACGACCCGGTTCGTCGACCCGGTTCGTTCTCCCTCAATAATCAACGAAACTCGACGTTCTTTATACCGTTTTGATCGTCGTTCGATTTTATCAATGTTTCCGGTATTAGTTTTCGAAATCGGTGATCTAATCGCATGTAAAATGTGGCCGAAATTGAGGAAGCAAAAATAGAAAATTCTTTAGTTATGATTATTACATGTGTAAAATCATCTGATGGCTGTGAATGATTTATGCACCATACATAAGAAAAAGCTTATGCATATTAACTATTGCCAGTTTTATTTAGCTAGGTTTGTTGTTTTTATTTTTACAATCTTTTAGGAGATTTGTTAATTTTATTTTTCACTCCTATTTAAGCTAAATTATTGTAGCTTTGAAGGCAACCTTTGGATTCAATAAAAATACAGAGATTTCTCTCAAGTTTGGTGGATTCCAAATTATTACTTCTGGTGGATTCCGGAAGTCTAGTGGATTCTAGATTAATTACTATTTCTGGTAGATTCCGGAAATCTGGTGGATTTCAGAGTCTTATCTATCAAGTTTGTCGCTTGCAAACCTGTGTTTATTATAGAATTAACGCTTGTTTTTTCTTCATGCTTTTGTCCTGCGTCAGATAAGCATCACGAGTCCACGACCCGACTAGCAATTTCTTGCCTTTCCACAAATCCATTAATATTAAGTTATTAAACAAGTCTTGCGGCTACGCAATCAAGGGCTGTAGGAACAAACAACTCCATTAATTTATACCACAAAACCTTTTTCTCTTGTCCTCTCAATAAATAGTTTTACAAGTCCGTGAGTTCTAACTAATTGATAGGACTAAAAATTTCCCTACCATCTAGCATTTCCCACATTTTCCTAACACCGGACACAAAACCCGGACCACTCATGTCAATCACCATCCTTCACTCTCTCCCTTCTTTACATCAAAATATCCTCTCTCTCATGACCTCCCACCGTCTATGCCCTTATCGTTGACCTCTTTTGCACAGACGTCTTTGACACTAGCACTGAACTCAACATCCCATCATACCTCTACATTCCTACTACTACTACGAATAACTTGTCCTTTGCCTTCTATTTTCCCCAACTCGACCAACAAGTTCAGGGCGAGTTTAGGGAATTCCCTGAGCCCACGGACAGAGCTAGAAGGGGGACCAACAGAGGCTACGGTCCCCCCTAAATATTTTTGAATATTTTTTTTTATACCACTATGGTATTATAATATATTATTGGCTTAATTTTACTTTTGGTCCTCCTATTTAATTTTAATTTTTTTTAAAAGGGATTTCTTATTTTATTAAACTCATAAAAATGGTCCCTTTTTGTTATTTAAATTTTTGGCTCTATTTTTATACTTGGTGTATATTTGATCCCAACATATGTTTTTCCAACTAAAAATAGTATTTTTGTACCAAAAAATGTGATTTATTTCCCCAATAATAAATTCAATAAAAAAATACTTTTTGAGATTAGAACTCGCCTTTTTTGATGTAAAAAGTCGCTATTTTAAAGGCAAAGTGAATAGTTTAAGACCAAAATTACAAACAAATAAAAATAAAGGCCAAAAAATTCAACTTAAAAAAAATGGTCTATAAAATTCGATTCACAATATAAGCTTTAAATTTATCTTATAACTTCTTATATATATTGTGCTTTCAAAATTTAGTTTTTTCTTTACTAACTTATATTTTTAAACTCGGCCCCCCTTAAACTAAATTTCTGGCTTCGTCCCTGCCAAAGCCACTTAACATTCGTGGATGTTTTGCGGTTCACAGAAAAGATATAGCAGATCAAGACCGAAACCACGAAGCCTACAAGTTTTTTCTCCACCATGTGAAAAGATACAAACTAGCTACGGGAATTATAGTAAATAGTTTTCTAGAACTTGAACCAAATGCTTTCATGTTTTTACAAAAGAATGAACCGACAGTTTATTCGGTTGGACCATTGGTGAATGAAGGCTTTACTAATATTGAGTCGGAATTTGAATTTGGTTTTAAATTGAAGAAATACTTGTATGGTCCTCTATGTTGCACGGGTACTCCGTTTTAGACAGAGTACCGGTATCGGGTACGTACCGGGTACCGGTACGCGTATGGTACTCCCATGGTACGTACCCTCAAAGTACCGAGTTTTTTTGTTTATTTTTTCATGTGGGTACACGCGTGGTACTTCCGGGGTACGCGCGTGGTACTCTCAGGATACACACGTGGTACATATTTCATCAAACTATTATTTTATTTTATTTTTCAACACTTTCCAATCTCATTCTTCTTTTATTTGTTTGTTTTTTTAATAAAGATTCACTTTAGTTTAAAATTAGAATCAATTCAGTCTCCTTCCCTTTTTATTTATTTTTAAAAGTAGAGCCGCATAGTCTTATTACTACTCCTAATTTCCTAATCGTGTAAACCACAATATAACTACTTTTAAAGTTTGCTATTTTTTATGTTTAATTATTTTTTTAAGAATATAATTTTATTATTTTAAGTATATAACTATATTAAAAAAAAATTATACGAACGTACCCGTACCTTAATTTTTCTAAAAATACCGTACCACGTACCGGTACCGGTACCGGATACCGGTACCGTACCCGCACCTATGCAACATAGATGGTCCTTAATATTTAGTCTCAATATAGTCACACACACATAACAACATATATTATTTAATTATTTTTTCTTTATACCTTTTTCTCAATTAATGTGTGTGACCAAAGATCTTTTGTTAAGTGAAAAGGTTAAAGTGGCTATTAGACCAAAGGTTGGTGAGAATGGGTTGGTTGAAAGGAATGAGATTGCAAGTATTTTAATTTGAAGAGTTTGATGGTAGGTGAGGAAGAGAAGAAGATTCGTAATAGAATGAATGAGCTCAAAGATGCAGCTTCTATGCTTTAAAGGCAGATGGGTCTTCACCAAAGCAAATTGAAGATGTCTTTCGTTTTTTACTTGCCATTATAATTAACGGCAAAGGAACTTCTTGAAGGTCAAGGAACTCAATTTTCATCATTGGAAACACCTTCGAGCACCACTCTCTTAGAAATGGATATTGGGCCTAACTCATCCTTACAAAACCGGCTTGTAAGGTGAGGATTGCCTCTAGTATATAAACACTTAGTCAGGCCATCTCTCAACCGATGTGGGACTTCTTAACACACCCCCTCGCGTCCAGCGCTATTGGGCTTGGTACGCGGATATAAATGGTAGGTGGCCCGATATCGGAAACCTGATAACAGGTGGCCCAACGGATCGTGGAGAGGCTCTGATACCATCTTAGAAATGGATATTGGGCCTAACTCATCCTTACAAAACCGGCTTGTAAGGTGAGGATTGCCTCTAGTATATAAACACTTAGTCAGGCCATCTCTCAACCGATGTGGGACTTCTTAACACACTCTTCACCCACTATTCATGTATAATCATCTTCGAAACTAATTAAATAATGGTTCAAATATATCCATAGAAGTTCTTCTAACAACCAAACCTGAGGAATTTAGCTATGTAAGAAAATATAACGGTTTTCACATTATTATTAGTAAAAACCCATTAAGTGGTCCATTGGTTTTTTATGAGTCACGATAAGGAAGGTCTCAATTTTTAATGGTCATTATCAATTTTTAATGGTCATTATTTGGGTGGTAATGACTCATGATTTCTTGATGGTAGAATCAAGCATATAAAGTGGTCTTTGGTCCCTAAGCTCTCTCAATTCACTATTCAGAAAATATACACCATCTATATTGTTGAGAGTAAGAGCTTGAAAGACTAAAAGAGCAATTCACTCACAACTCTATTGTAACAATGGCTGGAGGTAATTGCTAATCTCTATTTTTCCGCATTTGGTTTATTGATCTTGTTCTTTATTTGTTATCAGGAGCATGTCTACTGCCTCTGCCTTGTTACGTATTGGTTCTTCCAAATTTGGTATTTTGTGGTTTGTTTTGTTTTTTTTTTTTTTGAGTTTTGAGTTTGAAGCATTATATTTCCAAACATCATTAAAAAATTCGTAATTTATTAGTTTTCTAAGTTATCTGTGATTTAGAATGCTTAAAACGATGTATAAAACTCATAGAACGAACCGGGTTTAAGTTGGGTCGTAACTGGGTCAAACTGACCCGCTCAAGGTTGAAGATGAACAGTAACAGTATTAAAAAAAAAAAAAAAAAAAGGGGATTGTAGGATACGGGAATTGAACCCACGACCCCTGTGTGTCTATCAGCTATTGTTACCGTTTGGCCATGCGCTACTTTTCTATATAATAATGCATTCAAATTATATATATACGCTACACTGTTATTTTGAAGAAAAAAAAATAAAATTATACAGAATTTAGATTCAGGGATTCGAACACAGTTCCTTTCTGTAAAAGGTTTAACCACATGGACGGGTAACAGCTTCTGTTATAATTTTATCTTATTATATATTTGTACTCTGAATATGCTGTTTTCTGATTAAGTTGATTGATTATGCCTTACAATTTTGGAAAAAGTTTAATCACGTACATAATATTATTTTTAGTTATGTAATCATATATGAGAATTTTTATTCATTTTTATATCTTATTTTGATATGTATAATTTAATTTCTCATATAATTCAGTTGTTATGTCTAGTGATCTTTATAATTTTAATTAGTTTTGGTTTAGCCGCAGCACCCTCAATTAGTTAAAATTATTTCTAAAGTTTTTAAGGTCACATAAGAAATTAGACATAACATTGTAATTAATTATATGTGGTATAGTGAATCTTATCCTACAGGAATTTTTGCTATATTTGTATGATTAATTATGATAGAATGTCAAATTATTTTCATAACTTACCCGCAGGAATTATGAATTGGTACATAATTTGATAGTTTTATCATAAAGTATAATTTTGGATAGAAAAATAAATTATTTTATGCACATAAAGAATGTTGTTGTGTATGTAATTTGAAAATTCTATCGTAAAGTTTAAATAAATCTTATTGCATAAAAATTTAGCCCGCAGGTAGTTTTTATGTTATAAGATTTATTTGTGGTATGTTTACGTTGTTAATCGGTAATACATACAATTTAGATAATATATATGCCTCAATTTTTGACATGAACTTTTGGTTTTTCAGCTTCTCAACCTGCTAATTTTTCTGATATTCGATGTGACATTCCCGAGCTCAAAGGAGATAACTATAAGGTGTGGAAGGAAAGGATTCTCCTCCATTTGGGGTGGATGGACATAGACTATGCTATTAGGAAAGACGAACCACCTGCAGTTACTGAAGAAAGTACTCCAGCTGCAGTTGCACTATATGAGCGGTGGGAGAGATCCAACCGGCTCAGTGTGATGTTCATTAAGACTAAGGTTACAGCTGGTATTCGTGGTTCTGTCGATCAGCATGAGAATGTCCGTGATTTGCTAAAAGCCATTGACGATCAGTTCGTCACTTCAGAAAAGGCTTTAGCAAGTACCTTGATTATGAAATTTTCTTCCTACCGACTCACCAGTGTGAAAGGTGTGCGCGAACATATAATGAAAATGCGCGACATTTCAGCTCAACTTAAGAAACTTGAGGTTGATATGTCTGAGTCCTTCCTGGTGCACTACATTCTGAACTCTCTTCCAGCTGAGTATGGGCCTTTTAAAATTTCATATAATACACATAAAGACAAATGGTCAATCAATGAATTGATGACCATGTGTGTTCAAGAAGAAGAAAGGCTTGTGATGGAACAGGGTGAGAGTGCATTGCTGACAACCACTCGCGGGAAGAACAAAGCTATCAAAACTAACAAGGCTCAAGCAAATCAAAAGGGTAAATTCAAAATACCACCTCAAGGTGATATTAAGAAGGAGGACAAGTGTTTTTTCTGTAAAAAGGGAGGACACATGAAGAAGCAATGCCCTAGATTTAAGGAATGGCTTGAGAAGAAAGGTAATTTATTTTCATTTGTTTGTTATGAATCTAATATGACTAACGTTAATATTAATACTTGGTGGATTGATTCTGGATCTACAATACATATAACCAATTCCTTACAGGGTATGCAAAGCCTAAGGAAGCCAGTGGGAAGTGAGCAGACTGTCCTATCAGGAAGCAGGATGGGCTCACATGTGGAAGCTATTGGAACTTGCATTTTAATTTTGAATAATGGTTTTATTTTGAAATTAGAAAGGACCTTTTATGTACCAAGTTTCTCACGAAACTTGATTTCAGTTTCAAGACTTGTACCTTTTGGATATTCCTTTAATTTTAAAGACACGTCATTTGAATTATTTTATAATTCAGAATGTGTTGGGAATGGTATATTGTCTGATGGTCTTTATCGTATTAATTTACAAAACGAATCCATTTATAGTTCAATGCATGTTCAAACTGGCATTAAGCGGTGTAATATTAACGAAAATTCTTCTATATTATGGCATCGGAGATTAGGACATATCTCCATAGAGAGAATTAAAAGGCTAGTAAAAGATGGGGTACTTAATACTCTAGATTTTACTGACTTTAAAACTTGTGTTGACTGCATTAAGGGAAAGCAGACCAACATTTCTAAGAAAGGTGCCAATAGAAGTTCAAGCATATTAGAAATAATTCATACAGACATATGTTGTCCAGATATGGATGCATATGGTCAGAAATATTTTATCACCTTCATAGATGATTATTCACGATATATGAATATTTATTTGCTTCATAATAAAAACGAAGCATTGGATGCCTTTAAAGCCTTTAAGGCTGAAGTTGAGAACCAATGTGGAAAGCAAATAAAAGTTGTGAGATCTGATCGGGGTGGTGAATATTATGGTAGATACACTGAAAATGGACAAGCACCTGGTCCATTTGCTAAGTTTCTTCAAGAACATGGGATTGTTGCCCAATATACCATGCCCGGTTCTCCGAACCAAAACGGTGTTGCAGAAAGAAGAAATCGAACTTTATTGGACATGGTGCGGAGTATGCTTAGCAACTCTAATCTTCCTAAATCCTTGTGGAATGAAGCACTAAAGACGGCTGTGTATATTCTCAACCGGGTTCCTTCCAAGGCTGTCCCAAAGACACCTTTTGAATTATTTAAAGGCTGGAAACCGAGTTTGCGACATATGCGCGTTTGGGGATGTCCGTCTGAGGTGAGGATTTATAACCCACAAGAGAAGAAACTTGACCCGAGGACCATTAGTGGGTATTTCATTGGATATGCCGAAAGGTCTAAAGGCTATAGATTTTATTGTCCATCTCACACAACTAGGATTGTGGAGTCAAGAAATGCAAAGTTTCTTGAAGATCACTTGACTAGTGGGAGTGATCACATCAGGAACATAGTTTCTGTGCAAGATCATATAGACTCTCAACCTTCAGTTTCAGGTGATAGATTGGTTGTTGTTCACAATACCCCTCAAGTTCAAATGGATGTTGATCAACCACCAATCATTGAGATTCCACAACATAATGATGTTCCAGTAGATCAAATTGATCATCAAATGCATGAAAATGATGAACAATTAGTTGAACAACATGATCCACAAGAAAATGTTGGTCCAACATTAAGAAGGTCTACTAGGACAAAGAAATCAGCTATTCCTAGTGATTATATTGCGTATCTACAAGAATCTGACTATAACGTTGGAGCTGAAAATGATCCTGAAAACTTTTCACAAGCCATGAGTTGCAAAGAGTCAAATTTATGGTATGATGCCATGAAAGATGAAATGAATTCCATGAAAAACAACAATGTTTGGGATCTTGTAGAGTTACCTAATGGGATGAAGGCCATTGGTTGTAAATGGGTATTTAAAACCAAAAGGGATTCATTAGGTAACATTGAGAGATACAAGGCTAGACTCGTTGCTAAGGGATTTACTCAGAAGGAGGGAATTGATTACACAGAGACTTTTTCTCCTGTATCAAAGAAAGATTCTCTCCGTGTCATCTTGGCATTAGTTGCACATTTTGACCTTGAGTTGCACCAAATGGATGTGAAAACAACCTTTCTTAATGGTGATTTAGAGGAGGAGGTTTATATGAAACAACCTGAAGGTTTCTTCTCTAATGATGGTGAGCACTTGGTTTGCAAGCTTAAGAAATCCATATATGGTTTGAAACAAGCATCCCGTCAATGGTATCTTAAATTTCATGGGATAATTTCTTCATTTGGATTTGTTGAAAATCCTATGGATCAATGCATATACCAGAAGGTCAGTGGGAGTAAAACTTGTTTTCTTATTTTGTATGTGGATGATATTTTACTTGCTTCTAATGACAATGGTTTGCTACATGAGGTGAAACAGTTCCTCTCTAAAAATTTTGATATGAAGGATATGGGTGAGGCATCTTATGTTATTGGCATCAAGATCCATAGAGATAGACATCGAGGAGTTCTAGGTCTATCACAAGAAACCTATATCAACAAAGTTTTAGAGAGATTTCGGATGCAAAACTGTTCACCTAGTGTTGCTCCCATTGTGAAGGGTGATAAATTTAATTTGAACCAATGCCCTAAGAATGATTTTGAGCGGGAACAAATGAAAAACATTCCTTATGCTTCTGTTGTTGGAAGTCTAATGTATGCTCAAGTATGCACAAGACCCGACATTGCATTTGCTGTTGGAATCTTAGGAAGATATCAGAGTAATCCAGGTATGGACCACTGGAAAGCTGCAAAGAAGGTTTTGAGATACCTTCAAGGAACAAAAGACAACATGCTTATGTATAGGCAGACGGACAATCTAGATGTGATCGGCTATTCAGATTCTGACCTTGCAGGTTGTGTTGATTCTCGAAAATCAACATCACGATACATTTTTATGATGGCCGGTGGAGCTATTTCATGGAGAAGTGCTAAACAAACTTTGATTGCTACTTCTACTATGGAGGCTGAGTTTGTCTCCTGTTTTGAGGCAACTTCTCACGGTGTATGGCTTAAGAGTTTTATTTCTGGGCTTAGAATCATGGATTCTATCTCTAGACCTTTGAAAATTTTCTGCGATAATTCAGCTGCTGTTTTTATGGCTAAGAACAACAAAAGTGGAAGTCGAAGTAAATACATCGACATTAAGTACTTAGCCATTAGAGAAAGAGTTAAAGATAAAGTAGTGGTCATTGAGCACATTAGCACTGATTTAATGATCGCTGATCCCTTGACTAAGGGCATGCCACCACTAAAATTCAAGGATCATGTAGAAAATATGGGACTCGGTTCCTCTTTATGATTGTATACATTCAGTTTATAAATAAATAAAAAAACTCTTATGTTGTGATGTTTTCTCATATTCATGCGCACTATAGTTTTTGAGAAAATATATTTCATTTGGACCAAAAATAAATATATAATTTATTCATTAAGTTTGATTACCACATTAAGTATATACTTGAGAAACTAAACATGTTGTAATACATAGATGAAAATACTCGCTTTTAGAGGAACTATCGCTATGATTCATGTGTTTATTTCTTAAGGAAGATATATGATGACTCAATTTAGGTCAACAATTAAAATCCTATGGATCAAGTGGGAGAATGTAAGAAAATATAACGGTTTTCACATTATTATTAGTAAAAACCCATTAAGTGGTCCATTGGTTTTTTATGAGTCATGATAAGGAAGGTCTCAATTTTTAATGGTCATTATCAATTTTTAATGGTCATTATTTGGGTGGTAATGACTCATGATTTCTTGATGGTAGAATCAAGCATATAAAGTGGTCTTTGGTCCCTAAGCTCTCTCAATTCACTATTCAGAAAATATACACCATCTATATTGTTGAGAGTAAGAGCTTGGAAGACTAAAAGAGCAATTCACTCACAACTCTATTGTAACAATGGCTGGAGGTAATTGCTAATCTCTATTTTTCCGCATTTGGTTTATTGATCTTGTTCTTTATTTGTTATCAGGAACATAGGATCAATTGTATTAATCTATCAAGCTACTCATAGATATAACAATCATAACAAAAGAGTTAGTTTCGATATATTGAACCCTAAATAGACGTATTTATGAATTGATCTTAAGTAACAAATGGGTACTAACCCTAATTTTTGGAACTAGAACTGAGATGATTATTCAATTAAGTAGTTAATTTAGACATGTTGAACTTTTGATTTTAAAATTAACGAACTTTCATGCTTTCAATAATTTCAAACTCGTCTATGACATTAGAGTGTTATTATTTATTGGATTTAGAGTCAGAACACTGGTCTTAACTATTTTTGTGTTAATTACTAAATAGTGATAAGGAACGGATTCAAAGCAACCTTATCGTTTTTCTTATCCCCTCCAAATTTACCAATCCGGACAAAGAAAAATACAGTTTTTTCTTGCTTTTCGGATAAATAAATCAAAAATAAAATAATATGTTTCCCTTCTGAAAGATAAATTCGAACAAAAGAATATTTTTTAACCCTACAACACTACATGGAGTAAGTGTTGTAAAACCCTGGATAAAGTAAAAAAATATTAGAACTTTGATCCAGTTCTATTTTTCTATAAGACTATTACATTAATCTTTGATACTTTTCTTCATTGCATCACTTGCCACCATTTTTCTTTGTATTTTGATAACATTAAGTGTTTACATCATCAGGTCCTCCCTATAACGGAGTATTTCTGAAGGCGAATGAGGATTTACAAAGGATGCGAGAAGTATATCTCTAATTGGAATTGTAATTTTTTCTTTTTTTTAACTGAATTGGGAATGTTTGTGATATCCAACAAAGGAGCCCCTATTATAAACAACCATATGATAATCTTTTAGCATTTATTAAGAATCAGATTTTGAAGCTTAATGGTGTAGTACCTATTCAAGGCAAAAACCTCATAAATTATCAACTATGTTGGATTCTTATAAAACCTATGTGAAAATGAATGTGGCCCGTGCCAAGTCATTAGTACTCTACCGGTCGATATTCGTAGGGATGACAATGGGTAGGGTACTATAGTACTCATCCTCATACCTGTAGTTTGAAAAAATACTCATATCCATCATCATACCTGTGTGGGTAACAATCTTTGTGTCCGTGTCCATACCCTATAGATATCTATAAGTACCCATATTCGTTACCCGCACTTTTGTTAAAAATAAATCGATCAATTCTAAAATATCATATCATTTAAATAAAATTAAACAATTCCAAAGATTGTAAAGTTGAATATTCAAAATTATAAACGAAATTATTACTAATCTCGTGCTAAAATTCATATCTCTGTTGACATATTCACATTATATTTGCTTATAAATAAACATTTTTTTTTTTACTGAAATAAACATATTTATTAAAAATATGTAATAATTCAATAGTGTTGTATTTTTTTAAAATTGATATACATATATTATTTGAAGATATAGGATTCAACTCTAACTAGTTACTTCTTAATTTAGTTATTGATGTGTTTTTTTTTTTTTTTTTTTAGAGATTGAGATAAATGAAGACGATATTGTTCACGATCTCATACCGTGTAAGTCCTATTTAATGAGATCTTTTTTATAAGAAACAAAAGTGAAAATATTTTTGGTTATAAGAAACTTTGATCAATTTTTAAATACATTAGATGTTTAATTTCATTTGTACTCTTATTTATTATAATTAAAAATAAGTAAGTTAGTATCAATTACTCACCAAAAAAAAAAAATAAAAAAAAAAATAAGTAAGTTAGTGAAATTAAGAGTTATTAAATAGTTGTATTCATGGAATAAATTTAATTATAAGAATGTTAAATGAAAATAACTATTTTGATTAAAAAAAGATGAAAATAATTATTTACAATGTGTTTGTTTGGTCTTAGTAATTTATGTACTTTATTTCTTATAAAATTGACAGAAGAAAGTTAATTTGGTTGTGGGCAGTAAATATATACTTTTGTTCTATATTTTCTTTATGTTTGTAAATGTGATATGAGGGAAACCAAAAAACAATTTATTTCACAATTTTCCTCCTCCGCCTGATAGAGTTTGGCCTAATTTTGTTTCCTCTTCTTTTTACTTAAAAGTAAAAAGCAAGGCTAAACAACAATTTCTAAAAACTATAGTAAAAAAAAATAGTCTCTATATTTTAGAAAAAATAATAATATACGGAGTATTATCAAATATATCTTTTCACCTTATTATAATAAAAAACAACAACTTTTAACTTTTTTTTTTTAAAAAATATAAGATTTACCAAACAATTTTAACTTTAGTTAAACAACTATTATTTCTAGCTTTATGATTAAAAGAGCTTCTACACCTGAAAAAAGCAAGGCCAAACAGGCCCTAAGTTACAACATAACTAAGAAACCGCAAAATAGTGAAATACAATCGCTAAAGCTCTTACAATTGTAAAAAAAAAAAAAAAAAAAAAAAACTAAAGCTCTTACAAACTATAAAAAATTCTCTTAACCTAATATGAGAAGGAAGTTTCATTGTTTTATTTTTGAACACAAAATATAATTACTATATAGTTTTCATTCTCTCTTCAATCTCAATAATCTTAATCTACAAAACTCACAAGTTAACCTACGCGTGCACAAAAATCTAAGTGCGACAATTGATCAACATTACTAACGAAGTTTGTCCGGTTAATAATGAGTCATATTCCACAAAGATGTAAGTTCAACTCCAATTATCGGCATAAGATCTTCGTCGAAAGATAATCTTTAAATATATTTATCAGCGCTACTTCAACCATTAGACATGCCCTGGGGTGAGCTAGCAACCGAGATCCACCTCACATGAACTGTCTTATAGAGAAATCCACGTCACAATTTATGTCACTAAAAAAATCAAAATCTATTGGGGAATTGACAACTGAATTTGGGCCTGAAATCAACTCACTTGGGCTTAATTCAATGCTGTCCAAATCCAATAGTGACTCACTTGGGCTTAGTTCAATGTTGTCCAAATCCAAAAGTGACAAGCAGAAATTATTTGATTCTGAGAATATATTGTTATTCTCATTTTCCATGAAATTGTTTTTAATCATGGTCTCTAAAAACATGTTATCCTCATTTTCAGATCCTATTGATGGAGAGGAAAAATTGAATGATGGGAATATTTCCTCTTTGTTGTCAAAAGAAAAAGTTTTCTCTTGAGATGGTTGAATTTTCTCTTCTTGTGGTTGAATTTTTTGATTGGGTTGTGATTTATTTTGTCCAAATTTCAACTTTTTTGATGGGTTTGCCTTGTTCAAATTACTAGTTTGGGTGCATGTGTGTCTTCCTTTGTAGGTTATCTCATATACCATTGAATCTTCTTCTGATTTTTGCACTTGTTTAGTAGCTAGACAACCTTGTGAATTTCTATGTGTGCATCTATAATATCCCCTGCATTGCAAATCACTATTTGTTAGATAATAGGAAAATAAATGAGAAAGAAAAAAAAAAATACAAATGAGAAACTGCAAAAGCTAATCTTTCGAGCCTTGTAGTACCTAAATGAGTGACAAACTCTCTTTAAGAGTTTTAAAGTTGCTATATGCCCAAGTTAGGGATTAAACTTAAGACCTTGGTTAAGTTAGAAGAGATATGCGTCATCTCATATAAACGCACATCGATAATTTATATGTTTTTAAGATAGGGTCATGTTAAGCAGTGCACCCGGTGCACTTGTTAAACATATCAAAAATAGAAATAAAACATAAAGTTAATGTTGATAAAAATAATTTTTTACACTTTCAATGCATTGAATGCACGAATTTCAAGAAATAATTTACTTATTTATGTGTTTAACTAGTGCATCGAGTGCACTATTTAACAAACATATATTCCACAAAAATATGATTTCATCTAACATGGTACATCAACTTGATTTTATTTAAGGAAAAAAAGAAAAAGAACATCAACTTGATTGTCACAAAAAATAGTACATCAACTTGATACAATTGTTAAATTTTTTGAATGTCCTTTCTTCTTTAGGACAGCGCACGGATCCTTAGTAATAATAACACATTATTGCACCTACCAGAATTGAACCTTTCTAACTTTGTTCATCCTTTTAAAAACTTTTTGTCTTCTTTTTTTTTTTGGTACATAAAGCATTTTGTTTTTTATCTATTATATATTTGATTTCCTACCCCCAACTTACTTTTAAGATGATTAGTTGGTTGGCCAATGATATTTTAGTGAGAACATAGGGCTACCTTAAGGCCACTTGCAAAAATAAAAACTAGTCCTACATAAAAAAAATCTAGATAGATAAAATAAAACTTTTCTTATCATAAAAACCACATGGAAAACATTACAATTATCCCTTTTAAAAATAGACACCTCAATTAATTGTATGTTTTGATTGGCGATAAATTTGGCATAATTAGGTAAACTTTCACTCAATAAATACTACATTTTAAAAGGGATAGTTCACAAAAAAAAAAATACTACATTTTAAAACTCTGATATATAGTCATTGTAATTTTGTCAAAATTTACTGTCAATTCAAATATCCTCGAAACTTTGATGATTCCGTGAACTATCATGAATTTTTGACAAATACTACATTTTAAAACTCTGATAAATAGATCGTAATTTTGTCAAAATTTACTGTCAATCTAAATATCCTCGAAACATATTTGCACAAAAATAAAAGATAGAAAAGAGATTGTTACCTTGGAAACTTGGCTCCATGAATATCCTTTTGTCCATACTTTCTCCAGCTATAACCATCCTCCACAGTCCCTTCAGGTGCTGTTCCTAAATACACCTTAACTTGTTCTGTCCACTTAGGGTTGGTTTTTCTACATACCACAAATTCAAAAAATCACTTAATGAAAATTATGAAATTATTAACTTTAAAATTTACTCCTAAGGTCAAAAGGAATAAATAATTTTTTTAACTTAAGCCAATACCTTTTCTTTGAAACATGTTTGTGCTTGAAACCTGAATCTTGGACCTCACTTTTGGGACTTCCATTTGAACAATGAGAATCCATCATGTTAACATTGTTTGTCTTAATTTTTCCAACATTACCCTTCACCATTGTTATTGCTTTCTCAATGGACAAAATTATTTTGTCAATTAAGACTCCATTAGCTACATGTGATGATGATGATGATGATGATGTTGAAGATGATGATGGTGATGATGATGGAGAGATTTGATCATAAAGCTTCTTTGTTAGCTCCTCTCCTTGCATTAATTCACCAATGACTCCAATTTCTTCACACTTATTATTTTCTCCCATTTTATGAAAATAAATACACAAAGAAAGTGTTACCCTTTGTTGAAGCTAAGACCAATATATAGTGTTGATCAATTGCAAAAGAACAAAAGATTTACACACTATGCTACAAGTACATGAAAAACAAGGATTTTGGAATTTGTTGGTAAAATAGGACAAGTGGTTAACCTAATGAAATGCCAAATGGATAACTAAAAAAAGTAGATTTTTTTTTTTAGGAAATTGGAGTGTGATTGTTGAGGATGTGTTGATTAGAGGTGAAGATATAAGGCATGTAAGATAGAGTGTGAAAATAGAAAGTTGTATGCTCAAAAATGAAGGTGAGAGGAAGGTGGTATTTATTATGAAGAAAAGAGAAGGAAAAGAGGATGATTAATGTTTTTTCTACAATATGTGGGTCCCTTTTTCTTTAGCCTAAAAGACTATAGTATATTCATATTAATTTCTTGTGTTAGAAATTGAAAAAGTGAAGAATTCATGAAAATTTATTTTGAAATGGGAAGAATCCATGAAATTGATGATGGAATTATTGAATTTTCTAGTTTGAAAATTTAGAAATAATCAATTTTTTGTGTTTGGCCCATTGAATGGGTCAATAAAAGTGGTAAAAGAGGACACATAGTGTTATGTTCTACCATATGAGGGGAGTGAGAAACAACGCGGAAGAAGAGTTGAAAATTCTTGGTTGCATCTCATATATCATATTCATATTATATATTATATATAAAAAAATCCAATATTTGATCTCCCCCCAAACTTTTTGGTTGTGATAATAATTATGATTTTGAATGAATGAGACTAAAAGACAAGGAAAGTGACGAGAATAAGCAACACATTGCTTACGTTGATGTTGATAGTTATAAAAATTTGAAGTAACTAATTAACAAGGCAAAAGTGGGGAGTTATGAGTTCTAGAATTAACTAATATATTCAATAATGTCTTGATCATATTATATTTTGAATATTTAAAAAGCCTCGAGGCATTAAAGTAGTTAGCAAATGTAGTTGACAAATGTATTTATATATTTCTATTGATTAGCATATGAAAAAAATAAATTATTCAAAACGATAAAATTTTGGATGGACACAACAATTTTGTCATACAATTTGTATATACGTATATTATTAAGAATTTATATTGAATGGGATAATTTGAAGATAAGTTCGTAAGTAGGAGTAATTTACTTATAAATCAATTTTTGTAGATTAAGTTAGGCCAATTCAAAATTTTAAGATAATATTAAAATGTCATTCAAGATCCGTTGTCACTTGCTAATAGATTTTGGCTATTATGTCATTCACCATTTATATTTTGGCGCACAAAATTCAATAGTGTTGTGTCTGAGAGTGTGTTAAAAGTCTCACATTAAACGAGAGATGATCTGAAGATGCGTTATAAATTAAGTTAAGCATGTTGGATCATTAATCCAACATTGACCTTATATGTGAATAATTTATAATTATGTATTGTAGACTATCACTTAAGTTGTCAACACAATTATCTCCAATGTTTCTTTATCTGGCAATTTATCTAAAAAAGCTTCTTTCATTTCTATGCAGGAATTCGTCATTTTGAAAGTTTTTAATGTCAATGTTCATCATCCCAATGCACCTCCTCCGCTTTATAATTGGGTTAAATGCAACACAGATGGTTCAGCGCTGGGTAACCCCGGTATTGCTTCTTGTGGGGGTCTTTTTAGAGACTATACTGCTACTTTTCTTGGAGGTTTTTCTATTAATATTGGAAATTCTTACGCCCTCCATGCTGAGCTTATAGGTGTTATGAATGCAATTGAGATCGCTCATTCAAAAGGGTGGAATTATCTTTGGCTTGAATCCGATTCACAATTGGTTAATTTAGCTTTTAAGTCATCCTTCATTGTCCCTTGGAAGCTCCGTAATAGATGGTTCAATTGCTTGGAGTTGACTAAAATCATGCATTTTAGAGTGACTCACATTTATCGAGAAGGGAACTGTTGTGCAGATAAAATGACTGCTTTAGGCATCAATGTTGATGGTTTTTATTGGTGGGATAATGTTCCACCTAGTGTTAAAGGAGATTATATTAGTAATTTAATGGGTCTTCCGTCTTTTAGATTTCATTAAATCCATTGCACTCTTTTTCCCTTATCCTTGGTTTTATCCCTTGGGGTTTTCTAGGAAAGGTTTTTAATGAGGCAGTGACAGGTTCCTTGGGTTTTGGTCTAGTCCCCCCTAGTTTGTCTCTTTTTTCTTTCTTTTTAATAAATTTATTAGGGTGCTGCAAATAATAGGTGATGATTATGGGGTGCTAACATAGTTGGGATGTCATAGTTATCATGTGATGCCTGTGCACGCTAATGTTTTATAAAAAAAAAAAGACTATCACTTAACTTCAGCCCAATTAAAAATGATCTATTGAGGTTTGGCTAAAGTGGGATTATGAGTATCTAATAGGGTGTGTTCTTTAATCTGTAGAAACTAATGGGTAATTCTATTTAATTTAGTGATGGGTTCAAATCAAAATATCAATAGTTAACCCTAATTTGGATTCTCCAAATAAATAGGTTATGGTCCCCAGGTCACACACGATTTCTAGTACTCTTTGTCGACATCGCATTATCACAAAGTTACAACGAGAATAAATAAAAGGTTCTCTCATAAAGAGTGATGTTGATTTGGAAGACCAAACAACAACACTATTCAATCTTCATGAATTCAGGTACGCTTCCGTTTTTTATTATATTATTTCTTGATGATTAACATTAACATGATTGATTCTAGGGTGTAAAGAATTAACTTTAGTTCTGTTTTTTTTTTTATCAAGTAGCATGCTGGCTAAAAAATCCACCTTAAAGGTGACTAAGTGGAGTGTCCGAGGTTCGAATACCCCGGCTCATGCACATATAGTGCGATAATTTTGCCAACTGAGCTAAGCTCACGAGGACGAATTAACTTTAATTTTTTTTTGTTACAAGTCTGTTATGCAATATCTATTTTAATTTGTTAAAAGTCAAAGTATTACTTATTTCAATGCAAATATTTCACTTTTGGATTTCTTAACGTAGTGTCTTGAATGCACATGTTAGCAAGACTCTTTAATATATCACTTCCTACCCAAAATTTTTTTTTTTTTTACAATGGAGCCAAAATGAAAATTGAATGTAGAATCTTATACATTCTATCCAAATCCCTTACCACTAGGTCAAAACTAGTGTCTTTATCGATAATTTTTTAAACAATATTCCAATAATACTTATTTTATAAATTCAACAAAATGCATTTATATAAAAATTACCGTACAAGATGTGTTGCAAATAGAAAGAAACAAAAGTCATCAACAACCAAAATAAGAACAAAATCTTGCAAGTACCGGAGCTAGCCCAAGCAAACAAAACAAAAATCAAACCCCACAAAAATTCCTAAACACTCATTAGGAATTGTACATTGGAATATAATTTATTTATTTTTTAATCAAGGAAACTTTTTATTAATTCAAAAAACAAATCTTTACAAGGTGATCACCTGATCCAACCATCTAAACAGGACAACCAAAACCAAGAGAGAAAATTAAACTAGATAAGCAACTGAGCAATGTGCTCCCTAAGCTTAGGACTTCTCCAGCCTCTATACACTATAGTATTGATAATCTCTTCCTCTATTTTTGTATTATGTACTCTATTGCCAAAGCAAACATCATTCCTATAATTCCATAAGTAGTAAACTGTTTCGGCAGCTGCACTTTTTAGAAGTTGAGCCCTCCACCCTTTCCCTTTACTAAGTCTTGTGATCCACCTCAATTCATCATTCCATTTCATAGGGATATGATCTATCTGCAGCCATCTAAGGACCCTTTGCCAAATAACCTTCAACTCGTCGCAACCAAAGAGCAAGTGATTAATAGTTTCCTCCCGGTGACAGAAGCAACAATGCACATCAACTATCAAACCGAATTTATGGAGCCTATCTTTTGTTGCCAATCTGCAATGACATGCCAGCCAGAAAATAAACAAAGCTCTAGGACGAGCCATGTTTTGAAACAGAGTTTGTCTCCAATATACAACAGGATATTCCTCCTTCAATAAAAGATAAACTTTCTTTTGGATAGTCTTACCCGTCATGTTGAGCCAACCTGGTATCTGTAGGAGAGACTCCCTTTGTTTAAGGATTGCCTTAAGAATCCAAGAACATGTCTGCTTCACAGGCATATTCATCAATTCGTCCTGTTTAATATGATAGCTATGGATCCAAAAGAGATAAAATAATTATTTATCGTTAACGTGTGACCTTGTGTTTTGAATAAAATAAATTTTTTACTTCTAAAGAGATAAAATGTAAATTTTTTATACAAAATTATTATTTATAGTACACTAACAAGTGCCTTTAGAGCACATATATATTAATTTTTCCCTAATTCATATGCGGACACAATCATTATATAGAAAAGTACATATTATTTAATTATTTAAATGATACACATTATTTAATTATTTTTTTAAGTATGTGTGTTTTATAATTTTAGGTTTGTCCTTATTAAATGGGAGCAGTGTTATTAGGTGGCGCCTTATTCAAGAGATACGTCGATTATTAGCTTTGGATTGGGAAATCAAAGTGTGTCATTCCTATCTTGAAGCAAATGTTTTTGCGGATGCACTTGTGAACATGGGTTGTGAGCATGGTCCGGAACTTAGGTTGTACGATCTTTGTCCTCCTAGATTGAGCTCGTTGTTACTAGCTTATGTAATGGGGATTGCAACCCTAGAATTTAGTTCTCTCCTTTTTTGGGCTTAGACCCCTGTAACCAAAAAATAAATAGATAAATCAATTTAAGAGTATTTATTAATTTTATGTCAATGGAATAGAAACACAAGCAAACATACTAATATACTACCAAAACCACTGGTCTCTATACCGTTGTTTGTTTTATTCTTTTGTGACGGCTAAAGTACAATCAATTTGCTCAATATACTAGTACTATATACAAGTTCAGTTTGCTCAAGTGGTGAAGATGAAAGGACAGAATTAAATGCCATTTTATGTCGATTCAATTTCTTCTAAAAATGGCATTAGTTAAACACTTCCTTCATGTTGACTCCCCGTCTCTACACATCAATCAGCCTATCTTTCATTTGCACTCGCGCGGACTGGCTTGTCGGACAAGAGCCTCCCTACGAGACACAAATTGAGATCATCGAGCTCTTTTTACTTGTTGTCTTCCTCGAGCTCAATCCCATCAACACCATCTCCTTCGTTTAACATGGTGATTGAGTAGAACGGCGGAAACCTGTAAATAAATTGGATCGAAAGATCTCTCGTGTGGCGGGAGAGAGATTAAACGCACTCTCAGTGATATGGAGATTAAACAAATCCCTAGTGGAAAAAAAAAATCCTATTATGTTGGAGTAGTTCTTAAAAATAATATTTTTAATCCTCTTGTTTTTTTTTTTTTTATAATTTGTTTTTCAAGATGTGAGTTGTTGGAGTTTTATCTCCTATTTTACCAATCCATCATTTTTTTCGAATGGCAATACAAAGAGGTTACAAAGCACAAGAGAGAAACAATACAAAGAGGAGAGCTATAAGTATATACTTACAAAATTATGAGAAGAAAAAACAAAAACAGATAGCTACAAATATAACATAGGCGCAACCATAAAACACCAATCCACACAAATCATGAACTAACCATCTAGTAAGAGAGAAAATAAAAGGACAAGAGAAGAAGTAATTAAGAGGAGTAACCCACCCACCGAGCAGAGACATCCGCACCTAGCACCAACACCCCACCAATTTGTATCGGCTCTAGCACATGACAAGTTGTTCCTCTCACTCATAGAAAAAGCAGGTTTACAATGTTTTTGGCTAAAAATCACTTTTAAGATAAAAGTTTCATCTTCTCAACCAAAATAGTTCCCCTCGTAAAAATTAGATCGCGCAATTGATGTGAGATTTCTTAACACATCCCCTCGCGCCAAACGTTATGGGCTTAAGGCACGGATATGAATGGTGGATGGTCCGATCATAACTTGATAGCAAGCGGCCCAACAGATCGTGGATGAGGCTCTAATACCATCTTAAAATTAAGTATTAGGCATAACACATTCTTACAAAATCAGCTTGTAATGTGAGGATTGCCTCTAGTTTATAAACGCATGTTCATGTCATCTCGCAATCGATGTGAGACTTCTTAATATATAGTAACCGTAAATATGAACTTTTGTTAGGTGATACAGAACGAATCAGAATTTGATTTTTTTTTTTAATTAAAAAATTGGGTTCCTAAAGGAAGAGGGTCTCAATAATTCAAAGTTTGACCGTGAGATAAGTAAATTCTAGCTAAAAATTATTGATATGGAGATTAAACAAATCCCTAGTGTGTCAAATTAAATTACTCTACTTCGAGGGCAGAGAATACTCCTAAGAAGAAGATAAAAAGAAAAGACTAATTTCTCATTTTGCATAATGATTGAATTAGTCGATACAAAGTTTATATATGAATTTCTATAACAAATTACTAGTAACCAAATAATAATAAAATGCTAACAAACTTATTCTAGAAGGTGGATTTGGGCTTGACACTAATTTGGGACTCTATGATCATAACATGTCACTAGCGTCACCCAAAAACCGAAGCTACTAGCGTCTGCCTCATATACGTGTCACTAGCTTCCGCTTAGCATCTAACGGGACGGACGCCAAATAGCGTCTGCGGGACGCAACTGTCTAGCTTCGGGCATTTAAGTTTCTGCCACGATGTAGAAGCTAAGCTGACGCTAAGTACCTCGTAGCGTCCGTTTTTTGCCATTTAGCGTCTCTTTTTGGCCGACGCTCCAGAGCAGTTTTCTTGTAGTGATCTTTGAAACAAATGTTTTTACGTGGGAAACAATTTATGGTTTCGAAAGGCTAAACATCTCTGAAAGAAATGTTTTTACGTGGGAGTATAACATTTCTAAAGAATAATTCGCCAATTTCTAACAATATATAATATACCCCAACTTCTTATATACAAAAGTAAATAAATAAATAATGGTAGGGCCAAGTACTCTTTCAGGTTATCTCGCAATTGATGTGAGATTTCTTAACACATCCCCTCGCGCCAAACGTTATGGGCTTAAGGCACGGATATGAATGGTGGATGGTCCGATCAGAACTTGATAGCAAGCGGCCCAACAGATCGTGGATGAGGCTCTAATACCATCTTAAAATTAAGTATTAGGCATAACACATTCTTACAAAATCAGCTTGTAATGTGAGGATTGCCTCTAGTTTATAAACGCATGTTCATGTCATCTCGCAATCGATGTGAGACTTCTTAATATATAGTAACCGTAAATATGAACTTTTGTTAGGTGATACAAAACGAATCAGAATTTGATTTTTTTTTTTAATTAAAAAATTGGGTTCCTAAAGGAAGAGGGTCTCAATAATTCAAAGTTTGACCGTGAGATAAGTAAATTCTAGCTAAAAATTATTGATTTTAATCTTGGACTAGATCAAAAGAAGAAGTGTATTTTTTGGGATCGATCATAGTGGACAAACTCACAAGACGTGAGGACCGGATGTAACCCATCATCAAGGGTGAATTGTTTGTGTTCTCTCTCTCTTTTAATTTACGCAACACCATACACACAACTCACTTTTATTTGTGTGCATTGTACATTGGAATTTAATTATTTATCGTTAACGGGTGACCTTGTGTTTTGAATAAAATAAATTTTTTACTTCTAAAAAGATAAAATGTAAATTTTTTATACAAAATTACTATTTATAGTAGACTAACAAGTGCCTTTAGAGCACATATATATTAATTTTTCCCTAATTCATATAGAAAAATACATATTATTTAATTATTTAAATAATACACATTATTTAATTATTTTTTTAAGTACGTGTGTTTTATAATTTTAGGTTTGTCCTTATTAAAGTGCAGGTTGATTCAAGTGTTGTAGCTCATAAATGGGAGCAGTGTTATTGGGTGGTGCCTTATACAAGTGTTATTAGCTTTGGATTGGGAAATCAAAATGTGTCATTCCTATCTCGAAGCAAATGTTTGTGCGGATGCACTTGCGAACATGGGTTGTGAACATGGTCCGGAACTTAGGTTGTATGATCTTTGTCCTCCTAGATTGAGCTCGTTATTACTAGCTTATGTAATGAGAATTGCAACCCCTAGAATTTAGTTCTCTCCTTTTTTAGGCTTAGAACCCTGTAACCAAAAAATAAATAAATAGATCAATTTTAGAGTATTTATTAATTTTATGTCAATGGAATAGAAACACAAGCAAACATCATACTACTATACTACCAAAACCACTGGCCTCTATACCGTTGTTTGTTTTATTCTTTTGTGACGGCTAAAGTACAATCAATATACTAGTACTATATACAAGTTCAGTTTGCTCAAGTGGTGAAAATGAAAGGACAGAATTAAATGCCATTTTATGTCAATTCAATTTCTTCTAAAAATGGCATTAGTTAAACACTTCCTTCATGTTGACTCCCCTGCTTGGTCTCTACACATCAATCAGCCTATCTTTCATTTGCACTCGCGCGGACTGGCTTGTCGGACAAGAGCCTCCCTACGAGACACAAATTGAGATCATCGAGCTCTTCTTACTCATTGTCTTCCTCGAGCTCAATGCCATCAACACTATCTCCTTCGTTTAACATGGTGATTGAGTAGAACGGCGGAAACCTGTAAAGAAATTGGATCGAAAGAACTCTCGTGTGGCCGGAGAAAGATTAAACGCACTCTCAGTGATATGGAGATTAAACAAAACCCTAGTGGAAAAAAAAATCCTATCATGTTGGAGTAGTTCTTAAAAATAATATTTTTAATACTCTTGTTTTTTTTTTTTTTATAATTTGTTTTCCAAGATGTGAGTTGTTGGAGTTTTATTTCCTATTTTACCAATCCATCATTTTTTTCGAATGGCAATACAAAGAGGTTACAAAGCACAAGAGAGAAACAATACAAAGAGGAGAGCTATAAGTATATACTTACAAAATTATGAGAAGAAAAAACAAAAACGGATAGCTACAAATAAAACATAGGCGCAACCATAAAACACCAATCCACTCAAATCATGAACCAACCATCTAGTAAGAAAATAAAAGGACAAGGGAAGAAGTAAGAGGAGTAACCCACCCACCGAGCAGAGAGATCCGCACCTAGCACCAACACCCCACCAATTTCTATCGGCTCTAGCACATGACAAGTTGTGCCTCTCACTCAGAAAAAGCAGGCTTACAATGTTTTTGGCTAAAAATCACTTCTAAGATAAAAGTTTCATCTTCTCAACAAAAATAGTTCCCCTCGTAAAAATTAGATCATTTCGAGAGCAGAGAAGACTCCTAAGAAGAAGATAAAAAAAAGACTAATTTCTCATTTTGCATAATGATTGAATTAGTCGATACAAAGTTTATATATGGATTTCTAGTACAAATTACTAGTAATTAAATAATAATAATTTTTTTTTTATTTTTATTTATTTATTTTTTTTGAAAACTTGGTATCCGGCCTTAGGACCGACTAATCCAAGGGGACCAATCCCACTGCCCACTTGCGGGGGCCCCATTTAAAGCCAGAGTTTTTTTTTGCTCTGTATGGACTTAGCCCACCGAAATTGGCACCAGTGGGAATCGAACCTGAGACCTTGAGAGGAGCATACTCCAAGGGCCCAAGCCAACACCACTCGACCAACCCCAAGTGGGTTAATTAAATAATAATAATAAAATGCTAACAAACTTATTCTAGAAGGTGGATTTGGGCTTGACACTAATTTGGGACTCTGATCATAACATGTTTCAACTTTCAAGTATCGAAAGGCTAAACATCTTTGAAACAAATGTTTTTACGTGGGAAACAATTTATGGTTTCGAAAGGCTAAACATCTCTGAAAGAAATGTTTTTACGTGGGAGTATAACATTTCTAAAGAATAATTCTCCAATTTCTAACAATATATAATATACCTCAACTTCTTATATACAAAAATAAATAAATAAATAAATAAATAATGGTAGGGCCAAGTATTCTAGTTTATTAACACATGTTTAGACTATCTCGCAATAGATGTGAGACTTTTTAACACATCCCCACGCGCCAAACGTTATGGGCTTGAGGCGCGGATATGAATGGTGGATGGTCCGATCAGAACTTGATAGCAGGCGGCCCGGCAGATCGTGGATGAGGGTCTAATACCATCTTAAAATTAAGTATTAGGCATAACACATTCTTACAAAATCAGCTTGTAATTTGAGGATTGCCTCTAGTTTATAAACGCATGTTCATGTCATCTCGCAATCGATGTGAGACTTCTTAATATATACCGAAAATATGAACTTTTTTTAATTAAAAAATTGGGTTCCTAAAGGAAGAGGGTTTCGATAATTCAACGTTTGACCGTGAGATAAGTAAATTCTAGCTAAAAATTATTCTCACCCCACGTTCTTCCATACGATTGGTTACCTTTGAAGAGCAAGAGTGACACCTTGTAAAGTCTGTAAAACTAAGGTAGATCAAACTTGTAGGGCTTGGAGGTTTTAATCTTGGACTAGATCAAAAGAAAAAGTGTATTTTTTGGGATCGATCATATTGAACAAACTCACAAGGCGTGAGGACCGGATGTAACCCAACATTAAGGGTGAATTGTTTGTGTTCTCTCTCTCTCTCTCTCTCTCTCTCTCTCTCTCTCTCTCTCTCTCTCTCTCTTTTAATTTACGCAGACACCATACACACAACTCACTTTTATTTGTGTGCATTTACTTAAGAGACCGTTCTGAGAACGTTCTCATGTTTTATCTTATCTCCTTACTAACAAGAATATTCCGAGAACAAACTAACAATTGTTCTTGAAGTTTGGTTGTTACGTTTTTGATAGATAAATTTATAAGGGTTCACAATTCAAACTCTCGTTTTTTGTGAAAGAACTTTGCTACTTCAAACCGAACCAAACCAATTAATTTGATTCGATTTTATTTTTAAAAAACACCAAAAATTGAACCAATTGAGAGTTCATCAGTTCAGACACTTTTTTGTCCAAAGCCCGATTTAAAGTGGTCTAATTATACCCTTAGCTATAAGAGTAAATATTGACATGCAACTTAATTTCTCCAATTGCATATCTGTTGTTATATTTATGTAAGATTCTCTCGTAAAATTTTACCGTCTGTTTAATAAAGTTAATTAATTAACTTCAGAATATAAGGATATCAACAATCAGATAAATTCTTAGGTATCCTCACCTAAAACATTAATAATTAGACACAATCAATCATATTATTACAACTCATTATTATATTAAATAATTACAAATATTTAATAGTGTAGTAATTAACAAAACCAAATCTCTTTAACCAAAAAAATAAATTAACAAAACAAAATCTCTGTAAATAAGGAAAGGAAAAAAAAAATACATGTGCACTTTATAATTTATTTTCACACGCTCTTTTTTTTTTCATACTAAGCTTTCTTTTTATTTTTTAATTTTTTTTACTAATTGAAACTTGTATATATATTAGTAATAAGCTACTAATTCAATTAGTTTATATTTTATTATTTTTTTTTATTTTATTCCTGTTATCTTACTTGAAAATAACTAAATACTACTATTAATTAAACATTTTTTATGGCACTTTATATTAATAAGATAATTCAACCGTTTATTTAACTACATAATACAAATTGAATTATCTAGCTTATCGGCTATAAGTTACTCCCTCACTCCCAAAATATAAGCAAAAGTTGGTCAACAAAAGTGAATGTATTTAGTCCAAATTCTTAACCAAATACTACTCCATCCCAAAATATAAGCAAAAGGAGGTCAACAAAAGTGAATGTATCTGGACTAAATTTTAAACCAAATACATCAACTTTCATTGACCAATTTTTGCTTATATTTTGGGACGGAGGGAGTACATCAAGTTTCTTTGACTCATTTTTGCTTATATTTTGGGACGGAGGGAGTACCTTATAATTTATACAATATAAGTTGGTTTATCAACTATCCACTATTTTTTTATCCAACAAATTCCTAATAGTTTGGACAGTCCCTAAGTTTTCAAAAAGTACAAAAATAATAATAAATAAAAATAAGGTATATTCTTTGATACACAACTTGTATTATTGGTTACCGCTATTCCATATGCAAAATTCTTTGAAATATGATAAGTTAGTATCAAAATATGATAAGACATTATACTTAACAGGTATTGAACAATGTATCGATCATCGAAGTGTTCACATTAAAATAATTGAAACAAAGAATTTAAAAACAAAAAGAGAGAGCTTAGTTGGAGAAAAAAAAAGAGCAATTAGAAAGAAAAAAATAATAAAGTGCACAACACATGTTTTTTGATATAACTCATTTTTTTTCCATTCCTTATTTATAGAGATTTGGTTTTAATTATTTGTAATTATTTAATATAATAATGAGTTGTAATTATGTGATTGGTTGTGCCTAATCATTAATGTTTAGGTGATGACTCACATAAGAATTTCTCCAACAATCAACTATTACACCTTGTATCTCCCAGGTAGTTTTCTATTTCGAAGCTCCTCTCTTCTTTCTTTGTAGCCGCCGCACCAACATACCCTAATTTTTTGTTCGATTCTTTTGTCTTGTTCATCAATATATAAGAGGGGTGATTTAGGGTTAATTTTGATCCGAAATCACCCCTCTTGATCGTTTTTATTTTGTTTTCTATTTAAATAAGTGATTTCCACATAGTTTTAATATGTTTCATTTGAGTTTTCTTCTTTGTGATTTTTTATTTGGTGTTGTTTTAATCCCGTCTTAGTGCGGAGTTGTTTATTTTGATATTTCGTCTTGATACGGTGTTTGTTGTGATTTCCCGTCTTAGTACGGTGTTTATTTTGTTCAGATTTGCTACGATCGATATTCAGTGCAGATTCAATGATTATAGTATCATCAACGTTGCAGATCCGGAGACACGATTATTCCGGACATTTGAATTTTGTCATATCAATTTTAGGCTACATTGGGCCATTTTATGCTATTAACTCGGATGTTATTCTACAAATTTGAATAAATGAATATCATTATGTTTTAGTAAAAAAAAAAAAAAACTATTTTTATCTTGATAATAGAATAATAATTTTATCCCATGATCACTTAGCTCAGTTGGTAGCACATTGTATTATATATGTAGGGAGACGATGTTCGAAATCCGATCATCCCACTAACACATTTGAAATTTCTAGCCACTAGGCTATTTGAAAAACAAAATGGAAAAAAAAAACATACATATATATACAAAAATTATTGTAAAACTGGGCTTAGTCCCTCTATGATATAAGAAGGAGTTGATGCTTTTTAAGGTTGATTTTGAAAAGGTCTATGATTCGGAGGATTGGGGTTATTTGGACGCTGTTATGGGGAAAATGGGTTTTCCAACTCTATGGAGGAAGTGGATTAAGGAATGCATCTGTACGGCTACAGCGTCTTTTTTGGTCAATGGGAGTCCAACGGATGAATTTCCTTTTTAGAGGGGTTTAAGACAAGGGGATCCGCTATCCCCTTTCCTTTTTATGTTGGCTGCTGAGGGCTTACACGTGTTGAAGGAGGCCATGGTGGAACGTAATTTGTTCACGGGGTACAGTGTTGGTAGCATAGTCCTAGTGTCTGTTTCGCATCTTCAGTTTGCTGATGATACGCTCTTGATGGGAACTAAAAGCTGGGCGAATGTTCATGCTTTGCGGGTTGTCCCTGTGTTGTTTGAGACTATGTCGGGTCTGAAAGTTAATTTCAACAAGAGTATGCTGGTTGGGGTTAATATACCTGCTACTTGGCTAGGTGAGGCGGCGTCAGCTTTGAGCTGTAGAGTGGGAAAGATTCCTTTCCTTTATCTAGGTCTTTCCATCAAGGGTGATCCGAGGCGTTTGGGTTTTTGGGAACCGGTTTTGGATCTTTTAAAAAATTGTTTATGTTGGGTTTTTGTATGTTGGCTACATTTTGCAAAAACATCTTTTAGCCAAGTGTTGAGACATATGTGCATACATCTTGTGTTGAGACAAATGTACGTACACATTGGAACAACACCTGTGTGACTGACAGCGCGCCAGCTAGCGTTTTTATTTTTTACTCAATCTTTCAAAGATTTGATTGAAGAATTGTTTCGTGCTTTCTTACACAACAAGGCGCACGTGGTCAATGTGTTTCTGAAGGCAACCGAACCCTAGTTCTATTTTATAAAGGAATAATAATTTTAGAAAATATATTTATGTGATTCAAAAATATAACTATTAATTTCGAAAATATGTCTGCTGCTGCCGCAATTCTAGAAGCCCTAATTTCGTCTTGAAGCCCAAGCTGCTCTACTACTATAAATACGAAGACAAGCATAAGGTTTCAAGCATCTAAAACTGAGTTCTTACAAAGCGTGTGTCTTAGGGTTTTAGAGTGTCTATTGTGAGCCTTTCTTGTATCTCATTGATGCAAGCTTAGAACCTGTGTTTTATTGAGTTGTAATTGTGAACTTCTCCTAAGCTTTGAAGTACAGAGATAGTTCTAGTGTTATGTGTGATTTGCTCATAAGCTTTTAAGCAAGAGTGAATCTTAGTTTCATAGGAGTGTGTCTCCACCATTAGTGTTCATTGAGTTGATAACAACGCTGAGTGTGTTGTTAAGGTGGGAATTGGGACGGGGTCTCATATCTATGAGTTCCAAGGTAGAAGTTACATTGGGTAGTGATTAAGTGAGAAGTTGTAAACGAGTGAGTTTAACTTCGAAGTAATACTGTTGATAGTGGACTTCATTCTTGGATTGGTATCCCCAGAGTAGGTGACGTTGCACTGAACTGGGTTATAACAACACTCTTGTGTTATTTATTTTACTGTCTTTATTATTTGTGCTATGTGTAAAGACAAGTGTCGACACACTTTGATCAACACCTGTCTACTGTGTGCCAGGAATTTCAGTTTATCTGGATGGAAGAGTCTCTTCCTTTCTTTTGGTGGTCGTTTGGTTCTTCTTAAGTCCGTTTTGACCTATTTGTCTGTCTATGCTCTTTCCTTCTTCAAAGCTCCCTCAGGTACTATTTCCTCTATTGAATCTATTTTAATTAAATTTTTTTGGGGAGGGAGGACTTTAGGAAGATTTCTTGGATTAATTGGAAAACTATTTGTTTACGAAAGGAGTATGGGGGTTTGGGGATTAGGCGGTTGAGGGAGTTTAACTTACCTCTGTTAGGAAAGTGGTGTTGGAGGATGCTGATGGATAGAGAGGGTTTGTGGTTTCGAGTGTTGGCAGCTAGATATGGGGTAGAGAGAGGGAGATTGCGAGGGGGTGGGTTGAGAGGGTCCGCATGGTGGTGGGAGTTAGAGCGTATCCGGGATGGTGGCGGTGATGGTGGGGTAGGGTGGTTCGGGGAGCAGGTTACGAAAAAGGTGGGGGATGGGTCTAATACTTTCTTTTGGTCGAGACCCCTTTGTGTGAGCGTTTTGGGAGGCTGTTTGACTTTGCAGAGAACAAATCGGCGTCAGTAGCTGAGATGTACTCTTTAGGGTGGGGGGCAGGTGGTGAGGTGTGGGTGTGGCGGCGTCAGTTGAGGACGTGGGAGGAGGAGATGCTAGGGGAGTGTCAAACTTTACTTTTTCAGATCTCCTTGTAGGATCATACTCCAGATAGATGGCAGTGGCAGCCAGACCTGGATACAGGCCAGTCTGTGGTGCATACCAGTTATTGACGGCTCAGGATGCAGTTACTTTGGATGTTACGGCAGGTCTTATTTGGCACTCTCAGGTTCCTTTGAAGGTCTCTATTCTCGCGTGGCGTCTCTTGCGGGATAGGTTACCTACCAAAGCAAATCTGGTATCTCGTGGCATTTTATCTCAGGAGGCTTATTATTGTGATTCTGGATGTGGCGAGATCGAGACGGCTCAGCATGTGTTTCTATCTTGCAGCACTTTTGGTTCTCTTTGGTCTCTTGCCAGCTCGTGGATTGGCTCCCCTTTGGTGCCTGTTTAGGCTATTTCAGATCACTTTGTTCAGTTTTCTAGTTCAGCTGGGGGTTCACTTTAGTTTTGAACTGCCATATGTGGTGGTCTAGTCCTATGCTTTGTTTGGGCCTATGGTTTTGGTTATTTGTATTTTGCACCCTCTTGTAACTTTCTAGTCTCCCTTAGCATATTTTGTGCTGAGGAGATTTTTTTTTTTCTATATATGCATATCTCATTTTGCCTTGTTCAAAAAAAAAAATAATTGCAAAACATTTTTATTTTTTTTTTTAATTTAATGTTTCTATCTAGGGTCCTATATTAGAAAGTTTAGAAACTGGTAATATTCAAGTTATGATCAATAGCAAAAGAGACACTTTAATCTCTCTAATCACTTTCTACAAAGCATATAACACGTGGTAGCTAGTTTTCATTGAAAATTTTCGAGTCCTATACAGTTAATCATGTATAGGTCTATGTTCCTGGTTTATGTACTCTCTCCGTTTCAAAATATAAGTAAAAGAGAGTCAAAAAAATTTGATGTATTTGGTTAACGATCTGGACTAAATATATTCACTTTTATTGACCAACTTTTGTTTATATTTTGAAACGAATGGAGTATATATAGATTTTTTTAATAATAATATGAGCTATATGTGAAGGACGGGAAATAATAAAATTTTATATTTATCTCTATCTTAATATTTAGATGCTCTTAATTTATTTAAAAAAAAAAAAAACAGTTAATCATGTATTCTTTAATTGCAATTTCTCGTTACAAGTTTGGCAAAGAATGTGTAGGTGGATGCAAGTCGATTTTATTCCTTTTAAGAAAAGGTGGAGAAACTTCAATTCTTTTGATTCGGTGGTGAAAAAAACAAGAGAAAATTCGTCATTTAATTTTATTTGCTGCCACCTGGACTGGAGCATTTGTCGTATGAGATAGAAACTATATCATGTTTAGGGGACTTTTAGCCAATTTATCTAGTCTTTTGATCAAATTATTTTCATTTCTTAGTTTTGGATCATATAGGTCGTATTCGATGTAATTTTTCTCTTTATTTTTTTATTGGTGTAATAACTCTTTAGATTATTTTCATTGAGTATTTTTTGAATTGTAACAATTGAGATATTATAAAATAATATGAGACATTTTCTGATATTCTAACAATTACACCTTATTATACTTTTTATAATTCAATTTTACTTATTAAAAAAAAACAATAATAATAATTGATTCAATGAGCTCAAAAATAGGACTGGAAATTTTTCCATGAAATTACCATGCTATATGCTTCTATGAAATTACCATGCTATATATATCCCTCTAATCACTTTTACTCATAATGATGAAACCGTGTACGCTTTGGTCCTTCACACATATTGCATGTTAGCTTCATTCATGTTTCAATCAATATTATGAATTTTATTTTTTATAGATTTTGTTTGTTTGTAGGGTAAAATGGGAGGAAAGTTATGGGAATCTAAAACTTTAGTAAAGGATTAGGTACGCAGAGATCCCACACAAGTAGCCACTTGTCGAACATATGTGAATAAGATGCCTCAATTCAAAATAGTACTCATCAGATCATTTTGCAAAATTTTGTTGTCTCATTTTATAAGAACATTTTCAAAGTTCAAAGTGTATTAATTAAATTTTCATAAGAATATCTCTAATTAAATGAAGAAAAGTAAAATATCATTATTTCTCTCTCTTAATAACATGAAGGGTAATTTTGAAAAGAGAATATATATTATTGGCAAATTTAATACAAAAACTATTTTTCTTATTTGTTCTGCATTTGGTTGTTGGACTTTTTTTTGCAACATGCTTTAGTTATTTTTTTAAAATGAATAAATTTTGTTGATTCTTATGAAATTAATTAGTTAAATTAAGAATAAAATCGTCAAAACAATTAATTGTAAATAAATTTAATATCATAAACAACTTTCAATGATTAAATGAGAATTATTTACTTAAATATCTTTATTAATAGTGGTTAGTAAAGTAGTTATATGTGTTGTCCCTGTGAGTTTAGATCAATTGGTAGAAACATCGCACTATAAGTGGAAAACATGTTGATTTGAATTAAGTTATCCATAAATATGAGGGGTGATTGGTACCACATGCATATAGATTGGTCTAGGAGCATTACATGACTAAATGACATTAGAATCATTTAGGGATCTATGTGCTTCTAGTTGTTATGTGTTATGTGACATTCAACGATTTATGTCATTTGTTGATGATTGGTGAGTAATTGGTTATTAATTAGTTGATTTATATGTCCGAATATATATTGCTGATGGTGTGATGATATTTGTAATGCTATAATTTAATTTATGTTATTTGCAATGTTGATAATTATCTAACTATGGTGAGTTATTTTGATACATGTCTGAGTATGACTGGTCTAAGTTGTGTTTATGCAACTGTATTTATTTATGAGTGTCTGATTATGCTTTATTTCAGTCACTATCTTGAATTGGTTTCTCACTCTCTGTTTTGTGTATGTGCTGGGCTCTTTGGAGCTCAAAAGTTAAGGATCCTGATGATCAGGAGTAGTTGCTTGTTAGATTATTTATCGTGGAGGAGTGTGACTTGATCTTACTCTAGTTTAGCTTGTTATTTACTTTTTGGGTTGTAATAACTTAGAGAGTCGTTATGTTACGGTAAGTCGGTAACACTAGGTTGGGGAGTGACTTTTGTTATAGTATTTTGTGTTTACTTTAGACCTTGCTAGTATGTTTCTATTGTTGGAGTTGATGTTGAGATATACTTATTATATGATAGAACAATAGTTTGTTGTCTATCTCCCAGTCTCGATGCATCCCCCGACCGTACCGCATAAGCGTAAGAATCCTTCATATTCTCACGGGAATGGTGTGATTGTTGTCGGCCATTTGTTGATGAATAGCGTGGTCTGTTATGCACGTAATGGTTGTTTACATGCTTCTCCTTTCTCTCTGCGTTCCTGTCTTCACCACTATTGTTCCCTTCCGGTCGGTGAAACCTTGATAAGTTAACTGAGATTTTGACTCTCCCAATTAAAATATTGTCCATGTCAATTTCAAGCTTGCGTGGGTCAGCCACTCGATCAAACCGTGCGAATCCGAACCTTCTACCTCCCTTGTCTCGCTTTGCTGGTATAACCACCTCTGCGATGTCCCCGTAAGAAAGAAAGGCATTGAAACAAGTCTTTGCCCTGACGTTATCTGGGAAGTCGGTAAAGAAATACGTCGTAAGCAATTTGATGTTCTCCTTATTAAAGCCCCTTGCCGTTGCTATATCAAAATTGTGATTTCTGTTGTTATCTCTTTGATGTCGTTGTCTACCTCTAACAGTATGCCATCCGTTATTATCTTCCTCATATCCTTCAGAAAAGAAGCTTTCGCCGTTCAATTGCTTCGCCAAAACTGGTCCCTAACCGAGGGTAACTCCGTTGCCGGAGAAACCGGGCTAGGACTTTAAACTCTTGTTTGGCTAGTCAATCAACGTTGAAAACTGTGAGAGAAGAGGGAGAAGACATATCAGGAGTTAAAAACTCGGATTCACGGAATTCTAGTTTCAATGGCAAAACAAAGTATGATCTGCCTCGTTAAAAAACCTTCCTAGTAAAACCCAGTGGGATAAAACCTATAGAAGGGAAAAAGAGTACAGATCAATAAACAAAAACCTGTTCCACCATTCTAGAATGATCGAGAACTCATGATGTTGTTGTAAATTGCACTGACATGGTTGAGGAATTTTATCGAACAGTATATGTGCAATATACTTTACACCTTTTGCAAACTTTGGTTACACGATCGTTCCCGAGCCTTGTTGAAACAGGAAAGGAGTAGAGAAAAGGGAATGAATTGAAGATACGGTGGATTGGATTAGACAAATTTTGAGAATTTGGAGGTCCTGGATTGTGAAAATTAGTTTTAGGTGACTTTCCCGTTCACATGATTTTTTGACGGGGATGATGTGTTGAAGAAATTGAATCATGTATATGATGGTGGCATAGATGAAGAAATCAATAAGTATGAGCAACTATCAAACCTTCAAGCAATTCTCCTTCTCGTTGTGATTGATTTTGAAGAAGGTGAATTTCCAGTTCTCTGTATTTTTGTTCTAAATAACATTATGAATATATATCTCTGATGGATTCTATTTGGTGATGTTTAATATATATCTTAACTGATTGCATGTTTATATATTTAAGTTAATAAATGTGTGTGAGAGCTTTAGGGTGTTACACTTTGCATACAACCAAAATTATTAAAGAGAACTAGGTACTATAACTATGACAAATTCTAATTAATAACGTTATTTATAGATCATTTGAAGAAGTGGTCCATAAGAGTTAAACACCGTTAATCTTAATAAGTCTCAATAACATATCAAATGATTTTCAATTTTTCTAAATTTTTTTATAGATAATCTATATGATATAAAATTTCAATGCAACAATGGATTTTGTGAAATGCATATTCCTTACACTTCAATTGATCTTCAAGTGGTACACTTTTTCACTTGGTGGTCTATAGAATTGATCACTTGTTTTTCAATCCCATATATCTGTATACACAATAACCATTCAAGCAGTAGCGTCTTGCACCATATTGTTTCTGAAGTCTCTTACAACAATCCTTGTCAGTAACACATTCTTTTCCTGGAATGTAAAGAAAGAATACAAAAACATTACTAAAAAAGAGGTGAAAAGTTGTATATAAGATAAAAAAAAGAAAGAGGCTGATTTACCTAGGCCACTTATAGGTAAAATTTCTGTAGTGTCTATACCTTTGACTACAACAAGAAAGCTGGAAACAAAAATGATCACCAGAAAAACAAATTTGAGATTTTCAGCCATTTTTTTTCTTGTAACAAATACAAAGTTATTTGATTTTGGATTACTTCATGGATATTTTTTTGTTTATTTGATCACTTAATGTAATGTTATATGTCAATTTAATATAATTATGTTGATGCAAGAAATGCCTTTTCAAAATGTGAATAACTATTTTTAACAAAAAGATTAGAATAATTATTAAATGTCTCTTAAAGCGGATTTATGTATCATGTTTGTCCCTTTAGTTTATAGAACTAAAGCTCACATAAAAAACCAAGGTTGTCAGAACCGGACCGGACCGGCCGGTCGGACCGGTCGGACCATGAACCGGCCATGAAACCGGCTCGGTTATGATCGAAAACCGGACAGGAAACCAACCGGGAAAAAACCGTGGCGAACCGGGTTGAACCGGCGAACCGGCCGGCCGGTCCAAACGGTTTTGCAATTTTTTTTTTTTTTTTAAAAAACAAGGCAAAATCTTTTTTTTTTTTTTTTTAAAAAAAAATCTGAAACAACGTAGGAATAGGAAAAGTTGTTTTTCATCTTTTTTCTCTTCTCTCATTAGTCATCACTTAAAAACGCTTAATTTTTTTTCTCTTCTCTCCTCCACCCTCTTCAACCTTGCCACAAAACCTTCCCCTTCCTCCTCTTGCTCCGGCGCCAGCGGTACTACTACTACCTTGAAGACTATAATGATTATTAGTTTTTAACTTTTTATGTCTAGATGAACATTATAATGATTATTACGTTGCATTTAGCTATGCATTTGGACACTAGTCTTTATGAACTTGATGAACATTTAGTTTTTGCTTTTTCACTTGGCACTTGGTTTTGGTAGTATGTTGTCAATTGATTTTTTTTGAAAGCAGTATGTTGTCAATTGATGTTATGGTGCTATTTTGTGTTATTGAACTTAGTTTATTATATAATTTCTAATTTGGTTTGAATTATAAATTTAATTTTATTTTGACATTTGATATTTTATCTTTTTAATGTGTGAAATTATGAAATATTGAACAATTATTCATATTTTTTATTTATATATTAATTAAAATATATATTTAATTAAAAACGGTTCGACCCCGGTTGAACCCGGTCCGACCAATTGAACCTTGAACCGGTGAGCTTGCCGGTTCGATGACCGGTCCGGTTCTGACAACCTTGTAAAAAACAATGCTTGTAATTAGAGTTCACGAGTAATAAATCCGTTGTTGCACGAGTTTGATTAAGAGACACTTAAAATATTTTTACAAATGAAAATTATGATAAGCATAAAAATACTTACATATATATAATTAGGGTCATGCTAAACAGTGCCCCCGGGGCACTTGTTAAGCATACCTAAAAAGGAAATAAAAAATAAAATTTATATTGAAAAGACAACTTTTTGTACTTTTGAGGCATTAAATGCACGCATTTTGAGACAGAATTTCTATTTTAAGATGCTTAACCAGTGCCCCGGGGGCACTGTTTAGCATTTTCCATATAATAAAAGGATTGGTAATATTTTAAAATCTAGTGATATAATAATGTTTAATATTAATTTTATTAAAACTAAGTGGGTTGTTTAGAAATATAAAAAATATTAGTTTATTGATAAAAAATTATTAGTTTATAGTAGATATATGTTAAGCACAATTAATATAGTTTTTAGTGAATCTGTTATAATATTTCATATGTTTGAAAAGATATCATAAATTCATAATTAGTCTAATAGTGTAATTGTATATGAACTTAAATTTTATTTTGGATCGTAGTGGTGTAGTCACAAATTTTGCTTTGTTTTTTTTTTATTTTGTTATATTTCTTATTGTTTTCAATAAGAGTTAGAGGTAGTCATGTTTGGTGACAATATTGCTCTTGAAAAAGGTTGAACTAAGCTTCAGTTATAGAATGTAATTCATTTATGTTGGTTTTGGCATTTTCATTTGTTGATTCAATTTCTTGACAAAAAAAGGCTATATTAATAAAAGAGTTTGATTCCTGTATGGAACAATTTCTTGGTCAGGTTTTACTTACGTCGCGGCTGAACTCTGGATTACTAGGGCTCCTTTCCTCTAGGAACCAGAGGGTTATTAACAAAAAAAAAAGGGGTATATTAATAAAAGGGTTATTGCACTAATATTTTAATTGGGAGAATAATTTGAGACATTAAATTTTTTTAAAGAGGACACTAAGACATGGGAGTATTTTATTGCACATGCTTTTTCACTATAATAATAATAATAAATAATTAAAGGCAATACATATAAAAAAAATATTAACATGTATCCTAAATGCATGTTAGCAAGACCTGGTATAAAATAATAGTTAATATAACATTGAACTTTAAAATTAGAGTTTAATTGTTGTGAATTAAATTCTTAAAATTAACACATAAATATTTTTCCAAAAAATGATGGATGAATTAAAATATTAATTTAATCTTAATATGTAGTTTCTAAATATAATATTTTTTATATTAACAATATTTATATGTATTTTAAAAAGAAAAATAAATATCATAAAATATATAGGTTTAGTTATAAGGATTATAATTGAAAAATTCAACTAATTTTATTACTTTTTACAGTCATAATTTCAATACTTGTTACGTTGTTAGTGTTGATTTTTGGTTTTTGTGAATATGTGCCTTGACAGGATTATTATATTTTGATGATGGACAAAGCAAAAATGTTCTATGCAAAAAGCGGTCAAAGGATTCTCGGCACTAAAAGACGTGGACTATAAAATTACAAAGCGGTCAAAGGATTTCCGCAGCTTAAAGACGCGGACCATAAAATTAATTTTATGATCCATATATTTTTTTAGGGACTTTGTGTAAAGTAGAAAAAGCTCTCATTAAAATAAATCACACACTCACAAAATAGTTTTTACAAATATATTTTTCTACTAAAATTATTTTTGAAAAGTGGTGAGAAAATTATTTTAAAATCTTTTTAAAGGTTACGGTGGAAAGATTTTCTTCAATGTGTCAAAAGAATTAAAGGAAAGTTTTTTTGATCTTATCATGTGTTGTATCACCGATTTGCAAGTAAGTGTATATATGGCAATTAAGACTATATGTGGACTATGTGATCATACATCTTATCTATTCTAAATAAGCTATATCACTGCCATAACTTGTTTCTCAAAATAGTCCTATGCTCAAAAAGCCAATATCATAACAACAAATTATATCCTTTCCATATGTTTCTGCTACTAATTTTGTGAAGGAATGGAGCGTACCGATGGAATTAATTTCCTTTCCAAACTTATTTCTTCCACAAGTCCTATAAATAGGACGTGCTTTTCACCTTTTCAAATCACCAAAAACTCACCGAAAAATATTTCTCTCATTCATATTCTATCTCTCTTATATTGCTAATACTTCTCACTAATTCTACACTTGCTAAAATATTTTCTTGAGAGTTTTTTTTATACTATATAGTTTACTTTGTATTATTTGTGTTTCAATTTGTTATATCTACACAATTGGTGTAATCTTTCAATTCTTGTAATTTCTTTTGTATTGGGTGTGATCCCAAGGTTTCCAAGAGAGGTGATATCTCTTGGTTTTGAGGCTCTTGCACAAGGGAGGTGATATCCCATTGTTTGTGTTGAGAGTTCTCGGTTGTAAAGGTTATTAGCTTATCCTGTTATAAAAGCTTGGTTTAGTGAAATCTCAAGGTGCTTTCCTTGGGGACTGGAGTAGGCCCTTTGTTTTTTGGCCGAACCAGGATAATTTTTTTTTGTGTCTTTTTCTACTCCTTTCATCTTTTATTTCCTGCAACTTATTTTCTTTTGTCTTTATCTTTCTGCATTTTTAATTATTGCATTGTATCTTATTTACACTTAAATTATTTTCATTTGATCAAAATAAAAAAACAAAAAAAAAAAAATTTTAAAGTGCTGTTTAATTGATATTTTAATCACTCAATTCACCCCCCCTCTTGTATGTTTGGAGTCACTTGTGTAACAGTTTTGATAGTACTCTATCGGAAACATCAACAAATAAAAGATTAATGTGTATTCTTGACATGTTTAAAAAGTAAGTTCAGGAAGTTCAATATTGAGTGCCTTGAGGATCAAAATAGATGTAAAATTTCCTGTCCAAAAAAAAAATTCACATTCTATTTTGTGCGAATACTCTGACCTATCATTTTTATAAGGAATATTTTGAAATTTTGTGCAAATACCACTTAGCTTATACAAAAGTATGTTCTTAACAACACTTTGTTTGTTAAATTTAAAAGCATATAAATGAATATTAACCCAAAATTTAGATGATTTCAATTAAAAAAATGTAACTATATTGACATCTCCTTGTATTCTTTAATCATATGTCAAGTGCTCATAATAATATATAAATATGAAAAAAATACAAATAGGGGGGACCGAAACTTACCCAAAAAAGATTATAAAAAAAGGAAAAAGTACAAAAAAAATAAAAGTTAAGTACGACGAAAATTGGAGACACCAAATCTATCATGAAAGAATATCCTGCAAAAAAGGAGGTAAAGAAAATCTGTAATATTATGACCATAATTCGCCAACTTGTCCGCGAAACTGTTTTCTTCTCGAAAGATATGAGAAAACAACAATTGAATATTAAAAGAAGAGCAATTGCTCCATCTATTTCTGAGGTCCAAAGGGATAATAGACAAATCCTGGGAGGCTTGAATTGCAACTTGAGAGTCACTCTCAACCAATAACTGAGACCAGCCCCGTTTGAGCTTTTTCAATAACCAAGAAAATCGCCATCAATTCATCGTGCAACACCGAATGATAAACAAGCTTACACGAAAAACTACTCAAATGAGTACCATGCTTATCACGAAAGATAGCACCACACATCGTAGAATTAACCAAAGAGTCGTCCGTATTTAACTTGATACATTGATAACACGGAGCATTCCAACGGTCAGGGAGCAAGATCGGCTCCTTCTAGAACACAGGATCAATCATAAAATTGTGTAGCACATAAAAATCATTACCCGAACCAACAACACCTTTAGACAAAGAGAAACTTAATTTGACAGCAGCCTTGATCTTTGTTAAAGCGGAATTCAACAATATGGAAGCATTATTAAATAAAGGAGAAAATTAACGTGTGCCCTTATGTGTCCTAAGGGCACATGTTAAAGTATTTATTAATATAGGAAATTAGTCTCAAAAGTTGTGCATTCAACTTTTTCAAAGTTAATATTTTGTTTTTTCTCAATACAAAACTTCCATTTTAAGTTCCTTAATATGTGTCCTCTAACATGTGCTCTTAGAGTGAATAATAGAGGGCACATGTTAGCCATCCAATCATATGCATAGATTGAATAATAGCGGACAAAAATAACATCCCGAATAAGAGAACTGTGTAGACTGCTACAACAAAGCAATAGAGTCGAGGCTGAGGTATCAATCGAGCAGTTGATCGTCATATATGAAACAATTCAAAAAATACAAAACAATTTCAATATTAGAGTAGTTTGCTACTTAGAGTGCAAACTAATTAAATTCGCTACTTAAGTAGTGAAGATGACCGATACAACTTTGTTTGACGTGAATCAAAGGAAATGAATACGAAATGAAATGAGAAAAGTTTTAGAGTCACATTAGGTTTGCATTTAACTCAGTGTGACGTATGTGGAGTTCGTTGATGCTTTGGTTCTATGTTGAAAACAAGATTTCATGAAAAATGGTGAGTTTTGGAAGGATTTGGAGTGGATAGAAAAAAGTTGGTGGAAGAGAATATTGTTTGTGTTTGAAGGTCCTTGCATATATATAGGTATTGTTTGCTACTTGCGTAGTGAACTTGTGTTTTTCCACAAAATTTGAATGGGAGGTGATAGAAGAGTGAAGAAATGAATGTAAAAAAAAAAAAAAAAAAAAAACTGGAATTTTTACACACCGGCTATAGGTAGCGAACATTATTTATCACTACTTAAATAGTAAAAGGGATATTTTGATCATTTCAAAGGACTCGTGAGAAGATATAGGAGACGCGAATAAAAAGTTTCTTATTAACCGTCACGTCAAATAAAATTATTAGTATCTCTTGGTTGTGGTTTAGTGGGAGATCGGGTAGTCATTTAAATTTGTCATTCTCCGATTGGTGTAATACACCCTTAGTTTGTTTAGAAAACATCTAAGGTTTTTCTTTGTAAGGGATTGAGTACCTCTTGTACTCCCTTATAATACAATTATCTTTAATTATAAAAAAAAAATTGTCACATTAAAACCGAGTATTGTTAAAAAGGAGCAAAAATTAAATCAATTTTAAAATTATGTTTAATGTAAATTTATGATTAAATCTAATTTCTGCATATATTAAAATATTTGTTGATTATAAAAAAAAAATTATTGAAAAATATTCTATTCATATTGGATTAAAAACATTGTAGACAGCATATATGGCTGAACATGAGTGGACTTGTGTTGCTTGCTTGTGATAGCGACAGCTTTGCCCCATTGTTCAAGTTGTACAATTTATTAATCTTGAATTATCTTTATTTTTTTATACTATGTTATTGATGAAATATATTAAGTGAGTTAAAGTATTACATTTGTCGAAAAAGTTGAGATTGAATAATATATGAGTGAGATTACTCGTAAATTTAATGTCTTAAGGTTTTTGGTGAAAATATGGTGTTAAAAATCATTTGTGTAGTTGCTCAAGGCCAAATGTGTAGATCCAACCTAATGAAGTTCCCCCTCTCAATGGCCCAACAATAGTATGAGTGTCCGGTTCGACATGGTGAGCAACATATAAGTGAGAGGACCCATAAATGTAGTGTCAAAAGTCACTTGTGTGACTGCTCAAAGTCCAATGTGTTGATGCAACTCAATGAGGCTCCCCCTCACAGACCAACAGTTGTATCAAATTTATGGATTTTCTCACTTATATGTTGTTCAACCTCAATTCTTTCACCCATTATGAGATTTTAACTCACACTTAATATATCTTAACAGTTATAGGTACAAAGTTTTTGTTGCGTTAGCGGTGTCTAACCTTTGTTGGAGAACTTGTAGACACAAAGTGAATTCTTCCTCTCAACCCAATTTGCTCTATACTTAAGAGCTAGAGATCGAACTCCTAATAATCATTTGCTCAATTAAGTGTTGATAATTATTTTTTCTTCTAACTTGTCGTAATTAGGATTCCCAAAGATGCCGAATATCACACAACTTAGGTTCTTTGGACCATAAACGATACCAATCTTTGAGTCAAAAAATCAGACATCTAACCTTTTTTTTATCAGGGTTGAACTACCTTCCAAACAAACGATAACCTTTCTTTCTGAACGCAAGACTACCCTTCTTCCTGAAAGCTTCGCGGGACGATTTAAAATGGCCTTACTGCACAGGTTGGACGTTTCCTTATGAAAATGAGATCTTTGGGTAGACCCTAAGAAATGAGAATCACTTTAGTGACATTGTTTCAAATGTGGGACACACTGTAATGCGAATTAGTCTGTAAAGTTTGGATGTTGATGTTGTAACGTGCGGAGAGTGATACAAGTGATGTTGTAGTGAATAGAATCTAAACCAATATTTGAGACAAGTTCATGATCAATCAAATGTTGCCAAACAAGTTATTATCAAGATTATAATGTGGCTCCACAAAAAAAAAAAAAATTAATTTTGCTAGTTTGTGAGAAATAAGAGAATTGGAAGAGGCGTAGAATGGTTGCCAACCATTTTTCTCCCAAAAACAAAATATATAAAACAAATAATGTAAACATCCTTTGGCATTTGCCTCTTTTGGATTTGTTCTGCCTTTTAGTTGCGAACTTTATTATGTTTAGATTATATTTCTTACATAGGTGATAATAGTAAATTATATGATGTCTTTAGTAGTAATTTAAGGTAGTTTTAATAGCAGTTGAAGTCTAAAAGCAAACAAATACTTGAAAAAGTGAAGTTATTTGGCCCAGAAACAAGAAAAGTGGAAAAAGCAGCAAAAAAGGACAAAAAACGTAATAAACAGCCTAAGTCATCGTACCTACGATGAGATCCAGCGTGCCGCGATGAGAAGGCGGTTTAAATTGAAGAAAATCTGCAACAAATCTTTTCCATCGTACCACGATGACTTGTCATCGTGGCATGATGAAAGGCGGTTGAAGAAAACAAAAAATCCTGATCAAATCTTCCATTGTACCACGATATGATCCATCGTGGCCACGATGAGGCAATATTACACGCCATCGTGGCCACGATGGGTGCGATAGACGCGCAGAAAAAGCTCAAACCCAACTGAAAAACTATAAATAGAGTTTTCTTCCTCCACTATTATTCATTCAGAAATATTCAGAGACATTGAATATTCACTCTAGAGTTAGGAGAACTCTAAGGAGGAGGCAAGGAAGCCAAGGAACTCCAAGGCCAATAAGGTTCTTTTCTTTCTGTATTTGTAATTTATTTTTCCTAGGTTAGGTGGAGTCGATGAACTCCCTTACGAATGCTTGGTTTTATATAATTTGGGTATAAATTCAATTGTTTCTACTTTCAAACTCTTTTATTGTCTGATTTTATATTTATTTTAATATTGATCACATTAGAATAAAATCTAAGGAGCTAGTGGATATTGGATAGGAAACGAAGCTAGTTATCCCGAATGAAGGACGGTATGTTAAGGTCAAGATTAAACCATTAAATTCAGTACCTGAGATCTTAGTAGTATAGAATTAAAAGCTCAGTCTAGAACGATAAATTCTACCCGAGGCAGAGCTAAGACTAGTTTAGGCAGACGTGACAACTTGCGACACATTGAGCCTTAAAAGTAATGATACCAACGTTTGTAACAAAAAAGTGGAACCTTGGGCAAGGATACTTAAACAGAGTAAGGGCAACCTAAACTAGATTCGAAACAGTTTGTAATAGAAATAGGGAACGAGTGCTCCTGAACCTATTTTAAAAGACTAATCCTGATAGAGGGAAACATGGGAATTAACCGCCAAACAGGAGTAAGGGAGGGATTCGACCACACTTAACCACCTCGCGTGGACACACACGCACTTTTATTTTCTTGTTATATATTTATTTATTTTTAGTCATTTATTTTCCTGCAAATTATTTTATCAGCACAACTATCTCCAAACACCAAAGCAAATGCAAACTATCCTAATTCCTAAGCGAAACTAGTAATTTTGGCACAGTCCCTATGGAGAACGATAACTTATCACTTTATTACTTGATTGCGATTATGTGCATTTCCAGAGCCACCATCAATAGGCCTGTAATATCTAAAAAATAGTTTGATGCAATTTGAATATTATGGTTTGTGTTAAACAAAAATTGATGGATTTGGCTGTTTTACTCAAATAATTTTTTTTTACCCAACTCAAATGTAGTATAAGAGTTTGGATCTGACAAGTCTAAAGTGAGTAGTGGAGAATAAAAAATTGGTATTTCAATCATTCATGATTTTCTCTATGCAAGTAATATCAATCATTAATTTATTTATCAATATATAATATTACTAATACTTTATTATTTAAAATGAGTTTTATCAATATATAATATTACTAATACTTTATTATTTAAAATAAGTTGTTCACTATATAAATGATCAGAAAGTAAAAACAGTTGAAGTAGAAATTTAGTTCACATCGATTCAATAATATTCAATTTATGTATTTTTAAAATAAAATCCATGTGTATGTCCTTACCAATATAGCTTTGGTTGAGGTCAAAGATTCTATAAGTGACCAAACCAATTATATCATGCTAAAATCTCGTTTAGATCAATTTATTTTTGGACTTATGCAAATAAATAAATTTTTATGTATTATTTATAAGTTTGATAAGGTATTTTATGAAATAATAACTTATAAATTTGTTGAGACAAAATCCTATTTTGATGTTTTAAAGATAACAACCCTTAATTAAATTTTAATTTGATTCTGATCATTTTGTGATCTAACAAGTGCTCTTGAGTGATTTAATTTAAGAACAGATGCAATGGATTAAATTAACCTTGTTTCACTCATAAGAAAAGAATCAAGCACGTTTTAGACAAATCTGCCTCAGAGAATGATCTCAGATTGGTCTCCAGACTTATGTGTTCTAAAGCATAAGCACTTATTCAAGTCAACTGGTACAAGACAAGAAAGAACTTTTAAGTTGGACTTATTAAAGGATCATAACAGTGCAAATAAGTCATTTAAGGCAAGGAATTGATTTTGGTTCTTGAGCTTACTCGAATAAGCTTCTTTAAGGAATAATAACTTCACATCTTGCAACAAGGCTTTGTGTTCTCCAAGAACATCATTAAAGAAGTTAATCTAGACCAATGAGAACTCAGCAACAAGTACATACAGCTTGCAATGAAGTTTCATTTCTGATCCAAAGTACAAGCTTATGACATGGGTGGCTACACTCTCCCATAAAATAGTACTTATCTCACTATTCATGTGTCCTTTGAAGGACAAGTGAACAGTGGCTACTCTATGCCTTTGATGAAGAGTTTACAGCTGGTTGACAACTTGCAACAACTTGCAACAGCTATATTTTCGTTGGACCTTATCCACACCATCTCAGAGAATGGTCTCCAACGTCCTGGAGAATGATCTCCCAGTTTCTGCACTTAGGTGGCAATCTTATCCAAATGAATTCAAATCTTATTTTCCCACATGGGAAATACATTTACAACGGATATACACTCAAAGACAACTCATTGACAGTTGGTGGAAGAATATTTCTGACCAACAAGTACAATGTGACAGTCAGAGACCATTAGAAGAATGATCTCCTGAAGCATCTCAAAGACAAAATCACATGGGCTGTTTTGTTTTTCTCACAACGGCTAGTTCCTCACTCACAACGGATATATGTGATGTCCAAGCAACAAAGGAGCATCTCCATCTATAAATAGCACGTTGGTTTAATTGGAAGAGCAAGAACTTGAAGCACACAAAGCAATCTAATACATTCAAACAAGCTCTCCTTTTCACTCTTACTCTAAAGCTCTTTAGAAATCTAGGATCATATATTTGTAGAGTACTTTGAGTGTATCAATTTGTAAGCTTCACATCCGGTTAGGTGTATAAGCTTAGATCCAAAGAAATTGTTGAAAAAAAACCTTAGGATTATCTCAAGTCAATTGGGTATAATTGATTGAGGTAGAGCAGCTGGTTATAGCTGGATACTTTGTGATCTTGGTTTAAGATCATAAAGGGTCTTTGATCTGGGCTTAGATCAAAGGGAAGTTTTCTGTAATCTTGGTCTAGATTATAGTGGATAATCTCACGCAAGTGGGGACTGGAGTAGCCCATACTATTAAGGGGTGAACCAGGATAAATTCTTTGTGTGATCTTCTCTTCCCTTACTCTTTTATTTGTGCAAACACTAACTCACACGAATCACTATATTGCACTTACATTCGAGGAGAACGTTCTCCAGTTAATCTAACCATTTACTATCATAGTGTGTTATTGTGCTTAAATTGTTTTGCAGTTAAATTTTTAAAGGGTCACAATTCAAACCCCCCTTTCTTGTGACAAACATTGTTACTTCAATTGGCATCAGAGCACTGCCTCTAAAAGCTAAGCATCTAACAAGTGCTTGAGGAAAAGATTCAGGAAGGAAGTAATGTCTAAACCTGCAAAATTCATCTCAGAAGGAGGATCATCAAATAGACCACCTCTTTTTGAAGGAAATGACTACTACTACTGGAAAGACAAGATGGAATTGTTTCTTAGGTCACAAGATATCAATATGTGGGCTGTAGTAGAAGTTGGAGACTATGCTCCACTGGTCAAAGACTCATTCACACCAAAACCACAGCTTGAGTGGACAACTCAAGAATCTGACAGGGTACTACTAAACACTAAAGCTCAATTATTTATTAAAAGTGCTTTGTGCAGGGAAGAATATGACAGGATCATGGAATGCAAGACGGCCAAAGATATGTGGACCACTCTTCAAACACACCATGAAGGAACCAGCCACATAAAAGAAACAAGGATTGACATAGGAGTAAGAAAGTTTGAACTGTTTGAAATGAGTAACAGTGAAACTATAGATCAAATGTATGGAAGGTTTACAGTTATCATAAATGAGCTAAATTCTCTTGGTAAAAAATATACCACACATGAGAGAATAAGAAAGCTACTAAGATGTCTACCAGAAGAATGGAGACACATAGTAACTGCAATAACTGTAGCAAAAGATCTCAAAACAATGGATCTGGAAGATTTCATTGGATCCTTAAAAGCTCATGAAGCAATACTTCAAGAAAAGAAACCAGCAAAGAACAAAATGATTGCTCTAGAATCACAAGTAGAAGAGAACTTAAAAAGAGAAATAAGATGTGATGAAGAGAATCATCTTCAACAAGACGATGAGGAAGAAATAGCTTTTCTCTTGAGAAGAATCCAAAAGCTAATGATGAGAAGAAATCAAATCAAAAGATCATTCCCACCAAGAAGAAATGAAGCTGATCTAAGCCAAGTAAAATGCTACGGATGCAATCAAACTGGACATTACAAAAATGAATGTCCAAATCTAAAGCAAAGAAAACCTCCCTACAAATCTATGATGGCTACATGGGACGATCTAGAAGAAATACCAGAAGAAGAAGAAGCAAATGTTTGCCTAATGGCAAGAACTGACTTTGATGAGGTAAACCTTGAACCTTGTTCATCATGCATGAAAACTGAAAAATTATTTGATAATCTCTTATATGATTCACAAATTACTGCTCAAAAATATGATCAACTTAAAATTGAACTTACTAGAGTAATTCAAGAAAAAGATGAATATAAAACTAAAAATAAAATTTTAGAAGAAACTTTGGAAAAAACTCAGCATGATCTAGATAAAATTTATAAGTTAAAAGAAAACTTAGAACTAAAACAAAGTGTTTCAGTTTTAGAAAAAGACATAACCAAATGTGTGAAAGCTACTGAAACTTTTGAAAATACTATAGGAGTTCAACAAAGAGTCGTTGATAAAAATGGAATAGGTTCTAAAACGTATCAAACAATTTATGATAAAAATTTCTTACCTAAAAAAGATCAAAAAATAAAAAGACTATTTTGTTCCTTCTGTCATAAACATGGACATATAAGATACTTTTGCTTTAAGAAAAGATCTACACACCATGTAAAAGATCATTCTCCAGATAATCTCCAAAACTATTTTCAAAAGAAATCATACAAAAGGTCATCTCATAAGAAAATACCATTTAAAAACACTAACCATCAAGGACCCAAAACACTATGGGTACCAAAAGTCTTACTAAACTCAAATGCAGGAATGTCTGCTAGCAGTCAAGAAAAAGCCATGGTACTTGGACAGTGGCTGCTCAAGGCACATGACCGGAGACAGACACAGCTTCCTTTCCCTTGAGGAAAAGGAAGGAGGAACCGTTACCTTTGGTAATAATGAAAAAGCTAGTATCAAAGGTAAAGGTATAATAGGTAAAATTAATTCTGCTAAATTAGAAAATGTTCATTATGTAGAGGGTCTAGAACATAACTTAATAAGTATTAGTCAACTGTGTGATAATGGTCTTGAAGTAATTTTTAAAACTCATACATGTGAAATTAAGCAAATATCTACTGGAAAAACTCTTTTTAATGGATCAAGAAAAAAGAATGTATATGTCATATATCTAGATGAACTGCCTGTTGAGTCATGTTTTGTATCTCTTGAAAAGGATAAATGGATTTGGCACAAAAGGGCAGGACATGTAAATATGAGGACAATTGCAAAACTTTCTCAACTTGATCTAGTAAGAGGATTACCAAAGATAAGTTTTGACAAAGATAAATTATGTGAAAGTTGTACAAAAGGAAAACAAACCAAAAGTAGTTTTAAACCTAAAGACTTTATTTCAACTAAAAAACCTCTTGAATTACTTCACATAGATTTGTTTGGACCTGTTAAAACTACTAGTCTAGGTGGTAAAAATTATGGCTTTGTTATTGTTGATGATTACTCTAGATACACATGGGTTTTGTTTTTAAAAAGTAAAGATGAATCTTTTGAATCTTTTAAAATCTTTTGTAAAAAGGTTCAAAATGAAAAAGGTTCAAATATCATTTCCATAAGAAGTGATCATGGTGGAGAATTTGAAAACTCCTATTTTGAATCATTCTTCAATGAAAATGGTATTTCTCACAACTTTTCTTGTCCAAGAACTCCTCAACAAAATGGAGTTGTTGAAAGAAAAAATAGAACCTTACAAGAAATGGCAAGAACTATGATAGATGAATCCAATGTTGAAAAATACTTTTGGGCTGAAGCTATCAACACTGCTTGCTATATCTTGAATAGAATGTCTATAAGAAAAGTTTTAAACAAAACACCTTATGAACTTTGGAAAGATAAAAAACCAAATGTCTCTTATTTTCACATTTTTGGGTGTTATTGTTACATCTTAAATATTAAAGATAATCTAGGAAAATTTGACTCTAAATCTGATAAAGGAATTTTCTTAGGATACTCTCTAACCTCTAAAGCATATAGAGTTTATAATCTAACATCAAAATCTTTAGAAGAAAGCATGCATGTAAAATTTGATGAATTTGATGATATATCATGTGTAAGAGAAATAGATGATGAAGATGAGCAAAACTCATCAAAAGAACAAGTCATAGAACAGGAATCACCACCACATGAACCTCCTAGAACTTGGAAGGTTGTAAGCAATCACCCTCAAGAACAAATAATAGGTGACACTGCAGAAGGTGTAAGAACCAGAAGATCATTTCAAGTTAATGAGAACAATCTAGCTATGATCTCTCAAATTGAGCCAAAATCCATAGAAGAAGCAATCACTGATGAATCATGGATAATAGCTATGAAAGAAGAACTTTCACAATTTGAGAAGAATGAAGTTTGGAAGCTAGTACCAGATCCTTTAGACCATTCTATCATTGGAACTAGATGGGTCTTCAGAAACAAAATGGATGAAAATGGTAAGGTAATTCGCAACAAAGCAAGACTTGTTGCTCAAGGTTATAATCAACAAGAAGGTATAGACTATGATGAAACATTTGCACCAGTAGCAAGGTTAGAAGCAATAAGAATCTTACTTGCATATGCATCTCATAAATGTTTTAAACTTTTTCAAATGGACGTAAAAAGTGCTTTTCTAAATGGATTTTTAAATGAAGAGGTTTATGTCCATCAACCTCCTGGTTTTAAAAATGAACAAAAACCTAATCATGTTTTTAAACTTACCAAAGCTCTATATGGACTTAAACAAGCACCAAGAGCATGGTATGATAGACTAAGCTCTTTTCTAATTGAAAATGGTTTTTCTAGAGGAAAAATAGATACAACACTTTTTAGAAAAACAAATGAAAATGATTTGTTAATTGTACAAGTATATGTTGATGATATTATATTTGGTGCTACTAATAAAAAAATGTGCGAGGATTTTTCAAACCTTATGCAAAGTGAATTTGAGATGAGCATGATGGGAGAACTCAGATTCTTTCTTGGCTTGCAAATCAAGCAACAAGATGATGGAATTTTTATTAGTCAAGAAAAATACATCAAAGATCTTCTCAAAAAATACAACATGAATGAAGCAAAGATCATGACTACTCCAATGCATCCATCAACAAATTTAGACAAAGATGAAAATTGTAAAACTGTGTCTGAGAAGGAATATAGAGGAATGATTGGATCACTTCTATATTTAACTGCAAGTAGACCAGACATTGTATTCTCAGTTGGTCTTTGTGCAAGATTTCAAACATCTCCAAGAGAATCTCATCTTACAGCAGTCAAAAGGATTTTTAGATATTTGGTGGGAACACCAGATGTTGGTCTATGGTACAAAAAGGGATCTCATTTTGACCTAAAAGCCTATTGTGATGCTGACTATGCTGGTGACAAGCTTGAAAGAAAAAGCACAAGTGGTGCTTGTCAGTTTCTTGGTGAAGCTCTTGTAAGTTGGTGCTGTAGGAAGCAAAACACCATAGCACTCTCAACAACTGAAGCAGAATATGTATCAGCTGCAAATTGTTGTTCACAAGTGATATGGATCAAAAATCAACTTGAGGACTTTTCCCTAAGGTACACAAATATTAAAATTCTTTGTGATAATACTAGTGCCATTAATTTATCAAAGAATCCCATTCAGCATTCTAGATCTAAACATATTGAAATTAAGCATCATTTCATACGTGACCATGTTTGCAAAAAAGATGTTGAATTAATATTTGTTGATACTGAATCTCAATTAGCTGATATTTTTACAAAACCTCTAACTGAAGATCGTTTTAATTTTATTAAAGAAAATTTAAGAATTATAAAAAATCCCAGCTGAATATTGTTGAGACAAAAGTTTCTCCTCTTGGAGAACGTCAGGAGAACATTCTTTCCCTGAACAAAAAAAAATCAGGTCTTAAAAAATGATCTAAGTTCTGGCTAAAAACTCTTAAATGTTTATTTCTCAAATTAATTATAATTTTTAAGTCCTTTACTCTTCCCATGACATTTGTCTCTCTCTTTCTCACGCCTTAACTATCTCTCTCTCTCTCCTTTTAGTTTTTCTAAGTACAATTTGCAACTATTCATAATTGTACTAAGCTACACCTAACCTATCTATCAAATCCTTTCCTATTCTCTAGACACTCTCTCATTAGTGGTTTATTTAATCAAAACAAAATCTACACTCTTTCATCATCACTTCCGTAAAATCCTTATCTCTTCTCCACTATTCATCAAACCCTTATCTCTTCTCCACTGTTCATCTTCCAAAATCAAATTTTGCTTCCATGGCTCGTTTGAAGAAACCTGCAAACAAGAACAAAATGGAAAGTTGTTCATCCTCTTCTCAAAAGTCAGGTACCAAATCATCCTCTTCTAAATCCCTTTCAACTCGTGAAAATGAGATTGAAGTTCAGTCAAATCCCTCAAATACGCCTCAAACAAACCAACCCTCTATTGAAACACAATCACCACCACCAACAACCATTCAAATCTCTGAAGTTTTAATTGGAACCATTCCAATTGCTTGTAAAACCGTCATTGAACCCATTCAATGTTCTCAAACCACTGCTGTATTCAAAACCACCACTCCAAAAATCAAAACTAACCCTATCACTAAGAAAACTTCAACTTCAACCAAAACCAAAAAATCAAAATCACTTGATGCTTCAAAAGTCAGAAAATCAAGTAGATTAGCCTCAGGTGCTGGGAGAAGACCAGCAATAGATAAAACTGTGTACTCTCTCTCTGATGATGATTCAGAAAATACACACTCAGGCTCTCCAAAAGCCAAATCTGTTCCTGAAATTAAAACCTACTCAAAAAGACCTTCATCGTCCAAACACCACACCAAACCTTCAAAATCTGAATCTTCTGAAGAAGATATCATGATTAGAAAACTCAAAAAACCTGCTCCTCTTATTCATGAGGATTGTCAACAAAGTTTTGAAATTTTTTCCAAGAAAAAACCTGTTCTTCCTGGTAGAGTGTATAACTTTGATGATCTTATCAACACAGATCATGACCTAACCCAATATACCAACCCTCTTGGATGGACAAACTTGTTCAACATTAGAGAAACTCATTATCCTAACCTTATCTCAGCCTTTTACTTCAATGCTGTCATTTCCTCTGAACAAACCTACATTGCCTCTGAACTCAAAGGAGTAAAATTCAAGGTCTCTGAACAACTTCTAAGTGAACTCTTAGAGGTACCCTCATCTGGTCACAAACTGTATGGAGAAAGCTGGTTCTCCATGGCAGGAGTAAACAAGGAAACATTCATGTCTGAAATCTATGAACCCGGAACCTCTCTCAAAAATCCATCCTCTTCCAAACTTAAACTTGTGTTCAAAATGTTCCACAACATGTGTCTTCATGCCATCTTTCCCAGAAAAGGTAGCAAGGATAAAGTCACTGACAATGATATGTTGATAATGTATCATATGTTCAACAAAATTCCTCTCAACCTACCCTTTGTCATGCTCAAACATATGGTTTCTGTCATTGAAAATGAATCCAGAAAAGTCACTCTTCCTTATGGTATGTTTCTAACAAGAGTCTTCAACAAGTTCAAAGTAAGCTTTGAAGGAGAAGAAGGAAAGAATTCATCTACCACATTCTCTCTAAAGAATATTGGAAGAATGAAGTTCATAGGAGATATTGAAGACCACACCATTAGTGAACAAGGCCAGAAAAGGAAAAGAGAAGAATTTGAAAAGGACAACAATCTGGACCTTCTAGCTGAAGTCATGACAACACAGCAGGGAGACCATCCAGAGATCATTCTCCCAGTCTCAGCTCCAACAGAACAAACCAAAGAAACTGTAAGTGAGAAAACCACTTCTGCTCAGTTCAACCCTTTTGTATCCCTAGAGTTTGATAACCTAAGAAATGATTTTGGCAACCCTCAAAACCCACACACCTCTGTCTTGGATAAAAGCTTTTCCACCATTAATAATCCTGTCAATACATCCATCTTCTCACCTTTATTAACCTCTCCACAAACCTCTTTTGACACAACAGATTTTCTGAAAAATTTTATTTCAACTCCTTCAGATTTTTCAAAAATACATCAGCCTATCTATACTGATGCTGGTCCATCTCTGCCATCCTTCCCTCAAAACTTTGCTTCCATGAACTCCTTTTGCACTAGCTATCCATCAACTGATTCTGCTGCATACCAAAACTCTGCTAATTTACCTCCTTTTGACTCTAGACCCATCAAAAAGTCAAAAGTTGAGAAAGATATGGCTAAGCTCTTTCAAGCCATCAAGATCAACAACACTCTGATGAACTACACTATCCATGAGCACCAGCTCTTTAGAACTTGGCTCACAGAAGAATTTTGCCCAGCAATGCGTATCAATCCACCTCCATCCAATCCTCCTCCACAAGTTCCTGATTTTCCAGAACTTGACCAGGATTCCAGCCCTGATAACTCTCCACCAGCAGATCCTCAGTAGCACTCCTTCATACCTCCCAGGCCTTTTTGCTGTTGACAAAAGGGGGAGAATGAATTCTGTAGTAATTAGGGGGAGATTGTGATATTTTGAAATATTTTAAAAAACTCTTTTGATTATGTTGTTGTCAGTCTTAGAATTTGTAGATATAGTTGGAAGTTGTTTTGGTTTCAACTTCTAATTGTATGTTGTTTAAATTCTAAGAACTTAGATTATGTTTTTGAATTATTATGTTTTTGATCATTAATCATGTACTTGAACAATGTCATATTCTCTGATTATGAGTTTGATTAATGAATGTTATGTTTGATTCAAATTTATGTCTTTACATATTTTTACTCAATTTGCATTTGCATATTTTATAAATTGATAAAGAATGCTAAAATTGAGGGGGAGCTTTATATGGTTTAATCAGAATATGGTTTAATCAGAATATGGTATTATTACTGAATATGGTTTAATCAGAATCACAATCAAAAATTAATTAAAGGTTTTGTCATCATCAAAAAGGGGGAGATTGTTGAGACAAAATCCTATTTTGATGTTTTAAAGATAACAACCCTTAATTAAATTTTAATTTGATTCTGATCATTTTGTGATCTAACAAGTGCTCTTGAGTGATTTAATTTAAGAACAGATGCAATGGATTAAATTAACCTTGTTTCACTCATAAGAAAAGAATCAAGCACGTTTTAGACAAATCTGCCTCAGAGAATGATCTCAGATTGGTCTCCAGACTTATGTGTTCTAAAGCATAAGCACTTATTCAAGTCAACTGGTACAAGACAAGAAAGAACTTTTAAGTTGGACTTATTAAAGGATCATAACAGTGCAAATAAGTCATTTAAGGCAAGGAATTGATTTTGGTTCTTGAGCTTACTCGAATAAGCTTCTTTAAGGAATAATAACTTCACATCTTGCAACAAGGCTTTGTGTTCTCCAAGAACATCATTAAAGAAGTTAATCTAGACCAATGAGAACTCAGCAACAAGTACATACAGCTTGCAATGAAGTTTCATTTCTGATCCAAAGTACAAGCTTATGACATGGGTGGCTACACTCTCCCATAAAATAGTACTTATCTCACTATTCATGTGTCCTTTGAAGGACAAGTGAACAGTGGCTACTCTATGCCTTTGATGAAGAGTTTACAGCTGGTTGACAACTTGCAACAACTTGCAACAGCTATATTTTCGTTGGACCTTATCCACACCATCTCAGAGAATGGTCTCCAACGTCCTGGAGAATGATCTCCCAGTTTCTGCACTTAGGTGGCAATCTTATCCAAATGAATTCAAATCTTATTTTCCCACATGGGAAATACATTTACAACGGATATACACTCAGAGACAACTCATTGACAGTTGGTGGAAGAATATTTCTGACCAACAAGTACAATGTGACAGTCAGAGACCATTAGAAGAATGATCTCCTGAAGCATCTCAAAGACAAAATCACATGGGCTGTTTTGTTTTTCTCACAACGGCTAGTTCCTCACTCACAACGGATATATGTGATGTCCAAGCAACAAAGGAGCATCTCCATCTATAAATAGCACGTTGGTTTAATTGGAAGAGCAAGAACTTGAAGCACACAAAGCAATCTAATACATTCAAACAAGCTCTCCTTTTCACTCTTACTCTAAAGCTCTTTAGAAATCTAGGATCATATATTTGTAGAGTACTTTGAGTGTATCAATTTGTAAGCTTCACATCCGGTTAGGTGTATAAGCTTAGATCCAAAGAAATTGTTGAAAAAAAACCTTAGGATTATCTCAAGTCAATTGGGTATAATTGATTGAGGTAGAGCAGCTGGTTATAGCTGGATACTTTGTGATCTTGGTTTAAGATCATAAAGGGTCTTTGATCTGGGCTTAGATCAAAGGGAAGTTTTCTGTAATCTTGGTCTAGATTATAGTGGATAATCTCACGCAAGTGGGGACTGGAGTAGCCCATACTATTAAGGGGTGAACCAGGATAAATTCTTTGTGTGATCTTCTCTTCCCTTACTCTTTTATTTGTGCAAACACTAACTCACACGAATCACTATATTGCACTTACATTCGAGGAGAACGTTCTCCAGTTAATCTAACCATTTACTATCATAGTGTGTTATTGTGCTTAAATTGTTTTGCAGTTAAATTTTTAAAGGGTCACAATTCAAACCCCCCTTTCTTGTGACAAACATTGTTACTTCAAAATTAACATAAAAATAACTTATAAATAATACATAAAAATTTATTTATTTATATAAATTATTTTACATAAGCTAAAAAATAATTCAATCAAAAGGTACCTTAAAGTTTAAAAAGCTTAGACAATTCTCCACTTTCAAGTTACATTTATGAGATAGGATCACAAGTATATTGTCCTCACCACTCATATCAAAGCTTTATGCATTGATAAAAGTTGAAACCTCACAATCACATGTCTCCTCCTCACATACATACAAGCTTTGCATAATTGAATTAAAAGTATAATCTAAAAACATTCTTTCCACTTGCTGTTCTAATATGTTACTATTTGCATGCTTAGACCCCTATTTACTTTCTGAAAATACTTAACAGTTTCATTTACTAAAATTTATGTTCATGTATTACACTACCAACCAATGTTTTAAAAACCGGACCGGACCAATACAAGACAGAACAATACAAGACAGAACAGCACAAGACAAACATTTAAGGTATTGAACAAACTTTGTATTGTACGATATTTGGTGGACAAAAGGTTATTTTGGTATTTTAGACAACTTGTGCTGAGGACAAAAAGTTGTCCCGTGGTTCTGTGGGGGACAAGAATTTCAAGTTTTGTCCTATCCCTTGGCCCCAAGTTTGTCCAGTACCAGGAACAGTTTTAAAATCAAACACAGTACAGCAGGAGTTGTCATGTCCAGTCCCTTATTTTTTAGCAGATCAAACACACCGATATAGTAACAATTGTAATAGTAAGAAAAGATATAGAAGACAAACTTGAAAGCATGCATTTTCATAATACGGAGTATTTTTTTTTTATTCATCTTAATCTTTCTATTTTTTTCTATTTTTTATTGACTAAACTTTCTATAATTTTTTTTATTGTTTATGTTTTGTTCATATATGTTTTATTTCTATTTTTAAGCATATCATCTTTTTATTGTATTTATCTTATATTCTTTCTATATATTTTTTTTGTATATATATTTTTAGTAAAATTACAATGAAGGATACAAAACTTGGTACATGGTTAAAACTACTAAGGATAAATTAGTAAATTTTGTAGTAATCGATTTTATTTAAAAAATTGACCGATTAGCTTGACATAAAACAGGACGAGTGAGATTTTCAACTCGATATCTCTAGTAGATCCGCTCCACTCCACACTGTTTTAAATGAGTTAGTGGTGTTAAGGGTCATTGATTGGCATGCAGAATAGTATATAAATTTTACATTGGAAATGATAATTTTTAAACTTCAAAATAGTTGAATACACATTTTTTTTCAAGGCAGAGTGACCATTTATATCCTTAACTAATGCCCTAGAAGGACTAGTTAGTGTGACCCTTTTACATTGTTCCAGAGTCATGCTAACATGCGTCTTTAAGACACATAAATCACTTCCAACTCAGTTTTAGCCGGATTCAAAATTCACTCAAAATCATTTTTTGTTTTAAATATGTTAGGCTGACCTGTTTTGTTTTGATGTTTAAGAACACATTTATAAAAGACCAGTACTTGAATATCACTAATATTAAGGGTCTAATCTGCATTAGGGTTTTCAATTCACCAAAATTATAAGAGCTAAACAAGCCTAACATAAGTTCTATACTTAAGAATTGCAAAGTCAAATTACAAAAATACACAACCAAAAGTTCAATGCTTAACTAAATAAAAAACTTCATGAATCAATACAAATACTACATAATTGCATATTTTGAAACCTTATTTGCTTATTCAAAACTGAATGATGTAATAATATGATACTAAATCACAACATAGCAACTAACAGTACAAAGCTAAGAAGACAACAAAAAAAAGTTTATTGAGTAACACAAATGTAAGGATGATAATAACAAGACTATAATAAATTATAGAACTAGTGACATGAACTTTTCTTCAACCAAAGTTTCATGTAAGTTGAAGATGTTCTTTTCTTGCAGGAATATAGATTGTAGGATTGTACAGCTAGCTCTTGATACATGCTGAATATTTTGAACAACTATTTTGCCTGCTATAGTATTCTCTTCATACAAGTGAAGAAACTCTAGGGCTTTGAAGGAGATGGAGATGATGGAGGCTTCAAATCTGGATACTGCGAGTCAAAAAAGTAGCAAAGTATGTGTTAGAAGCATGAATATAACTCAAAAAAATGGTTTTCATGTAATAAAATTTCTTCTGAAGACTTGGTATCCGGCCTAAGGACCGACTAATCCAAGAGACACCAATCCCACTGTCCACTGCGGGGGGCCCAATTGAAGTCATATGGACTAATCCAACACAGAAAGTGGTACCTGAAGGATTCTAATGGGAGACCTTGAAAGAACACACTCCAAGGTCCCAAGTCTTCACCACCAGGCCAACCCATGTGGGTTTAATGGTTTTCATATATTAATTTATCACTTATTGCATAACAATTTGAAAGGATTTAATTTATATACATTGTCAGTGTAAAGGTTGTTACACGGCCAATCAAATCATAACCATCCGATTATTGTCAGTGGTTATGATTTGTCGACATTGTAAAGTTTTTGACAGTGAAAGTGTATCAAAATTAATCTCATTTTGAAAACTTAAAAAAATATATCTTTTCTTCGAAATGCAACTTCACATTGTGTCCTAATTTTATTCTACATTTCACACTAACAAAATATGTGCAAAGAAAAGTTCGAAGAAAATTGTCAACAACAAGCATATATAATTGAGCATTAAAGTGAAAAACTCGAAGAAAAAAAAAGGGATGAAATTAAGACATTACATATGGGTATGGTGAAAGTGGTCTAGATTGCACAGGAATTGACTTTGCCTCAGCTTCAGTTTTCGGCACGGAGTTTATTTCTGGGGCAGGTTCTGCTGCCGCTTCTACTTTGGGCTCAGGTTCTGCTGCTGCTTCTACTTTGGTCACAGGTTCTACTGCTGCTTCTGCTTTGATCTCGGACACAGTTTCGGGAGTAGCTTCTGTTTTCTGTACAGTGCCACCAGCTGTAGCAAGCTCTGGAATATTTTCCGTTGCTGCGGGAAGAGATTTATTGTTGGTGGAAGTTGGTAGAAGAGCCTTTCCGATGTCCTAATGTTCCCGGCCATTCCATTCAAAGAAGAATCACATAGGATAAATTTAAGAAAATACATCGTCAATCGAGATATATATTCTAAAATGCATCACATTGTAGTTGCAACTAATACTAATTTATCAAGATATATAGATTATGAAGAATTTCAAGCACCTTTATTTCATCAACAAGTTCCTTAGGAGCAACCTTGGTGTTCAAGAATTCCTGAACTTGTTTTAGTGTATTCTTCCGGTCCTGCCATCAAATAAACAATTTAATAAAAAAGAAAAAACAAATTAATAATACTTTACTCAATAAAAAATTATAAAAGAGAAGTGCAGGGCATGATGGAACTGGCATAATAATCATGCAATGGTCGCTCATAATTCTATAAACTCATCGATGTACAACTTGATCAATAACATATTCTCACTTTCTGATGGAAGTTAATAGAAAAAGCAATGATCATATTCCCCTAGAATGTGTCGTGCAAACAGAAAATTGCTTAATTTTCCCCATAACTTTGCATGTCCCAGCAGCAACAATGTTAAAAACATTTGTACTTTTAAGATAAAATATGTTCTTCACTACGATTAGGAAGATCATTGTATTGGAGAGAATACAGGGAAACATTTTGCTTCAAAGTAAACAATTAAACATAATTTATAAATTATGAGAAATTTTTCTTTTCTAACAGCATAAAGAGTCTCTCAATTTACTCATCAAGTTCAAGTAATTATTTTTTATCAACTAATTCTATCTATCAGATATTATTTTGGTATTCGATTATCATTTATTATTATTGTTTAATAGTCACAATATATGACCTTGTCAGGTTCAGATCCTCTCCTGCCTCTCCAACGGCGTCTCAGTCATTAGATTAATCCAACAAACTTGTTGGAGAGGCAGATTGGGCTGCAGAGGATCCATTCTGACTTGTTTTACCTATTTGACGCAAAATTAACTTTCTTTTACAAGTGAATTATTTAATAATGATTTGACTTATTCTAAAGGACTGTTTGGATTGGTTTGTTTGAGCTTATTTACTAGCATAATTTTGGGAGAACTTATGAAAATTGTCAATTTTCATAAGTTTTTTTAAGCTTATTTTCATAAGTTCTCCATTATAGTTTATGAAAATAGCTCGTAGCATATATAAAAACAATTTATCTTTATTTTATCTTTTGCAATAAAAATAGCTTATGTAAGCTTATCTATAAGCACTTATCATGATAAGCTGCAAATAAACTGTTTATTGAAACAGGCCCCAAGTCACTCACACACACAACTTATTAAAATTCAAACAAAACGTGTTACGAAACTAACTCTTCATATATCATAACACACTATCATGTGATAGTATGTTTACATCTAGTTATTATTATAAAATAAATGCACAAACATGCAACAAAAGAATTGTGGCTTTCTGGATTCAACAGTGCATTGTTCAACAGAATTGATGATAATAAACAACACAAAGCCATCCCTCATAGAAAAACACACTTACCTCGGCAAATAGAAGCTTCTTGCTTGCAAACTGAACAAGTGCAGCTGATCCTACAAGTTGGAGAATTGTTTCTATCTACAAATATAGTAACATCGCAAAAAATATGTCAGTAGAGTCATGCCATAGTGGACCATTGCATGTTAAGCAAAAGGCAATAACTCATTAGATCAACCTCGGAAAAAGCTAATGCACCAATTCCAGTAGCTGCAGCAATCCCAAGAGTAACAGCCAAGCCATCAGATTCCTGCAATAAACCACCATTAATTATAAACACTCATAACGCTAAGATTTAATGACGAGTAAGTTCATTTTCTACATTTTCATGTTCCCTTTCTTATCATTTTCTCCAAAAGAAAATTTGAGTACATTCATCGTATTCTTTAATTTAACAGAAGGGTTTTTTCAACTATTTTGCAGTTTGAAAACCAATAGTTGTATTTTGCATGTGCATCGACATTGAATATTACAATCGCGAGTAGATAAATCTAAGATACATACGCCGATTACTTCATTGATAGTATCTGTCAAACTGCCAAAATCCAAGCTCAATGCTTTCTTTGGTTCAATCCAAGGAAGGCCACTATTCTGCAGAATACCAAACAATGTGAGTGTATTGACCAACATAGAAATTTCGGTATTAAGATTATGATAAATACGAAAACCAAAAATGCGAAAATGAAAAGAAATACCAGCCATCCTTGTGGTCCTTCCGCACCATCCTTAATTGCATAAGCAGATTTAAATCCGTTAAGGGTGACTAACTCTGCAACCAGTTCAGAGTTCCCATCAAATCTGGCTTCCATCACAAGTTCACTCAATCAGCCTCAAGTACATTCTTTTGCAAAATGCAAGAAGAAACAATAATTTTATGTAATTAATTTTCCTCACATGTTGAATCAGATAACACCGACTGCAGATGTATCGGCCTGACTAATTTTATTTTATTTTTGTGAATGCTCCACAAAGAACATAGCCTATGTGTACTTTTATTAATAAAGTGGCAATAATGACCATTTTACAACCGTCCCCGAGGGGATCTGAACTTTGTAACTTGAGGTTACACAGCTAAGCTTTTACCACTGAGTTGACACCTCAAGTGTAAGATATGTGTCCTCTATGGTGATTGATAAAACTAAACTATTTTCGCCAAACAGAAAATTGTGGTCATGGTTTGATCATCACTTCAATTTTAGCTGCATTCTCAGTTCTAGAGTTTCCCCTACACTCATTTGGACTATGAAGCACTAACACAGACACAAACACCGCATATAACACTAACATTGATACATCGACACCAGTAATAATTTAAGAAAATGATGATTTAATTGAATGTAATCACATATGTTGGCATCGTGTGTCGGACACTAACATGTATCCAACATCATAATTATTTACCAAAAATGCAGTCTTCCTAACTTATATTCTAATCTTCTCTCTATCACAATTATTTACTACAATCTACCATCTCCTTATTAGCAATTCATCATAAACGCGGCTGCGAAAACTGAAAATGTTTTTAGAAAGCAAACAAATCCTAATGCTACATCACAAACATGAATCACAATTGATAAAACACAAATTCTACAAATAAAATTGATCTTTGTTATCCTTACTTGTCAAGAATAAACAATGTAGTATTCTCAGGTTCCTTAAACTTCAAGGAAATCTTCTTTAAGAACCCCGGCTTATCATCACCTTTATAAGCGATCGACACCGATTTCTTCTTCAAACCACCAACATTTGGACCACCAACTTGTCTAATCTCAGCCAAACCTCTTATATCAAGCAACTGAGCATTCCCATCAGCACCTAATTTAACATAAGCATTTTTAGCTGATTCAACACCCCAAGGCTTAGGTTTCTTCAAAATCTGAGACAAAATCAATGGCACTGCCAAAATAGCTACACCACCAGCAAGAATTAAAGGGTTCTCAGTTGCAAAACCTATGACACTATCTACAAAACCATTAACATCAATGTCACCACCTGAAGAAGCACTTGGAGATAGTCCTAATGCTTCTTCATATGTTAGAGCATTTGCAAATTCACCATTGTTAACATTCACAACTGAAGCTGTAGCAAGGAAAAGACCCTTTTGAAAATTCTTTGATAAAAACTCTCTTAAGTTGTGTTTTTTGTTGATTGAAGTGGAAAAGTTTGAAACTTTGCATGTAGAAATTGTTGGGTGTGATGAAAATTTTGTTCTGTCAGAAAGCACTGAAAGGGGGGTGAAAACAGTAGAATTGAGGGCCTCCATAGCATAATTTTATATGACAGCAAATTTTTATGAGGCTCTCAAAATTTGAAACTTAAGGAACTATCATAAATTATTACAAGCTCAAAGGGTTGATGTATTGATATCTTGATGGTGTTGATTTTGTTTCTTTGTGAAATGAGTGGCAAAATTGAGAAGATAGAGAGAAAGGTGTAAAAAGGGTAAAAATGTGTAATGAAGTGGGTGACACTGAAGTGATGATGTGGCAAGGGATATATGAACAAGACTAATGGTTGGTTGACATGTGGAGAATGAAGATGAGATGCAGCTGATGAGGATTGAGGTGAGGTTTTTCATTCATGGTATGAAAATTGTGTGGCTAAGAAAATGTCTTAGACTAGAGACAGTGGAAGAATAGAAGTAGTACTAGTACTACTACTCTCTAGAGAATGCATGCAGTACAATCATCTTAGATGAAACACATGGATTTTGATTCCTATCGGTTAATGATGTCATTCATCTAATCTTAAATGAATAGTAAAAAATTATTAGGTAAGTATGTTAATAGTTCAGTTGATTGAATAATTGGAGATGGTGGTGGTTGAACAACACCTCCACGGTAAATTTTTACTTATTGATCTCATCTTTTATGTAATCGATTCTCTTTTGAAGTATAAGAATAGGTGGAGCTCGACATGTCTGAAAGCATAAGAGACTGTTATTTTGCTGATATTATTAAGGGGTAGTGTATTTGCAAACATTCTGACTATCAAGTAAGTAAGAGTCGTGGGTGTGAGCATTTTAGGGATAAGATAGTGTACTTAGACTTGGACCATGATTTAGGTCTTATAGTGGGAGAATTAGGATTTTAAAACCCCAAAACCCTAATCGAACACTTATCTATAGATCATGATGTGATCATGTATTGACAACCCTGCTTGAATGTGTCTCTAGGCTGAGTCTACGTTATGGTTTGTTTTGGAGCTAGTGATTTAGGGTGACATGATCAGTTAGAGAGTTGTGTTTTGATCCAGTCTAGAACAATATGATTCTATTCCTGTAATAAATGTGCAATTGAAGGATAGATAGTGTTGCGTTTATATTTTCATTTGAAATGAATTTTATTTAATCAATTATGTAAAGAATTGTCATTCAAAAAGAGAACACTAAAAAAATTTAATAAAAGAGTTTATTGAGAAATAGTTTATGCAAAACTATTGAAATAAGTTAAAATGGTTTAATGTAAATTATATTTTTGTTTCTATAAGATGTTTTTTATTTGAAGTTTGTTCACACTAATTTTCTCAAGTATGACTCTCCACATATTCAATATTAAGTACTCAAATTGTATATGAAACTCAAAGTCCAAACAAGAGTCCAAAGTGTGGTTGACTTTTAATATTTTTATGCATTTGAACATCTTTGTTCAGTAGTAGGAACACTGCACGTAATATTTAGGACCAGAGTTCGAACTCCGGTACATCATCTTGTTCACCTTTAAAAAAATGATTTTTCTACCGATATTTCTTTGAGAGGGTGTGCATAGAAGAACTAAGTTAGTTGCCACCTTCTTATTGAATTTCATCCCAAGTTAGCCCAAACTCTCTTCTTAGCCAATTCTAGCCATCTACGCATATGGAAACGAGGGGGAGCACATATCACTTTACAAAAATAGCTTGTATTTCCTTTCAAAAAAATAGTTTGTATTTGGAACTTTTGTTTAATTGAATTATATGTGAGTTTTGAGAAATCAGTTCTCTTGTATTATTGGTTGAACCATATATCTTTAATAAAGATAATTTTATAGTAAATCGTTACGATGTTGTTAAATAATAACGATGCTATACTGTTATAGTGTCGGAAAAAACGACACTATATGTTATTATAGTGTTGTCGAATTTGAACAGACCGTGATACTCTATTCCGTATAAATGTTGTCAAATAACTCATATAAGAGCATTATTATAGAGAGCAGCTTTGCTCCATTTCTAGTTGCTCCTTTTATTCCTTTTCTAGTTATAGATGTGTGACATGTGGCAAAATTTAATCTAAGGGATGATATTAAAAACTAGTTGTTTAATAGAAAAATAATGGAAAATAGAAGAAAAAGAACTGAAACGGTTTTCACGTTACTCCCTTTCTTCTTGCTCCCTCTGCCCTGTGCCTCTCATCACCGCCACCATCGCCATTTCTCTTTTGTCCTGAGACCAGGAAAGTCTTGAAGTCAGATTAATTTCTTCAACAGTATTCTTAGCAATTAAGACGTATTTTGACAAAGTGTCAAATTGCACGGTCTTCAAGTGTTCGAAGATATGTATTTCCACATCGGAAACTGTAGCATCGATAACGATGACATAAGAATGGGATGGCAACATAATCTCAAATTGAAGTGAATTGATTGTCATGAGCATGATTTTCATTGCGGAAAGTATGAAATCATCGATAAAAGACATGTTCATTTCATCAGACCCTAGACACATCGTTGATCCAACCGACATGCTTGAATGTGTTTCCGATTTTTCCCTTGCAAACTTTCTCACCTACCTATACTTTGTTTTGGCAACACAAATAAACTAATTTATAGGTTATTATATTAGGTTATACAATATACTAAATTTGTTTTATACAATAAATTTGTTCTGTGGTAACATAAATAAGTTAATTTATAGTTTGTAAACTTGTTTGATAAAATAAAATGTGTTTGGCAAAAAAAAAAAATCGAACTTATAGCCTTTTTTGAGATGTTAGTTCAAGTATGTGCTTTTATGTAATTTTGTATTTACAACAGATAAATTTATCAAACACTTTAATATAATTCAACTAGATTTTCAACTATCAACTATAAGGAGCTTCATTGTAAACCAAAAGCTATGAGATATTTATCACCTAACTTTTAGTTTAATTTTACCAAACAAAGCTAAAATGTGTTTGAAAAAAAACTTTTTTTTCGGGCTTATACCTTAATTTGACTAAAGAGGGCCTAAGTTAGCCCAAACTCTACTCTAGCCATCCACGCATACGAAAACAAGGGGGAACACACGTTTACAAATACATATAGTTTGTATTTGGAACTTTTGTTTAGTTGAATTGTGATTTGTTTTACATTCTTTGTGAGTTTTAAAAGATTAATTCTCATGAGTTATTGGATAAGCAATCTAAATTCTTTATTAAAGATGATCTTATATTCATGTTCGTGTACTTGTGACTCTCTTGAATGTACTTAGTGTCTTCTTAAGGGTCGGTTCAAGCCCAAAGCAAGCGAAGCTAGGGCTTTAGGCCCCCAAGTCTTTGGGCTTTTTCTGAAGGCCTCAATGTCTCTTATGAAGGCCTAAAGTTGGATAATATATAGAAAATTGCTTTTTTCGCCCCCCATGTTCCTCTTAAACCCCCCAAAAATCCCAAAATAACCTTGAATTTGGGGGGTTTAGGAAGCTATGGATCTTAGGATCCGAAATATATTATGTTTGGTTCGTGGGATCCGAAACAAGCCAATTATAGATGGGAACACGTTTGGGGGGGGGGGGCGAAAATTGTGCTTATATGTTGGTTTGGAGTCTACAATCCAAAACCAATTATGTTTGGATTCTGCGAACCGAAATGGTCACGAAAATCACAGGTTTGGATCCTGCGAACCGAAATGGTCACGAAAATCACAGGTTTGGATCCTGCGAACTGAAATGGTCACTAAAATTACAGCTTTGGAGTGTACAGTCCAAAATCAAGTTTTCTGCAGAAATTTTTTACAGTTTTACAGGCCAACATTATGCATGTTCGGAATTTGCTCTTTTGCGCTAAATTAAAAGTTAAAAATAACCATTGTCATTACATACGATAACTTCAAACATAATCAAATAAATCACAACTTCAAACTCTAAAACGTAAATTACAACTTCAAACTTAAAAACAATTCAAGCAAAATGAGTTCGTCTTCATTTGGCTCCATCTTCATTTGTCTCTCACAACTACAGGATCATCTTCATTTGTTTCCATCTTCATGTCACCTTTTTCATTCTTCATGAGTTCGTCAAACTCAACCATCCGGTCCATAAATGTATCCTCCCAAGTCTCAGCCTCTGGCACCCTATGATTTCTCCATTCCTTACAAGTTGGAGGCAGTGGACACCCAACCTTCAATTTAACATATACAAAATGGTTTGGAACCATACCAACACACATAATGCGTGCAGATGGATCCAACGGTGGACGACCGCGCAGTGGAAAATAGGTTTCACAATAACCAATCTCGTGTTTAGTTAATAAAACTACAACGCGGTTGTAGGCCGTTGCAAGGATATGCCCCATATCTGATTTCACAATCACCATAGTAAATCCAGCTTTTATAGCCTCTTTTTTGCACCATTCGATCATCTCATCTCGGACCTTATACTTTTCACACTTAAAAAAAATAATTGGCAGTGTTAACCAAAATATTTGCGGGTTCAACTACATTAGGTTGTGCAATGTCGGGTTCATCGATGTTCGGTTTCATTTCAAACGGAGGTTTGGCCATCACAAACCCTACCTATCACAATAAATTTCAAAATTTTTAAAAGTTGTCCAGTTTGGCATGTGGGATCCGAAATGGGTTCGGATTGTATGAGCCAAACGCGACTGCGATCATAAAACCATGAAAATTGAAAAAATTAACGGTTTAAAGTGCTTATTACCTCTTGTATGACTCCGATTGAGTATTGCGCCCCTCTTTGAGTGAATAAACGTTGCTTTCAAGTCTCTGATACGCCAAAAAAATCGCCCTAGCTCCAAAGTTCCCAATTGAGTGTCCAAGTGGTTATGAAAGTGCAACTTCTGAAATATAGGCTATATAGACTCTATTCGGATCCTACACACCGAATATGAGCGTTTCCGGTTGGTAGAATCCGAAATGATGCAAAATTTTAAAAATCAAAGCATTTCTCTCTCTGGTGCCAATTTGAGTGGGCTAATTTAGCTTCTTCAAAAAAAAAAATCAAAGCATTTCGGATTGTACAGTCTAAAATCAAGTTTTCCTGGGCAAATCATCAACGATGTACAAGTCAGGCATAGCCAGCCAATGGCTTGTTTAAACTGGTTTCGGATTGTATGGTCCATATCAAACAAGTTTCGGCTTCCATACTCCAAAACTGTTAAAAATAAGGATGTTCGGATTGTACAGTCCAAACCCAGGTTTTCCAGGGCAAAACATCACGTACAAGGCAGGCATAACCAGCCAATTGCTTGTTTAAACTGATTTCGGATTGTATGGACCATAACAAACAAATTTCGGATTCTAGAGTCCAAACGCATTTATAGGGTCAAAATGGTCACTTTGGGGGGCCTTGGAGGAAACAATTGGGGAAAAAAAGCAATTTTCTAATATATATAAGTTTTTCCAAGTCAGAATAGTAATCTCTCAGTGGCGCAGCGGCAAAAAGACTCTAATATCACATTGGTTGTCATGGGTTTGAGTCCTAAGTGGAGCATTTGTTTTTCCCCCTTTTTTTTCCCAATTTCCCTTAAAATTTATATTTTTCAGTGAGCGCCACACCAAATTATGGTCTAAAGCCACTAGGTTTGGTCTAGTAGTGAGGGGTTTGGGTAGTATGTTATAGGCTCTGGGTTCGATCCTCAACTCATTGTAAACCAAAAAAAATATGATTTAAAAAATATAAAAATTCATAATAATGATAAACTACTTTTTTAAAATTTTACTTGGATTTATATTTCTACGCTTATATATTAATATAAATGTTTATTTTTTCAATTTTTACGATGATATATATTTCTACTCAAATATTAATACACATGCATGTTTTTTTTAATAATTTGTACGAGACCTATTAACAAAAAACGATAATTTATATGAGACTCATATGTCTATTCCTAAAATTATATAACACAATTAAAAAAAATTAAATAATATTTTTTGACCAAAAAATAAAATAAAATAATACTCCATTAGATACTAAAAGTAACACTTTTTAAGATGATTTTTTTTTGACAAATATAACATTTACAATCGAACAAAAATACTGATATTTTGGCAAAATTACACTGCAGGTCCTTTATCTTATTTTTTTGTAACACTTTGGTCCTTTATCTTTTTTTTGTAACATTTTGGTCTTTTATCTTTTATTTGTAACACTTTGGTCCTTTATCTTTTTTATTTGTAACACTTTAGTCCTTTTTTTTGTAACACTTTGGTCTTTATCTTATTTATTTATAAAAAATAAAGGACCTAAATGTTACAAATAAAAAATAATAAAGGACCATAGTGTTACAAATAAAAGATAAAGGACCAAAGTGTTACAAAAAAATAAGATAAATGACCTGCAGTGTAATTTTGCCTGATATTTTTTATTAAAAGGCCTCAATTATATTTCCAGTTTAGCCTCGACTTACATCGGGCCGGCCCTGGTCTTCTTTTCGAAAATTTCTCATCCCACCTACCCACTTTCTCACACACTCCTTGAAAATTTCATTTTTGCCCTTGGTCAAAAAATTCGGAACGCGTTTTCCGAATTTTTCTAGTTTAAATTTGGGAAAAAATCGGAAAACACATTCCGAAGTTGTTTTTAAAGGCAAAAAAAATTCGGAAAACGCGTTCTGAATTTTTTAACCAAGGGCAAAAATGGAAAAACAGGGAGTGTGTGAGAAAGTGGATAGGTGGGATGAGAAATTTTCCTTCTTTTCATTAGTGTCTCTTCTTCTTTTTTTTCCTTTCATTTCATTATTTGATTTCCATCTCATTTATATGCTTGAACCTATGATATATTCTCATGCAAATAAATCATCTTACTCTTCTGTATGTACGAGCGTGTGCCATTATTATCATTTAAGAACAAAACTTACATTTTATTCTTCCTTCTTTTACAAGTTACCATCATGTATCGGCAAATAGCCAATACATGCTAAGTACTAGTTAAGGAATTAAAGTATGTCGTCAAAGGTATAACTTGGTAAAATAGGTTTAGAGTATTGAGAAGTAGGTTTAGAGTACAATTTCTAATGCTAACAATTTATCTCCTCTGACAAACTAGCCACTAATATTTTTGATTTTTCTATTAAAAAATCAAGTAAATACAAACCATTATAAAGTAGAGCTTTGAAATTGTCAAACATTAAATGCTACAATCATTTATAAATAAAAATATTTATACTTTTATTTCATTAATTATTAATTACAATTACAAAACTCAACCAAAACAAAAACAAACAAAAAAACCAACACAATTCAAAGTTCAAACCAAAAGATATGAAACAATGAATAATCTTTGTATTCATAAATTAAATATGTAATGAGATAAATAAGTTACCCCATGTACATATGAATTCTAATAGCTAACAAGAAAATACAAACTAAAGCAAAGTATATAATAGAATGAATGAGTATAGATAATCCACTAGTTTGAAAGTTTCCAAACTCAACCATCTTGCCTTTACCAGGTATTTGAACGAGTAAACCAGGAGTCAAGAGAATGAAAAGCACCACTGAAACAAAAACTGGCCCCCAATCTGCCATATCTTCACTCACTCTTTGTGTGTGTATCTTGATGATCTTCACTCACTCTATAGTTTGTGATTTTTGCAAATTGCAAGTATATATAATGGATGAACATGCACATGGAATGGTTACTTTGGAAGATGAGACAAGAAATTGATGACTAGAAAAGTAGATAAAAGTAAGGTTACAAAATCAAGCGATTCTGATTCATTATTCATATTTTACAACTCATACCAACACACATTCCAACTTAGCAACTAATTAACGTTTTTATATAAAATCATTAAATTTCAATGTACTTTTTATTGATTTTTTTTTTATATTAGATTGTTGGGTTGCGGTGATTAAATTTCACATTGAATATGAATAAGAAAAATGTTAGATATATAAGAGAGGTGGTCCATGAACTTAATGCCTCAAGATTTTAGTAGAGATGTGACGTCTTCCTTTCTTAAAATATTGCCCCATTGTTTCTTCGGAGCATTGCCCATCGTCTCTTGTTGGGAGGAAGCCCGGAGGAGGCATTATAAGAAATAAGTCAATGCTCTAGGACCACAATAGATTTAAACGCTATAACTTCATTCAAAATTTTAAGGCATTAGACGCACATGTCACCTTTCTTATCTATTTAACATTCTTCACATTTATGGATCCATACAAATAATTAATCTTTATTTCACTGAGTTTGTTTGATATTTTTTCGTCCATACAAATAATTAATCTTTATTTCACTGAGTTTGTTTGATATTTTTTCGTCTGTTTTGGTCTTCGGGTCTCCCATTATATTTTTCTTCTAAAAAGAATTCTTAGTTTACGGCATAGGATAGTTTTTTTTTTTTTTGCTTCAGCTTCTTTAATCGGTACTACTAGAGTTAGGATCCTCTCCATTTCTCATAGTAGTTTGAATGAAATAATTTTGTTTGACGATTTGCCAATATATATTCCTTGATTAACATAATAAATTATTATTCATTATCAAAGTTTTTTTTAAGCACATTATTAAAGTTATATCTTATTGATTAATAGTGTAATCTTATCGATTAATATTGTAACAATGCTTAAGTATTAAGCTATGTACTAAAGTTATTTTTCTAAGTAAATAAAAGCTTTGAGCTAATCCTTCAGTGGGCAGAGTTGGGTTGAGCATTGAGACCTTCTCTAGTGATCCATGATGTAAGCTCCTCTCATCCAATATGGTGACTCTATCACAGTTTCTTTTGACATTTTATGTGAATAGTGTTTCATGGAGGAAGGATTAAGTGAATGATGTTAAGAAGTCTCACATTAATTGCGAAATGGTCTGAATATGTGTTTATAAGGTAGAACAATCATCAACTTACAATTGGTTTTGTAAGGTTTAGTTAAGCTCAACTCTCAATTCTAAAAATATGGAATAATATATGGTTGGCCACATTGTGTTGCATTGCATATCTCGGCTCGTGTGATTTCCTCATACTCGTTCTTTTGATATCTTAAAAATAAACCAATGAGACTAATTCTTTAAATATGTTTTCTGATTTTGCTAAAAAATATTATAGAGTCAATGAGATTAAACTCTATTTTAATATGACATTTTTTTAGAAAAATAAGTTTTGTCTAATATGTACAAGATAAATTTTTCATCACTTACAAGCTTGCTTTCACAATTTGATCAATGAATTTCACTATTGAACCAATATAATCACATCAAAATTAGATTGCACACAATAATTGTGTGATGTTGTAATGCCGTCTAATCTTAAATTATTGTTAGATATTGATTTGTATTGTGTTAAATTGTGCTCTTTTTTTTCTGTAGACGATCTTGTCCATGTCACACCACATTTCATTTGATCTAATGCTAAAAACTTATTGATTCAATAGTGAAAATAAGTTTGTACATGATAAAAAAATTTGTCTCACTTATACACCATGGACTTGGCCTAGAAAAACATGATTATATATGATATTATATTTAAATACAACTTTAATTCTTCCGCTATATAAAATGTCTTATGGGCTAGGTGAAGTATGTCTTATCTAACCTTAAATATCTTTCACCTGGTGTGCCTATTAACTTGATCATCGGAATGTACATGTGCATATATCACCCCCTCCTTCACAACAAGGTACAACCACCAACGATCCTGGTCCAACGACCAAGTAAAGCTTATGATCCAGATCTCATGTCCAAAGAATATCAAACTTAAATTACTAAAAATGTTGGCAACTATATATAGTTTAAATCCAAACATGAGGCAGACCTCAAAGTTGTTTTAATAAAATGGTCAAACATGAGAAAACATGTAGCACCAAATATTTTAAATTTTTTGAAAATAGTCCAAAAAGATAAAAATGTCAAAAATAAATTTAAGCTAAAAATAGTTGAAACTTGAAACTCGCACAATTAAAAAATTAAAAGTCAAAAATAGATTTAAGCTAAAAATAAAATAAAACTATTTTTTTTTTACAGTATAAAATAAAACTAGAAGAAATTGAATTCTGATTTCTGAGTTAGTGAGTTTCCAAGGATAACCTTATCCACAAACTCAAATCCTTCCACTTGCACCCTACAAAAGTCCAACACAATCTCCCCAAAGAGTACACAAAATTTTTGAATGAAGAAGAAATTAAGAAATGAATAATTCTAGTTTCACTTTGAACACAAGCTAAAGCTCTCTTAGTATGTAATTGTCCCTCCCATTTTATCACTCATTCATTCATTACAATGACATTTTGCATTTTCTCTAAGCACCAAATCTTTATGTATAACCTATCACCTTTTCAACACCTTAATCCTTATTCTCATCAAAACCTTAAAACAAACATGTTACCTAGGAGCCTTTCACCACCCACTTCAATTTCTCTTCCAACATTAGATACCCAATTTTTCCCTCCTTCATTTTCATCACAAAAAAATTCTCCATTTTTTCAACCTTTTGATGAGTTGAACAAGTTAAGAACTTTGAATTCTGTCAAGGAATTACATGCCCAGATGATTAAAACCCCTAAAAATGAAAACTTTACTTCAATGGATGATACTATGATGAGATACTATTTGGAATTTGGTGATTTTGATTCAGCAATTAGGGTTTTCTTTGTGGGTTTTACAAGAAATTATATTTTATGGAATTCTTTTCTTGAGAAGTTTGAGAGTTTTGGAGGTGACCCATTTGAGATTTTGGTGGTTTTCAATGAATTGTATAGTAAAGGAGTTGAATTTGATAGCAAAGTTTTCACCTTTGTTTTGAAAATTTGCTTAGCTTTAAGGGTTTTGTGTGTTGGTTTGGAAGTTCATGCTTGTTTGATCAAAAAAGGGTTTCATTTTGATGTGCACTTGAAGTGTGCATTGATCAATTTCTATGAGAAGTGTTTGAGTATAGATAAGGCAAATCAAGTATTTCATGAGACTTCATATAAAGAAGATTTTTTGTGGAATACAATAGTTATGGCAAATTTGAGGAGTGAGAAGTGGAAGAATGCTTTAGAACTTTTCTGTAGCATGCAGAGAGTTTCTGCCAAAGCCAATGCCGGCACCATTGTCAAGATGTTGCAAGCTTGTGGAAAGTTGAGAGCTTTCAATGAAGGGAAACAGATTCATGGGTATGCTTTAAGATTTGGACTAGTTTCGAATACTTTAGTTTGCAATTCGATTATTAGTATGTACTCTAGAAACAGTAGATTTGAACTAGCTAGAGCGGTTTTTGATTCGATGGAGGATTGTAGTCGTAACTTATCGTCTTGGAACTCGATTATTTCGAGTTATGCGGTTGATGGTTGTTTGAGTGATTCATTGGATAATGTCATCAAAGAAATGGAGTATTCCGGTATTAAATCGGATATTATAACATGGAATTCGGTTTTGTTGGGTTATGTTCGTCAGGGATTATTTGAAAAGGTTCTCACCAGTTTTCGGAGTCTGCATAGTGCAGACTTCAAGCCGGATTCATGCTCGGTAACTAGTGCTCTACAAGCAGTTGCTGAATTAGGTTTATTTAAAATAGGGACAGAAATCCATGGTTACATGATGAGAACTAATCTTAACTATGATGTCTATGTTTGTACTTCATTGGTGGATATGTATGTTAAGAATCATTGCTTAGATAAGGCTCATGAAGTGTTCCGTCATGCAAAGAACAAAAACATTTACGCTTGGAATTCTTTGATATCAGGTTACGCCTTCGAGGGCCTGTTTGGTGATGCGGAAAAACTATTGAATCAGATGGAGGAGGAAGGGCTAAAACCTGATTTGGTGACATGGAATGGTTTGATTTTAGGTTATTCAATGCGAGGCCGTGTAGAGGAAGCTTTGACTGTGATCAATCGGATCAAGAGTTCCGGAATTACTCCGAATGTGGTGTCGTGGACTTCTTTGATATCAGGATGTTCTCAAAACGAAAAGTACATTGATGCCCTACAGATTTTCAGCCAAATGCAAGAAGAAAATGTAAAACCTAACGCGACAACGATTTGCAACTTACTTTGTGCTTGTGCAGGCCCGTCGCTGTTGAAGAAAGGTGAAGAGATACACTGCCTTAGTATGAAACTAGGGTTTGTGGATGATATATACGTTGCAACATCCCTAATTGACATGTATTGTAAAGCAGGGAAATTAAAAGTAGCATACAATGTTTTCATCAATGTTCAAAAGAAAACACGTCCATGTTGGAATTGTATGATGATGGGATATGCTATTCATGGTCATGGGGAAGAGGTAATAATTCTTTATGACGAGATGCGTGAAAGATGCATTAAACCTGACGCGATAACGTTCACTGCTCTTCTTTCGGGCTGCAAGAATTCAGGTTTAGTCGATGAAGGATGGAAGTATTTTGATAGTATGCAAGATTACAATATTGTTCCAACAATTGAGCACTACTGTTGCATGATAGACCTACTTGGAAAAGCTGGTTTTCTCGACGAAGCTTCGGATTTCATCGAAACTATGCCGATTAAGCCAGATGCAAGTATTTGGGGTGCTCTTCTTGCATCCTGCAGAATTCACAAAAACATTAAGCTAGCAGAGATCGCGGCAAGGAAGCTTTTTAAGTTGGAACCAAATAATTCTGCTAACTATGTTTTGATGATGAATTTATATTCAAGTTTAAACCGATGGGATGATGTGGAGCGCCTTAAATGCTCAATGACTGAGTTGGCGATAAGAAGTCCACCTGTTTGGAGCTGGACACAGGTTAATCAAAGTATTCACGTGTTCTCTACAGATGGGAAACCACATCCAGAAGAAGGGAAAATATATTTTGAGTTATATGGATTAATTTCCGAGATACGAAAGCTCGGTTATGTAGCTGATCTCAATTGTGTATGTAAGAACATTGATGACAATGAGAAAGAGAAGATTCTTATGAGTCACACTGAGAAGTTGGCAATGGTGTATGGAATGATGAAAATGAAAGGTGGATCACCAATTAGAGTTGTTAAGAACACAAGAATTTGTTGTGACTGTCATACAGTAGCAAAGTACATTTCTTCGGCTCGAAACTGTGAGATTTTACTTCGAGATGGTGGCCGTTTTCACCATTTTAAAAATGGAAAATGTTCTTGTAATGATCGTTGGTAATGAGAGACACAAGAATAAAAAAACTTGAAGCATTTCTGTGCTTTTGTTGAGAGCAAATCTCGCTGAAATGGTAAGGTTGATGCCTTGTGGCAGAAGGTTTATGAGTTCAAATTCTTTAGAGAGCTCTTCGCTTATGGAATATAATGTTGCGTGGGAGCCTCGCGCACTGAACCACTCATTTTAATCTGCTCGTGTATATCAATGAATTCATGAAGGAATGCTAAATCAAGGAATCACCGTGTTACTTGAGGAATCAAGCACTCTTCAATGTTTCATACATTGAAATACTCTTTTCCTTAAATTGCAATCTTCACCTTAAATAGTTTGCTTTTTCTTCAAGTCACATAATGAAAAAAGTTGGAATGAAGAAAGATACCATGCAAGTTACCAAAATCTACTACTCTACAATCTGTGACTCATTATCTTGGATAGTAAAGGCTCAGATTGAATTTTTGTTTCTGATTGTTAGATCATATTTTAGCCCAAATGCATTTAGGGGTCCTTTAATTTTCACGTTTGTAACAGTTAGATCTTTAATTTTTTCAGATAACAAATAGATCTTTTAAGTTTCCAACTTGTTGCACCGTTACCTATCTAGTTATCATACGTGTACAAAAACACTTACGTGACTGTTAATTTTGATGTTAACCATGATGAATTTGAGGCTCAATCTGATGTGAACCATGAAGTCCAGACAATTAGGCCCAAATGAAAGAGACAATAACTGAAAGAAGGATAATGGTACAACAAGTTAGAAACTTAAAAGACCAATTTGTTAGCTAAAAAACTTAAAGAGATTTACTTTTGTCACCGTACCAGTTACTCCTCCATGTTGTTCAAGCAGACAAAATATACTACCGAAAGATATTTTCCGGATATACTACTGAAAAATATCTTCTGTAATTGGAGGGGATTCTGAGTAATACGGGGGAAGGGGGAAGAAGCAGAAGAGCAATTACCATATTTTATTGGCATGCACATGTAAAATAAAAAATACAGGCTATGATACAAATTATTCAGACAAAATATCAGGTTGGCTAATGCACATGGAAACCACCTAGCTATTAGCTAATGGACAATAAAGAAACCAAATCTTACGCACTAATTCATGTGCAGAAATTTGTATCTTGCATCAGCATCAGTTAAACTTGTGTAAGAAAACATGGCATGAAAATGGTGCATAAATAATTGTACCAATTCATACACAGTCAAATATATGCAACATGGTTTTGTTTTCGTACATTACTAACTACGGTTGAGAAAAAAAGTTTCAGCTTTGTACAATTTTAAAATATATTATTAAAAATATGTAAGGTATTTGATGTGTTGACTTTATATATAAATCTTCAAATATATTTTTTTTATATGGTTCCGTACAATTTTAAATAAATGTATCTAATAATATAAAATAAATTTTGTCCTATGAACTTAACTCAATTGACATACATTACATTATATATGCAGGAGGTCGGGAATCGAACTGCGGTCATCCCACGTATTTATTTTAAGAGTGAAATTTCTAGCCACCACATTATTCTACCAAAATAAAATATAAAATAAATTTATATTTAAAAATATTAAAAGCGACTTATAATTCAAAACAGTAAAACTTTTTTGTCCTAAATAATAGGTTCTCGATAATTTAAAGTTTGGCTGAAAAATAATAAAATATAACCCTCAAGTCCCTCAAGTTTTTAAGAGAATGGGTTCTTCCGACCGCTTTATTTTGCTTCTCATTATATCCCTCACTAATCCAAATCAAATTGGATAAATGGGAAGTGTTAGGAACTCCATATTCAAACTCTAGAGATTAATAAAAATAAAATAAAATTTCTCAACAGATGGAAAGTGACTTAATTATATTTTATTTCAACATTTCTCATGTGTTTGTATATATGAATTTTGGATTGTATGTGGTTCTACGGTTAGAGAAGATTTGACCGTCCACTTAGATCGACCAGTCTAATATAAAATAAAATACAATCCAAATCCAATTTTGTTCCTCAATTTGGTATAGAATGGATCTAGATTCCACGCAGTAAATGTGTGTCGTTGTAGTGAATGTGAGTTATTCGATCTTAAGTCAATTGTAAAGACTATTTAATCTTATTTTATGAAAGTATAATATGAATTGTCCGATCTTAAGTCGATGTCAAGATCTACTACTATGTCTAATTGTGATCTTTTTTCACAAGAGAGAATCCCATTCCATACAAAACCTTCTAGTAAAAGATTAACATATTGTTTTAAAACTTTTAATTATGAGATGCATTTATATCTTCTTCATAAGATGCAAAAAGACAAGTTGAATTTAAAGGCACTTCCAATACTAATACTTGAAGTCTTGAAAGAAGAAACTAGTAGCAACATGATTTTTCTTGTGTTCTAAACAAAGTCCTAAACAAGGATAATGTGAAATAGATAACTTACACCACTTATAAGAGAAAATGACTAATTCTTCCTAGCTAGTTTGCTACTAAACAAAAAACATATAAGACTCCATAACTTGTCTTTTTCCAACAGTATTTACAAATAACTTCAATAACACATCATCCACAAAATCCAAGAAAAATTTAACAAGTAAAAAAATAAATTTTCCCACTCCCAAATCCATTTGTGCTTGTGAAGCTTAGAATCTCATCTTACAAAAACTAGAGTTGAGTTCCTCTCTGGTGCGTTGCCATGAAAGTTCTAGGTGGAAAGAGAAAGACTCAGTGAATAAAATTATAATTTTATTCACTGAAACTAGCTCTCTCTTGCTAGAACTTTTCAATGACTGAAGATGATCTCAACCTTAAAAACTATTTAAGAGAGAAACTTAGTTTTTCAAAAGACGAATACAAAACCAAATAAGTTGAAGGGATATGGTTGAGGGAAATGTGTTCATGATAAGATGAAGAAAATAAACATCCAAAACTTCTGAGGAACACAGGAAGGAAATATTCATATTCCAACCATTCTCCACACTTGGATTTGGGATCATAAAGCAAAGGATCATATAATTTGTATGATGATACTCAACTTATTTCACCCTTTATACATTATGGGTTGATATTAATAGGAATAGGATCGGTTCGACCCTGCACAGCCATCCTCTCCGAGACATCGGCTAAAGAACTTAGGTTGCACCTGATTAACGCCTCCACAAAGTAACAAGTTTCATCCTTCGTGTTTCCTTCAGGCACGTCCACAACAAATGATTCAATCACCATGGTACCTGGTCTTCCGTCAATAACCTCCGGATGGACGGTGATTATTGAAGAATAGTTCTGCAAATTCAATAATAAAAAAAAAACACAATTTAGTATTCATAAACTCATAATAGAATTAGCAAATACATGTCTCGGTGTCAGCATAACAACATTAGGACCGTCTAATCTTAATTCAACTGTCACTATGGTGCTGACTGCGTGAATACACGATATCCTAACCACAAGGAATCTAAATCATCAAGATTAACAAGACATGTAAGTTAAAGCTACAACATAGGAAATAAAATTCAGTTAACTCCTATGTTGTTAATCTCAGATAGCGCCGACCCCCCAAAATGCTATAATTTACAAAACCAACAATAATTGGTTATTAGGGTCATATAGGAAAAATAATAATTAGAATTTGGAACAAAAAGGATCATTGATAAACATAATCATACCCTTAGCCTATGGTCACCACCAACAATCCTAATACCAAGAATGTGTTCTTCATCATCAAGTTGTTCCAATCTCTCAGTACTAGTTGTAGCTGGAAGACCAGATTTAACATTAACTTCTCTAACACTTCCAATGCCAAGGTCACCTTGCATAATACATCTGCTAACAAATGGTTTATATTTTTGTGGCTGATCAAATCTTCTAACCAAAGACCAAACCTGAAGTAGAGAAATCATAATACACTTATTAGACCAATCAAAAAAAAATAATCTCTTAGGCATAAAATTTCACAAATAAACTTATTTCTTCAATTTAATGAAACTAAACCTCAATTAAATGTCTTAAACAATAAATTTGGAATCTAACTTAGTAAATTTTTAAAAAAAATTACAAAATTTTCTGATTTTGTTTTTATTCTACTGAACACACTCTATGACCAAAAGGATTAAAACATCAAAACTTGAAAGACAAATCCACCAAAAAAATTGAAAATTCAAAATCTTTGAAGTTATTATAATTTATATGACCATGTTTTTCAATATTCATAAACAAGATGTGACAAGTGAATTCAAACCAAGTATCTTATAAAAAATGAAAACTACCCTTTTTCCAAATATTAATTCCCAACCATAAACCAATCAAAACTAGCATCTCATGAGCTGAAAAAAAAAATTCAACTTTTTCTTTTTGAAATATAAAAAAAAAAAAAAAATCAACTTTTACAATACACTTAAAAAAAATCAAGAACAAGCATAAAAAAAAAATTGAAGCCACCCCAGAAAAAAAAAAAAAAAAAAAAAAAAAAAAAACAGATAAAAATCAAGATCTTCAAAGAAAGGAAAAAAAAAAGATAATTTTTTTATTCAACCATATAAATCAGACACAAAAACAAGAGAGACCCAATTTAGAACAAACCAATAAAAGCATTAAATTTGTGGAAGAAAAATGAAAAAAAACTAACAAGGTGAACAGGGGCTTTGATGTGTTTGACAAGTGTAGAGGAACACTGATTGTCCCTTAAATCATGTCTGTGATGTCTCCTTATGTATTGTGTTTCAATAGGACTGTATTGTTCACAACCGTTATTCATCTTCTTCTTCTTGTTGTTTCTTGTAACTGAAACTTTCTTTGAAGGTTGTTTATGGTTTGTGTTTTGGATATAACAACAAAGAGAAGAAAAGAACAAGTGGTGGAGAGGGATAAGCTTGAGATTGAGAGTAGGTGTAAAAAAGTGTCAACCTTACTTGGCTTAGCTTGCAGTTCATCAAAAATTCATGAATCCACCGACAATCATTTATTTTATTTTATTTTTTTAATAGGTCAACATCAATTTTTTTTAAATAAAAAAATCTAATGTATCTCTTTCTATTGGAAATGAATTCTCAAATAAAATTTTGTCCTGTAAGTCCTAACTCAACTGGTAAAAATATAGAAATTGTTAGGTTAGACGTCGTGATCCAAGCCCGGAATTTTGAAAGAAAAAAATTGGTCTTTTTCATAAGAAATTTTGACCAACTTTCAAATGTTTTAAATGTTAATTTCACTTATGTCCTTATTTATTATGAAAGAGAATATTAAAAATAAGTAAATTAGTTGAATTAAGATTAATTAAATAAGGATATACATAGAATAAATTTTACAAGAGTATTAAATGAAAATAACTACATTTAAAATGTATTTCCTTGGTCTGTCTGATTTTTTTAAAGTGTTCCTTATAAAAAAGACCGGAGGGAATAATTACTATTATTAATTTTTGATATTATCAATGATTAAAATCTACTTAAAATTGAGGAAATAATACGAAGATTTTGATCATTGAGCTCCAAAATGATGGACTTTTTTTTTCTTTTACAAATGTTGTTGTTAATAAGGATCAAACCTAAGATTTCATGTATACTACTCAAATCCATTGCCACTACCCAAACTTAGTGGCTTACGAAATGATGGATGTTGCAAACAATTATTTTTGTATAGTTTTATTTTTAAGTTTTAATATGATTTTAATCTTGCAATTATAGTATTTTTTGTTTTAGTTCACATAATTTTTTTTTATTTAGTTTTATAAATTTAAAAAATGTTGCTTCTTTTTGTCTTTAATGTCATTTTTTTTATGATGTTTGACGTTAGGACTAAAAACAACAATTTATAAACTAAGATATTATGCTCAAGTGGTTAATCATATCTCGTTATGACTGATCGTTTAGAAGAATCCGAGTTGAATTTATGATAGGGATAATTTTTAACCAAACTTTATTTGTCTCGCATCAAACTCTGAATTATCGGCCGTACTTCCCTTCTAAATAATTTTAATTAAACATTTAATTTATTTAGGATTTGTAATCCAAAATTAGATTAAGAATTCACTCACCTTATGCGGTGAGTTTGTGGGGACTAACAGGGCCGTGTAGAGAGGTTTCGAGGTTAAAGATTACAATATTTATTTTTATCGCTCTATCCGTTACTTTCACGCCTTATGTTTTTTCATTTTACCATTTCGTTATTTAAGTAGTTGACATTATAAAAATGTGAATTTTTTGAAAAATGTCGTTCGCTACTTAAGTAGCAAACATTATAAAGGTATGGTGTTTTTGGGGTATCTACTATTTAAATAGCGGACGAGAATATTTTAATAATTTTACAGGGCGGGCGAGCGAGAAATATAGTAGAATGGTAAAACTAAATCTCAAAGATTACCGACTAGTTTGTGTCCCCAAAACAACCTCAGGCACTTTTATTTGCTTTCATTTGCTTTTTCCATTTTTAAACCTAACAAAAGGAGGAAAAGGCCCGTTAATTTTCTCAGCTAATATCATATTTAAACTTTTTTAAAAACATAATAAAAAACAAAAGAAAAAAAACTTATAAACTCAACTAAATTGTGGGGTCTATGGTGAGGAGCAACTAAGTCCCTCACCGGTGTACCACACAATTTCACTATTAGATTAAATGGTTCATTTTTTCATTACCACACTAGATTTTATAGCCTTCTATGTTTTTAACATATTTTTTTAAAAAAAAAAAAACCGTTTTTAACATACTCAACTAAATATTATCTTTTGTTAAAATTTTAATGATATAAAATAAATTATATGAATAATTTCACAAAGTGAATGATGATCCCTTTTGTCTCTTACATATTCTTAGAACAAGTCGAACATGAAATAGATAAAATAAAGTTACCAATTACCACCCATAATATGCTCAATTTTGATGTTGACATATAGTATATGTGCATCATGTTGCAAACTTAGTATATAATCGAGTGTATTTTTTCCACAAACGGAATGATCTTAGCTGATAGTGTGACCGCGTCCGGGTTGTTCCATTCAAGCCCCAGGTGAAGTGGAGGGGGTTGTGTATTTGCAGGTACTCTGACGCTCAAGTCAGTGATTTGGGTGAAGCAAGGTTTTCGGTAGGTGAACAATGCGTATCTGACTCCACTGCAAGAGTGGAGTATATATAGCCCTCGGTGCTGGGCCAAGGCCCTTGATGTCATTAATGTCATCAAGTGGCTGCCGGAAAATGGCTGGAAAGCCATGATGAGCAGTTAATGGTCATCATTCCGGTGATCGGTCGTTACAATACACTGACGTATTGTGACTGTTGACTCGTCGCAGGTTCTTCGCAGGCTGCTCTTTGTTGGGTCTTGTTCGACGGCCCAGTTAGCAATTCCTCGGGTATTGGGCTTCTAGGCCCAGTCCATAACACGAAATGCGGCAAATTTTACAATTAGTCACTATCAATCAATCCGGACGTACACATTAACACCTATTAACATATGTACTCTTATAATTAAGTCAAAAAATACTTTTATAAAAGGCGTTTTGCCCCTCTTTTATACGAAAAAATACTCTTATAAAAATTAACTTTCAATCTAGACACCAATTCAAATAAAATTAAAATAGTTTTAGAGATAGCATCAAAATCAAGAGTATCAAATGTATATGTAGTCGCTCGAACTAACTGATGAGCCACTATGATTAGCTAGCCAAGCTGCGCTTATGTTGCCTTCTCGTCACGTGTGTTGAAACCGAAGGATTTGGATCCTCTCCAATTTTTCCTCATGTTTTCTCTCATTTTTCTTAATCTAAGGATTGATAAATTACAAAGAATAAAAAGAAGAGAAAATTAACCCTTCGATTAAGAAAAATGACAAAAAATGTTGAGAATTTGCCTTAGAATTGATGCATAAAATTGTTTGCCACTGCCTTTTGCGCCTAGGGAGCCCAGTTTGGCGCATGAGGCACAAGTTTAGCCCTAGCCTCTGCCTTTTGTGCCAGGGGTGCCATTTTCTGGGGTATATGAGGCGCAAAACACAGCATATATGTGTGTTTTTCTGCAGCCGCCGGGAAGAGAGAGAAAGGGTTTTTCAAGGGTTTTGCATCCAACATCAAGCTAGGATCAAGAGGGTTTCTCTTGGGTATAATCTAGGTTTTGGGAAGTGATTTTGACACCTTGTAAACACTTATTGATTGAATATCTTGATCACGGGGAGAGATTCGGAAAAATGGTAGAATTTAGAAAAAACGCTAAATTCTTTCAACTCTTCGTATTGAATCTTTGTAATCAAGTTTTTTGATTGATAGTGGAACGGAGAGCTCTCTCCCCCAGAGTAGATTGATTTTAACCGAACTGGGTAAATAATTTATTCGTGTTCTTTATCGCTTTTGCTTGTTTTACCTTTTGTGTGATTATTGCTCATTCATTTTGTTTAGTTGTTTCAATTCATTTGTCCCACACACTATAGGTTATTGATATGATTTTTTTGTTCAAATTCACAACAGAAAACATGAAGAAAAATTAGAGATGATCCAAATCCGAAACTGAATATGCCAATCCATGTTGATAAACTCTCGTATTAAACATAATGGAGGGGTGTCCTATAATCAGATTTGCTACGTCGTAGGGGTTTAGTATATTAACTAGACCCAATTTTTTATTGAATTTTTTCAACAAGATGCATTGAAGATATAATAAGAATAACACATACCAGATTTTGACGTATAACTAATTTTTGCGGCCTAAAGAAACTAAATTTTGCGACTGGGGCGGTGTCCACTATATATCCACTTAGGGCGCAATAAATATAAGAATAATAAATTTCAATTCAGATTACTGAAAAAGAAAGAAAAATAATCAAGCCAAATATTTGCTTTTTCAGAAAGTGCTGGAACCCAAAAAAGTTGTCCTATTTTTCATAGTTCAATACTATAGTAGTTCATATTTATAAAAAAATAGTAGTAGGTACTGTAATTTACATTCACTTAAAATTATGAATTTACAACTATTTTTCACTATTTTAAATAATAGATGAAAATAACAAAATACTTATTTTATGACCGGTTTTTCAAGTCGCCTTAATTTATTTATATCGTCTCTTTAATATCTCTTACAGTACTCATTCATTAATTTATTGGTTTTATATAATTTTTTGATCCAAAAATATCCATGAAAGATAATTTTGCAAATTTTATTTATATTTTGTAATAAAAGTAAAAATATAATTGTTTTGTTCATAAATCATAGCTTAACCGGTAAATAATCTCAAAATTATTAGGCTGGATGTAATGATTGGGGTTTAAACCCCGATTCCCTCACTGAGTACCATTTTGATCGCCTCTTTGATGATCTTTTCTATAGGTAGAACTATTTTAAGCGGTCTAAATTTCGACCCTTATTTCTTTCTTCATATTGTAAAGGGGAGCAAAACTCGTTTTTTGCTCACTCTATTGATAGATCAAGGCCCCCTACCGTCATTTCAGTGACTCGTAAGGCGTGTGTGTGAGTTTATAAGATCATCTCCAATTGTGTAGTACCTATTAGATATTCATGGTACTTATTAGGTACTACCTTGGAGCACAACACATATTAGTACCAAATAGGTACTACTTCTCAAATAAGCATTCTCTCTCATAGTACCTAATAGAATTTGTGGGACCCATTTATAAAGATGGCAAATGCTAAATAGTGCCCCCGGGGCACTCTTTAAGCCCTTAAATAGTAAGCTTTTTATAGAATTTTTATCGAAATGCGTAAAGTCAAACGCATTGGAAATTGTAATGTTTAACTTTTTGAATAAAAAGTTTCTTTAAATGGAATGCTTAAAGAGTGCCACGGGGGCACTCGTTAGCAAGACCCTATAAAGATATAGAGTTATTGATGAGATGTTGAGTTATTTGTGGGACCCGTTTAGAATTTTTTAAGATGTGGTGCGTTGGAGAGATTAAGTGTTTATTAGGTACTATTATTAAAAAATTATAAATGAATAATATGTACACGCGGGACCCACTTAGGTACTCAAAATTGGATTTCTCCATTGTGGATACTCTAATGGTTTTTATCATTTTATGTTTTTTTTAATAAGTAAAAAGTTTTGTCATTTCATCTATCTACAAACAAAAAATATAATTGCTTTTCTTGCTAATATAGCTTCGCATAGCACAAAATGTGCTAATGATAAATTATTCCTTAAAAAATTAGAAGAAATATCTAACAATTAATGAGAACAAGTACATAAGTAGATTCACATGTAAAGTAAATATTAATATGTAGATATATACCACATATAAATCATAAATCTATTTATATAGTTTATTCTCATTGGTCGTTAAATAAATACTATTATACCAACAATTCTTTAGAGACAATGTATGCCTCATTTTTTTATCATTCTAAATTGACTATTTCTTTTTATATTATCGATATCATCATTAATATGTGTTAACCAAGGCATTGAATTCAAGTAGTTAATGAATTTTATCAAAAGACGGATCGTTCGAGAGAACCTAAATTCTATTTCTATATCTAGACTTTACTATATTCCTTTTTCTAAACATGGATGTGAAGGTTAGGTTAACATCAAAAAATATTCAATACTTGTTTACTCAAAAAAAAAAAAAACGTTACTTGTTAAAAAATTCAATTGTGTATGTTTTGAAGGCATATCCGCAGCAGCATCTTTACTCAAAACATTTGTGGATGAGATGTGACCAACGGAACTCATACATCCAAATTCAATAGCCTTTCAATATTCAATTAAAAAGACAAAGTTTCATCACGTATTAATCTTTACTTAGAAAAAATAAAGACATTAAGCTATGATTGGATATTTTAAAACAAATCAAGGGGAGCATAATAGAACATAATAGAATGACGAGAAAGAAAAATATTATTGAAACACAAATAACAACACCTAGTAACTACATTTGGTGTTGTTCACCATTTACATTTTCTAGATTAAAAGTATATAACATAAAATAATTGGTTAGTACTTACAATTTTTTATTAATAAAGTAGTGAAACTAATTAATTAATGAATTATATGTTAAAAAAGTGGTTAACAATATATATTTTTGTGGTTATTAGGTGTTGTTATTTGTGTGCAAATAGCATAAGTGTGCGAAGAAATATTTATATAGACACAAATTCGAATAAATTATATTTAGTCACACTTATAATAAATAAATAAATTAAAAAGAAAAATATTAAAGTAATATTAATTGATGTGATCATTTTATTTGTGTGTCTAAATTTTGTACTCATAAAAACCAAAAAATTCAATAGATTAATGCAAGCTAGCATCATTAAGTAACACGCAAGAAATTTCTAAGCAATGAAGAACACGAGTCCACAATTCGCCAAAACAATCACTCCCGAAGAAAAGATGGAGAATATTCTCCTCTTGATCACAACCATTTGAATATAACAACGTACATGTATTAATAATTCATGTTTTATTCAAGTTGTCCTTAGTCGGAATCCTCGTGTAAAAGAGCCAACAAGCAAAAAGAGAGACTTTTAAAGGCATCACTTTATCTCAGATAATATTCCTTAAATGTAAAATATCCTTCTGCATTTTCCGAGCTAAAATTTGATAAAATCCTTTGATTAAGTAACAATCATCATGATCGGGTCTCCAAATTCACTTATCAACATCATTAACCTGCAAAACAATGTTATCCAACATAGCACAAGACTCTACCATTATAACTCCTCCTATCATGCAAACGACCTTGGCCACCATCGCCTATCTAAAACACCTAACCCCTAACCATCTCTACACATCTCCACCAATGACACAATACTATCAATCGACAACTCAAACAGTCGACTATCGAGAAGAGAACCCCCTCCAACCAAGTATCCTTCCAAAAAGATGTTTTCCTACCCCCGCTGACACCTTCCTTTACACAAATTACACACTAATCACATCTTTTAACCATAAAGACACTTTCCTACCTTTATCCAAAATTTGTCCTCCCACAAACACTCCTAATTAACTAAGAGCCTCCAACTCCACTTTCATAACAAAGCTAAATTTAACCGGTTAATTCTTCAACCCCTAAATCTCCAAACTCCTTACTAGAAAAGACTTTGTCCCATTTTAACCAATATAACCTTTTAAACCTCTTCAATCTCACCCTATAAAAAAGATTTGAAAAGAGATACAACGAAGAAAAAAAATTATATTTGTAGAAGCGTTGAAGAAAGAAAGAAAATATATTTTCATTAATCAATTTAATTTATAAAAATACTAATGAAAAAGACATTATACAGTATTTATAATTTGATACATAAAAAATAAATTTGCACTTATTGTAGGCATCCTTAACGTCAGGTCTATGGATTTTGAAGTATAAAATATATTTTTCTTGCAATTATTAGTACATATTTCTTCATCTTGTATTTGTTTAATTTTCCCTACACTATTAGATGCTGACCAATTATGCACCATGTGCAAAGCTTTAACATATGTTAATGGAAGCATTCTCATTGGTTAAGAGTCACGTGGAGATGCCTTAATAATATTCTTCCTTTTTTTCCTTCAAAAAAAAATATATATTCTTCCTTTTTTGACACCAACTGAAATTCTTTAGGTTACTGACTTAGGTCAAATATTGTGTGGTCCTGGTCACACACCCTTACTAGATGAAACATGTCTTTGTCTAAGTGGGTTACTTAAGATATTTGAGCCATGTTCAATGTTCCAATCCTATTTTGTACTATTTCCTATCTTCTAAGAAAGCATTTTTCTTGGGTTCCATAATATGTTAAAAAGTGATAAAGTTTATAGCATTTGAGGCAATATTTTAATCTAATCTTTAGTCACTAAAGATAGGCATAAATGGTGGGTCCTAAACCTAATTTGAACTAGAAAAAGAATGGCCAAGAATTTGCACACTGCCTCCATTTAGTTATTACAAAGAATTTACAACAACAAAGATTAATGGATTGGATGGTGGATCTGATCCAATATATAATTTAACAAAAATATATTGGAACACAAGCGCCGGCACCGACTATTTGGAGGTCCGGTTTGAATATTAAAAATGGATCCTAATAAAAAAATGTTAAACAATTAAAAGAATCACCCTCTATAAGAAATACCAATAAAGAATTCGTCTAAGTGGTAAAAATTTTGATCCCCTTATGGATTCGATTTCATGGTTCATGCGTATGGAGAAAATTCAGTTAGAAGAGGAGAAAATTCATAATAAAAAACGTGTAATTATTTTTTTTACTTGATTAGGATATTTTTTTACTAAAAATATGATATTTTATGAACATTAGTAATATATAACTATTATTATAGGGCTTCAAAATTTTGAGTTGAAACCCCCAAAATTTGGAGGCCCGATGTTGTCGCTCACCCTACATCCTTATGGGGGCCGGGCCTATGGAATACAAGTTACAACACACTTACATACATTGTTCACTCTATTTGAACATATAAATACGAGGGCAACCTCATCCTCGGAGCTAGTTTTTGGGATTGAAATTCAAGCATATTTACTATAGTACCAGAGTTATGTTAAAGATTGCAATGTGAACATTTGATTCAGGCTCACGCTAAGCGTTGTGGTGGGTGTTGAATATATAGTTGTGTTGTTGGAATTTGTTGTTAAACATATAAATATGTGAGGGCAAGTGGACAACCTCCCCTATGAGCTAATTTTTGGGGTTCAGATCCAAACATATTTAACAAGAAGTTCTCTTATTATATTGACCAAAATAAGGATATTAAATTGTTGAATTTATTATAGAAATTCTTTTATTTCATTTTAAAATTTAGGTTGGTTTATCTACAAATTATTTCAAGTTTTGCCATATTGTCTATACCCGTGAAAAAGATGGACAAAAAAAACATCTGTTCAAATGGATAAAAAAAAGAGAGAAATTGTTAAAATTTAAAATAATATCTATATATCATTTTCATTACACACTAAAAAATAATAGTAAAATAACATTTTCTATTAAAAAGATATTAAAATTTAAAATACATAAAGAAATCAAATAAAATGAACGAGCATAACTATTTTAAAAAGAAATTAATAATACATATATTTTCTTTCTTTTATTATAAGCCTCTGATAGGACTAATTTATAAAAATAACCAACTAACTAACTAAAATAACTTCAAATCATACCCAAAGTTTACACTGTTGTGCACAAATAGTAACAGAAGGTAATAATAACGAAATTGCAAACAATAAGAACACAAGAAGTTTGATAACGGAGTTCCCCTTAGGTACGTCTCCGGCTGCAGAATTCGCTACAGCTCGTTTCTATTAGATGAAAGAATCAATTAGGGTTTCAGTGTTACAAGCGGTATATATAATAATAATAGAATGTCGTACTCAGCTCCTTGGCCGCCCCCAGCCTCTTCCTGATGCATATATGAACCATACTCAACAATCTCCACCTTGGTGAATATCAAACCCATATGAAGAACCTCTGTATGACATCCGCATCCTTAGCGCTAAGGGGGGTCGTTTCCTTCTTAACACTGAGAAACATGTAACAAGTCCAAGCAATGCTTGAACTTGTCACTGGTGACTGGCTTGGTCAACATGTCAGCTGCATTCTCTGAAGTATGAAGCTTCTCAAGTAATATTTGTCCAGTTGTAAGTAGCTCTCTGATCTTGTGAAACCTCACATCAATATGCTTAGTTCTGGCATGATACACTTGATTCTTGGCCAAGTAAATGGCACTCTGACTATCACAATGCAGTTGAACTCCACCTTGCTCAACACCCAATTCCTTCACTAATCCTGTAAGCCATAAGGCCTCTTTGGCAGCTTCAGCTACTGCCATGTACTCTGCTTCAGTTGTTGACATAGCCACTATAGATTGAACTGACGATTTCCAACAAATAGGTCCTCCTGCAAGAGTAAACACATAACCTGTAGTAGACCTCCTGTCATCCATATCACCGGCGTAGTCTGAATCAACATATCCTACAACTGAAGGATTACCCTTTTCACTGCTAAACATGATACCATGACCTGTTGTACCTTTCAAGTACCTGGAAATTCATTTGACTGCTTCCCAATGATGCTTTCCTGGCTTAGACATAAACTTGCAAACTTGACTTACAGCTTGTGCCAAATCTGGCCTTGTACAGACCATAGCATACATTAAACAACCAACAGCACTGGCATAAGGAACCTTTGACATATACTCAATTTCTGAATCTGACTTCGGACACTGATCCAATGTAAGTTTAAAGTGATTCGCCAATGGAGTGCTCACAGCTTTCGAATTACTCATGTCAAACCTGTTTAGTACCTTTTCAACATAGCTTTTCTGAGAGAGCCACAATTTTCTAGCTCCCTTGTCCCTGTGAATTTCCATCCCAAGAATCCTCTTAGCAGCACCTAAGTCTTTCATGTCAAATTCTTTACCCAACAAAATTTTCAGTTCATTTACATCATGTAAATGGTTAGCAGCAATTAACATATCATCAACATAAAGTAACAGAAAAATAAAAGGGCCATCATCAAGGCTCCTGACATAGACACAACAGTCATACTCACACCGCTTGTAGCCAATCTGAAGCATGTAGGAATCAAACCGCTTGTACCACTGCCTGGGAGATTGCTTTAGACCATATAGAGACCTCTTCAATTTACAAACTAGTCGGCCTTTTCCAGTGTCACTGAAACCCTCTGGCTGCTCCATGTAAATTTGCTCATCTAGATTACCATGAAGGAATGCTGTCTTCACATCCATCTGTTCTAAATGCATGTCTCGGCTGGCTACCAAGGCTAACACTGCCCTGATAGAAGTATGTCTAACGACCGGAGAGAAAATCTCATCATAATCAATCCCTTTCTGCTGTGAGTACCCCTTTGCTACAAGACGAGCCTTGAACTTTTCCCCTTCTTTTTCTGTTACTGCTGGTTTTCTCTTGTACACCCACTTGCAACCGATAGCCCTCTTTCCCTTAGGAAGCTGAACAAGCTCCCATGTCTGATTTTTCTGTAACGACTCCATTTCTTCCATCATAGCACCCATCCACCTTTCTTTCTCCTGACTGGCCATAGCCTCTCGAAATGTGGAAGGATCTCCAGAACTAGTAAGAAGTGCATATGCTGCCAAGTCTTCGTACCCATATCTTTCTGGTGGCTTAACGGAGCGTCGTTCTCTATCACGGACAAGCTGATAATCATTTTCTCCAGCTAAATCTTCAGTTGCTCCACCTAAAACTTCAGTGTCATTATTAGTTGTTGTAGTTTCAGGTGGTTGTTGATGTACCTGTGGTATGTTATTGGTTGGTGTCGGCTCAATTTCTACCTGAATGGCTTCTTTGTTAGGACTTCCTCCTGATGATTCTGTCACTTCGGGTTGTTTCAACATAAATTGCTCATCAAAAACAACATCTCGACTCAGAACCATCTTCTTTGAAACCGGATCCCATAACTTAAACCCCTTCACACCTTTAGAGTAACCGACGAAGACACACTTCTTCGACTTTGGATCAAGTTTGGATCGATCTTCACTGGATATATGCACAAAAGCTGGACACCCAAAAATCCTTAAATTGTTAAGATCAATGGGTTTACCTGTCCATACCTCCTCTGCGACTTTCCCCTCCAAAGAAGCTCGTGGTGACCTGTTAATAAGATAGCACGCCATGTTAATTGCCTCTGCCCAGAAACCTTTTGAGAGTCCTGCATTCAACCGTAGACATCTTGCCCTTTTTGTTAAAGACTTGTTCATCCTTTCTGCAACACCATTCTGCTGCGGTGTCTTGCGAACTGAAAAGTGCCTCTGAATACCATGTTGCTCACAAAATTTCTGAAACTGTGAATCGGTGTACTCTGTCCCATTATCTGACCGTAGATACTTGATTTTTCTGCCTGTCTGATTCTCTACCTCTGCCTTCCACAATTTGAACTTTGAAAAGACTTCAGATTTGTGCTTCATGAAATAAACCCAAAGCTTGCGAGAAAAATCATCAGTAAAAGTGACAAAGTACCTTGACCCTTCCATGGATGCTTCTCTAGTTGGTCCCCACACGTCAGAATGTACATAATCAAGAATCCCTTCTGTTTTGTGTTTCCCAGGTTTGAACCGAACACGACACTGTTTCCCAAGGACACAATATTTGCATAAATCCATTTTGCAGCTACGAACACCCTTCAACAGACTCCTCTTATGAAGTTCCATCATCCCACGTTCACTGAGATGACCTAAACGCAGATGTCAGAGTTTTGTTGCATCATTATCAGACTCAACCGACGCAACATCACCTACAACAGTATGCCCCAACAGCTTGTAGATGTTACCTGCAGTCCTCTTTGCTCTCATCACTGTCAATGCACCCTTGCTAACCTTCAAGATATCCCTATCTCCATCAGACCTGTATGAGTAACCATGTGCCTGTAGAGTACCTAAGGAGATCAAGTTCTTTCTCAATTCTGGAATATATCGAACATCAGTCAGTGTCCGCACACCACCATCATCCATAGCAATTTTAATCTGCCCTATTCCAGTGATAGCACAAGCTTTATCATCACCCAAATAAACAAAACCAAAACTGCCTGACCTGAATGTAGTGAACCACTCCCGATTCGGCGTCATATGATAGGAGCAACCAGAATCAAGAATCCACGCATCTGTGCACTTGCTAGATGAAACACAAAGTAAGTCTCCCTCACTGCCAGAGTCATCAGTTTGAACTATATTGGCTGAAGTTGATGCCCCTTTCTTTCTGTTTGGACAATCCCTCTTCCAATGGCCAATCTGTTTGCAACCGTAGCACTCTGCTGTTTTCCTGTTCTTAGATTTATTCCTCTTCTTTGCAGGACCTGTGTTACCCTTGTTCCGTCCATGATCTGAACCGCCCTTCACATACAAACCGTCGCTTTGACTACCGCCCTCTGTGTTATGCCTCCTTTGATTATGAGACAACAGTGCAGAACTAATCGAAGCGAGAGTAATAGACTCTTTACCGTAAGTAAGGGTAGTCACCAAGTGGTCGTATGACTCTGGTAACGAGCACAACAGTATGATTGCCTTGTCTTCATCGTCCATCTGAACCCCAAGCCTCGTCAGATCGGTGAGAATGTTTTGGAAAACGTTGACGTGTTGTTACAAATTTGATCCTTCCTCCATCCTGAGACTGTACAACCGTTTTTTCGCGTACAACTTGTTCATAAGCGATTTCTCCATGTACTGACTCTCCAATTTATCCCAAACTTCCTTCGGAGTTGTTAGATCAAGGATATGATGCATGACCTCGTCTGAAACGCACAAGCGTATCAAACCCGCAGCCTTCTCCTTCATCTCTGTCCATTCGGTGTCGTCCATGTCTGCCGGCTTCGTCTCGCGCAACGCCTTCTGTAGACTCTGTTGCGCCAACAGATCCTTAACCCTTCTCTGCCATAATCCGAAATTGTCCGTCCCGTCGAACCTTGCCACTTCGAATTTCGCAGGATTAAGCGTCATCACTGATACCAATTGTTGTGCACAAATAGTAACAGAAGGTAATAATAACGAAATTGCAAACAATAAGAACACAAGAAGTTTGATAACGGAGTTCCCCTTAGGTACGTCTCCGGCTGCAGAATTCGCTACAGCTCGTTTCTATTAGATGAAAGAATCAATTAGGGTTTCAGTGTTACAAGCGGTATATATAATAATAATAGAATGTCGTAAATACCCCTGCACCATACTCAACATACACTTTTGTCAATTTCAGCAAGAGTGCATATGTGAAAGAAAGGGACAGCAATGAATCCAAACTTATACATGTGAGTATAAAAAAAATTGAATTTTGGACTTTGTCAAATTCCCAATCAAACTACATTTCGGATTAACAACAAAAATTAATCCTTGGCCTTGTTCAAAAAAAAAATTAATCCTTGGCAAATAAGTTTAATTTATTCTTAACGTGAACTAACACATGAAAGAATTAACAATTAGAGATCGACATATTATATGAAATTAGAACACATTTACTTGATAATCATAATCACAAACCATTGTTACCAGAAGCGCGTCAATATCGAAAACATCGATATACTAGACAAGGTATTTCTTTGCCTAATCACATGCTACAGGATCTGAGGTTCTCAATGGGGCAAACCTCAGACAAGCTTATCGTGGCGTATTGCTCGCGTGATAAAGTGATGGCAAAGGGGACTTAGCCTATGTATTTATAAGATAACAATCATAGTCATATCACCCATCATGTACACTAGAGGTTGGGTTTACACTTTGTTTCTACACAAATCAGAATTAGTGTTCAAAGCTCATTATTCTTGATCACAATTATCGGGCTTAAGCATCATTAAATGGATCACAACAGCATCAACCCGTTTTTATTAAAATCAAAACCCACAATTGATTGCAGCCCACAAAATATTAGAAAATATTCTAACATTCTCCCACTTGGGCAAAATCAATTGTGTATATTTAATTTGAAGAAAATATTTTTGAAAACGACTCTCGGGTTGATAACATATTTATTAACGTGGCCACAATGATCCCAAGATGCAACATCTAATTAAGACTCCATCCAACAAAAGTTAAATGATATCGAATCATAGCGGCAATTATATCATTATTGATACAATACCTTCCATAGTTACAAATACCACCAAACTTGGTCGACTAGTCATTTGTGTAGAGTGTAGCGAGAAAATGATACGTCTGTGATCTCAACCATACTATCATTTCCTTCGTCAGTCCTCAATTTCTCTCAAATGCATTAAAGCAAGAGAAATTCTATGGTCCATAAGATACCACAAGTCCAAGCTCCAAAACAATGTTGACTACCGCGGTATAATGATCTAATCAAGATCGAGCTCCAATATTTTAGACATAATTTCTCTAAAATGCCTCAAAGCCAGAGAAATTACATGGTTCTTAAGATACCATAATGCTTCAACTCTAAAATAGTGTTGATCACCGGCTAAGTGATTCTGACAACACTGAGCTTAATTTATTTATGTTTACACATAATGCCTCAGCTCCAAAATAATGTTGATCACCAGCATAGTGATCCCAACAACACTGAGCTATAATATTTATTTATATTTGATTAAATTAATTTCAACATTATGAAGGAGTTAATATCAAAAGAATATAAGTTATCTCCCACTAATCAAGTGATCTATGATGTTCAACATTTCAATGGAAACATAACTGGACAAATTCATTTTTGAAAATCAAAAACAGAATGTATTAGTATTATTATAAGAGGCCAATATTATAGTGCAATCACCTTTGGGCAGAATGCACAAACTAAGATCAATGTCTCAGTCAAAACCTCATGAGTCAATTATCTAAAGGACAAGATATAGCTCAAAATCAAGAAGCTATCACAACGAGGTCAATATAATAGTACAATCACCTTTGGGCAGAATGTATAAATTAAGGTCAAATCCTCAGTCAAAACCTCAGATGAGTTAGTCAATGAGTATACATTGAACTTTGAAAATTGTCACCTTTAGGCAGACAAATTCCTCCGATCAATAATACATCCTCCAATAAATTCATCTTAAATTAATTTTTAATTATAACATATAATCATCACCTTTAGGCAGAAAATCACATGTCACAATTAAAAACATTCCTCAAGCTACAAAGAAAATTTCAGCAAATCAATAATATAAGTGGTCCCACTTTGATGGTAACGGCCTATCAATGCATGAAATCTTTTGCATAGGAATCAATATCTCTTGTCAGAACACGACTCGGTAAAAATATGCATTATTTAAATGCATCTAAACTGATCATTCATTATTTTAATTCGCATTCTCAACATATTTTCATTCATTTGTAGTGGAGAAGTGGTATAAAAAAATCACAAAAAGTATTAATATATTATGTGCTATTATTTGTGGAGAGAGATCATTACTATTAAGCAGTCAATTCATAAGAGATCATTACTGTGAAACAGTCAACTCAATATATATAATAATATATGCAAATTTACGCAGCGGAAAAATAGGAGACTTCCAATTTTAAAACAATTGAGGATATAAAACAAATAGTCACGAACTTTAATAAATAACATAGGACTCCTCAATATAAGTCTCTGTAAACATTTATAAATAGTTGACATGTAAAACTCTCTCACTTGATAGAGAATTATAGTTGAATTACCAATCCAAAAGTGTTAAAATATTTAAACAAATATTCAACTATTTTCTATATCACACAATGGACATGTCAAACAATGTCACACTAAATTTATATTTTTCCAGAATAGAACTCTCAAAATATTAAACTTGAAATACTCTCATGCAATAGAGTAAAATTTGAAAATTGGAGTATATAGCAAGAAATTAATTGATGATATAGAGAGTTTCTAATTTTTAGAATATTCTGGAAAATAATAACATTTTTATATATAATTGTAATACTAACCTCCAAGAGTGTGACTTTCATCCTTGAGTCGATAAGCATCAATGACTTTATCATAAAATTTTTGACGATGTCATCTCAAACAGCCACAAATCAAGGGCAAACCGTTATATCATAATAAAATGACTTCAATAATAATCGACTGAACTTATATAAATAATAAGGTTGAAGGATGTTAATTAACAATTGTCTTAAGGCATATATATATATATATAGGGGGCTGCTAATTTAGACCCAGTTGGGTCTAAATTAGCAAGGTGCACCTTTTGAGTTGGACAAAAATACCCATTTTTTAATTTTTTGGAAGAATAGAGCAACAGGGGCATTTCTGTAATTTTACGCAACAGTACACGCGCCCCCACTTCTTTTTCCCCCCCCCAGGACACGTGGCAGCGTGTTAGTGGACAAGATCAGCGCGCGTGCATCACACGCGCCGACAAACGCGCGTGGTGCTTGCTGGATGACGCGGAGAGAGAAAATTCTGAAAAAGGCAGGCCACGTGTCATGATGTGATTGGCTGCGTTAATTTTTTTCCATTTTATACTTTAAACTCGATTATTTCGTCGTAAATTAATTTTTTATTTTTTATTTTTTATACCAAAATTCATAATTTTTTTTTCTCTACAAATAGAGACTTGGTTTGTTTGATTTGGACACCGAAAAAAAAACGCAATTTTTCACTACTTTAAACTCGATTATTTCGTCGTAAATTAATTTTTTATTTTTTATTTTTTATACCAAAATTCATAATTTTTTTTTCTCTACAAATAGAGACTTGGTTCGTTTGATTTGGACACAGAAAAAAAAAACCCAATTTTTCACTACCTTAATCTCATCAAATAACTAATAATCAACTTACTGAAACCATTCTACCAGCAAAATGGTTTCAGATTACAACTCTCTGAAACCATTCTACCAGATAAATGGTTTCAGAAGCAAACACAATTAATAAATTACTCACTGAAACCATTCTACCAGTAAAATGGTTTCAGAATACAACTATGTGCAACCATTCTACAAGCTAAATGGTTTCAGAAGCAAATAACTAATAATCAACTTACTGAAACCATTCTACCAGCAAAATGGTTTCAGATTACAACTCTCTGAAACCATTGTACCAGATAAATGGTTTCAGAATACAACTATGTGCAATCATTCTACAAGCTAAATGGTTTCAGAAGCAAATAACTAATAATCAACTTACTGAAACCATTCTACCAGCAAAATGGTTTCAGATTACAACTCTCTGAAACCATTCTACCAGATAAATGGTTTCAGAAGCAAACACAATTAATAAATTACTCACTGAAACCATTCTACCAGTAAAATGGTTTCAGAATACAACTATGTGCAACCATTCTACAAGCTAAATGGTTTCAGAAGCAAATAACTAATAATCAACTTACTGAAACCATTCTACCAGCAAAATGGTTTCAGATTACAACTCTCTGAAACCATTGTACCAGATAAATGGTTTCAGAATACAACTATGTGCAATCATTCTACAAGCTAAATGGTTTCAGAAGCAAATAACTAATAATCAACTTACTGAAACCATTCTATCAGCAAAATGGTTTCAGATTACAACTCTCTGAAACCATTCTACCAGATAAATGGTTTCAGAAGCAAACACAATTAATAAATTACTCACTGAAACCATTCTACCAGTAAAATGGTTTCAGAATACAACTATGTGCAACCATTCTACAAGCTAAATGGTTTCAGAAGCAAATAACTAATAATCAACTTACTGAAACCATTCTACCAGCAAAATGGTTTCAGATTACAACTCTCTGAAACCATTCTACCATATAAATGGTTTCAGAAGGATTTCAGTGTCCAAATCAAACGAACCAAGTCTCTATTTGTAGGGAAAAAAAAATTATGAATTTTGGTATAAAAAATAAAAAATAAAAAATTAATTTACGACGAAATAATCGAGTTTAAAGTAGTGAAAAATTGCGTTTTTTTTTCGGTGTCCAAATCAAACGAACCAAGTCTCTATTTGTAGAGAAAAAAAAATTATGAATTTTGGTATAAAAAATAAAAAATAAAAAATTAATTTACGACGAAATAATCGAGTTTAAAGTATAAAATGAAAAAAATCACGCAGACCCATTCATATGCTGACACGTGGCTGCCTTTTTCAAAAGCAAAATTTTCTCTCTCCAGCTTATAATCTAGTGTGGCGCAGACAGGATGATCTGATAGATCAGGATGATCTGAGCTGTCTGATTGATCAGACAGTCTTATTGAGATCACATCTTGGCTGTCTGATGGAAATCAACGGTCTGTAACCATGGTCCTTCCGTACGCGCGCGACACTGGATCCACGTCTATTAATTGTTTAAGAAGGTGGGGCGCGTGTTGTTATTTTTTTTTTTTATATAAAATTACAGAAATGCCCTGTTGCTCTATTCTTTCAAAAATTAAAAGAATGGGGTTTTCTAACTTAGACCCTAGTTAGGTCTAAGTTAGCAAGGTGCACCTTTTCAATTGGACCAAAATACCCATTCTTTTAATTTTTGAAAGAATAGAGCAACAGGGCATTTCTGTAATTTTACATAAAAAAAAAATAACAACACGCGCCCCACCTTCTTAAACAATTAATAGACGTGGATCCAGTGTCGCGCGCGTACGGAAGGACCATGGTTACAGACCGTTGATTTCCATCAGACAGCCAAGATGTGATCTCATTAAGACTGTCTGATCAATCAGACAGCCCAGATCATCCTGATCTATCAGATCATCCTGTCTGCGCCACACTAGATTATAAGCTGGAGAGAGAAAATTTTGCTTTTGAAAAAGGCAGCCACGTGTCAGCATATGAATGGGTCTGCGTGATTTTTTTCATTTTATACTTTAAACTCGATTATTTCGTCGTAAATTAATTTTTTATTTTTTATTTTTTATACCAAAATTCATAATTTTTTTTTCTCTACAAATAGAGACTTGGTTCGTTTGATTTGGACACCGAAAAAAAACGCAATTTTTCACTACTTTAAACTCGATTATTTCGTCGTAAATTAATTTTTTATTTTTTATTTTTTATACCAAAATTCATAATTTTTTTTTCCCTACAAATAGAGACTTGGTTCGTTTGATTTGGACACCGAAATCCTTCTGAAACCATTTATATGGTAGAATGGTTTCAGAGAGTTGTAATCTGAAACCATTTTGCTGGTAGAATGGTTTCAGTAAGTTGATTATTAGTTATTTGCTTCTGAAACCATTTAGCTTGTAGAATGGTTGCACATAGTTGTATTCTGAAACCATTTTACTGGTAGAATGGTTTCAGTGAGTAATTTATTAATTGTGTTTGCTTCTGAAACCATTTATCTGGTAGAATGGTTTCAGAGAGTTGTAATCTGAAACCATTTTGCTGGTAGAATGGTTTCAGTAAGTTGATTATTAGTTATTTGCTTCTGAAACCATTTAGCTTGTAGAATGATTGCACATAGTTGTATTCTGAAACCATTTATCTGGTACAATGGTTTCAGAGAGTTGTAATCTGAAACCATTTTGCTGGTAGAATGGTTTCAGTAAGTTGATTATTAGTTATTTGCTTCTGAAACCATTTAGCTTGTAGAATGGTTGCACATAGTTGTATTCTGAAACCATTTTACTGGTAGAATGGTTTCAGTGAGTAATTTATTAATTGTGTTTGCTTCTGAAACCATTTATCTGGTAGAATGGTTTCAGAGAGTTGTAATCTGAAACCATTTTGCTGGTAGAATGGTTTCAGTAAGTTGATTATTAGTTATTTGATGAGATTAAGGTAGTGAAAAATTGGGTTTTTTTTTTCTGTGTCCAAATCAAACGAACCAAGTCTCTATTTGTAGAGAAAAAAAAATTATGAATTTTGGTATAAAAAATAAAAAATAAAAAATTAATTTACGACGAAATAATCGAGTTTAAAGTATTAAATGGAAAAAAATTAACGCAGCCAATCATATGCTGACACGTGGCCTGCCTTTTCAAAAACTTTCTCTCTCCGCGTCATCCTTCCACGAAACGCGCGCTTGTCGGCGCGTGTGATGCACGCGCGCTGATTTTGTGCAATCACACGCTGCCACGTGTCCTGGGGGGGGAAAAAGAAGTGGGGGGCGCGTGTACTGTTGCGTAAAATTACAGAAATGCCCCTGTTGCTCTATTCTTCCAAAAAATTAAAAAATGGGTATTTTTGTCCAACTCAAAAGGTGCACCTTGCTAATTTAGACCCAACTGGGTCTAAATTAGCAGCCCCCATATATATATATATATATATATATATATATATATATATATATATATATATATATAAAAGATAAAATTAAGCCAAAAGGCTATCAGGATTCAGGAAGAATAAACCCACTAATAGGGCAGTTTGCAAAACTTGAAACAGACACAAATTTGGGGTCTCACTTTAATCCCCAAATATATAAAGATTTCACAAAATAATTGCACTCCCAATATCAAATAAATATTATTGAATCATATAATTAAATTCCTTAATTTGACACTTAAATGTGGGGGACTGAAATAAATAGCAAATCGCAGCATGTCTTTATAGGGAAGCTCTTATGCATTTGACAAATATTTGATCATAAAACATTCAGATTATAAAGCAATTTCCCCCCAAACAATTTTGGATTATGGTTCCCCCATATAGATCATGATTCAAAAGTCGGTTTCATCTTGTGAAGATCCCAGAAGAAAATAATTATAAGGTGTTGTGTATATGAATTGAAAATAAAAAATAAATAAACTATCGTCAATTTGACGAAATTGATGTTAAACTCATCTTCAAACTTTACGTGTGTATGCTTATTACGATCCAAAAAATTATATTTCCGACACAAATTAAAACAGCCATTTATAAAGGGCTTTGTCTAACATGCACCACTTGATTAAGTGGGGCATGGTAAATAAGTTAGCAATTATATTATATCGAATATGAATTTTATAAAATCCACCGTTGGATTGAAAGTTTATATCGTATAGATCATCTATAAAAATTTTGAAAAAAATTGAAAATCATTTAATATATCATCGAGACCCATTAAAATTAACGGTAGTTAATAAAAAATCATAAACCATTAATCTTGATGGGTCTCAATGACGTATCAAATGATTTTCAATTTTTTTATAGATGATCTATACGATATAAACTTTCAATCCAATGGTGAATTTTATAAAATTCGTATTCGTTATAATGTTATCATACATTTGTTCACCGTGGAAAACTTTATCCACTTGTGCATGTTAGACTTGCCCATTTATAAAGTACATATCAAATGACAAAAGAATGATAAGCATAAAGCATAAATCAAGTTCTAACAAAATTCAACACAAACACCGAACAATCATATTTGAAAACCAATATAAAGATAGAATGCCAGTAGCCGAACATAAACCCAAAATCAAATTATGGTTTTAACAAATTCTAATTCAACAAAAATTAGGGTTGTAACTCGTTAAAATTTTAGGTTAAGCCCAAATTAAATAAACAGTGATTGACTGAAAAATAAATATAGCCGAACAAAAATTCTCTCATTGATCAAACATGGCTATGATAAAAATTAGGGTTCTAATCATATAATATTAGGTTCTGATACCACATGAAAGAATTAACAATTAGAGATCGACATATTATATGAAATTATAACACACTTACTTGATAATCAGATCTAGCTTTTGGGGTTGAGATCCAAACATACTCCATCCGGTCCTTTTTATAAGGAACACTTTGAAAAAATCACACAGACCAAGAAAAGACATTTAACATAGTTATTTTCATTTAATACTCTTACAAATTTAAATTTATTCCATATATACCCTTAATTAATTACTCTTTAACTTACTTATTTTTAAATTCTCTCTCATAATAAATAAGGGCATAAGTGAAATTGAACATTTAAAACATTTGAAAATTGGTCAAAGTTTCTTATAAAAAGGACCAAATTTTTTTTCCAAAGTGTTCCTTATAAAAAGGACCGGAGGGAGTATTTAACAATCGGAAGCGCGTCAATATCAAAAACATCGATATACTAGACAAGGTCTTCCTTTGCCTAATCACATGCTACAGGATCTGAGGTTCTCAATGGGGTAAACCTCAAACAAGCTTATTGCGGCGTATTGCTCATATCACCCATGGCAAATGTGACCTAGCCTATCTATTTATAATATAACAACCCTAGTCATATCACCCATCATGTACACTAGAGGTTGGACCTACAATTTGTTTCTACACAAATCAGAATCAGAATTAGTGTTCAAAGCTCATTATTCTTGATCACAATTATCGGGTTTAAGTATCATCAAATGGATCACAACAACATCAACCCGTTTTTATTAAAATCAAAACACACAATTGATTGCAGCTCACAAAATATTAGAAAATATTCTAACAACACAAACTAGCTATATTTTACCTAGTGCCCCGGGGGCACTGGTTAAGGGAGCAAAAATAGTAATTTCACATTGGAGTTTGTGCAGTCAACTCCTCAAAAGTTTAAAATGTGTTATTTTCTATTCAAAACTTTCTTTTTTTGGTTTTCTTAACCAGTGCACCGGGGGCACCGGTTAGCATGACCCTAAATTGCTTTATGGGGTAAATATTTTGGACTTTTAAGAAGATGGTCAGAAATTCGATTCTTAATTCTTACAAATGAAAAAAAAATAGTTGGTAGAAGAGAATTCACTTTATATCCCACATGTTCTCTAACAAAAAAGTTTATTATTATTAAGAACAGTGAAAATGTTTATATCTATGTATAATAATTCAATAAAAAAACTAGCTATGTTTATTTTATAGATAGACGAAATGATAAAATCATTATAAACTCTCATACATAAATGAGGGAGTCAGAGTTCAAATTCGATAATAACATCCGACCTAACAATTTCAACATTTTTCGCAGTGGAAAATAGCATGTTTTACATAGACCTATATTAGAGATAAAAGACATGAAGGATGGAAATTAAGACCAATATATTATCAATGAAAAATTAAATATGGACCCATTGAAAGAAAATATCGAATCCTTATCCTGACTGCAAAAAATATTGTTGGACCATATGTATTTTGAGCAAATAGCTACATAAAGTTAAATAGTCATGTCATATAAATTCAAGGTGTTTGATTTTGATAGGTTCATTTTGTAAATTTGTTTTTATATATGATTGATAGTCCTCATGATAGTGCACATGAAATTTGGCTCTTTTTTTAACTCTTTAGGTTCATACTTAGCTATCAATGTTAAATCTTCTGGAGTGTTGTACATGAATTTGTTCTTTTCTCTTATTGTCAATTGAAATTAATTTTCAACCACTAAAATATTAACTAACTTCTTTAAAGGGTTACTTTATTTAAGAGGCTCAGCTTGGATTACTTGTTTTGCAGAAATATAAGTTAAGTACAACAATATTACTAGATTATTTTTTGATGGATAATGATAATATAGTATTATTGGGCAATAGTTAATATGCATAAGCCTTTTCTTATGTATGGTGCATAAGTCATTCACAGCCATCAGATGATTTTACACATGTAATAATCATAACTAAAGAACTTTATATTTTTACTTGCTCAATTTCGGCCACATTTTACATGCGATTCGATCACCGATTTCGAAAATTAATACCGGAAACATTCATAAAATCGAACGACGATCAAAACGGTATAAAGAACGTCGAGTTTCGTTGATCATTGAGGGTCGACGAACCGGGTCGTCGTGACCCGTTTCTGCAGAAAATGGATGAGGAAGATGATGAATAGTGACCCGTTTCTGCATGATTTCTATATGCAATACATTTCTTCTCTTGATTCCTATCATTGCACTTCATATTTCATATTTTCTCAATACTTTTTGATAGATGACAAAAGGGGGAGAGATATATATGATGGGAGAGAATTGTTATAAGTAATGAAGAATGTTATGAATTAACCTCTTGCATGTATTTAGGGGGAGTTTAATTAGAATGATATAAATTAAACTCTTGCATGTGTTTAGGGGGAGCTTAATTGTATATCTATGAACATTCTTGCATTTATTATTATTTCCATCCATAAAACATAAAATTTATTCAAAAGGTTTGTCATCATCAAAAAGGGGGAGATTGTTGAGGCAAAATCCATTTTAGTGTTTTAATGACAACAAACCTTATGGAATAAATGTTAAGTTTTATGAATGGTGATCTACTGATGTTTGCACTTGAGTTTTTGTTGAAAGATAGATATTAGCAAATGGATGAGCTAGAGGCCACTCACATCAACAAGTGCATTTATATACTCAAACAATGAAAGAATTGGAGTATCATCAGATAATTACAACAGTAGATCACACGCATCAAGAAGATTTTTAAAGACTGTTGTTTTGAATCATAAAAAGATTCATCGAAGGATCAAGCAAGGAAGTGAGCTTCATGTTTAATTGTCTTCCTCATCACTACAAGGTTCACAACAAGTATTGAATAATCAAGGAAGAATTTGAGGATCATAGTTGAAGAATCAGGATGGAAAAACCTGCATCACAAGCTACTCAAGAATATATTGATATTATGTGACAAGGCTTACAATGAGTTTTTGAGTTATAAGCCTTAAGGATTTACTACTACAATTAACATCAATGGAAATGATGCATTCATTGAGGATCTTCAAAACCTACTCAAAGTATCATTTTACTAAAGCTTCTCAAGATGACAACGTTTGAGAATGATGGTCCATGAGTTTTTCAAAGAAGCTTATGCACAAGGAATAAAAGTTTTAATCATTCTCAATGATGAGTACTCTCATGCCTCCACTAAAGAATCTTAAAGATCATCAATGAGCAAGCAACCATGTGTGCAAGATCGCGTGTCTCACTCCTTGAAGAAAATCTTGAATGCTGGTTCAAGAATGCTCTGAGAACATTCTACAGCTCATGCTTCATTTTCTCCAATAACGAGCTTCATAGCAAAAGTACCTATTTCTTTAAGTCAACTCTGTTCAAGACAAAGAAGCACTTTTATCTTGGTTTTAACTCACAAGATCACAACAGTTTATGATCAATTAAGGCAAGGAATATTTGGGAGAAAAGTGACTTTCCCCTTTGGCCATAGTTAAGGATCAAGCATGTGCAACATGATAAATTCTCAAGGCAAGATCTCATCAGGTGTCTCAAGTGTGTTTAGACAAAGTTTACATAGACCAATGAGAATGGGACAACACATCTTCAACTCATAGTTGTCATGTACTTTCAATTTCATTATTAAATGAACATTCTCCAAAGAGATTAATTTTTAATCAAGAAAGAAAGTACTTGGAAAGGACATCATGAACAGTTCCAAGAAGGACAATACAGCTGCTTCCTCTACATATTACAGCTGATTTCTGTCATGCATCAAATCTGCTCCAAAAGAACAAAGTCGTATGTTAACCAGTCTGAAGAACACTCTGAGAACGATGTTGAGAATGACTGTCCTTTACATTTGAAGATGCAAACTCATCTACAGCTGGCCAAAACGTGTTTAAATGATTTGCAACGGCTATACTTGGTGGAAAAGCAATGGACAACTATCTACAACTCACTGCAAGCTGTCAATACTGGCTCTTTTATTTGAAAAGTTGAAGAACTGCCTGGAGAACATTCTGAGAAAGAACAGTCAGCACTTATCTCTTCAACAAATCATCATGAGCTGTCTTATTTGAAGAAACTAGCCGTTAGAGACTTCCTTTGGGACCAAGGAACTGAAGACACAACCTCAACTATAAATAGAAGACATTGGTGCCTTTGAAGAGCAAGAGTTGAAGCTACAAATCATCAATCACTTGTTTTTGTCTACAAGTCATAAAACTCTTCTTTTATCACTCACACTCAAGATCTACATTCTCATCATACTTCTGAGTTTAGAGTGTTTTTATTTGCTTCTCAAACTAACCTTTGAGTTTCTAAAAGCAAATAACTCAAGAGACCATTTTTCAACATAACCCATTTTTAAGTGGTTACATCTTTGTCTCTTTATTTAAATCTCTCTCACTCCAAACATTGTAATCTCAATACTAGGATCAGTATATCATTTGAGTGAACTAAGAGTTTTTTCCATTGTAACGAACTTCTCAATTGTTTGAGTTTTTGTAAAAGCTTGAAGATCCAAACCATCATCATTTGTAAAAGATTGGCTCAAGTCAATACGTAACTATTGATTGAGTGACACCTTATAAAGTCTGGAGGACTTAGGTAGATCAAGCGAGTGAAGCTTGGAAGATTATGATCTTGGACTAGATCAAGGAAGAAGTGTAATTTGAGATCGGTAGTATCTCATAGTGGATAATCTCACAGGAGCGTAAGGACTGGAGTAGCCCATACTATTAGGGGGTGAACCAGGATAATTGTTTGTGTGTTGTTTCTCTTCCTTATTCTTTTTTATTTACCGTAAACACACATCACACAAAGCACTTCATTATATTTAATTTGAATTCTTACGCAGTAGAGAACGTTCTCGGAACAATCTATTTTATAGTAAAGAACGTTCTCAGACCAAGCTGTTCTATAATTCACTAACATTTATCCAAGTATACACTTGAGATCAATTTTGTAGAATGCAGGATTAATTTTTAAAAAGAGTCACAATTCAAACCCCCCTTTCTTGTGACTATTTCTTCCACTTCAATGGTTTCATACTGTTATACACTGAAACCATTATTCTAGTTAAATGGTTTCATAGCGTTATACACTGAAACCATTAGTCTTGTTATTTGGTTTCAAGATGTTATACACTGAAACCATTAGTCTAGTTAAATGGTTTCATAGCGTTATACACTGAAACCATTATTTTAGTTAAATGGTTTCATATGGGCATTAGTGCCAAGATGTTATACATTGAAACCATTGTTATTAAGTAAAACATCACATAACCATTTTACAAAACCGTGCTACATAAAGCAAAAAATCATATAAAGCAATTAGGGTTAGTTTAGTTGAAAAAAATTTGGATAGTATGCATGAGATATTGGATTCGATCATTTCTTTATTGTAAAGAAAAATCGATATATATATATATATGTAATTAATGTATGAAATTTTATTTATATTGTGATTATGATTGATAAAACTTAAAATTAAATTGTATGTTTGACAAGTATGCTTTATATATACATGAACCATTCGTTATTATGTTGGGCTTCGAGAGGGTGTATGACGAAAATTAATTAAAAATGGATTTTTATAATATATACTTCAAAGGAACAAAAGTTATTATTTAATTGGAAATGGGGGGCGCGCTAGAAATTTGGGGGTGCGCTAGAAGTTTGGAGGAGGGAAAAAAATTGGGGCCGCGCTAGAAATCTAGAGGAGGAAAAAAAATTGGGGGGCTCACAAGAAATCTAGAGAAAAAGGAAAAAAGTTGGGGGGTGCGCTAAGCAAAAGGGGGGGCGCGCGAGTAATGGATTGCCTAATTTTGGACTTGGGCTGACCTTTGGTTGACTTTTGGTGTAGGAAGCAAATATGATGGGTGTAGGAAGCAAGTTTATGCATGGTGCATAAGTTTGGGCTTATGCACCATAACCACACCCGTATTATTGGAGCAATATTTAAATAGGTACAAACACAAATAAAATATATTTAAACACATACAAAATTTAAATAAAACTAAAAAAATAAAAAGATTGTTAATATTACTAAATTATTTATAATAAAATTTATTTATTTGTGTGCACTCAAAATATAATTTTTTTGAAGCAGCCAAAAAATCAATTATATTAACAAAAGAAAAAAAAACTCAACATTAGCATAATGTATGTACAATATGAAGAGATTAAGTAAAGTCAAAGAATAATAAAAAAAAAAAAAAAAAAAACCAAACAAAACCATTATACCAAAAGATAAGCACATCATGTAGCCTCCAAACAAATTAGAGGATTCGAATACCACATATAAAAATTACAATCAAATACTTTATATTTTACTTTAAACCATCACCACACCTGAAGTTTGATATTAAGAATCACAGAATATCAAAATCCATTGCAAAAGTTTTCTGATTAAAAATTCAATCACTTCTAGCCTTCCAAATACTCCAAATTGTCAACCAAATTACTTTAAAGTTATCTTTAATCTTCAAGAAGCAAACTTGTAGACCACCGAAAGCAAGAGCATGAACGAGAGCATTGTTGGGAGAAACAACTTGTATTCCCAATCAGTTCCTCACACCACACCTTATGAGAGCTCTCACATACAAAGAAAAAATGTGATAAGAATTCTTCGAAACCACAACTAAAACTAAAGAATTGGGAATCAATATTCACAATTTCCCTCCTGAATAAATTATCTTTCGTTGGTAATCGATCCGTCATAAAACTGCAAGCAAAATTCAAACCTTTAAAGGGTGTCCAAACTAAAGAAGCTTGACCGTCCTCAATACCATCCTCCTCCTTCCTCGAATATAATTGATTTCAAGTTTTTTTTTTTTTGAGGTAATTGCTTATAATTGTACCAAAAAATTTACTCATGATCTTGCATAAGTTTTGTCTATAGAGTTTTTAGAGCTAAAAAATAAAACAAAATGCTTATATAACAATTTTATTTATAAAATTGGATACATTGATTTGGAAGTTTTATATTTAAGAATCGAGAAGAGATAAATATTTATATCAAGTTTGTCCAAGACTGAAAAGATTTCAGACCTTCCAAAACACTTCTAAATAAGTGCATTATAGAGACTTCTCAAATATAAAGACATGTTTTTTTATTAGTAGACTAAATTCTTAAAACTTTATCATGTATATAATTTTTTAATAATAGGGTGCTTAGTGACTGCTTAGAAAGAAAAAGTCAAGAAAAACCAACATTAATTTTCGAAAGTTGGTCATGCATAAATATAATTGGACCTCCTGTGGTCCTAAATTGTCGATTGTCATTGTCATACACTCATAGTCATACCGACATATGCCGTTGACTGTTGTGTGAAATTATTTACCATAAAATTTTATTTACATAAGTAACTTTTAATTCAACGGATAAAAATATTAAAATTATTAGGTAGGTTATTATATTCGAAATTTGAACCCGAGCTCTTTCACTTATGAGTATAAGTTTATAATGACTTTGTCATTTCGTCTATCTACTAAAAAATTGTTATCCTTGTTAGTTAAGTTAATGCATTAATTAAAATTAATCATCAAATTTAAGTAATTATTGAGTAAATTATTTATAAATTTTACAAAAGTTCAAAAATTATTTTGATATATTATCAATATTGAAATAATAATTGTATATAGTTTTTTTCTTCTTTTATCACCAGTATCCAACCCACTGGACCGTCTAACTTGGTTCGGGGGTCATTATGACATCGAGTGGTTCAGGTTCCCTCCCGATCGCAGTTGCGGGGATCGAGCAGTGCTCCTACCAAGTCCAGTGTCAATCATCATTGGACTAACTAACGATTGATATATAGAGTTTTTTTTTACTTTATATAGATATACATTTTTTACTGTTATCTTACGTCGTGACCAATTTTCGTTGCCAATTTGTACATACAAAGTAAATTCTCTCATTCCAACAGAATTTTTTTGATACAAAAGAGTTCATATAGTTAATAATTGGTGAGGATATTGAGTCTCATAGGTGTTATCCGATTGATAGATATTAGGGACATTGTCAATGGGATCATGATTCAAATCTCAAATTTTTTCCCTTTTCACACATAAAGTGTGTGAGTCTAGTCACTGATATGCCTAACCAAAAAAATAATGATGTTGATTTATGGGGCGTCTATTTAAATATTGGGTGTGGGTGTTAAAGTGTCTAAGTTCAAATGTGAGAATTTCCACTTCTCATTTAAATGTGTGGGAGAGAGATTTCACAAACATTGGATTCGTTGTGGTAAGTAATTTTTTGCAATCACACAGTCATAATGTTGGTCGTCGTTCCATCCTAATCTGATGACCCTAAAAAGATAAGCATATTTAATTTTATGTAATAATTCAAAAAATATTAAGCTTAAATTCAAATCGTTTAATCTTAATCAAAGATCACCTATACATGATATGATTATGAAAATTCGTTGATTGTTCCAAATCCAGGTTCCCCACATTACTCTAAATATCATTTAATGTGTTGGACTAATTTATACAGAACAAACTTCTGTATTTATATAGACCCCTGTTAGTGGATGGTGAAACTTTTTGGGTGAATACCGAAACTTCAAAAAATTAATTAGTCAAATAATTATAAAGTGGATGGTATTTTCTTACATGTTGGTAATTTCTTTTCTTGTTTTGATTTAAATAGTAGAATATCGAGTTTTGAAAAAAGAATATGTTAATTCCTACAATATAACAAAATGTTAATTAATTAAATATATCATGGTAAGACAGTAAGTAACCCTTTTGGTGGTTCACCCGTACTTTGTTGCTAGGCCCAGTTTCTTGAGCATGTACATTAGGCCCAATTATCCATGTGTATGTGTAATATTGGGCTGTATCATGTATAGCCCACCTAGTCCCCTACTCCCCCACATACATTATAAATTTATAATACCTCTATTTTGCCCTCAATAATTTTATATAATTCTTTTTATATATTTTTTTTAACAGCGAATATATTATTAACCAGATCTATGCACAAGACGAACAAAGACCGGTAAAAAAGTAACTACATAACAGGGCGCTGTATATATGCGGAACACCAAAAATAAACACCACCTAATAGAGGTTCATCTCTTAATCCCAAAATCAGAAAGGCACCCTCAGATTTCAGGCCACCAAAGACACCAACCCGGCCCCAAAGTTGCCACTAGATCGACACTAACTCCCGATCTCGAATCAAAAGTGATCGACCCATCAGAATCCAAAAAACAGCTCCTTCAGGCTAAAAGCTGATGAGACAACGATAGAATGAGACCCTAAGCAGACAAGTCCCAGCTCGAAAACACCATACATTCCAGACGACAGAGCCAATACACGCGCGACAGTAACCGACAGACAAGTCTCAGCTCGCAGACCACCTCAAAACAGTGAACACCGACGCAGAGGAGGTCAACCAAAAACACAAGAAACCTGCAAATCTCAACAGATTTGGACACCAACAGAGACTCAAAAAGAATCCTGTAAATCTCAACAGATTTGGGACAAACAGGACTAAAAAATATTTCTTTTTATATTAATCATCTGTTCTCAGCAGAAGGGACCTCCGATAATCTAGAATTCGGAAGTAGAGTAAGTGAAGTCTGGCTAAGAATTATTTTTAGAAAGAATCAAACTCAGGTTCTCTCGAACAATTCGTTTTAAAGCACCATTATCGGTGCCACATGGACGTGTGTAAACTGCAACCAAACGTATTTTGTCAGACAAGCTCAATATTTCATTGTCTTGCCTCATTCTTAATTTAAAGAACGTGCTTCTGTTCACATACGTTTTTTACCGGCCACATGGACTGCACATTGATAAAAGCTTTGTTTCTAAAAAATGTGGGATCCAATAGAACCCATTTAAGAGTTTTTGGTGGGTTGTATGGATATTTGAGAAATACGGTTGAGTTATTTAAATAATTTGGAAGTGTAAAATAATATAAAGAATGAAACGGGTCCACTTAAAGAACTCATATTGAGTTTTGGGATAATGGTGCTCTTAGGTGGAGATCATTAATCACTTGAGAGTCAAATGTGTTAGTTATAATTTAAAATAATTTATTTATTCAATATTTGAGTTGTTTGGACAACTAAATATTTTCCAACACATAGAATATGTTTGAGATAACTCCAAATACATGGTCTAGTGATAAAAAATAGGCTTTAGATTTGAGAGGTTCAGAGTGATCAGTTCTGTTAGTGTTTTTAAAAAGAGATAAATGAAAATACTTTTTTAATTGCTCTTTAAGTCTTAAAATTTTCTCTAAAAGCAGTTCAAAACCAAAAAAAAATATTCTGACAATTTTTTTTTCCTGAAAAATATCAATATTTTGGAGGATTTAACTTTTAAGTGTTAAGTTTGAGGTTTATTATGAACTTTTGTGATACTTTATATTTAACTTCCCTTGAATTAAATATTCTAAAGCAACAATGTCCTCTTCTTAATAATTATTCAAAAGTAAGAAGATTTATTGATGTTGCTCTAATTATTTCAAATAAAATATAATTTATACTATGAATTAAGAATAAATGAGGGATTTGCTCAATTTCCACCTTCTGAATTCAGAATCGCATTCTCAAGAGATTCATGTCCCTTCCACTCAAACTAAACTAACACATATACTTGTTGTCCTGTTGATATATAAATGCATTGCATATTTCAATTTTCAATGATGTACATCAAAGGAAAACCAATGATGTTTTTCCCAACTTATGGATTAATTTGAATAATTATTTGACTTAAAAATTCCTATAGTTAGTGGTTTGATATTATTTTGGTCTTTCTGACATTAGTGTTTAATCACTGTATCTAAATTCTTTTCTAACTTCCAACCCTCCAAAAAGAACACTTCTTTCTAGCTATTTTTTTTTTTTTTTTTGGTTATTTCTTTCTAGCTATTTATGGAGTAATTGAAAAGAAAAAAAGTTGGAATATATATATATATATATATATATATATATATATATATATATATATATATATATATATATATATATATTTATCACTTTTATCGTGTTAGCTTTTGATAACTGAAAGGATGGACCATTCTAAGTTCAAGATAGAGAGAGATATGTATAATTTGATGCTTTCAACTATCAACTAAATTCTCATTGAAATCAACTATATATTTGCACCAAGGGACTTTTATATAATCCCCCAAATATTTGATGGTTTATGATTTTTGTTTTAAGATGAAGAAACTGATGTTTGTTCAATGTTACAAGGCTCAATAATTTTTATTGGATACATAACAAAACTTCTCGTTGTGTAGAGCTTGAATTAGGTAGATAGTGATCCGGTGTTTGATATGTTGAAAGAGCAGACAACTCTTGGAATGCTTTTCAGGTAAAAGAACACATGAATGAATCAAATTCACATCAAAATGAAAAGGATTATAGCTTTGTTTGGCAAAAATAGTTTATGGCTGATAAGCTAGCTGATAGCTTATAGCTGATAAGTTCTAGCTGATAAGCTGATTGAAGTGTTTGATAAAATTAGCGGTTCACCTGACTGATAAATGTAAAATGACATAAAAAGACATCTTTAATTTAATTTTTTTTTTATCAAATTAATACTATTTAAGATACTTAGAATTTAATATTTTAAGTTTATTTTTTTTACAATATTTGAAGTTTATTAATTCAATAAATATATCTTTCAAATATTATTATTAAACTAATTTTTATATGCTGATTTTTTTTTAAAAAAAAATATTTTCATTTCAGTTGATATACTTTATGAAAAAATAACAACAAAATATATTCACAATTTAGTATAATGGTTAATTATAGTAAGATACGTTATTTCAAAAAAAAATTATAGTAAGGTAACGTTAAAACATATAGAAGAAGCAACGTTAAAACATGTATTTACTTATTTTATTTTAAATTCTAATGATAATAAATTATAAAGGATAAATGTGGATTTTAGTTAAAATCATAAGGGTAAAAGAGGAAGAAAAAATGAAAAGTTAGAAGCTATAAGCTTAGATGCTACTTAAAATATCTTCTAAGAAGGAAGCTATAAGTCAGTAAAATAAGCTATAAGCTCTTTCTAAAAAGGCTGTTACCAAACATGTGTTTTAGCTTATAAACCACAAGACAAATAATCTATGCCATATAAATTCCATAGTTAAGTGTATTTTGTAACACCCCATTTTTCTAAATTATTATTTTGTTTCGGATTTAATTGAATATGATGTGTTATGTGTTATTTAATTTGTTAAATATGATAGAAGCAGTGAATCGGTGCGAAAATTATAATTATAATTAAAATAGAATTTGATTGATTTAATTAAGAAAGAAAAATAAGAGAAAATAGTTTTATTTAGAAAATAGAGTTTTTGATTAAAACTAGACCCTTACCCGTGCGATGCACGGGTGTTTAGAGAATCCGAGATTCAAACTCCAATCATAGCATGGTTGAAGTGTTTTCGCTTAATTAGTCCACAAATAAAAATATCAAATTTATAATTAATTAGAGCATCTAGTTTTATAAATCTATAAATAGGGGATTCGAACAACTTCTCAATAGTCATTCTTTGTGTTTGCATTAAATCATCGGCTAACGGAACAACAATAGGACCAGTAATCTGAATCACACACCTTGAATTATTTGGAAGTTAGTATAGAAGATCAGTTAATTGACAAAAAAATGAAAATGACACATTTAAATGATATAGATAATAGATTTATGTTGGTTTGGAATTACCATAGGAATGCTAATTTGAATTACTCCACACAAAAGACCCGCAAATTCGTAAAAGAGGATGAATCATATGAACAAAGAAATGACACAGATTAATGCGAAGTATTTAGTTTTGAAAAAAAAATTGGATGTAATCATCACAAAAATACCAAAACCACTAAAAGAAAGAGATTAAAACAAAAATTAAGAATAAGAAGAATGATGGTCACCCATTTGCAAAAAGGAAATATTACAAAACAATGGTAACAACTAATCACATAATTTGGAAATGGAGAGAAGCATAAAGTTGCATGAATGAAGGTAATATATATAGGGGGGTAAGGGATATGCACATTTAAGGAAAAAAAACTTGAAAAGAGCATATGAAAAGATAATGCATATAAATGGTGAATATATTATTAGGCATATAATTTCTTCAAAGTAAATGTTGCATATGAAAAGAAAAATGAAACGGATACATATTGATTGGTGGGCATTGGAAGAGGAGCAAGAATTAAATTAACTACTAAATTGAGTTTTAGAGAGAAATAGTAAGTGATGTGGCATGATAGAGTGATTTAATTGGATGTATTGGATGACATGGCTAAATGAAAACATTTGATTGATTTAAGTGAATTAGGGTTTAGATAAACATTAGGATAACTATTTAGGAATTATATATATAGATAAGGAGTTTTTCGTTAAGATAGAGTTTTCAGTAAAATTAAGGAAGTGGAGGATGTAAATAGAAAATCTAATTTATTTTAATTTCATACTCCTTCCGTTTTTTTAATTGTTGCGTTTCGTTTTTTTAATTGTTGCGTTTCTAAATAATTGTCCATTTTAAGGATGTGATTTGTCAATCGTACCCTTTGTCAATTACTCTTATCTTTTTCAATAAAACTAATTAATGCTATGTATTTGGAAAACTAAATATTTTTCTAATTTTTGTTGGTACATATATTAAATTTATTGAAAACAGAAAGTGCGTGCAAAAAAAGTAGAATTTTTTTTGTGGATTAACATTATGGTATAATAGGAAGATAAATGCAAAAATACACTTTCTTAATTTGGTGTTATATTCTAAATGGACACTTATAAAAAAAAACAGAGGGAGTATTAGTTATTAGAAGATTTATTTTAAATTGAGTCTATCTTACACAATTTAAGGGAGCTTTAGTTATTAGAAGATTTATTTTAAATTTAAGTCTATCTTATAGTAATTAACTCACACAATTTAAGGGAGCAATTTTAGTCACTAGACTACTTTATCCAAAAAAAAAATGTTATATTGTTAATGTGTATGTTGTTAAAGAGTGTGTCGTCCCTGTGAACTTAGCTCATGGCGGCACCACTGTTAAACCCTAATTGGGGTTGCAAATTGTGTTTCACAATTTGATTTTAAACCTGTAAGGGTCTGTTTGCCACCGTCATCGCTGTTGCGGTCCTTTTCTTCTCAGATGGTCGTGATAAGGGTCTGTCGTAGCTATTTTTCTTCTCCTATCACCTATGCTGTTTTTCTTCTCCTATCACCTATGTTCTGAGCTTATGGGTAGATTGTTACTACCGGTTTCAATTATGTGTCAATCTGGTGAGTCGCTTAGGCTATTGACTGAAACGCATTCTCACATCAGTTTTCTAAATCAAAAATCGTGGTTCAAATATTTGGGTCTATATGGAGCTTACAGTGGTGCTACTGCTACTATGGACATTGTTTTTTGTCATCGTTGGAAATGGTCTCCAAATCTTTTTTCTACAGATCTGGGTTTGGTGACTTGTGACTTGGATTTGTTTGTTGATATGCTTATTCTTCCAGTTCCCTCGCCTAGTGCGCCACTGAACTCAGATTGCTTGGCAAGAAATCGCCTGTTAGCTTGATGTCTCTTGTCATAGCGAGTTGTTGGTTTTTGAATTCGTCATCGTGTTCGAAGTTAGAGTCATTGTCATGTTTGATTGGCCTTTTCATTCTTAGATTTACCGCTAATTGTCCATATTTGTTGAGATATGTAGGTTTTGAGGTTTTAGGGTTGCATCTAACGCGTCAGTGCCATTAATATTTGTACCATCGTATTTCAGACTGGTTTTACTATCCTCATCGTTCTTTTGTTTGCCATTGGACTGATTGACTTGAAACATTAATTGATTTCTTGTTGTTGTTGTTGTTATTATTATTGTTGCAGGGGTTGTTGGTTCTTGAACTCATTCTGTGTTGACGGTCGGTCCATTCACCATACATTTTATTAGTGTTATGCTGAAATAGAGTTTGAAATTTTTTTATGTCTTAAATATTTCCATTACCCATTAGTGTTAACCTACACATTTTATGGTACCGCCGAGTTAGGTTTTATGTCCTCTAATTTTTATTTTTCTCGTAACTATTTGTTATACTTTTATTCTATTGACTTATAAAAATAATTATTTAAAATTTTGTTGTTGAAGTAATGTTTATTTAGATAAGATTTTATTAATTTTTATTTTAAAAATAGTGAAAATGAAGTAAAGTAATTTTTTTTGTATTTTCAGAGATCTAATTCGATGGATTGCCTTAATGACCACTAAATAAACTATTTTACAAAAAGAATGTGTTCTTTAACATTACTCTCCTATCAATGGCTCTTCCCATTCTTTCTATCCAATCTTAAATTCATTGAGTTCTTACAAGTTTCAACAGGATGCATAGCATTTTATTTATTTATTTATTTATTTATTTATTTTTTGATGATTGCATAGCATTTTAAGAAGCCAGTGGAAAAAATATACAATTTTTGTCAATAACACTAGCAGTCTAGTACCATGTTCCACTTATTTATTTTTTCTGATAGTCCAAAAACAAAATAGGACTAGGCTTTTTTTACACTGTTTCAGATCCACTCGGAGAAAAAAGCAAACTATGCAATGGAATTATTATTTTTGATGAAATGAAATTTTGTGGCAATTTTTTTATTGATACGAAATATTCATCGACTTAATCTATATTTGGATTCACGGTAAATTTAACAGAATTTTGATGTTTCATTGTTATTTTGGTTAAAGTTATTATATCTTATAACTTTAATAAAATTGTAGTGCCATCGTAATTTCATCAAATTTATCGTGATTCAAAAGATATACTTAGTTAATGGATAATCTCTGCTTATGAACTAGACTGCTTTTTATTGTTTCCCCAACCACATATTTTTACATTCACAAAACTCAAATCAAAGATCTTCTTTAAATAATTCTTAGCTTGTTTGGATACATGTTTTGGTTACCATTTGGACATCCCAATACTAATTTTATCATAAATTTAAGAAGCCAAAAAGTATATAATTTGGTAGACGCGTGTTGTTGCCGTGATTTAGTTTGATAGACACGTGTTATCACCGTAATTTTCAATTTTTCCAAATCGATAGTCTATTTCGGCTACAAGTTAAAACAAATGTAATATTGACTATAAAACAAATAATTATAGAAAATCCGACTTCAATTCATACAAAAAAAATAATTATTCTTAGTCAAACTTAACTAAATTTTTTACCGAATTCTAAATTACCATAATCTCTTCTCATAAAATTCAAAATATTAAACAAAAAAAAATATCAATTTCTTTTTTCTTCTTCCTTTTTCTACGATGCTTTCATATTTTCCTTTTCTATCTCACAAGATTCTACTATTATTATCACCTCATCTCATTATTCTCATCTATATCTATCCTAAGTTCTTACCAATAATTTTATTTTAATTGATTATAAAAATTAAAATTATTATTATTATTATTATTATAAGTAATTTCCAAAACAAAACAAAAAAACCCCTTAACAACAACAAACACAACAACACACTCTTCTCTCAAAACGCCGAACCCCAATTTCTTCAATCCCTAATATTTCATTTCACATTTTTCTCTCACACCTTCGTTTTGAAGAACCCTTTTCTCTCAAATTCCAAACCAAGTTCCGTTTTTGATCGCAACCCAACTTTCGTCATCCTTCATATTCAATGCCCATTATCTCTTTTTCCCATTTCTCTATTCCCTCACTTCGTTATTGATTTGCCCCTTTCACTCTCCAACTGTGTTGGGATTCACCTTTTTCGTTAGGGTTTTAATAATCTTAACCCTTTTTCTTCTTTTAGCTAAGCAACTTTCTTTTTATTTTTCTGCCGTGTTTTGATTCATTGGGTATTTTCTTCCAAAATCTAATTTTTATTTTTATTTTCTGGGGATTCTGAAATTGTTGTGTTCTATGTGTTTTTGTTGTGTTTAGATATAATATAACCTAGAATTGGTTAAGTTGATTTTTTTTTTTTTTTTTTTTAAGATTTTGTTATTAAAGTTTTGAACTGCACTAGGAATAAATTTGTATTTGTATCCTGGTTTATTTGTTGTTGTATTCACTGTATCTATTTTCCCCTTCAAGAGTTTGAGGGGAAAATCAATTGCTACAAGCTTTTAGTGTGGTGTTTTAGTTGGTTTAGATTTCAACATTGGTTATTGGGGTTTATTATTATCAAGAAGAGGTTGTAGTGGTGGTGGTGGTGTATTGGGTTGGTAGGTTAACTTGAGAGGGTTTAAAGTTAAAGGTTTTTGCATGGGAGAACATGAAGAGTGGGCACAGCCACAAAGTGGGCTATTGCCAAATGGTTTATTACCAAATGAAGCTGCTTCTGTGATACAGGTGCTTGATTCGGAGCGGTGGGCGAAGGCTGAACAAAGAACTGCAGAGCTTATTGCCTGCATTCAGCCTAATTCACCCTCTGAGCAACGCCGAAATGCAGTTGCAGAATATGTCCAAAAGTTGATCACAAAGTGCTTCCCTTGTCAGGTGGGTTTTATGTGGTGATTGTGAGTTGTTTTTTGCTTGAGAACTTTTGATTAGTTAGTTTAGTCATGCATTATTATTTGGATTGAAGATTGTTAACTTTTTATGACAAATCAAATATCATTGTTGAAGGATGTTTGCACATAATATAACAATATTGTGCTGTCGTAAATCTTGAAATGGATCTTTGCTTAGTCAGAAATCCTAATTTGTTGTTAGAAGTTGGTTTTTTGTTGGTGGATGTTCAATTGTGGTTTTGGTAGTGATTAGTGAAATTATGTTCTTCCAAGTAGTGAATGGTTTTGCATCATGCCATTTTGATTCAATGATTGATGATGTTATTTTTCATTTGTATTCCCACATCATTGTGTTAATGATTGTTTTTCAGTTACAGGTGTTCACCTTTGGGTCGGTTCCTCTAAAAACTTATTTGCCTGATGGAGATATTGACTTAACAGCATTTTGTAAGAATCAAACTTTGAAGGATAATTGGGCACATCAGGTTCGTGACATGCTGGAGAACGAGGAGAAGAATGAGAATGCAGATTTTCATGTCAAGGAGGTTCAGTACATCCAGGCTGAAGTATGTTTTCTAACAAGACACTATCTTTGAATTTGAAATTGTTGATCTCTGTCTCCATTCTTATAGTGTTGACTAATCACTTAATTCATTATCACACCCTTATGATGGTAAATATTTGATAATAAGTAGTGATGTTTTTGGTAAGAACCAATATATTAAACCCATTTTCTCTTCCGTCCTAATCATCCAATGTTGGAGGCGAGCCAAAACTTTGAAACGATGGAATTTGGCCCTCCTCCAATTCTACCCTACCCATTTGCCGCCCCCACACACCTAATATAATGTTTGGGAAGTAGACTTGGTGGGTTATCTTCAATTATTAACTCATGGAGTAACATGATGAATTTATTGTTTTGCTTTCTTTCATTATGTTGGTTTGTGCGGGCACAAACACATGCTTCATTGTACAAGTGATTTACTTAGTCCATAAATTATTGGGGAAACAACTCTAACATCAAACACAAATAAAGGGAATGGTTTTCTAGTTGTCAACATAGAGTGAGAGTTATATATGAGTTTATTGAGCTTCAAATGATATATGAATGATACTGATGGTAATCATTCTTTCTGCTTGCTTTCTCCTCATGTTTTGACTTATTTGATAGGCGGATGTCATTAATGCACATGATAAATGTGTACGTAACCTTGGATGTTATTCAACTTACATCCATATAATAGCAGCACGCTTATCATATGCACTAATGATACCTAACTATCTCATATCACTAAAGAGCTTTATTTGAGGATGCAAAGACTACTTTTAGTTTTAGGTGGTTGTTTGAGATTGTTATTCGTTACAGAAGCTTTTTAAGGTCATGGAACATTCGTACCCCATTTTTTTATATTTAAGTGATCTATTACGTGTATTAAGTGATATTGTGATAACCATAAATGCAAGGTTTGAAGTATGTTGCTAATGAATAATTGTTTTATTATGAGTGTGGTGAGTGCTTGCTAATTATTACCAACTCATATTACTCTTTCAGTGGTTATCAGGTTGTTGTAGAAGCTTTTGAGGTTATAGTATGCCTGATTATGTATATAGATTATAGTGAAGAAATAGCACAATACACCAATAGCTATGAAATACAACTAGTTTCTATCAGTGTGGTTAAAGAACTAATACTAGTTAAACAATTGCCAGCTTGAGAAGCACATTTCTGTTTAATTCATAATTTATTTTTGGAGTTTGTATCACATTTCTAAGTGTTGATGACTTGTTATAATTCTTGCTATTTCACCTGTATTATAATTTATATGGTTTCCATTCATATTTGCAGGTTAAGATTATAAAATGTCTTGTTGAAAATATCGTAGTAGACATTTCATTTAACCAGCTTGGAGGATTGTGCACCCTTTGTTTTCTTGAGGAGGTAATTTGGTGTATCCCTGAAGTGTGACCTTCATACTATTTTTTACTTGGATTTACAAGAATTTTAATTTGCTTTTGCAGGTTGATAGTCTGATTAACCAAAATCATTTATTCAAGCGTAGCATTATACTGATAAAAGCTTGGTGTTACTATGAGAGCCGTATACTTGGTGCCCACCATGGACTTATCTCAACTTATGCATTAGAAACTTTGGTTCTTTACATATTTCATGTTTTCAACAATTCCTTTGCCGGACCACTTGAGGTAGCAGGAGATGACACCACTTCATCTAATTTAATGTTTTTGAATTTTGACTATTGATTCAACATGACACTTTCTTTTCTTATGTAGGTTTTGTATCGATTCTTGGAGTTCTTTAGTAAGTTTGATTGGGATAATTTTTGCGTAAGTTTATGGGGTCCAGTACCAATTAGTTTACTCCCGGATGTGACAGGTAGTTAGTTACATTGTAACTAAATATTCCTATTCTATATGGATTTAAGTCTGTCATGTTGATTTTTTTCTTCGCTAATTTTTGAATTTCTACAGCTGAACCTCCTCGAAAAGATGCAGGAGAGTTACTGCTGAGCAAATCATTTCTTGATGCCTGTAGCTCAGTTTATGCTGTTTACCCTGGTAGTCAAGAAAATCAGGGGCAACCCTTTGTTTCCAAGCATTTCAATGTCATTGATCCTTTGCGTGTCAACAATAACCTTGGCCGCAGTGTCAGCAAAGGTGTGTTGATCTCCAATTAAATTTGTCTTATTTTATGCATATATACCATTATTTGTCCGGTTAATAATTTGAACACAGTTCATTTTATATGGACCTGTCCTTGCTACTATTTTTAATGCGACATTATACCAGTTGTTCAATCTTGAAGAATTGTGATACATGGGCGTGTAGGTTATCATCTTTTTTATACACATGGATATCTTTTTCCGATGTCATGTAGTCTTTTTTCCTTGTTTTTTTCCTGTCACAAGAAATTTATGCTATGAATGTATTATGAATAGTTAATAGATCTCATTAGCAGATTTTTTATGTGTTCCATCATTTTCGCAAAAACCAACTATGCATCGCTACATGACTATGGTAATGTACTTTTAACTAATTGTTTTGGCATCTGTTTGGGATTTGAAGATTGAAAAAAAATGAACCTTCAATGTGTTTATATAATCAAACAAATGGTGAGTATGGATACTTTTATGCACCCTGCTACAGCTGAGCTAAGCTAGTATTATATTAATGGGTTATTAGTTTCCCTCGACTATTCTTCATCGATATATTTTTTGTGATTAGGCTAATTTCGCTTTATGATACTTGCGAACCAGGTAATTTCTTCAGGATACGCAGTGCCTTTGCATTTGGGGCTAAAAAGTTGGCTAGGTTACTTGATTGTCCGAAGGATGAATTGTTTCTTGAAGTCAATCAGTTCTTTTTGAACACTTGGGACCGACATGGAAGTGGGCAACGACCTGATGTTCCAAGCAATGACCTATGGCGTTTGAGGTTATCTAATCATGACCAATCACAGAGTTCTGAGAATCTCCGGAACAATAATCATAAACTTGATAATACCTCCAATCGTGAGTTTCATGCTGAAAGGGAACAATTTTCACATAGTGGTGTATCTCAGCATAGCAATGTTTCTACATATTCCCGTCCTCATAGTCAAAAGAGTCATGTAAACCAAAATAATTCAAGGAATTTGGATCAAGCTCGAAGGGAAACTACTACTACTCAAGTTGATAAAAGTCAGAGAAATGTGAAAACTGATAACCCAGTCAATGATCTTCGTGGCAGGTTAATATTTGCCAGGACACGTTCTAGCCCTGAGCTGACTGATTCGTACGGTGAAGTTTCTTCCCAAGGAAGGCGTACAAGAGCAACTGAAAGCGTTAAAGGCCAGAATGTTTTTGTAAAGTTGGAGAATGGTCGTAGGAAGAATTTTGAGCCAGACGTAGCTGCAAGAGTTGATGATTCATCCGGTAGGCACTCATCTCGTCAAGTTGTTGGCAGTGCCGCGGAATCGATCAGTAATCATGATGAACCAAACTCGGGTGTCATGGGTGAAGAGCATGCAGCTGTTGCCGGAGCAGGTGGAATGCAGATGATGAATCAGGAGGAGCAAGACCTTTTGAATATGATGGCATCTCCCACCGCTCAAGGTTTCAGTGGTCAGGCCCATATGCCAATGAATTTACCTCTAGGTCACCTACCATTCCCATTTCCACCTTCCATTCTTGCATCAATGGGATATGGTCAAAGAAATATGGCTAATATCCCCTTTATTGAGGCACCTTGGGGTACAAATATGCAATTTCCTCAAGGTTTAGTCCCTTCACCATTGCATCCATATTTCCCTGGATTCGGATTGGCCTCAAATCCTCAAGATTTAGTTGAAACTGGCAGCGAGAATTTCAGTTCTGTTGAAATGAATGCAGTGGAAGCTGATAATGATTTCTGGCATGAGCAGGAGAGAAGTTCTGCTAGTGGTGTTGAAGCCGATAATGGAAATTTGGAAATGATTCCAGATGATAAACAACAGTCAACTTCAGGTAGTTATCATTTTGCCCCATCTTCTCGGGCAGGCAATTCTAGTAGTTCTGCCAGAACTCACCAGAAGTTCACTAGAGAAAATCGAGGGTCAATGAGAGAAGAGCATGTTGATAATTTTCATTATCAAGATGGCCGGAGAAATGAGGTTTATTTGGATGATAGAATAGCAAATTCTGAATTACCAAGTGCACCACCTTCAAGCTCATTCAGAAGTAAGAGCCCTTCAGAAAGCTCGTGGGATGGATCGTCAGCCAAATCCTCAAAATCGACAAGGGAAAAAAGGGGCAAGAAAAGTTCTCCCTCAGTGCCTGCAGCTGGTTATGGTAAGGGTAAAAATGTATCAGAAATTTCATCTAATCGAACAGATGACGAAAACAAAGAGTGGACTCCTTTGTTGACTATGTCATCTGATATGTCTGACAGAAGCACTGAGCCTGCAACTGGTAGGCATCAAATATCTGGTTTTGAAGCTGCTCAGACAAGTGGATCAGATTCTCCATTACCCATAGCTCCTGTGATTTTAGGTCCTGGTTCTCGCCAAAGAGCTGTTGATAATTCTGGAGTTCTTCCGTTTGCATTTTATCCTACAGGTCCTCCAGTACCATTTGTTACAATGCTTCCCTATTATAATTTTCCGAGTGAGTCTTCTGAGACATCAACAAGCAACTTCAATGGGGAAGAAGGGGTGGAGAACAGTGATTCTGGTCTAAATTTTGATTCGTCCGAGGGATATGACCACGAGGTGTCAAGCCCTTCAAATTCAATGGCAAGGGTGGGTATTGAGCCATCTTACCACAAGCCTGATATTCTTAATAGTGACTTTGCTAGCCACTGGCAAAATTTGCAATTTGGGCGATTTTGTCAAAGTCCGTGTAGTCCTCCATCAATGATGTACCCTTCGCCTGTTATGGTGCCTCCCGTTTATTTGCAGGGTCGTTATCCTTGGGATGGTCCTGGGAGACCTCCTTCAGCTAACATGAATCTCGCCACTCAGCTCATGAACTACGGGCCACGTCTTGTTCCCGTTCCTCCTCTACAATCGGTTTCAAATAGACCTGCAAATATTTATCAACGTTTTGTAGAAGATATGCCTCGGTATCGAAGTGGTACTGGAACATACCTGCCAAATCCGGTATGATAAATTTATGAAACTTTTGTACTTGTGCGGTTTTCTTTATCCTTCCTATGTCTCGTGTGTATCCAAAGTGTTTCATTTTCTAGATCTATGGTCATTTTTTTTAATGTTTTCAGAAGGTTTCTGTTCGAGACCGCCATTCGACGAATACCAGAAGGGGAAACTACAACTATGATAGAAGTGATCATCATGGTGATAGAGAAGGGAACTGGAATACGAATTCAAAGTTGCGATCATCTGGGCGTGGCCATAATCGCAACCAAGGTGAGAAGCCAAACTCAAAATCGGAGCGGTTGGCAACTAGTGAGAGCCGTGCTGAGAGGCCATGGAGTACACACAGACACGACTCTTTCATTCCTCACCAGAACGGTCCAGTCCGTGGAAATTCCTCGCAGAACAGTCACGGGAATGTAGCATATGGAATGTACTCTATACCTGGCATGAACCCTGGTGGCGTATCATCAAATGGACCAACAATGCCATCTGTTGTTATGTTGTATCCTTATGATCATAATGCTGGCTACAGTTCACCGGCAGAGCAGCTAGAGTTCGGGTCATTGGGACCAATGGGTTTCTCGGGCGCCAATGAACTACCGCAGCCAAATGAGGGAAGTCGATCTGGTAATGGAGCACTTGAAGAGCAAAGGTTTCATGGTGGCCCTGCTCAACGATCTTCACCGGATCAACCCTCCTCACCCCATGTCTCAAGGTAGTTTTTTTCCCCCTCCTTTTAATTACCTTGTTTGTTTTAATTTAAGAGCCCCGTTACCAAGAGTCCTTTAACAAAATAAAAAATTATTTATTGGAAAGCATTACATTCAATATATTGGTAAATGAGAAGATACTATTTTTCAGTGAATGATTATTGTTGAACTTTAATCAATGTCCACTGGTTAGCATTTGCATAAATTTAATGATTACTCCTTCCAGTCCTTTTTTATAAGAAACAATCCACGCTTTAGGTTCATTGAATAATTTATGCATCTGGTTTATAATATAGACCAAATACATCAGTTATTTAATGAATCTAAAAAGTCAGCCGTTCCTTATAAAAAGGACAAGAGGAGTATTATTTATCATTTTTCACTTGGACTGTCTTCTTATGTCTTGATTTTGTGCTTTTGCACAGGGGTCCTGATTCTAATGTGAGATAAGTGGCAAGGAGGATCTTTAATTGAAAGAGATGATGATGATGACATGTACTTTATTTTTTTTGTTATATCAAAGTAGAAACTTACTGGCTTAGGTTCAGAATTTAGAAATTTTACCATGTTACAGATCTGTCAGCTTCAGTTTTACAGTACTAGGGGTGTACTTGTGTTAGAACATGCAGAATATCTTTGATGATGAACGTTTTGACATTGTTATACAGCTTATCAATGAAATTGTCATAAAATAATGTTAGATGTAATTTGTATTTGTCTTGTCATTTCCATGACAACCTTCCCCCAATAGTTTATATAGTCATTGAAGTAACATTGTGGCTCAATCAGAGGTCAAATGCAAATGAGCCTGTTTGGGAATGGAATAATGGCCAATGGGTCAATGTGAAATAATGAGGAGGTGAATAGTAGTGACATTGAGTAGATGCATTCCAAGTTGTGACTTTGGGAAGGGTAAGTGAGGTTACTCTCTCTTTCAACTTATCATTCTCTTTATTCAAACAAATTTAGAATGAACCAAGTCTTTAAGGCTCAGGCCAGCGCAAGCAAGCCTAACATGTTGCTCATTGGGCGAGTGTTTTGCACCGTCAAATGGTGATGTTCTACGGATGCTAGATGCAATTGCTTTGCTCTTTCATCCTCCTCCATGGTTTGCTCAAAACCATTTCTCAATCTCATACAATTTTTTTCTTAAAAGTTCTATCTTAAAAACAGTTGCTTATGCTTAACTTGAATAAACTTATTTAAAAATAAGAGGATAAAATCAAAACAAGTTATCTGTAGTTATCTATTCACAAAAGAAGTAATCACTTTGGTTTCACAAATTTTTCTCATAATTTTTTTTAGCAAACCATCAAATTGGTCACCGTCTATGTAACTTGTTCTCAAATAGGTCCCTCGAGTATTTTATATCATTTTTCTTAAACAAATAATCAATAACATTAGGTTTAAGTGGTTAATGAGCTCCCTCTAAGATCAAACATTCAGGAGAACCCGAGTTCAATTTCTAGTGAGAACAATTTTTTATCAGACTTTACTTACCTTACGGCTAAACTCTAAATTATCGATGTCCTCTTTCCCCGAGAACCAGAGAGTTAATGCACACCAAAAAGGAAAAAAAAAAGCAAAACAAATCAAGTCAATTTTAGTCATGGCTCCTGAGTGCTGATTCATTCAATTAGACTGGTTCGAGTTGGGTGGGGGACGGATGGAGCGGTCTGGGTGTGGCGTTGACAGTTGAGGGCGTGGGAGGAGGAGATGTTAGGGGAGTGTCAGTCTTTACTTTCTAACATTTCTTTACAGGCACAGGCTTCAGATAGGTGGCAGTGGCAGCCAGACCCCGATACAGGTTTCACTGTCCGTGGAGCATATCATCTCTTGACTGTCTCCATTTGGCAGACCCCAGATGAGGCAGAGATCATCTCATTTGGCACCCTCAGGTTCCCTTGAATGTCTCCATTCTTGCGTGGCGTTTATTGCGTGACAGGTTGCCCACTAAGTCAAACCTGGTTACTAGAGGCATTTTATCTTCTGCAGCTCATTGGTGTGTATCTGGTTGTGGTGTGGCAGAGTCGGCTCATCACTTATTCATCTCCTGCAGCACTTTTAGTTCTCTTTGGGATTTAGTTCGGACTTGGATTGACATTTCTTCGGTGGCTTCTACTTCTATCCAGGATTATTTTGTTCAGTTTACTCTATCAGCTGGAGGATCTAGAGCACGTCGGTCTTTTTTACAACTCATTTGGCTTGCTAGCGTATGAGTTGTGTGGACGGAAAGAAATCACAGGTTATTCAGTGGCTCAGTTAGTACTATTTATAAGTTGTTGGACAAGATCAAGCTTTTCTCCTATAGGTGGTTGAAGACGACGAGTGTTACTTTAGTCTCAAACTACCATAGTTGATGGTCTAGTCCTTTATTATGTTTGTGCCTTGTATGATTGTTCATTTCTTTCTGTGACTATTAGTAAACTCTGGTAGTCTATCTTGGCACATCTTGTGCTAAGAAGACTTGTTTGTTAATATATCTCATTTTAACTTGTTAAAAAAAAAAGACGTAGGAGCCAAAGGGTTGCTAATATCAAGTGTTGTTTTTGTGGTGAAAATGTTGTTTGAGCATCTAAGACAAGTGTCAACCTAGGAAAGAAGTTCTACACATGCCATATGAGAATCGACCTTCAATGTGACTTCTTTATTTTTTTTAGGTTGGACGAATATGAAAGCTAATGATAAATATGAGATTGTGGATGAATAACCTTTATGAATGTTGAATTACTAACTTGTTTATTATGCTAGTTTAAACTTTAGAGACTATAACTAGATAACTTGTATATTTTAATATTTCACAAATTACTTTTGAGAGAATACTCGTTTGAGGACCAAATTGCTTGTTAATTTCAATAATTTTATTTTAGCCTTAACCTTATTATACTTGTGATTTATTTGAAATATAATTTCCCTATTTGCCTACTTGAAATAGAATTTCAATTCCCTATTTTAAAATCCGGGATTTTAGTCCCCAACTTTACACCTTATTACAATTTTGTTCTCAATCCATATTTTTTACAGATTTTGCCCCGATATCAAATTAACAATGACTAACGTGCAGGGCCGACCTTGAGGGAGTGCCTAAAAAAATAATATTTGTTGGTTACACTAAAAAAAATAATTTACATGGTAGTAGGTTCAAGTTAAAAAAAAAAAAAGTAAAATGAATAAAAAAAAAGTTGGTCTTGTCTCAAACACAAACAGAAACACGTACAACCTCTCTTCCACTGCTAGATAGAAGACTTTTTTTTTAAGCAGTTAGAATATATTTTTGTTGGTATTAATTATAATATGACTATTTTTTAGGTTATTGATATTATTTACAATTTTAAAAAATTGAATTTTATTTTATTTTTATTAAGGGGTCCACTTTTAATATTTAGTGTCGGATCTCTAAATTATCAGGACCAGCCATGCTAACGCGGGACTTGTGAGATATATAAGGTGAGATCGTTTCTTTCAACTGATTTTCTCGGTACTTGTGACTACATGCTTAAAAGATTCAAATCTCTTACAAGTTACCACTTGAATCAATTCATTTTTTGTTTTTAAACCTTAATTATAAGCAAATTTTCACATTTCAGATTTATTGAATAATAACTAATGCATATGACCTTAATTATGGACCAAATACATTAGTTATCAAATGAAATAAAAAATAGAAATTTATTAACCTCTTTCGCTTCCAATCACTTAAAATCGTACAAATACAATGCCAAAATTACATAATCTAAATCTGTAGTATGATGAAGAGAAGACTCTCAGTTTTATCCCTTAATTCATGGATTTGAACTTTTCGCACCCCCTGAATATACTCGGTCACCCCTTGAAATTACGAACCTAACCCTTCTGCTTTCTAGGATGCGAGCACTTTTCCGCACTCTAAGTAACGAGTGTCAATTTTTTAGCTCAAATCCACTCCCTAGAATGAAAAAAATCATGAAAAAAGGAGTTCGCCTTCTAGAAAGCGAACTCAGCTGCAATTCGCCTTCTAGAAAGCGAACTGACTACAGTTTGCTATTAGAAAGCGAACTCAGCTGTAGTTTGTTTTCTAGAAAGTGAACTCTTTCCCCCCCATTTTTGCCATTTACACACTCGCCAGAAGCAACTTTCTAATTCATGCTGTATACCTTTTCCCATACTTTGTTCCATAAATAAATTAGCCTTACGTTTTATAAGTAGTCTTTGTTCCACAAAAGAGAGGTGTATGTTTAAAGACAAAATTTGAGGTTTATGTAATAATATCAAGCTATAATTTCTTACCAATATCAAGTAAATTTGGATTCACATACCTTAAACAAAGTGCAAATAATGGGAAAATCATTTATTAATGGAGCCCTCTATATCTTTATGTTTAGGCCTTTATACCCAACTATAATACAAAGTACGTTTAATTTATAAGCCATAAGATTAAATATAACAAAGATGGGACAGTTACATAGTAATTCATATTACAAATTCATCTGGTACTGATGTTTCCTCGGTATAATTCATCTAGAACTACAAAAAATACACATAAATTGGCAGAATAATAATTTTAATTTGGAAGTTTCAAGTCTTAAAATCAAATTATAAGGAATCATTTCAATTCAAGAATATTTCTCTCTTTAAGAAGACTGAGTTATCAAAATTTGAATGGAATGAATAAATAACCTATTTGGAACGTAAACCAGGGACATTTCTAAGACCCATCTTGCCAAGGACAAGACTGGCAACAGCTGGTGGGGTATCAAGCCCCATGCTTCGACTGAACTCGTTAGCAAGCTCCACTAACTTACGCTTATCTCTCCCCACTTTCTTGTTAGAATTGTAGTAACCAAGCCATGCTTGATATGCTCTTTCTTTATTATCCATCTCAACAGTGGATATAGCCCTATCCACCTGTTAACAATTCAAAATGTTAGTGCATGATCGAAATCATCGAGTTTGATGAAATCATAGTGACACCGTAATTTTGTTAAAGCTATAAAGTATAGCTTTTACCAAAATCATGGTGGCATACAATGATTTTGCCAAACTCACCGCTAAAAACTTGCCAACTCATTAGAAGAAAATCAAGAACTGTCTTCCTTGTATATCCCAAGCAAATACCTTTTTCTTAGTCTCAGGATCAACAGAAGGTACTGGAGCTTTCTCAATAGGCAAATCTTTTGCGGAATCTAAAAAGAACTCTTCCCAAGGAGCTAGTAGCAGTATGCCCTGGCCTTCTTTTCCTTTTCGCCCTGTTCTACCTAGTCGATGTATGTACTGTTGCTTATCAGCTGGTAGACCAACCTGTTCATTTGACAAATGGATGAAAAATTGAAAGCATTAAATAATTAATATTTGATCAAATCATAGCCAAAAGGCTTGCACTTTTAGTAAATGGATGTCTCGGGTTCTTCCGAACATGCAATGAACAGGACATAAATCCATGTGATCCATTATGCGATGGGTGCAAGCATGCTGATGATATAATAGAAGTGAAACAAGGAGTTCCACATATATTACCTGTATAACAAGAGAAACATCTGGATAATCAACTCCACGTGCAGATACATCCGAAGTAACTAGGATGAGACGCTTTGACTTCCGGAATTCATCAGAAACTCTGGTTCTATAACTCTGAGGCTTTCTTGAATGGATTTCTCGCACATTCAAGTTCAACCTCCCAAGGAGATCAGCAACAAGTCTTGTGACCATAGCAGTTGTACAGAAAACAAGAACCTGATAAACCAATAGTTACATTAGGTATCCTCCAAAAATATGTGAAACATGATGCTAAAAGTAAAACTGTCTTGTCAAATCACAGTTTATAATTTAAGCAAGTAAAATACTGATCCAAAATATTTATGTTTTTAGTTAATTACCATGATATGTGTCATAGTGAAAGGAGAAAGAACAACCTAAATACAGTTGTTTGCAGATTAGAAAGCAAACCTTATAGTCAACATCATCGGTAATGTGCTCCTTCAGAATAACATAGAGTAAAGAGAAATGCTTGTCTAGCGGGGCAATTAAATGCATCTGGCGGACCTGAAATAACCCAAAGCCTCATAAATAAAGATCATAAAAAGACTTTATATGCTGGCTAGTGCATATATGCATGTATTACCTCGCACATGCATATACACATGTTAATTAAGATATGTATATGATTTGAATTATATTATGGTATTTTAAATTTTAAATATCTCTTATTGATTGGATTTAATGGTTCTTATCCCTATAATCAAAAGATTTAATTGTAATTACTTGGTTATAAATAACAAGGCTGAAAGTAATTTCTCCTAAGCAATTCAATCAAGTTGGTGTCAGAGCTCTATAGTTTATTTTTATCAGTCTTGTTAGGGTTTTCAACAGCAGTAAGTGCTGACCCTCTGTTCTTGAAGAACCAAGTCAGCTTCTCACTGGACCACTGCCACCAGCATTGGACCGCCGCATAAGGAGACCGCACCTCATCACAGGTCTTGCTTGACGCTATCAGAACCCATTCAGAATAAGCCAGACAGCCACCTAATCTCCAGCAATTGCCACCCAGAGCAGACCGCAACCTTTCCGATTGCAACGCCACTTCCACCGTTCTGACTTTTTTTAACTTCGTCCTTGTCTTGCTCCAATGGAGGAAGTTGTCATTGAAGAGACCGGTGATTCATCTCCTATTCCAATATCTCAACCTACTTCAGCCCAACCTGTGGGCATGCCAACAGGTCTTAAAAAGGTATTTGTTATACAAGAAACCCTAACCCCATTTATAATATTTTGAGCTATTATTGCCTTTCCTCATTCCGTTGTGCATTTGCATATGCTCTTTCCTGTGTTCGTCCTAAAATTTACAGGAAGCACTTTCTCATCCAGGATGGAGACAGACTGGATTCTTGTGCCCTCCCCTCAGGAGAAATCTATTGTTGACTGCTGAAGAGTATTCACAATCAAGGTAGGCCAGATGATCAGATTGATCCTTTGAAAGCTAGTCTTGTAGCTAAAAGTTTTACTCTTATTTTTGGCTTGGATTATGGTGACACTTTTTCTCCGTTTACAAAGATGGCATCAATTTGTCTATTTTTATCTATGGCCGCTATGCATAGTTTGGCCTTTTCATAGTTAGAGATAAAAAAATGCACTCTTGCCCGGTGACTTAGCTGGGGAAGTCTATATGGAGCAACTGGAAATGATCCGTTTGCTGATATCTGTACCAAGTCTCTTAGATGTCCAAGGATGTCTTGTAATATGTAAGAAGCTTGACACATATGATCTATATGTACCAGCTTGGGGAGGAGTGTTAAGAACTTAAGACGTGTATATGATTTGTTGGTTCTTATCCCTATAATTACTGGATTTGACTGTAATTACTTGGTTATTAATAACATTGCTGAGAGTAATTTCTCTCTAAGTCAAATCAATTCATTCAAGTACATGTAAGTATCTAGTTAGTCACTAGTCATCAGCATGAAATTAATAACAATTACCTTTGCATGTGTCTCTTCAGTACCCTCCTCAACTGTATTAATAAATTCAAAATCCTTTTTCAACGCAATTTTACAAACTTGATGAACCTACACAAAAATAATCATACGAGAATAAGACCAATATGCATATTTTAATAAAGCATGAAGCACCACAACTGAAAGGAAAAGCACAAAAGGAAAGGAAGACAAACCGCGTCCGGAATGGTTGCAGAAAACATAAGTGTTTGTCGTTGTTTAGGAACTGCAGCAATTATTTTATCAATATCTTTACGAAATCCCATGTCTAGTAAATGATCAGCTTCATCAAGCACCAAGGTCTTAACCCCCATAAGCCTAGAAGGAAAACCAGCAGTACTATCAATGTGATCTCTAAGCCTTCCAGGTGTAGCAACAAGGATCTGTACAAAAAACAAAACAAATAAAGTTCCTTCTGGAAAACTAGTTTGGTCTAAGATGATGATTTGCCAAAGGTGCATGAAACCAGATTAATATAGCATGATTCTTGTTTAAGCCATGAAAATCAAAGGTGATCTATAGAGTCATTTTTTAAAACAGTATTAAACCCTTGAATATATAATTGTGCTTCTCTTCTTTCTAGATGTATTCAAAATCATCAGTTATAAAAACACGAGTTCTGAATGTTTATGAAATAAGCTGTAGAAATGTTATTGCAAAATATCAGCACCGACAACAACAATCATATGGCAATGCACAAAGCTTAGTAGGCCTACATAAAATCAAATTTATGTGGCAAAGAAAAAAAATTCACCTGGCAAGGATTTTTTTGAATTCGTTTCTGTTCTACACTAAGATTTGTTCCTCCAATCACAACTTGAGCACCAATGGTAGGATGATATTTGAGCAGTTTACTGGCTTCTGCAGCAGCTTGACATGCAAGCTCTCGTGTTGGGCATATGATAAGAACAAGAATTGGTTTACGCATTTGATTACGATCACTTGGTGGAGACTTCACAACAGCTTCAATTGATGGAAGCTGAATAATAAAAATACATTAAAAATAATTACAAACTACTAATCATCACTTACTACATGAGCAATAGAACAATCAATTAGTTTCTACATCAAAAATTTGTGCTGTTACATCAAAAATTAGCTTACTAAGTCATGCTCGATTATTATTCTAAACTGTTTTAAGATAATTTTTTATCAACATGGAAGTATGGAACTTCCTTTAATACTTCCACTGCAAAGAAGAAAAACAAAAAGGGGTCCTGACGGCTTATAGCAGTACCCATGCCAGTAAAAAAATATAAAATAGAGAAATAGAAATTCCGTGTATCATAATAAAATATATCAAGCAACAAAAACCAATGAATTAAAGAGATATAATTAAGTAGATTGCTTATTCCAAAGGTAGCTTAGGTGTTTTCTCGATTACTGTACCTTACTTTAATCGGGGCTCACAAAAGAAAAAATATGAATAAAATTGCTAATAATGATTGAAAGAGAGGACAATAACTACTAATGCGCTCGAACAAACACAAAAAAAAAGAGACATACCAAAAAGGCTACTGTTTTTCCCGTTCCTGTTTTAGCCTTGGCCAGGACATCCTTACCTAGAAATGTTAATTGGAGTAAGTGCACCGTAATAAATAAACTCAAGATATATGATAGTAATGTCAACCAAATCAGGAAGATGATATGATACTCCCTCCGGTTTTGAATATAAGCAAAAACCAACTTTCTAGGTTCATTGAATAAAACATGTATCTGGACCATAACATGATCCAAATACATACTTTATTTAATGAACCTAAAGTTTTTTTTGGCTTATATTCAAAACCGGAGGGAGTACTTGCTTAGTATTATAGATTGGCCTGTTGTGAAAACGGATTAACTACATAATTATATTATATATGATAGCAACAAAAACTACAATCCTAGAAAGAAAAAAAAAAATCCTAAAAGCAAAATTGGAAAAAGATGACATGGACACATGGTACATTAGTATCCAATGACATCTCTTGATCTCTTACATAAGACCACAACCACAAAACATGACACTAGCTAGTAGCTATTATTACTGTAAGATTGTTCAACATCCTCCATGGAAAAGAAAAAGAACAAACCTTTAAGAATTACTGGAAGTGTTGCCTCCTGGACGATGGTCATTTTCTCATATCCAGCATCCTTGATTCCTTTTAATGACAGTGGAGAGACTGAACACTGGTCAAATCTGTGGCATCATATCGCAGAAATCAGAGATACAGAATACAAGAACAATTATATAGTGCAGCAAACTATCATAAGATGGATCAACTAAAGGTTGGATTTATGAAAGTTGAACTGAATAACATGTTACATGTATGTATAAGCATAAGGCTCACCTTTCTGTCTATATTAATTATATGTCTATCCTCCCTCCTTTACAAGTACATGACATCCCGAAGGTCGCACAAAACCCCACACCAATTTCGATATTCAAAGCAGTAAGAAAGCATGCATTATCCTAACCATCCACACCCTAATCAATTATATATGCAAACAATATAGTACATTTTGTAACTTATAAATTGTTACTTTCTAAAGGAAATCTGAAGATCGAATTTCTGTCCTACTTATACTGTGGTAAACCTATCGTATTCTAACTAATTATAATAGGTATAACTAGTCGGTAATTTTATAACTTTGCGGTCTTATTTTCTTCTGTGTACTACTTTTGAAAAGATTGTTGTGTTTCATTATTGGAACTAAAACTGGTTTAGATACCATTTTATTCTAAAAATTTCAAAAAGGACACTTTCAAATGGTTGAATTGCTTATGTATAGTTCTTTACAATTTGAACTTATAACTTTGGCTATTGTTCTCAATGCTCTGAATATGTAAAATTTTACTTCTTTTGATTAGGTAGCAATGTCGCATTGTCACAAGATTTTGTTGTATTGTGTTGTTTTATGTTCATTGAAACTCTATTAGACTCTCCTTTAAAACTGTAGAGGAAAAACAAGTGTTCAACAAACTCATATTCTCAATATTGATCATATCAATGACACAGTTCCAAAATCATTGTTTGAGTCCTCAACAAAGGGCACCCTCACATTCCTTTGTATTTTTTTGCTATATTCTATGAAGTACTGCACAGACACTGGATGCAAACACCATACTAACACATCAACACTGATAATAATTTAACAAAATGAATTAATCGAAGTAAAAACATGTGTAACACACCCGACACACACCTTCAATTAGAGGCATCACTGCTATATAGTCTATTTGGATCGACTTATTTGAGTTTATATACTACCATAAGTTTCATTAAACTGTTTGGAAGAACTTATAAAAACAGCTTATGACATCTTGTCATAAGTTGTCTTCAGCTTATTTTCACAATTTCTCTAAATTTGCTCATGAAAACAGCTTATATCATATACAAAAACAATTTAGGGCCTGTTTGGATTGACTTATTTTTGAGCTTATGCAAAACAACTTATACAAATAAATAAGCATTTATGTATTATTTATAAGTTTGTTAAGGTAGTTTATGAAATAATAGCTTATGAAGAAACAATTTTTGCTAGTGAGAACTTATGAATTAACATAAAAGCTTATTTATTTGCATAATCTATTTTTCATAAGCTCAAAAATAAGCTAATCCAAACAAACCCTTAATTTCATTTCATTTTTTGCCATAGAAATAACTTAAGTAAGCTTATACTTAGAGCTCGTTTGGCCCAGCTTTTTTTAGAGCTTATGCAAACAGCTTATGCAATTTTTATAAATTATTATAAGTTTGTTAAGGTAGTTTATGATAAAATAGGTTATAAAATTACAATTTTCACTAGTGTGAACTTATAAAATAGCATAAAACCTACTTTATATTGAATAAGCTGTTTGGATAAGCTCTAAAAAAAGCTGGGCCAAACGAGCCCTTAAGCACTTATCATAAGCTGCAAATAAGTTATTTATCCAAACAGAGCAAATACAATCACAAGTAAAGCAACAATTATTAAGACAAAGAAACTATATCCATAATCCATAAATCAATATAAATGTCAATGAAACATTAATTTATAAACACACACACACACACACACCTGGAATCACTTAAATAAGAATCTCCACCAATAATTCCAGAACCACCACTAACAGCACCACCACCATTTTCTACTGCTACAACTTTATTATCATCATCATCATCATTATCACTACTCAACTTAGACCTTTTTTTGGACTTCTTCTTATTAGGTTTTTCCTTTCTGAAATCATCATCACCTTTTCTTTTCCCTAATGAAGAAGGAACATCAACATTCTTCTTCTTGTTCTTATTCTTCTTGTGTGACTGGAACCCACCGTTGTTATCAGCCGCCACAGTCTGCGCAGCAGGGCTCATGGTTTCGGCTGCTGCAAACCGCACTTGTAGAAAGTGGCGGTGTAGTAAACAGAAGAGACTCGATTTTGTGTCTTAACTCACTATTTATACCTAACTTTTTTTTTTAAGGGTTGCATTTTTTTTAGTTACTCACCATTTTGAGGGTTGCGTTTTTTTAACCGACCCACCAAATTAGTAAGCAATATTTATTTTTTGACTAAGTAAGTAGTACATAAATAAAATACAAAATAGCAATAGTTAGTTGGTTCAATGATAATTAACGCTGAACTTGATAGAGAATATCGCGGTTCGATCCCTCGTAACTGCGATTGAGAAGGACTGGAACCGCTTGATGTCAGACATGACCCCGAACCAGTGAAAATCCAAAAAAAAAAAAAAAATGAAAATATCTCATAAATAATGTTTTTTTTTTTTACGTTAAAATATTATATATCATCATGTTATATGAAATGAAACAAGTGATTTTCCAACTCTTAAAACCCTACCCACAAAAACCTCTCTATCTTGAAGTGAAGAAGAAGAAGAAGAAGAAGAAACTTTCTCATTTCTCTCACAATCATTGCCATGCCCACAAAAATCTTCTTATCACAACTTCGTCTTCTTCACTTCCAACCAATGAAACTTCACTCTCCTCAATTTCTATCTCAAACTCTCTTCAAATTCTCTCATCTTCCACTCCAAAACGCTGCGTTTCGTCCTTTCTCTGTTAAACCAGATAGAATTAGGGTTTCCAAAAGTCTCGTCGACGACGAGGCTGAGCTTAGTAATTGGGTTGATGATTTGCGAACCGGTCGAGCTGAGACCATGAAACCTGCTCAGAGAGTGAGTTCTGGTCGTGAAACGGGTGATAGAGAGGGTGGGTTTCGGCCACGAAAGAGTAGTGTTAGTAGAGGTTCAGGTTCTAATTTTGTGAAGAGAAAACCTAATTTGAATTCGAATTCCAATAGAAGATTTGGATTGAGTAGTGATGATGATGGAGGTGATAATGAGGTGGTTGAAAGAGTGGGTTCTGGTCGTGAACCTGTTGATAGAGACGGTGGGTTTCGGCCACAGAAGAGTAGTGTTAGTAGAGGTCCAGGTTCTAATTTTGGGAAGAAAAAACCTTATTTGAATTCGAATTCGAGGAGAAGATTTGGATTGAGTAGTGATAATGATGATGATGAGGAGGAGGTGGTTGAAAGAGGGAAGTTTAAGGGTGGTGGTGGTTCTGGAAGTATTAGTGAATTTCTTAGTGAAGATGATGTTGAAGGAGAAACAGAGAGTGATGATGATGATGAGGAGGAGGAGGAGATAGTAAAGAAAAGTAGAAGTGTTTTGTTTGGTAAACAAAATGGGGTTTCAACAACTCCTAGGCCTGTTTCATCTGGTGGAAGTGATTCTTATTTAAGTGATTCTAGGTGTGTGTTTTCATAATTTAAGGTTTTTCTTTATATGGTCTAGTTTTTTTGCTTTAAAGCTTGATGATTTGTTTGTGATTGTATTTGGGACTGTTTGGATAAACAATTTATTTGCAACTTATAGCACAAGCATTTATCATGATAAGCGCCTATTTTATAGCATCAGATAAAATTAACTTAAACTGTTTTTGTACATGCTATAAATTGATTTGAAAAGCTATCTTGGAGAATTTATAAAAATAAGCTGAAAAAATCTCATAAAAATGTCATGAGCTGTTTTTGTAAGTTCTGCAAAACAGTCTCACAAAACTTATGTTAGTGGAAAAACTCAAATAAGCTCATCTAAACAAGCCCTTAGTTTATTTGCTATTGTAAATTCCAGGTTAATTGGAGGTATTGATTAATGGTATTGGGTAGAACCGTAGAAGTAGAACAAACAGAAACAAAGGAACGAAAGGGTGCCTTTTGTTTTGGACTCAACAATGATTCTGGAACCGTGGTTTTTGATATGAACAATACTGAGATTTTGAGCTTGGAACACTTGTTTTTGTTACACACTCATGATACAAGTAGTTTATTATTGGGTAATTAGACTTGTAAGCATTTTAAAGGAGTATTATATTCTTTTCATTGCGTATATAATTGATTTAAGATGTTGGATGGATAGGATAATACTTGCTTTGTTACTGCCTTGAGTTTCGAAATGGGTTTGGGGTTTTGTGCGACTTTTGGGGTGTCATGTAATTGCAGGGGAGGGAGGATATGCATATAACTAATATGGAGAGAAAGGTGAGCCTTGTGGTTATAAATATATGTTGTTCAGTTCACCTTTCATAAATACGACCTTTAGTTGACCTTTCTTATCCTAGTTTGCTGTGTTATATATATTGCTCTTGTATTCTGTATGTCTGATTATTGAGATATAATGTTACAGATTCGATCAATGTTCAGTTTCACCGTTGTCATTAAAAGGAATCAAGGATGCTGGATATGAGAAAATGACTGTTGTGCAGGAGGCAACACTTCCAGTAATTCTAAAAGGTTTGTTTTTTTCTCTTGGTCATGGAGCTCGTGGAACAATCTTAAGAAATCAATCATAGTGCATATAGTGTCATTCTTTTTTGTGGTTGTGTACTTTGCAAGAGACTAAGAGATGTCATTTGATACTAATTGTTCCCTGGCAGTTTTTTCCCAATCTTGCTTTTAGGATCTTTTTCCTCTGTGATTACAGTTTTTCTTGCTATCATATATAATTACGTAATTGATCTGATTTCAAAACAACAGCCTACTCTAATTGATAATATTAAACAAGAAAGTATCATCTTTCTGATTTGACGACATTATTATCATATATCTTGAGTTTATTTATGATTGTGCACTTACTCCAATTTACATTTCTAGGTAAGGATGTCCTGGCCAAGGCTAAAACAGGCACGGGAAAAACAGTAGCCTTTTTGGTAATTCTCTTACATTTGTGTTTGTTTGAGTGTGTTAGTAGTTAACGGCCTCTCTGTCAATCATCATTAGCACTTTTCTTAGTATTTTTTCTTTTGCGAGAGACAATTAAAGTAAGGTTTAGTAAACGAGTAAATGCCTAAGCTACCTTTGAAATAAGCAATCTGCTGATTAGGATCACTTTACTTAATTCATTAATCTTCATTGTTTAATATTATCTTATGATATGCTGAATTTCTGTTTGTCTAGTTTGTTTTTTTCTTATTGTTTTTTGTTTTTCAGGCATGGGGGCTACTATAATCCATTTGTACCTCTTTTTCTGTTTTACTTGTTTGCAGTGGAAGTATTAAAGAAAGTTCCATGTTGATCACAAAATATCTTAAAACAATTTAGAGTATTATTAGGGATTGCTTTACAAAAGAACAAAAAGGAAATCTATTACAGTTTCGATGTTACAACACAAATCTCTGATGTGTAAACTAATTTATTTGTTCTATTGCTTATGTAGTAATCGATGATTAGTAGTTTGAACTTACTTTTGAAGTATTTTTATTATTCAGCTTCCAGCCATTGAAGTTGTTGTGAAGTCTCCACCAACTGATCGTGATCAAAGGCGGCCACCAATTTTTGTTCTTGTCATATGTCCTACTCGAGAGCTTGCATGTCAAGCTGCTGCTGAAGCCACTAAACTGCTTAAGTATCATCCTACCTTAGGTGTTCAAGTTGTGATCGGAGGAACAAGACTTGCTTTAGAACAGAAACGCATGCAAGCAAATCCTTGCCAGGTGAGTTCTTTTTCTTTCCAATCAAAATTATTTTATGTAGGCTTGAGCCTTGTGCACTTCCATATGTACCCCAAAAAACTCCTTGCCCATTTAGATAAGGCAAATAATCAAACTTCCTGACATAATGATGCAGAATGTTGTGTTTTTATTGGTGCTTATATGTTGCACTTCCTGATATAACTTATTTTCACAATCAGTCAGAACTCTTTTTTTTTTGTAACTCATTTTACATACATACATGAACTCATGAAGAAAGAAGAGAAGCAAATATCTATATTCAAGGGTTTAATACTGTTTTAAAAATGAATGAAGAGAAGATCACCGTTCATTTTCTTGGCTTAAACCGTAATAATGCTATGATAATCTGGTTTCCTGCCCTACCTTTGGAAATCACCATCTTATAGCAAACTAGTTTTCCAGACTGAACATTATTTGTTTGCCTTTTGTACAGATCCTTGTTGCTACCCCTGGAAGGCTTAGAGATCATATTGAAAATACTGCTGGTTTTGCATCTAGGCTTATGGGGGTGAAAGCCTTGGTGCTTGATGAAGCTGATCATTTACTGGACATGGGATTTCGCAAAGATATTGAGAAAATAATTGCTGCAATCCCTAAACAACGACAAACACTTATGTTTTCTGCAACCATTCCAGACGAGGTTTGTCTTTCTTTCTTTTTATCATTTTTCTTTTTAGATGCGGTGCTTCATGCTTTATAAAAGATATGCACAATGGGCTTATTCTTGTACGATTATTGTTGTGAAGGTGCGTCAAGTCTGTCATGTTGCTTTGAAAAGGGATTTCGAATATATTAATACAGTTCAAGAGGGTTCTGAGGATACACATGCACAGGTAATTGTTTATAAGTTCATGCTAATAACTCATTAAATTCTTACATGTGTATATGCTTATGCGATGTAATGTATGCATAAATGTACTAGCAAGCATATAACATCTTTTCTGGACATTTATTTATGGTACTTTGGATCATTTCAGGTCCGCCAAATGCATTTAGTTGCACCATTAGACAAGCATTTCCATTTACTCTATGCTATTCTGAAGGAGCACATTGCAGATGATGTTGACTATAAGGTTTGCTTTCTAATCTGCAACCAACTGTACTTTAGGTTTTTTTTGTCCTTTCACTATGACACACATAACATGGTAACTAACTAAAAATATCATATTTTGGATTAGTATTTTGCTTCTTTAGAATATAAACTGCGATTTGAGTATTTGACGACACAATTTTACTTTTACCATCATGTTTACATGGTTTTGGAGGGTTTGTAATGTAGTTATTGGTTTACCAGGTTCTTGTTTTCTGCACAACTGCTATGGTCACAAGACTTGTTGCTGATCTCCTTGGGGAGTTGAACTTGAATGTGAGAGAAATCCATTCAAGAAAGCCTCAGAGTTATAGAACTAGAGTTTCTGACGAATTCCGGAAGTCAAAGGGTCTCATCCTGGTTACTTCAGATGTATCTGCACGTGGAGTTGATTATCCAGATGTTACTCTTGTTGTACAGGTAATATATGTGGAACTTCTTGTTTCATTCTACTACTGTATTATCATTTACCAGCATGCTCGCACCCATCCCATAATGTATTTCGTGGATTATGTCCTGTTCTATGCATGTTTGATAGGAAACTCAATACATACAATTGCTAAAAGTGCAAGCTTTTTGGTTATGATATGATCAAGTGTGAGCTTTTTAATGCTTTCATTAGTTTTAATTGTCACGTTTCTGCCATTTTTTCAATGAATAGGTTGGCGTGCCGGCTGATAGAGAACAGTATATACATCGACTAGGTAGAACAGGGAGAAGAGGAAAAGAAGGGCAGGGCATACTGCTATTAGCTCCTTGGGAAGAGTTCTTCTTATCTACGGCAAAAGATTTGCCTATTGGGAAAGCTCCAGTACCTTTAGTTGATCCTGACACCAAGAAAAAGGTATTTACTCGGATATATAAGGGATACAATTCTTTGATATAATGAAAAATATCGGTGTCCCACCGTAAAATAAAAATAGCAGTGAGTTTGGTGGCATGCAACTGTAATTTTGGCAAAAACTACAGTTTAGAGCTTCTACAAAATCACGGTGTCATCGTGATTTCGTCAAACTCATTGTAATTTCAAACATGTACTAACGTTTTGAATTGTTAACAGGTGGAAAGGGCTCTATCCAATGTGGAGATGAAGAATAAAGAAGCAGCATATCAGGCATGGCTTGGTTACTACAACTCTAACAAGAAAGTGGGGAAAGATAAGTACAGGTTAGTCGAGCTTGCAAACGAGTTCAGTCGATGCATGGGTCTCGATACCCCTCCAGCCATATCTAAGCTTGTCCTCGGCAAGATGGGTCTTAAAAATGTCCCTGGTTTACGTTCCAAATAGGTTATTTATTCATTCAATTCAAATTCTTACAAGTCAGTTTATGTGAGAGAGAAATATTCTTTACATACAAATTTGATTTTAAGGACTTGATACTTCTAAATTTCAAATATGTTGCCATTTTTGTGTGTATCTATTGTAGTTCTAGATGAACAATCATTTAACAACATAATGCAACTAGGAAATGTCAGTTCCAGATGAATTTGTGATGTGATTTACTATGTTGCAATTGTTCCAGCTTTGGAAAAATATGTATTCAATCATATAATTTATGAATTAAACACACCTTGTATGTCAGTTGGGCATAAACTATGGCGTTTGTGGACACCTTATTTTTTGTTTTTAAAGATTAACTGTTGTTAATTACTTATTTAACCATAAGAAAATACAAAATGAACTTGGGTTCTTCCAAACGATTCATTTTAGGAAGAATTCATTAACCATTTAAGCCCAATATCTTCGTTAATCATGCTTTCACGTCGATTGCATATTCCTTCGGTGATATTGTAGCAACTCATCACATACGTGGGATTTGGACCATTGCTTTTATAAAAAAATCAAATTGCACCACCTACAGTATATAAATGCGACGCGGTTGTTATGCTTTGTTTTATATATTCTCTTGAGACGTAATATAGGCGTTAATAAAATTTGTATTAGAATTTCATTGGTTTACATAATAGACAAATTTCCAACCTTACCTTACCTCTCCCAGTAGTGTTATAATCCACAGTGAAAATATTGGTTAAGAGGCCAATAGTTTGCACTTAGTGATCAATTTTCAGCATCTTCCATGAAAAACAAAATGTTAGGGTTGTGGGAAAAATCAGCATATTCACAAGCCATATTCGCCATTGCGTCAGCCAACCATTAGCCTCGTGATAAACATGACTAACCGAAACCTCCCAATCCAAGAACAACTCGGGGACCCAATACATTGTTTAAAATTTAATGTAAGGTTTAGGAATATGTAGTATACTATAAAATAACTTATGTGGGATGAGAGCGTTGTAAAAATGATTTGGTGACCAAAATTGATGAATTATGTAGTTAAATAATAGAGTTTAAAGAATATGCACATGAGTGTAAAGTGGGATTACACATACGTCCAATAACATTCCATCATTCTCATGTCATTATTTTAAATTAAAGTTTAAAAAATTATTCAGCCCACTACTTCTTGTTGAGATTTATCAATGTCCAATGTGCCGATCCAATCCCATGAGGCTCCCCCTCATGGCCCAACAATTCTAACAATTGAATATATTTGGTGTGAACTTTTCAATGATATAATTTTTAACTTTTCTTTCTAACAGAAGCGCGCTCTCTCTCAGCCGGCCCTAATTTTCTTTTCTTCAAGTCTCTTCTTCTTCTTCTTCTTCTTCTTCTTCTTCTTCTTCTTCTTCTTCTTCTTCTTCTTCTTCTTCTTCTTCTTCTTCTTCTTCTTCTTCTTCTTCTTCTTCTTCTTCTTCTTCTTCTTCTTCTTCTTCTTCTTCTTCTTCTTCTTCTTCTTCTTCTTCTTCTTCTTCCTCCTCCTCCTCCTCCTCCTCCTCCTCCTTGAGTGATGAGGGGTGGTTTTAGGTTTTTTTTTACCTAAAATCACCCCTAAAATCACCCCTCCGTATTTTATTTTCTTCCCTTTTAATTTAAATAAGTGATTTTCACATAACCAAGTTTTTTAGTTTTTTCTTTTGTTGTGATTTTAGTCGTTTAAGTTCGGTAGTGTGTTGGTCGTCGTCCGATTGGTGCGGCGTTTTGGATTATCCGTCGTGTTACAGTGTTTGTTTAGTTCATATTGAAAGATCAACTTTAATCAATTGCAGATTCAATCAATGATTTGGATCTCAACGTTGTATATCCGAAAGCATGGACATCCCGGTGACTTTAATTTTATTATATTACTTGTAGGCATTTTGCCGTTGTATGCTATTAACTCGGATGTTGTGAGTTTGTTGAATTTGTTCGCAGATCAACTTTATTATATTACTTGTATTCTATCAATTATTGGAACGAGTGAACATCTTATTTTTAGTCAAAATAAAAATAAAAATGAAACACCAAAATTATAACTTACGTTAGACACCAAAAATAAAGTGCAATATGTAAAAATTCATTAAACATACCACATATCCACATTGGGGAAGGACCGAAGGAGGCAGTGGAGCCGTTTTTTTTTTTTTTGATAAGCAAATATTGAATTATAAGGAGTACAAGGGGTACCCAACCCTTACAATTCTAAAAACAACCATTACATGCTAATAATGCAATTTAAAGGATCCTTACACCAATCTGAAAAAACACAAGAAGACTTACTAGCTATTTTACCTATAAACCAAAACCATGAAATATAAATAATCTTGTCTTCTAAGGCTTTCCAATTAATAGCTTCTCCTCTAAAAACCACATTGTTACGCGCACGCCATATACACCAAGTGGTGGCCAACCAAATAACGTGACGAGCTTTTTCATATTTCTTATTTTTCAATAAAGCTCCAAAAGAGGAAAAATGTTTCCACCCGTCATCAAAAGAGATGAAATCCACATTCATCCATTTAAAAATCCGCTTCCACAACTTTTGAGAAAAAGAGCAATTAAAGAGCACATGAGATAATTCCTCTTGTTCTTCAAAACAAAAAATGCAACATAGCTCATGCGGATTAACAAGGATAGATTTTCTTGCCAAGGCCATTCGAGTTGGAAGTCTTGATAATAATAACCTCCATCCAAAAATGCTTACTTTGGATGGAACATCATTTAACCATAATTGTTGTAAAGCTTTCACTACATTTTCATCAATAGCCACAACAACTTCGCGAGAGTGAAGGAACTCGTAAGTCGAATTCACCGAAAAAATACCTGATTGAGTAAGCTCCCATCGTCTGTTATCTGCGTCATTGCTCACATTAGTCCTGAACCACGCATCATTCTCAATACCCCCAATCTTCATAATATCACGCCACCACAAAGATTGACCTTTGACATTGCTAAGATTAGAGTGCAAAAAATTATCAGCCAAGTTCCCATATCTATGCTCTAATAGTTTGGTCCATAAGGTATTATGATCACACAAACCTCTCCACTTCCATTTACAAAGTAAAGCTTGGTTGAAATAATTTAGATTCTTTATACCCAAACCACCTTTATCTTTTGGAAGGCAAATTGTGTCCCAACTAACCCAACAAATCTTCTTAATATCAGAACATCCTCCCCAAAGAAATCTCCTTTGGATAGTAATCAATTCTTGTAACACACACACCGGCACCTTGAAAAAAGAGAAAAAATATAAAGGGAGACTAGAGAGAACCGAATTAATGAGTGTAACTCTTCCGCCAAATGATAAATTTCGACCACTCCAAGTATTAAGTCTTTTCTTCATAGCTTCCACTATAGGATTCCAAGTGACCTTTCTCCTTGGGTTAGCTCCAACTGGAATTCCTAGAAAACGAAAAGGGATCGATTCTACTTCACAGTGTAAAAAGGAGGACGCTGCGGACAAAAAATTATCATCAAGATTAATGCCATAGAGTTTACTTTTGTAAAAATTAACCTTCAGTCCCGATACTAATTCGAAACTTCTCAACACAGTTTTAAGCGACCACAAATTCTCCCACTTCCCTTCACCTACTAGAACAGTGTCATCTGCAAATTGAAGAGTGTGAAACTGTAAGACATCATGAACTTTAAAACCATGATAATTGCCATTGTCAACAGCCTTCTGCATTAAGCGAGTGAGACCTTCTGCAACTATCAAGAAAAGAAAGGGAGATAACGGATCCCCTTGTCTCAGCCCTTTACCAACAACAAAATCCACCGTAGGACTACCATTTACAAGCACAGACATTGAACTAGTAAAAATAAAGGCTCTCATCCACTTCAGCCACCTCTGCGCAAATCCCATTCTCCGCATCATATACTCCAAAAAATTCCAATTAACCGTATCGTACGCCCTCTCAAAATCTACCTTCAATAATAAACAGTTATCTTTTCTTCTCTTGGCAAAATCAATCAGTTCATTCACTACCAAAACTCCATCCAGAATTTGACGATTAGGAACAAAGGCCGTTTAACAATCTGAGATCAATTTACCGATAACTTTTTTTAGACGAGCCGCCAACACCTTTGAAAGGATTTTATACAAACAACCGACAAGGCAAATGGGTCTATAATCTGATAAAACCTGAGGATTGTCCTTTTTTGGTACTAGTGTCAAGAAAGATGCAGTGATCGCCTTTGGAAGGGAAGCACTACTGTGAAATTCGTTCAGAAACTCCATAACATCTGTTTTTAAGATGTCCCAGCAAGTTTTCAAAAAGTTAAAGTTAAACCTATCAGGACCCGGACACTTATTGCCATCACTATTCCACACAACCTCTCTAACTTCCTCAACCGAAAAGGGAGATAATAAAGAAGAATTATCTTCTTCCGACAAGGAGTTAAACGAAAGCCCATCTAGAGTAGGACGGTTACGCCATTCTTCAGTGAAGTTATTAGCAAAATAATTTTTAACAAAATACTTGATCTCATCGACCCCTTGAACCCATTTGTCACCATCTCTCAACGCCACAAGTTGGTTATTCCTCCTTCTACCCTTTAAAGTCTGATGAAAAAATTTGGTATTAGAATCCCCTTCTTTAACCCACTTTGATCTAGATTTCTGTTTGAGTAAGCTATCCTTAAAATGAAGTTGCATCCAAAACTCCTTATTTAGACTCTCTAACATAAGGTAATCAACATCCCCATTAGTACTTGAAAGAAGGCCTTCAAACTCATTAATATCGGAGACTGTCTTCTCTATGTTTAGATCCAAATAACCAAACACCTCCTTGTTCCACTTCTTTAGACTCTCTCTAAGAAGTTTTAGTTTTTCCTTCAAGACAAAAGCTTTTTTACCCCTAATATCGTAACTTTTCCAAGCTGATTCCACAAAACCCTTAAACTCTGGATGTTCTAACCAACCGTTTATCACCCTAAAAGGTTTAGGGCCCCAATTACACGACGAGCTGAGGAGCCAAACCGGACAATGATCAGATATATCACGGTCTCCGATCCATTGCCCCTTAACATCATTCTTCTTCAAGAAGCCCTCTGATAACAAGAACCTGTCTAAGAGGCAGTGGAGCCGTGATTTAGAGATGGTTGCTAAAAAAGAGACATTTTTATTGAAATATTTTACATAAAAAAACAAATAGAAACTCAATGAGCACGGTTTTACCGTATTGTTTCATTATTATTTTTTTTTGAAAAAGCAAATTTATTAGAGTGAATTATGCATAAGATGTGCTAAACTCACTACTCCAAAACAAAGACAAATGCTATTAGAGTGAATTATGCATAAGAGTGAATTATGCATAAGATGTCACCATTACAAATGCTTTAGGCCTCCAATACATCCATGATCTATCGCAACATGCTAAAAGGAAATGTTCTCGTTGTTTTTGACGAGAAGAGTTGTTACCTGTTGCTGAATCTATATATATAATTTCTAGATAGTTATCCTAATGCTTATCTAAACCCTAATCCACTTAAACCAATCAAATTTTTTCATTTAGCCATGTCATCCAATATATCCAATTAAATCACTCTATCATGCCACATCACTTCCTATTTCTCTCTAAAACTAAATTTAGTAGTTAATTTAATTCTTGCTCCTCTTTCAATGCCTACCAATCAACATTTATGTATCAATTTCATTTTCCTTTTCATATTGCACCATTTATATGCATTATCTTTTCATATGCTCTTATCAAGTTTTTTTTTCTCCTTTGTCTATCCCCTTACCACCGATTTAGTCTGGTTCGGGGTCAGTTCTCGCATCAAGTGGTTTCATCTCCCTCCCTATCGCAGTTCCAAAATAAATTTATATTTGATTATAGGCTAATTTTTATAATTTATTTTATAGGAAAAATTAGTAACTTATTTCTTATACTATCTTGACCAAGTTCACATTCATTTAGAGTGTGTTTGGATGAGGGATTCTAGAAATTAAAGGGATTTTAAATACTAGGCAATTCAATTGATTCAATTGAATTTCCTTGATTTTCAAATTCCAGTGTTTGGATAAAGTGTTGAAATTTTATCAATTGTAAAATTCTTTGTTTGGGTAATGTAATTGAATTTTATTCATTTAATTTTATTTATTTTAATAAAATCGACCCTAAACCCAAAAATTGGCCGAAAAACCGAAAAAATCGGCGGAAAAACCTAAAATCGACTATAAACCATAAAATCGGCCGAAAGATAATAATAATAATAATAATAATAATAATAAGAATAATAATAATTAATATATATATATATATATATATATATATATATATATATATATATATATATATATATATATATATATATATATATATATATATATATATATATATGCTAGATAGTTATCCTATTAGTTCTCTAAACCTTAATCCACTTAACCAATGAAATTTCTTCATTTAGCTATCCACTTACAATGTCACATCATTTCTCCTTACATTATTGTCATATTGATCAACTTTGCATATACCTACATTTATATGTGTAATGATGTATGGACTAATGGAAGCAAATAGTCACTATAAAAAAAACTGCCTGATTATATATTTATATAAGAAAAAAAACGTATTGACTAATGGCCGAAAACCCTAAAATCAACCGAAAACCCAAAAAATCGGCCGAAAAACCAAAAATCAACTGAAAACCCAAAATCGGCCAACATCCAAAAAATCGGCCGAAGAATCTAAACTCGTCCCTAAACCCAAAAAACTCGGCCAAAAACCTAAAATCGACCCAAAATTCTAAAATCGGCCGAAAAACCTAAAATCGACTATAAACAGGGGTGGACTTACACTTGACTCAGGGTGTGCAATTGCACCCATTGAGTTTTGTAAATTATGCCTATAGTTCTATTGGAAATTGCATCTTGCACCCCCTGAATATTTAGTGTTGCACCGGCCTAATTGTTTCTGCACCTATACAGCTAAAGGATACAACATGTTTCCTTCCATCTGCTTTAAAGTCAGTACACTTTCTATACTTGAGTTTGCTTATTGACATTTTCTTTAATTTAAATTCTTTCATGTATATACATTGTGTAATTCTTTTATTATTTAATTGAATGTTTTGTGCTTATATTTTATTTATTTCTATTCAAATTAATCGATATTGGTTCTTTTACTCATTAGTTTTTTGAATAAAAATTCAAAAGCATTCACATAATTACAAAAATATTACAATGATAGAACCAATCGATCTACAAATTCTCAAGATTCCATAAAATCTTAATTAAAAGTTTATCCTTTTTGAAATTCCTGGCACACAGTGGACAGGTGTTGCTCAAGGTGTAGCAACACTTGTCTGTTGTAGACAGATGTTGTTACTGGTGCGCCAACACTTGTCTATAAACAGAGCAAATAACATAAAACAATACAAACAGTAAAGTAAATAACACACAAGAGTTGTTAACCCAGTTCAGCCTAAAGCCTACTCTGGGGGATACCAATCCAGGAATGAAGTCCACTATCAGCAGTATTACTTCGAAGCTAAACTCACCCGTTTACAACTTCTCACTTAATCACTACCCAATGACACTTCTACCTAGGAACTCCTAGATATGAGACCCCGTCCCAATTCCTACCTTAGCAACACAGACAGCGCTGCTATTCAATTCCACAATCACAACAGGTGGAGACACACTCCTAAGAAACTAGGATTCACTCTTGCTTAAAAGCTTGCGAGTAAACCACACAACACAACAGAACAATCTCCGTACTTCAAAGCTTAGGAGAAGTTCACACTTACAACTCAATAACACTCAGGTCCTAAGCTTGCATCAATGAGACACAAGAAAGACTCACAATTAACACTCTAAAATCCTAAAAACACACGCTTTGTAAAACACGATTTTAGATGCTTGAAACCATATGCTTGCCTTCGTATTTATAGTAGTAGAATGACTTGGGCTTCAAGACAAAATTAGGGCTTCTAGAATTGCGGCAGCAGTGATATATTTCTGAAAATAATAGTTATATTTTTGAAACCGCAAAAATATATTTTCCAAAAATATAATTCCTTTGGAAAATAAAACTAGGGTTTGGCTGCCTCATGAAACACATTAAACACGTGCGCCTTCCTCTGTAAGAAACCTTGAAACAATTCTTCAAACAGATCTTCAAAAGATTGAGTAGAAATTTAAACCCGCTAGCTGGCGCGCACGATACAGAGTCAGGTGTTGTTCCAAAGTGTAACAACATTTGTCACAACACTTGGGGTCAGCACACTTGTCTCAACACTTGGCTAAAATATGTTTTTGCAAAAATGTAGCCAATTCATACAAAAACCCAACAATCTCCCCCTTTGGCAAATTTTGGCTAAAACAATATTAGACCAGTATATAGAGAGATACAGTATTACCTTTCCTTCGAGTCAACATGATCACACAACTAGGAAAGAAAGTAACACACAATAAAAACTACTTCCAAGATAGTCAAGTAGCATCAGAGGCAATGCAACAGCGGAATAAAACACAACTAGCCTCATGGAACAACACAAGGGAGAAATAAACTCCCATAGTAGATGCTAAGAAGTAGGAGAAATAAACTCCTAATGCGCATCCATACATTGTAAGAACAACAGGGAAAAATAAATTCCCATAAAACATCTGAGAAAAATAAATTCTCAGTCATAAGAGATAGTGGACTCAATAGTCAGGTGCCATAACACTTGGCACAACATTCGTCATCAAATACATTCAGGCGATCAAGAGATAATATCACTCACACTCCCCCTGAATTCATGCATACAAACATCAGATGGAGAAAGAATATTCACTACTCCCAATCAGTACATGCATATCACTCACACTCCCCCTCAATGCGAGCATACTAACAATTCATGCAAACACAGGTCTCAGGTCACCAGATGTGAGAACATCTGACCACACACTTGTCACACACACACACTACTCCCCCTTTTTAGCCACAATTTAGACAAACATCATGAATAGGGAATCATAGTGTACCAGAGCATAGAGAAAGAATATTCACACACCATAGAGCACACACAGGTGCTGGAAATCCAGGACCTAGCCCACAAAAGATGTGGAGAACAAAAGTAGTGAAAAGAGAACATGCAAGCTGTTATCCACAATACCAGAACCAAACTCCAGCACTATAGCATGAAGATTATAAGTCATAAGGCATAAACCTATATTATCTTCAGCACATCAACTACTTTGTGCACAGAACTACTACAACCGAAGATAACACAATGGAATACATACCTCATCATATATAAATCAGTAGTGGAGGAACCATATCATATCCACCACATCAAACATTTCCCCCTTGTTTGCACATCATGAAAGAGACATCATCTAAGAAGGAACACTTACATGTCATATTTCTTCCTGTCAGGTGACATAATTTCCAGGACATCTAGCTCAGAGTTACACACACACAGATGAAGATTAACCAGTTTCAACTTAAAGAGGCATATACCAAATCCATCTTTAACAATCATATAAGAACTTCAAACCAGAAGTTTCAGAAACAGGTCTGAAATAGTCACATATACTGGTAGTAATCACCTCTGAATATCACATATATGAGCACACAATATCAGAAACACATTCAGAACATAAGAATTTTCATCTGCTTCCTAGTGAGAGTACCAACCATTGGCTGAGCAGATGTACCTACACATGGTACAACATTTGTCTCCAGTGTCATAGATGCATCAACATCTGACACAACATCCGTCTTAGGGATGAGTTCCACGAGTGAATCAGCAGTAACTCACTTGTGGTTTTAGTAACTCATAATTAACAATAGCAGGGGGACACAAGAGAATCAACCATCAGTAGTTGATCAGCTTTTAATAACAAAGAACAATAATCATTTGCTCCCAACTAAAATGCTCATCCTAGGTGATTTGGATGACGCTCCAAAGTACAGATAACAATTAACCATTGAACATAAGTTGAAACAGCTCCAATGTTCATAATCCCTTGAAGTGCTTTTTACTACAGCAGAACAAGAGTTCCATGCTCTCATAGACTTGATGATATCAAGTTAGAGTAAACAACCTTCATCCCGTTTCAGAGAAATACCACCATTCATATTGAGAAAAATAAATTCTCAATATAAAGATGTCAAGACATTAAGTCTGACATGTCTTCAAGGTCTTCCAGCTTCAGATTAAGGACTCCCCCTTAATAACTGCATAATCTGCTGGTCAGATGTTCCAACATTTGGGAGGACATCAGTCTCCTTCTCAAGGAATACACAAAGAGATCCTTTATCAAAGCCACTGGAGGTTGACTTTTAGGATTAGAAGCAAAAATAAATTGCTCATAAGTTCATTCAGATCTCTCTTCAACAAACTTCATATATGAGTGCCTTTATGAGTGGACTTGAGATCACCCTCAAGTATCTTTGGCATCTCTAACAAGTTAGTTGGATCTCTCATCGAGTATCACCTCACCAAGGGATACAGCTTCAAAGAACAACATAGTTTTGCATACTCAGCACCCAAAACCACCATGAGTTTTCCATCAGATATATATGCAGCGGAATTCGAACTAGAAAACTCATCACCAAACTTCAGGCTCAACATATTGACCTTTGCACACACTCCACATTCTAGGTCCAACAGGTTAATATAGGTTTGAAAATAAATCAAACCATACAACAAATCATCACCAAAGCTACACGCCTGAATAATAATTGACAGGTCTATTACACGCCCTGCCATGAATAGTCCATCCTCCACTTCTAGGGACCATTCAACCAATATGAACTTCTTCGAGTTCAAACAACTTTTCTCATTAGATGGGGAATTAACATCAGTGTGTTCGTCAGACACTTCTTCTTTATTATCAGTCATCACCTGACCATTTTCATTTCCAGGAACAATCACATGTTCGGGGATTTCAGGAACAGTTTCACCTTGTTTATTCTCTCGGGCCAAAGATGTGTCAACATCTTGCACAACATTAGTCTCAAGAACGATTTTCTTGAACCAATCAATCACATAGTCAATCATGACTTTACCAGAAGTACCAATATTAACATTAACTTTAGAGGAAGAATTCATATCACATTTCCCTTGATTAGCGTGCACCATACAATGGAGAGAGGGAAAAGAGGCGGTTGCACGCGTTACATGCAGTAACTGCTACAATTCTTTAAATAGGCAAATACTTAGCTTGCCCCTTAACTTTCCAGATTGAGCTTCTTCTTTCAAATTCTTGAGAATTACATATGTAGATATTCTTATGGTAACTCCTTGGTCAGGATTTCTAATAGAGATTTCCTTTGAGTGGTTCTTCTGAACTCTGATTGATGGACCTTTGTTTGGTCTCAAATTCTCTGTATTAGGCTCAAAGTCTTGAATAGAATCATATTCAGCTTGATCATCATCTGGTGTTGGGACAGGTGTGACTACATCTGTCTCTTCAGCTGAATCTATACTTGTCAAATCAGTATCATCAATTACGACATTGATTGATTCCATCATGGTTTTCGTTCTAGAATTGAAAACTCTATAGGCTCTGTTGTTGGTTGAATAACCTAGAAATATTCCCTCATCACTTTTGGGATCCAATTTCCTCCTAGGTTCTCTATCGGCCAAGATGTAACATTTTGATCTGAACACATGGAAATATTTTACAGTAGGCTTTCTGTTCTTCCATAGTTCACACAGTGTTGTTGCAGTACCTGTTCTTAATGTTACTCTATTATGGATGTAACATGACGTATTCATAGCTTCAGTCCAAAATTTATAAGGAAGGTTTTTGGCATGTAACATAACCCTAACAGATTCTTGTAAAGTTCTGTTCTTTCTTTCAACCACACCATTTTGTTGAGGTGTAATAGGTGAAGAGAATTCATGAGCTATTCCTTCAGCAGCACAAAACTCAGCAAATTTAGAGTTTTCAAACTCCTTTCCATGGTCACTTCTAATTCTTAAAATACCACAGTCGTTTTCTTTTTGAAGTTGTAAGCAAAGATCTTTGAATTCATCAAAGGTTTCAGATTTTTGCCTAATGAAGTTAACCCAAGTGTATCTAGAGAAATCATCAACAACAACAAAAGCATATTTCTTACCTCCAAGGCTTTCAACTTGCATAGGACCCATCAAGTCCATGTGTAGTAGCTCAAGAACTCTAGAAGTGGACAAGTGTTGCAACTTTTGGTGCGACACTTTGGTTTGCTTGCCAATCTGACATTCGCCACAGATGTTGTCTTCCTGTATTTGTAAGTTTGGTAAGCCTCTGATAGCTTCCTCAGATATAGCTCTTTTCATACTCTTCAGGTTAAGATGTCCTAGTTTTTGGTGCCACAACTTAACCTCATCTTCTTTTGTTAAGAGACATGTAGATACATTAGCTTCTTCTAGAGGAACCCACAAGTAACAATTATCCTTCGATCTAACACCCTTCATCAGGATGTCACCTTCATCATTGGTAACAAGACATTCATTTTTTGTAAAGTTGACTTGCATGCCTTGATCACATAGTTGGCGTATACTAATTAGATTAGCAGTTAGCCCTTTTACAATAAGAACATTTTCAAGTTTAGGTAGACCATTGTCAATCAGCCTTCCTATACCTTTAATTTCTCCTTTAGCTCCATCTCCGAATGTTACAAAACTTGTTGCATAGGATTTTATATCCATCAAATATTTTTCAACACCGGTCATATGTTTAGAACAACCACTATCAAAGTACCAATCTTCTTTTGATGAGGCTCTAAGAGAAGTGTGAGCAATCAAGCTTTTCTCACAACTTTCAGCTGCACAACCCTTGGTGTTGGTTACATCAACCTTTTGTTTCCACTCCTTCTTTGCATTAGTTATGGATGGATCAAGTTTCTCTTGAATAGTTTCATTTGGATACCGATATAACTTATAGCAGTAAGGTCTTATGTGCCCCTTTCTTCCACAGTGATGACATCTCCATGAACGATATTTGCTTTTATGCCTTGGTATAAATCTAGGATTCTGCCTTCTTTGACGATGTGGAGCCATATGTGGTAACACTTGTCTGTGTGTAGTATGATGTCCGGTGGACAAGTGTGGTGACATTTTTCCATACATTGTTGGAGAGGGTTGGTTACTTATCTCAGGCATATATTTTCCATCTTTGTTGTAATCTTTAATTCTATTAACGCTTTTATACTCATACCCAATGCCTGTTTTGGCTCTACTAGGGGTAGGTAGTTTTTCTAGGATTTCATCTAGGTCAGTTCCTTTAAATAACATAACAACATGCTTCTTTAGATTCTCAAGATGAGAGTTCAATTCAGTTACCTCTTCATTCAGCTTAGATATTTCTGCTAGTTGCTCAAGCTTATCTGTTTCCAGATTGGCGATGATTGCCTTCTGCTCCTCAATTGTTTTCAACCCTTCTTCATACTTAACACCAATCTCAGAGATTTTTGTTAGATTGACAATTCTTTCAGTTTGCAACTTTGAGATTGTCTCCTTTTGTTTTTCTGAGATTCTGCAGACTTCTTCACTCCTTAGACACAGCTCCTTGTATGATTCAGCAAGTTCATCAAAGGTCAGCTCTTCATCACATGATTCAGTGTCAGATGTGCATACACCTGTCAGTGCATGAATAGACTTTGCAGTATCAGTTTCTCCTTCAGAATCCTCATCTGACCATGAAACAGTTAACCCCTTTTTCTGTTTCTTCAAGAAGGTTGCACATTCAGTTCTAATGTGTCCATACCCTTCACATTCATGGCATTGAACACCTTTATTTGGAGCTGATTTCTCATCTGTTACAGGTTTTCTGAAATTCCTGTAAGTGTTGCGACCAATGTCAGCTGCACTTGTCTTTGGACGTTTGTCCATTATTTTTAGCACCTTATTAAATTGTTTTCTTAGAAGAACCATTGCATCAGAGATGCTATTCTCAGACTCCGTGTCACTCTGTTGATCTTCTTCCTCAGCATTCGAGACAAAGGCAATGCTCTTGTTTTTCTTATCCATCTTTTCATTTGTAGCTACCTCATAGGTTTGTAGTAAACCAACTAGTTCATCTAGCTTCATATCTGTGATATCCTTTGCTTCTTCTATAGCTGTGACTTTCATGTCAAACTTCTTAGGTAAAGACCTAAGCATTTTTCTTACCAGCTTTTCTTCAGGTATCTTTTCACCCAAGGCATCAAATTGATTGTCAAAATCAAGTATGGTCATGTGAAAATCCTGAATGGTTTCATCATCATTCATTCTTAGATTCTCAAACTTAGTTGTTAGGAGTTGTAGCTTTGACAACTTCACTTTAGAGGTACCTTCATGAACAGTCTCAAGAATTGTCCAAGCTTCCTTAGCAGAGACACACTTTTTGATGAGTCTGAATATGTGTTTGTCAACACCATTATATAGTGCATATAATGCTTTTGAGTTTGCAAGAGCAAGCTCATCCTCTTCTTTGGACCATTCTTCAGCAGATTTCAACTCAAAAGTTGGTTTACCATCTTTGTCCATCTTCACAGGTGGAGTCCACCCTCTCAGCACTGCCTTCCATGTCTTGCTATCAATTTGTTTTAGAAAGGCCATCATGCGGGACTTCCAATAGTCATAGTTTGAAGCACCAACCAGAAGAGGTGGTCTGGTAACAAAACCTCCTTCTTTGTCCATCCTTGCCAGAAACGATTTCCCTGGAGCTCACCCTAAAATTCAGAACAGGGTGCCTGCTCTGATACCAATTGAAATTCCTGGCACACAGTGGACAGGTGTTGCTCAAGGTGTAGCAACACTTGTCTGTTGTAGACAGATGTTGTTACTGGTGCGCCAACACTTGTCTATAAACAGAGCAAATAACATAAAACAATACAAACAGTAAAGTAAATAACACACAAGAGTTGTTAACCCAGTTCAGCCTAAAGCCTACTCTGGGGGGTACCAATCCAGGAATGAAGTCCACTATCAGCAGTATTACTTCGAAGCTAAACTCACCCGTTTACAACTTCTCACTTAATCACTACCCAATGACACTTCTACCTAGGAACTCCTAGATATGAGACCCCGTCCCAATTCCTACCTTAGCAACACAGACAGCGCTGCTATTCAATTCCACAATCACAACAGGTGGAGACACACTCCTAAGAAACTAGGATTCACTCTTGCTTAAAAGCTTGCGAGTAAACCACACAACACAACAGAACAATCTCCGTACTTCAAAGCTTAGGAGAAGTTCACACTTACAACTCAATAACACTCAGGTCCTAAGCTTGCATCAATGAGACACAAGAAATGCTCACAATTAACACTCTAAAATCCTAAAAACACACGCTTTGTAAAACACGATTTTAGATGCTTGAAACCATATGCTTGCCTTCGTATTTATAGTAGTAGAATGACTTGGGCTTCAAGACAAAATTAGGGCTTCTAGAATTGCGGCAGCAGTGATATATTTCTGAAAATAATAGTTATATTTTTGAAACCGCAAAAATATATTTTCCAAAAATATAATTCCTTTGGAAAATAAAACTAGGGTTTGGCTGCCTCATGAAACACATTAAACACGTGCGCCTTCCTCTGTAAGAAACCTTGAAACAATTCTTCAAACAGATCTTCAAAAGATTGAGTAGAAATTTAAACCCGCTAGCTGGCGCGCACGATACAGAGTCAGGTGTTGTTCCAAAGTGTAACAACATTTGTCACAACACTTGGGGTCAGCACACTTGTCTCAACACTTGGCTAAAATATGTTTTTGCAAAAATGTAGCCAATTCATACAAAAACCCAACACTTTTAAAAAATAGATTACACAAATTATCAGCGACACTAGTTAGCATTTTCCTTAAGCAATAAATACTTCTAAAACAATTTAACTTTTTCTTTATATAAAGAAGAATCAAAATATTCACAAAAAATATGTTATAATTAGGATCGAAGGGGTACACGACCATGAGAAAGTCGTATATATATATATATATATATATATATATATATATATATATATATATATATATATATATATATATATATATATATATATATATATATATATATATATATATATATGTATGTATACAAAGATTTGGTCACACAATTTAATCACACATACATATTGATAAAGGACAAGAAGAAAAAAATAAATTAAATGATATATATTTTTATGTGCGTGTGATTAAATGGTGTGTAACCATTTAAATATTCTTTCAAGAATAATCATATGGCACCATGTCTTTGACTTCCTATCATAAACTCATATTTAACATATAAAAGAAAATATTTTGTAAAAAAAACTATGAACTAATTGCACTTAAAAATCTAAATAGTTGAAGGAGCATAATCCAAATAATAAAAACTAACTAGAGATATGGCCGTCCTTACAGACACATCAACAATCATATTAACTTGTCGATCAACCGATAAACTTGACCTTAAAACTTAGTTTAGATTAAAAAATAACTTAGCATCTACCAATGATATGTCCTAAGTTGAAGTACAACTTTGTATTTACAAAATCATTTTCTATTTCATTTCTATATTGTCAAGGCTAATTTGACAACTTTAAAAGGGACATAAATTAGCCTTAAATTAGATCATTGATTCACCTTTCACTTTCTCTCTTTAGTTTTCTTCATCAAATTCTTCTTCCATTTTGCTAAATGAATCAAGAAAGTCATAACATCAGCAGGGTCACGCAGAGAATATGAAGCATTTGTTTCCCTAGCAATTGAAGAAACAATAATCGGAAAACCTCCTCCAATTTTTCTTATAACCTGCATGCATTGCATTGCATTGCATCCTCATCAAGAAATGGAATATTAAGAAAAAACTATAGTAAGTAATCTTCGGTTCTCAAATAAATAAGTCATTTATTACTAAAAAATTGTCGTCGCTTTAGCTTTTAAAAAATGTTCTAAAATAATTGTCTTTTTGTTTCTTAATGTGACATTTTTTTTCTTCCAATTCTTCCTTAAAATTCATATATTATCTACACAACACTCAAGTTATTATATATTTCAAGATAGATTTATTTATATAATAACAATGATTTTGTAAAATTGTATGGTATTAATTGATTCTGTAATTTATGTATAGATATTTTTAATGGGTGAAAAATAACCCCAATAATTTTAAAATAAATGGAATAATTACTAAATAAATGTTATCCCACACATACAAACTCACACGCTAGCTCGCGCGCGCACACATATTTGCGTGTGTGTTTTTTCAAATAAAGAAAATATTTATTTTGCAAAATTAACTTTTCTTTGAAATGATGTTTTCTATTTTAACTAGCCATTACCTTAAAAGCATCTTCATCAGTCCTATCATCCCCAATGTACATTGGTAAAACATCATCATAGTTGTCAAATCCAAGAGTGTCAAGCAAATACATTAGAGCATGACCTTTATTCCATTTTACATTTGGGCGTATCTCCAAAACCTAATAAAAAATATTGAACTTTATGTTAAGCTTTAAGAAGCTAATAATTATCTTTCATAAAAATCAAAGTTAAATCAGTGAAAAAATTTAGAGTGAGAAAACAATGAAATACTTATCTAAACCCGTTAATAAATTTACTGACATGTAATTTAGAAAGATTTCATTTTTTCCGTTACTAATTATCGTTGCTAATTGTTATCCTAATAGTTTTTTGAAAAAGAATCTAACAACTATTATACTCTCTTGAAACAATAAAATTAGAATAAGCATATATAAAACCTTTTATATATATAAAAAATAGAGCATATATGTCAAATAACCGATTATCCCAAAAACTTAAGCTATTAGGATAGAGTCATATCAATAGTTTTATATTATTTCTAACACGTCCCCTCATGCAAGAGCCCACTTGGCCTTGAAGCGTGGATAATGCATAAGCCCACCTACCATATGCTTGAATTCCACTTTTTAATTAGAAAGTGAGGGGAGCGGTGATCGAACTCTAGACCACTTAGTCCTAGAAGCTCTGATACCGTGTCAAATAACCGATTATCCCAAAAGCTTAAACTGTTAGGATGAAGTCATATCAATGGTTTTATATTACTTCTAACAAAATATATATATAGCTACAACTAGAAGACTAGAGAAACGATTGTAGGTACCTTTTTTCCTCCAGATATGTGAAAATTGGGGTAATCTTTCATAATTGATTCAACAATTTCTTTGAGAACTTCAACATCCTATATAATTTTGAGAAGAACTTATATATATTAACATATTGAGTTTCTCATTCATTAGATTTGTCAATATATAAGAATGAATCTTCATACCTTTTCATTTTTCAGACGGCGATAATGTACCGTGACACAAAACATGTTGTCTTCAATAGTAGAGCCCTTTATTATTGTTATATTTTCTTTCAAAATCTTAACAATCTGCAAACATTAAATTAATGAAACGTTGATGAGTAGAAGAAAATTACACATGAACAACCAATTATATATCTTGGCATTTTTTAGAGAAAAGATTAAAAGAAATTCAAACCAAGGTACACAAATTAGTAGTAGTTTGTTCATTTAAGTAAAAAAATAAAATTAAATGAATAAATTACCTCTTGGATTGTTGGCAAAAATTCTTTTGCCGGATGAAAAAGAACAGCTTCGTTACCCTACAAAGACAATACATTATGAGATGTCAATTACAAAGTCAAGCTATTACATACTCATTCGGTCCTAAACATAAGAGAAATTTTGGCTTAATAAAAGTTGACATATCTCATTTTAAACCAAAGGGAATATCATTTTTACTTAACGGATCTAACTTCCATGTGAGTTTTGATTGAACACTATATACAGCTAAGTAAAACCAATAGGGTTTTCCCTAATATTTCTTTATCTTTATACACACAAAAGAAACTAAAAAAGAAGAAGAAGAAATTGCATATATATAAACCTTTTCATCAACAGCTTTTTGTTGATGCTTCTTATCTTTATACTTATTGGATGACCCTTGTGGAGTTGATATATCCATTCCATGACTTCCAGCATAATGGACATTTTTCAGTTTCACAAAATCATAAACCTAAAATTCAAATGGAAAAATGAGGTCATATAAATTGAAAACTTATAACTAGAAAGAAACATTGCAAGCAAAATAAAAAGGAAAATTCTACATAATGCACTATTTATTGAGTGAATATTTTACCTTATTCCTACACCTTCCACTAACAATGGCAGTAGGAAAATAATTAGCAACTTCACGGACGGCCGCACGCATCTGCAATTTGAAATTAACGTGTTAAGTTTTAGACGAAATTAATGCAATAGAACTACTATTTTACTAATTAACATTTATTTTTAACAAAGTAATTTAGGTATTAAAGTACTTACGGCATCGGTCATGTAAGCTTTATCCGGATCATCTACGATTTGAGAGAGTGTTCCATCATAATCTAAGAACACAACAATTTTTTTCTCTTTTCCAATATTCATCACTTTCTCAAAATTTTCCAATGCTGAAGGATACTTTTCCTTTAAGCCAAAAAAATTAATACATCAAAGGTATATATCTAAGTAAAATAAACATACAAAAAAGAAGCCAATAATGTAAAAACAATACAATTATTAAACTTACTAGCCAAGAATCATATGAAGACCAAATTGATTCTTCATTCTCATCATCAGTCTGATTTGCAGGTAAAATAGATTTCATGTTGAGTTGATGGTTGATTGTTGAAGTTGTGCCACTGCATTGCATTCAAGTGTTTGTGAGAAAATTAATGATGGAAAAAAAAAACATACAATAGTCATATTAATTTATTAATATCCATGCAATAGATTTAATATTAAATTTAATTGCATAAAAAATTCTATATATGGAAAAACTGAATAAGCACAAAATGTTTTTTTTCTTTGTTTTTACAAGAGTGAGAATAAAAATAATATTTATAATAATATTCCTAATAGCTATCGACGGAATTATCTTTATGAGACTAACTTCTTGACTTTATTATTAATTAATATGAAACTTGACAGCATCTTATTGTTCACAAAATGAAAGAAGTGAAATTAACATCTTATCTATTGATAAGAACAAGTTCCTTATTTGGACTTCAAAATGAAAGTATATAACATATTTTGAACTAATTTTTCCCATGAATATAATTGCAATAATATTCAATGTATTTGCAAGTTGAGGTTTTTGGATAAAAAGTACTAATAACATTCAATGAATAGAAGAGAGTATTTCCACTATATATAAGGACAGGGAGTACATTATTAATAAAAAAATAAAAACTAAGAAAAAAAATACTTCTATTAAAATATTTCATTAAATATATGTAACAACTACAATTTTAAATTAATACAACAAATAATATTGAAAAATTTATAATTAACACTTATGCAATGCATGTGACTCATTCTGGATGGGTTGTTCTATTTTAAACTATTTCTTCCATATTTCTTTGGTGTTGAGTTCAATATTTTTTTAATTTACAATAATAAAATTAATATTATATATATATATATATATATATATATATATATATAGGAATTTGTTAATGCACACCCACTGTTTTTTATGAAGGTGTGCATTAACAACATACACCTCAAGGTGTATTTAACTATTTTTTAGTTATCATTTGCTAACACACACCTTCTAAAAATTGAGTAGGTGTATTTTAGCAAATGCCTATAGGAGATGCTAACGTACACCCACTTATTTTTTAGGTGTGCATTAGCAACATGCACCTTAGGGTGTATTTAACTACTCTTTTTAGTTATATATATATATATATATATATATATATATATATATATATATATATATATATATATTGGTCAAATATTAATTATATATTTTGAAAAATATATAATGAAATGTTTTTTTTAATATAATTAAATATATATTATATATAAGATAATTACACATGAAAAAAGATAAACTAACAATAAATTATACCACTAAATTTGATGCAATTGATTATATTATCATATACAATGGACTGAGGCCTTTGTTTTTAACAATATATTAATGAAGTCGAGCCCCTTATTTTTTTAGCCAACTTTAGTCAGCCTTTGTTTCATTGAAAAATAAAAACTTATCAATATGTTTGTAATTTGTAATTGTCAATCAACTTTAAGTACATATAAAAAAATACCAACTTTAAGTTAGCATATATAATCACTCCCCCAATCCTAAAATTATACACAAAAGTTAAAGTATAAACAGAAAAATATCAATTCACTTTTTAAATTTATTGAATAATTGATATATCTGATCTATAATATAAACCAAATACAACAATTAGTCAATAAACCTAAAAATTAACTGTTATTTTATAAAAGGACCGTATGTAGTATTTGGTACAAATTTGAACTTTTGTTTATTATTATTATTTTTTTTGGTACAAATTTCGACTTTTGCTTGTAGTATACTTAATATTAGAGATAATATTTTAATATTATATTTGGTCTTTTTTATAAGAGACATATCAATTAGTAAAAATTGATATATTTAATTATAATATAGTCCAAATACATTTACTTATGTTGACTTTTTTTTAATCAATTTACTTTGACTTTTTAAAATAATTTACATATGTTGACTTTTTTGGACAAACTTATGTTGACTTTATACTCTTATAAAAAGTACTTCATCATAATTTTGAAATAGATCATCCTATAGAATTCCATATTTTTTTATCATGACATTGGTACGAAGTTTCCACCGCTGTTAGTGGTTGTTAGCGATGACTAATCTCCGATGGAGAATCTGTGGGGCACACGAAATGAGTTCTCCCCCCAACTAAATTTTCTGTATACGCATGAGTCAGGAATCAAACCCTTGATCTCATGCTTAAGGGAATCAAAACTCTTACCACTTTGACTAATTCATTGTTGGTTAAGACTCTTCCCTTTATCATAAAGACAAGCGGTAAAAATATTAACTCCCCTTTATCTCACAATTTTGACTTGTGTGTGTTATTTTTTTCTTATTTTCTTTTTTGTCAAAAGAATATTGATTGTTTGTCAAAAAAAATAAAGGTATGAGTGAGTTTCTTTCAACACGATGCAAGATATTTTCTCTAACTTTGATGCATAGATAGTAGGTAGATACTTGTTAGATAATTCTACTATTATTGGTTATGCATCGGTTACTAGTGGTGATTCTCATGTTTTGGTTAAGTTGTGGATCTTCGGGTGGGTACTTGTTAGTGACATGAGTTTAGTTGGACTAGTGAAACAAGGTTTACTAGGTGATGTAACTAAAATGAAATTGTTGGAGCCTAATATTGGCCTGAAGGTGGCTTCAAGGCAATTTGAAATTGTTCATGTGGCACATGAGCATCAATTGACATCGATGCAAGGTTTGTGATGATAGCGTGCGGCCTTTGGTTGGAATTGATGCAAGGTACGCGGTTATCTCGATGGCTGATGAACTTCCGGAGAAAGCCAACATGGAAGTTGCACCATAAATTTTCAGCAAGGTTTCGAGATGAAATTCTTGGGATGATTTGGTTTCAAGTGAAGGAAATTCTTGGATGGTTTAGTTCCAAGTGTAATGTACTTTTATGGTGGAATATGATAATTTAATTTGTCGGTATAGACAATGAGAATTATGATTGTCGGTGAAAACAATGATTGTCGGTATAGACAAAGGAAGCGGAAGATAATGATTGTCGGTGTAGACAATGAAGATTGTAGACCATTACAATCAAGGTGGAGATTGTTAGGGTTGATTGTTAAGTGTCACATCATACGGTTTTTAAAATAAAGAAGGAGGTTAAAAATTAGCTATTGGAGAAGTCCCAAATCGCTTAATTTGGTGAAGCAAGAGGGAAACCAAGGCTATATATTGGACCTAAGTTCTTTGTTTATAATTGCACCATTCAGTAGCACTTTAAGCTTATATTTGACTTTTTTGTTTTTTTCTTGTCCTCTTTTATTAGAGTGTTGTGAGATTTAGTTAGGTATTTGCTTTGGAGAGTGTGAGTGTACTAGGGGCCGTGGGATGGTTGAGGGTAGTCTACGTGTTGTAACAATTTTCACATAGTGATATTCTCTGGTTGTCGGTTTAGACAACGGCCGTGGTTTTTTCTCCGGTTTTGAAGTTTCCACGTTATATTCTTGTGTTGTTGTTTGCGCTCTTATTTTCTCTATGCCTGTTTTTCCCAACAATTTCATGGTGCTTTTATATGATTGATTTCCTAATTGGCAATAAAAGTTCAAACACATAAAGCTAATGATATATATAATATAATATTTCTCCGGTGTTTAATGTAAAAAAAATGTTAATGTATCGGGTTCAAATTTTAAAGCAGATACATTAATTTTAATCGACTCGATATGTTTTTATGTTTAAGACTAGAGGTAGTATATCTCTTGTTGTAATGAAATTATTTTCTGATTAAAAGTAAAAACTTAAGAGAGATTAATACAAAATGATTTTTCTTTTACAAATATATCATGAGCAAGTTATAAAATCAAAGCAAGTAGAAAATGAGACTTAACCAAATGGGGGATGAAAATAGTCCATGTGATTTAACAAAGGGCATAATAGATCATATATTGTGTAACATTATTTCACACTGATCTTAACACACACAAAAAAGATAGAGAGACAAGTAATAACTTAAAGGAAACAAAGAGAGAAATTAACTTACAAGGATAAAAATCTGGCTGTGAATGATTTTGTGGTTGAACCTTGGAATGTGGCAGAGAGTGGTGCTAGAGAGAGATATCTTGATAGTAAACTTTGTAACAAAAATACTAAGAGAGAGAGAGAGTGAGAGAGAGTGAGAGGTTATTTATGTATTTATAGGCTACATAGGTATATCTTATCAAAAAAAAAAAAAAAAAAAGGCTACATAGGTATAACGGAGGAACCTCTTGTGTTTGTGTGTTTGAATTGTGGGGGGGCCGTTTCCGTTTTTTTCAACCAAAAATAAAATTTGGTCTTTTATTGTAAAAAAAAAATAATAATAAAATTTGGTCTTTTTTAAATATGATAATAATATATGTAATAATGTAAACCAAAAATAAAATAATATAAGTAATATTAAATAAATAAATAAATCAAATTAATGGTCCTCCCAACATTCCAACAAAAATATTTTTTAGATCCGTAGACAATATAACAAATATTACTTGAAATTTTACACACCAGAATTCTGTTTTAATTTGGATAAATATATTAGGTTTAGTAATATTTATATTGTCAATTGACTCAAACTTACATATTTTAAATATAAAAAAAATGTAAAATCTAGAGTAAAACTTACATTTATATATCAGCGTCCTTGCCGCTATTAATTAGTTAAGATGTATTTTCGATATCAATCATTTTTAATTTTTTTTACACACAATACCGGTTTTTAAACACTTTAATAAATCAATTAAATTGTGTCAAAAAAAATTAATTAAATTCAATATTGAAGAGTGTCTTGATTCTTGAATGAAGTATAGCACGCCTAAGGAATTAAAGAACCCATGCACAAATCTTAATGAAATACCAACATGACTAACTTTTTTGGTAAAGAAAAAAAAACCTAAAATTTGTTAATTTGTCTAAAAAAAACTAATAATATGCCTAAAAAAGCACAACTATATATATGATCAAAAATTTGTTGATTTATTCGGACTCAGATTATGCTGCAGATATTTACGTGAAAGATTGTCTTGAAATTTATATAATAAATAACAAGGTTAAATTAAGTTTTTCATCCTTATATATAAATATTTTAAATTTCATTTTTAGTTCTATAAAAAATTTAAACAAATTTGTGTCCTCTAAATCTTTTTGGTCACAACTTTAAACCCCTACTTTTAAATCAACTAATGTGTACTCTTCACATTTTTGAATGAATTTTTGTTTTCATATTTAAAATATTATAAGAATATCTCACACAAAAATGTAGAATATTTAAATAAAATATGAATTCTCAAGCGTCGAAAACATAAAAATCCATATTTAATAGATTCATTTTTTGTTAAAAAAATTAAACTTTTGCAAAAGAAGATTTCTATAATGTAATAAATATGATTTAAAAAAAAAATTCAAATTTTCAAATGATACACATGAGTTGACTCAAAAGCAGGACCAAAAATCTTAATGAAAGATATATGAAGGAAAACTTGATGAAATTTTTCGGAGACTAAAAGTAAAACTTAAAATATTTTAAAAAATTAAAAACTTTTTTTTTGTTAAGAAATCAAAAACTTATTTAACCCTAAATAAAATAACTTTTATTATAAACAAAATATGTTTTGAAAATGAATTTACAAAGGAAAAATTACAATTGTAGCCTCCAAACTTTCACAAACTTGTAATTTTGGCGCATAATTTTCATAATAGTATTTTTTGCCTCCTAACTTTAACCCTTTTGTAAAAGACTAATTTTGATCAAATCAACGCAGACGTAGACAATGACTCACATCTACGTCAGCATATGTTGCTACATATGCTAACATGACTTGTGAATCACTGTCCACGTGACAAAACATATTGATATGACATGTGAGTCACTATCTACGTATGTTTGACTTTATCAAATCAATGATCGATGTGCAGTCAAAATCATGTGAGTTAGCCTTTTGTAAAAGACATGAACGTTAGAAGGTCAAAAATGATATTATAAAAATTAGAGTAAAAAATTATAAATTTAAAAAACTTAAAGGATGAAAGTACAATTTAGCCTAGTATAAATAGTATCTTTTTACAAGCGAATTTTGTATGCCGCCGCCAACCCATATTTTAAGAGCTTCTTTCAGGTTTAATGCTTGTCAACCACGATCATAGTGTATTTCTTTTTTGGTAAAGACAATCATATGTTCTTTTATACATCAATCATTTGTTCTTTATTGGTTCATTTTAATACAAAGTTTTTGTCTTTAAATTATTATTGGTGCGATTTTCTGAAAATGGTGTGTTTATGTAAAATAAAAAGTATACAAGAGTGAGACATTTTTTTATAGAAAAGAGAGAGACATGGTGTGTTTGGTATACACAAATATAAAAGATAAGATATGACAATTATAGTTATATAGTATTTAATTTTAAAATTATTTTTGATATTGATGAATATACTAGAGGATGGATTGGACCCATAATAAATGTTTGTCCCTCAGTAAATCATATAGTAATCTTTTGTGTTAAATATAAATTGTTTAAAATATTAAAATCATTTTTTTCTTGTTTAAAATACTAAACTAAGTTGATTACACTTTTTCTTTTCAATTAGGCTTCTATTTTTGTTCCATTTTCTTGTTTTTTTTTTTGTGTGTTTTGTTGTAATAAATTTGAGTACCTCTTACGCTCAATTTTTTTGTCTTATATATTTGCAGGGCCGGTTTTTATGCATGTGTTATATGAGCTATGGTATATGATCTCATAAAAATGGGGTTTGAATAAAAAAATATAGGATAGTAGTATTAGTAAATGAAGGTTATAAAATGAGATATTGTGGGCCTCAAAATAAAGGATTATGAAATCTAAGTATTTGAGATTCTCTTTAATCTAAAATGAATAATTTATTTGGCAACCTCCCCCTCTCAATTGGATAAAACGTAACTCGGATGGTGCTTCAAAAGGTAACCATGGTCGTCTTCTACTTGTGGAGGCATCTTTAGAGATAATCAAGCTAACAACCTAGGTTTTTTTTTTCCTTTAAAATCTCGGGGTTAATAGTGATGTTTTCTATGTTGAACTTATTGGTGCAGTTATTGCTATCGATATTGCTCATAGGAGAGGTTGGAGTCATCTTTGACTTGAGTGTGATTCCAAACTTGTGACTCTAGCTTTCAAGTCTCAGCTAGCCATTCCTTGGAAGTTAAGAAACTATTGGAACAAGTGCTAGCATTTGGTGAGAAATATGTATTTTGTAATCTCTCATATCTAGGGAAGGAAATCAGGTTCCAGATAAGCTAGTTAGTTTAGGCCTTGACATAAGTGGTAGCTTATGATTTGATAGTGTTGCCCTATTATTTTTAGGAGTAACCTTGTTAGTAATAGGCTTGGTCTGCCTAATTTTTTATTTTCTTAAATCTTAACTTCGGGGAAGATTTGTCGTTTCCCTCCTATGTATCTCTTTCTCTCTTTTTATATCCTAGAAAAATGAAGGATTTATTAGTTAAGAAATTAAAGATTATTAAATAAATTGTTTTGTTGTGAAGGATCCTAAAAAGATAAAAAAAATTAGACGTTTTATAGCTAATTGATATATATTATAATTTTTTCAAATGGAAAGACGTGCATTAAAGATCGACTTGTTTATCAAATTTTTCTTATGTTAGTGATAAGAATGATTATTTCTTAATGTTATTGATATTATTTAGAATTTAAATCGAAGATTCTTTTTACTTTTTTGCATTTTTTTATTAGGACTCATTTTTAATATTGTTACAAAGCCCCTAAATTGTCTGGAACGGTCATATATATTTGCCACTCAATAAAAAACTCTAGAATACTAGCTTATTTACTCTAATTATAAACATATTTTCAGCCATATGTCAATGTGATATTCGATCATGCATATAATCCAATCAAAGTCCATTATAGTAGTGGCCATGCATGAGTGGACATACTCAATGTGTTTTAAATTTTTAATTCCGAAAGTTCATCTTTTGTTGTTCAACCTTCGTGGTGTCCATTGTATATAGCATGGATTCATATCAACGCTATATTTGGTGTAACTGCATGTATGCTCATAGTTTTTTTTAGCTTTTTATATTTTTCCAATAGTGTTTTTTCTTTTATAGCATGTTTTTTGTGCATGAATGGATAGGAGGCAAACATGTTTTTTCTTTTCTAGCATGTTAATTGTTATGTTAGTTTTTATTACACTTTGTTAGAACTTAAACTTTGGACCTCCTACTACTTTAACCTAGTTCAACTAGTTCAATCCGTTGAGCTACTCATCCCACCCAGAGGCAAACATGCTTATGTGAATTTGATTATAGTTTCTCCACGTAGGACTACGGACCGGACATTTTACTGTTGGAGATGCATCCTCGAAAGCCACTTCAAGCAAAGTGCCAAAATATGAGAAAGCGTGCTCTAGCAGAGATTGTGAATCTCCTAAAAAGAGTTCAAAGGGTTATGCATAGTATTGTGTCTCTAGGTCTCTGAATGTATTTTTCGGAGGATTGATTTTGTTATCAAAAAAATTTATGTGTGTGTGTATTGTTGGGTTTTTGTATGATTGGCTACATTTTGCAAAAACATATTTTAGCCAAGTGTTGAGACAAGTGTGCTGACCCCAAGTGTTGTGACAAATGTTGTGACACTTTGGAACAACACCTGACCCTGTTCTGCGCGCGCCAGCTGGATGTTATTATTTTCTACTCAATCTTTTGAAGATCTGTTTGAAGAATTATGTCAAGGTTTCTTACAGAGGAAGGCGCACGTGTTTAATGTGTTTCATGAGGCAGCTAAACCCTAGTTTTATTTTCCAAAGGAATTATATTTTTGGAAAATATATTTTTGCGGTTTCAAAAATATAACTATTATTTTCAAAAATATACCACTGCTGCCGCAATTCTAGAAGCCCTAATTTTGTCTTGAAGCCCAAGTCGTTCTGCTACTATAAATACGAAGGCAAGCATATGGTTTCAAGCATCTAAAATCGTGTTCTTACAAAGCGTGTGTTTTTAGGATTTTAGAGTGTTAATTGTGAGCCTATCTTGTGTCTCATTGATGCAAGCTTAGGACCTGAGTGTTATTGAGTTGTAAGTGTGAACTTCTCCTAAGCTTTGAAGTACGGAGATTGTTCTATTGTGTTGTGTGGTTTACTCGCAAGCTTTTAAGCAAGAGTGAATCCTAGTTTTTAGGAGTGTGTCTCCAATCGTTGTAATCGTCTGAGTTGAATAGCAGCGCTGTCTGTGTTGCTAAGGTGGGAATTGGGACGGGGTCTCATATCTAGGAGTTCCTAGGTAGAAGTGTCATTGGGTAGTGATTAGGTGAGAAGTTGTAAACGGGTGAGTTTAGCTTCGAAGTAATACTGCTGATAGTGGACTTCATTCCTGGATTGGTATCCCCCAGAGTAGGCTTTAGGCTGAACTGGGTTAACAACTCTCGTGTGTTATTTACTTTACTGTTTGTATCGTTTTATGTTATTTACTCTGTTTATAGACAAGTGTTGGCGCACCTGTGACAACATCTGTCTACAACAGACAAGTGTTGCTACATCTTGAGCAACACCTGTCCACTGTGTGCCAGGAATTTCAATTGGTATCAGAGCAGGCACCCTGTTCTGAATTTTAGGGTGAGCTCCAGGGAAACTTTTTCTGGCAAGGATGGACAAAGAAGGAGGTTTTGTTACCAGACCACCTCTTCTGGTTGGTGCTTCAAACTATGACTATTGGAAGTCCCGCATGATGGCCTTTCTAAAACAAATTGATAGCAAGACTTGGAAGGCAGTTCTGAGAGGGTGGACTCCACCTGTGAAGATGGACAAAGATGGCAAACCAACTCTTGAGTTGAAATCTGCTGAAGAATGGTCCAAAGAAGAGGATGAGCTTGCTCTTGCAAACTCAAAAGCATTATATGCACTATATAATGGTGTTGACAAACACATATTCAGACTCATCAAAAAGTGTGTTTGTGCTAAGGAAGCTTGGACAATTCTTGAGACTGTTCATGAAGGTACCTCTAAAGTGAAGTTGTCTAAGCTACAACTCCTAACAACTAAGTTTGAGAATCTTAGAATGAATGATGATGAAACCATTCAGGATTTTCACATGACCATACTTGACTTTGACAATCAATTTGATGCCTTGGGTGAAAAGATACCTGAAGAAAAGCTGGTAAGAAAAATGCTCAGGTCCCTACCTAAGAAGTTTGACATGAAAGTCACAGCTATAGAAGAAGCAAAGGATATCACAGATATGAAGCTAGATGAACTGGTTGGTTCACTACAAACCTATGAGGTAGCTGCAAATGAAAAGATGGATAAGAAAAACAAAAGTATTGCCTTTGTTTCAAATGCTGAGGAAGAAGATCAACTGAGTGACACAGAGTCTGAACAAAGCATCTCTGATGCAATGGTTCTTCTGGGAAAACAATTTAATAAAGTACTGAAGAGAATGGACAAACGCCCTAAGACAGGTGCAGCTGACATTGGGCGCAACACTTACAGGAACTTCAGAAAACCTGTAACAGATGAAAAATCAGCTCCAAATAAAGGTGTTCAATGCCATGAATGTGAGGGGTTTGGTCACATTAGAAGTGAATGTGGTACCTTTCTGAAGAAACAAAAGAAGGGGTTAACTGTAACTTGGTCAGATGAAGATTCTGAAGGAGAAACTGATACTGCAAAGGCTATACATGCATTGACAAGTGTTTGCACATCTGACACTGAATCATGTGAAGAAGAACTGACCTTTGATGAACTGGCTGAATCATATAAAAAGCTGTGTCTGAAGAGTGCAGAAGTCTGCAGAGTCTCTGAAGAACAAGAAGAAACAATCACTAAGTTGCAAACTGAGAGAGCTGCTAATATGTCAAGAATCTCTGAATTTAGTACTAAATGGGAAGATAGTTTAAAGATCATTGAGGAACAGAAGGCAACTATCATCAACTTAGAAGCTGACAAGATCAAACAACTGACTGAAATAGCCCATCTAAATGAAGAGGTAACTGAATTAAACTCTCATCTTGAGAATTTAAAGAAGCATGTTCTTAGGCTATTCAAAGGAAGTGATCTAGATGAAATCCTGGAAACTCTGCCTGTTCCTAGCAAATCCAAAACTGGTATTGGGTATGAATACAAAAATGTTAATAGGATTATGGATTACAACAAAGAGGGGAAATATATGCCTGAGATAAGTAAACAACCACCTCCAAAAATGCATGACAGGATGTCGCCACACCTGTCTCCCAGACAGCAGAGACAAGTGTTGCAACATGTGGCACCACATCAGCAAAGATGGCAGAGACCTAGGTTTATACCTAGACCAAGAAGCAGGTACCATTCATGGAGATGTCATCACTGTGGAAGAAAGGGGCACATAAGGCCTTACTGCTACAAACTATATGGTTATCCAAGTGAAATTCCACAAGAATCTGATCAATCCATCACTAAAACAAAGATGGAATGGAAGCAAAAAGATGATACAACAAATACCAAGGAGTATACAGCTGAAAGCAGTGGGAAAAGTTTGATTGCTCATACATCTCTCAGAGCATCATCAAAAGAAGATTGGTACTTTGATAGTGGTTGTTCCAGACACATGACTGGTGTTGAAAAGTATTTGAAAGAGGTAAAATCCTATGCCACAAGCTTTGTGACATTTGGAGATGGAGCAAAGGGGGAAATCAAGGGTATTGGAAGACTGATTGACAATGGTCTACCAAAACTTGAAAATGTTCTCCTTGTAAAAGGCCTAACTGCCAATCTAATTAGTATAAGCCAACTATGTGATCAAGGCATGAGAGTCAACTTTACAAGAAATGAATGTCTAGTCAGCAATAATGAAGGAAACATCCTTATGAAGGGTGTTAGATCAAAAGATAATTGCTACTTGTGGATCCCTCTTAAAGAAGGTAATGTATCTACATGTCTCTTAACTAAAAATGAAGAGGTTAAGCTGTGGCATCAAAAATTAGGACACCTTAACCTGAAGAGCATGAAGAGAGTCATATCAGAGGAAGCTGTCAGAGGACTACCAATCTTACAGATACAGGAAGGCAATATCTGTGGTGAATGTCAGATTGGGAAGCAAACCAAAGTGTCGCACCAAAAGTTGCAACACTTGTCCACCTCTAGAGTTCTTGAGTTACTACATATGGATCTGATGGGGCCCATACAAGTTGAGAGTCTTGGAGGTAAGAAATATGTTCTTGTTATTGTTGATGACTTCTCTAGGTATACTTGGGTGAATTTCATTAGGGAAAAATCTGAGACTTTTGAAGAATTCAAAAACCTTTGTGTACAACTTCAAAAAGAGAAAGACTGTGGTATTGTAAGAATCAGAAGTGACCATGGTAAGGAATTTGAAAACTCTAAATTTGCTGATTTTTGTGCTGCTGAAGGAATAATTCATGAATTCTCTTCACCAATTACACCTCAACAAAATGGTGTGGTTGAAAGAAAGAATAGAACCTTACAGGAATCTGCTAGAGTAATGTTGCATGCCAAAAATGTTCCTTACAAATTCTGGGCTGAAGCCATGAATACAGCATGTTACATTCACAACAGAGTAACATTAAGGAAAGGTACTACTACAACATTGTATGAACTATGGAAGAATAGGAAGCCTACTGTGAAGTACTTTCATGTATTTGGGTCAAAATGTTACATTTTAGCAGATAGAGAACCTAGGAGAAAATTGGATCCCAAAAGTGATGAGGGGATATTTTTAGGTTACTCAACCAACAGCAGAGCATACAGAGTTTTTAACTCCAGAACAAGAACTATGATGGAATCAATTAATGTTGTTGTTGATGACAGTGATACACCAAGTGCAGATCCAGCTGAAGAGACAGATGTCATAACACCTGTCCCAACACCTGATGATGATCAAACTGAACCTGAACCTGATCAACATTCTGAGTCTACTACAGAGGTTCCTAGACCAAACAAGGGACCATCTACTAGAACACAGAAGAATCATCCTCTGGAACTTGTCATTGGAAATCCAAATCAAGGAATTGCAACAAGAAGATCAAAAGAAGCAATCTCCAATTCATGTTTCATATCAAAGATTGAACCAAAGAATGTTAAAGAAGCTTTGACTGATGAATACTGGATCAATGCTATGCAGGAGGAACTAACTCAGTTCAAAAGAAGTGAGGTATGGGATCTAGTACCTAGACCAGATGGTATAAATGTTATTGGTACAAAGTGGGTGTACAAGAACAAAACTGATGAAAATGGTGATATTACTAGAAATAAAGCCAGACTTGTAGCACAAGGATACACCCAGATAGAAGGAGTAGATTTTGATGAGACTTTTGCTCCAGTTGCTCGTTTGGAGTCCATAAGATTACTCTTGGCTGTGGCATGCATTTTGAAATTCAAGCTATATCAAATGGATGTAAAAAGTGCATTCCTAAATGGCTATCTAAATGAAGAGGTATATGTTGAGCAACCAAAAGGGTTTGTAGATCCAAGCTTTCCTAACCATGTTTACAAACTAAAGAAAGCACTTTATGGATTGAAACAAGCCCCTAGAGCATGGTATGAAAGATTGACTGAATTTCTTGTCAGCCATGGATACAAGAAGGGTGGTAATGATAAAACCCTATTTGTAAGAGAAGAAAAAGGGAAGCTAATGATAGCTCAGATATATGTGGATGATATTGTATTTGGTGGAATGTCGCGACAAATGGTGGAACATTTTGTGCATCAAATGCAATCTGAATTTGAAATGAGTCTTGTAGGTGAACTAACTTATTTTTTAGGTCTTCAGGTCAAACAAATGGAAGACACCATATTTATCTCTCAAGAAAAATATGCAAGAAACATTGTGAAGAAATTTGGTATGGAAGGTGGCAGTCACAAAAGGACACCTGCACCTACACACTTGAAGCTTACCAAAGATGAGAAAGGGGTTGATGTGGATCAAAGTCTCTATAGAAGTATGATTGGGAGCTTACTATATCTCACAGCTAGCAGGCCTGATATCATGTTTGCAGTTGGTGTTTGTGCTAGATACCAATCTGAGCCTAAGATGAGTCATCTGACTCAAGTAAAGAGGATCTTCAAATATGTCAATGGAACATGTGGCTATGGTATTCTATACACTCATGGTAATGATTCTACCTTAATTGGATATTGTGATGCAGATTGGGCTGGAAGTGCTGATGATAGAAAGAGCACCTCTGGTGCTTGTTTCTTCTTGGGAAACAATCTAGTATCTTGGTTTAGTAAGAAGCAAAATAGTGTGTCTCTATCAACAGCTGAGGCAGAATATATAGCAGCTGGGAGTAGTTGCTCTCAATTGTTATGGATGAGACAAATGTTGAAGGAGTATAGTGTGGAGCAAGATGTCATGACACTTTACTGTGACAATCTGAGTGCTATAAACATTTCTAAAAATCCTATTCAACATAGTAGGACTAAGCACATTGATATACGTCATCATTTTATAAGGGAGCTTGTAGAAGAAAAAATTGTTGCACTTGAGCACATTGCATCGGAAGAACAATTAGCAGACATTTTTACTAAAGCGTTGGATGCAAGTAAATTTGAAAATTTAAGAGGCAAACTTGGAATTTGCCTTTTTGAAGACAAATAGCAGTTACAGCAGGCAATGCGTGTAACTACCTCTCATCACTTTAAGTTACACGCAAATCAAGGAAGTTCTCATTCAACTTCCCACAACCTCCATCAACCACAATCATTACTCCTCATTCATTCTCTCTCTCACGCTCAAAAACTATCCATCTTCCGCATCAACATTTCTCCAACCTTGTCTTTTCTCAGAAAACTTCAATTCCAAATCATGTCGAACTCTGTCAAATCTTCACCAACAAAGTCAGATGCTACTCCATCACTACAAAAGGTGGTAATCGATGCTGTTCCTCTCACCACCATACCCTCCATAAGTCCAACTATGAGGAGAAAATCAGTTGCGAAGAAGGAAAAATTATCACGAACGAACATAGATCCTTCATCTCCCTCCTCTTCAATTAAGAAAACGAAGAAGAAGAGCAAGAAATCGCGAACTGAATCGAGAAGGGCTTATACAATGTCTGAACTGCATGTTGATCCTCTGCCATCAAAAGATGTTCCTACTCCTGTCGTTGATACTACAGAGGACGATGTTGACACATCTGGTAAGAACTCACTTAATCAAAACTCTGATGCTCCAAATTCTGTTGAAAACCTAGGTTTAGAGAAACCTACTGTGTCTGAAAATTTGGGGAAAAGTGTTCCTAACTCCACTGTTGCTGATGATGATAATATTGGTGCTTCTACTGAGATCAATAATCCTGTTGGTAATGAGTCCATTAAGAAAACTGCTCCTGAGACACATGTTGCGCCGAATGTTGCAACACATGGCGCTGCGGCAAATGTGGTGCCAGATGTTACCACATCTTTGGCACAAGAAAACCTTGTGGACTATTCTGAGTCTGATGAGAGTCCCCCACCTAAGGATACTGATAAAGAAGCTGGTTCTGATAAAGTTGTGAATGAAACTCCTGAGGTGATAATTGTTAATGAAAATGAAACTACTGTTAGTGATAAGGCTATTCCTGCACATTCTGAAGCTAGTGTGGCTAGGAGGACTAGAAGAAGGGCTGGTAAAGCTGTAGAGGCTGCTAACACACCTGTCCAAACTCCCAAACCCTCTAAGGCTGGAAAGGCTACTGGTAAAAAGCCTGTGTATGGACCTCCAAAACCTGTCAGTAAAGTGGTCCCTAGGTCAGAGACCAAGAAAAGAAAGGCCCCTCCAACTAGTGATTCTGATTTTGAACCGGAGACAGATGTTGCTGCATCTGGCAGCACATCCAGGAAGAGTATAGGAAGGAAGAAGATCCCTCAAACTGTTCCCTATGCTCCTTTGGATAATGTTTCATTCCATCTGGAAAATGGGTCTGCAAGATGGAAGTTTGTATATCACAGGAGGTTAGCTCTGGAAAGGAATTTAAAGAATGATGTTCTTGAATGTCCTCTTGTTGTTGAAGCTCTTGAGTATGCAGGTTTGATGAAAACAGTGGTTGGTTTGGACAAGTGCTATGACAGGCTTGTCAAAGAATTTTTGATTAATGTAGCTGCAGACTGTAATGATCCAGCAAGTCCTGAATACAGGCAAGTGTTTGTTCGTGGAAAGTGTGTTCAATTCTCCCCTATTGTGATAAACCAATATCTCCAAAGAAGTTCTGAAGAAGTGGCTCCCCTGAAAGTCACAGACAATGAGGTATGCAAGGTCCTCACAAGTGGCAGGATTAAGGTATGGCCAAGCAAGGCTAAATTATCTGCAACTTCCCTCTCTCCATTCTATGCTGTTTTAAATAGGATTGCTGCCCATAATTGGGTGCCTACAACTCACTCAGGAGATGTGGCAAGAGGATTGGGTAGGTTCATCTATGCTGTGGGTACCAAGGCCAATTTTGACTATGGAGCTTATTTCTTTCAAGAAACTTTAAGCCATGCCCTGACTTATGCTGTTGAGAAGCCAGTGGCTCTCCCCACTCTGCTATGCAATATCATTCTTGAGCAACACCCAGATATACTAAGAAGTTTTGATGTTCCTTGCAAAAGGAAAGGGGTGCTGGTGATTGAGCAGAGGCTGCTGGATGGGACAAATGTTGCAGCAGGTGTTGGCACATCTGTCCAGGCTGGTGTACTCTCTAGGAAGCAGATGATTGCAGACTTGACTGAGACCAGCAGAGCTCTTGAGGCCAGGAAACTGAAAATAGACCGTGTGATTGAGGCACTCAAGGCTGAGGAAGCTGCTGAAATGGCTGAGGGTGAGCCAGATGGACAAGAAGGAAAAGAGGCTAGTGAGTCTGAGGATGGTTCTGAGGATGTGATGGAGGACTCTGATGAAAGTTCTTCAATCTGATTTCTGGTGTTTTTCTTGTTTGTTTCTGATGTACTTTCGTTGTTTTTCTTTGTTGTTCCTTTTATGGGCTAGGCCCTGAATTTCTAGCACCCGTGTGTGCTCTATGGTCTGTAATAACTGCACACTGATATTCTCTATGCTCTGGTACACTACTATTTCCTATGCATGATGTTTGTCTAAATTGTGGCTAAAAAGGGGGAGTAGTGTGTGTGTGTGACAAGTGTGGGGACAGATGTTCTCACATCTGGTGACTGTTGTTGTGCTAGTGTTCGTATGCTCGTATTGAGGGGGAGTGTGAGTAATATGCATGTACTGAGGGGGAGTAGTGAATATTCTTTCTCTATCTGATGTGTGTATGCATAAATTCAGGGGGAGTGTGAGTGATATTATCTCTTGATCGCCTGAATGTTTGATGACAAATGTTGTGCCAAGTGTCATGGCACCTGACTATTGAGTCCACTATCTACTATGACTGAGAATTTATTTTTCTCAGATGTTTATGGGAGTTTATTTCTCCCTTGTGTTGTTCCATGAGGCTAGTTGTTCTATTCCGCTGTTGCATTGCCTCTGATGCTACTTATTTCTTCTGGAAGTAGTTTTTATTATGTGTTACTTTCTTTCCTAGTTGTGTGATCATGAAGGAAAGGTAATACTGTATCTCTCTATATACTGGTCTAATATTGTTTTAGCCAAAATTTGCCAAAGGGGGAGATTGTTGGGTTTTTGTATGATTGGCTACATTTTGCAAAAACATATTTTAGCCAAGTGTTGAGACAAGTGTGCTGACCCCAAGTGTTGTGACAAATGTTGTGACACTTTGGAACAACACCTGACCCTGTTCTGCGCGCGCCAGCTGGATGTTATTATTTTCTACTCAATCTTTTGAAGATCTGTTTGAAGAATTATGTCAAGGTTTCTTACAGAGGAAGGCGCACGTGTTTAATGTGTTTCATGAGGCAGCTAAACCCTAGTTTTATTTTCCAAAGGAATTATATTTTTGGAAAATATATTTTTGCGGTTTCAAAAATATAACTATTATTTTCAAAAATATACCACTGCTGCCGCAATTCTAGAAGCCCTAATTTTGTCTTGAAGCCCAAGTCGTTCTGCTACTATAAATACGAAGGCAAGCATATGGTTTCAAGCATCTAAAATCGTGTTCTTACAAAGCGTGTGTTTTTAGGATTTTAGAGTGTTAATTGTGAGCCTATCTTGTGTCTCATTGATGCAAGCTTAGGACCTGAGTGTTATTGAGTTGTAAGTGTGAACTTCTCCTAAGCTTTGAAGTACGGAGATTGTTCTATTGTGTTGTGTGGTTTACTCGCAAGCTTTTAAGCAAGAGTGAATCCTAGTTTTTAGGAGTGTGTCTCCAATCGTTGTAATCGTCTGAGTTGAATAGCAGCGCTGTCTGTGTTGCTAAGGTGGGAATTGGGACGGGGTCTCATATCTAGGAGTTCCTAGGTAGAAGTGTCATTGGGTAGTGATTAGGTGAGAAGTTGTAAACGGGTGAGTTTAGCTTCGAAGTAATACTGCTGATAGTGGACTTCATTCCTGGATTGGTATCCCCCAGAGTAGGCTTTAGGCTGAACTGGGTTAACAACTCTCGTGTGTTATTTACTTTACTGTTTGTATCGTTTTATGTTATTTACTCTGTTTATAGACAAGTGTTGGCGCACCTGTGACAACATCTGTCTACAACAGACAAGTGTTGCTACATCTTGAGCAACACCTGTCCACTGTGTGCCAGGAATTTCATGTATGTTTGGCTTAAAAAATTTAATTACATTTATAAAGTTGATCTTGACTTAGGTGAATTTGAAGATAAAATTATTTAGGTTTTTTCTATTTAACCCTCACATAAATTGAGGGTAGGTGTTCTATTCTGACATGACAATAATTAAATTCAGTCATATGTGTCCAAGTCAAACATAAATAATGTTTTACTAAAAAGTAATTTTATGACTACTTTACTTTTCAAATAATTATATTTTAGCTTACACATATTCTTATCATTTACTAAAAAACACTTTTCACAAATCTTATTCATCTTTTCTTACAGATTCATCTTTTCTTTCTCCGTAAGATCAAATTTGTTCGTCGGCAATTCGCTTATCGCTGCCGCTTCACTTTGTTGGAACAAAATTGATTTAAAAATGTTAGCCCCTAAATCTATAAAGGTTTTGATGATAACAAAGTATTAATAAACAATTGGAAGGACTAAAAATTTATTTTAAGTGCGCAGATATAAGCATCAGATAAGCTCTGAGTGAAGCTCAGAGGATGTGAATTCAGAAGTTCACAAGCGCTCAGAAGATGTTGGACTTCAGAAGTTACAACCTTCAGATGATGAAGTCTTCAGAACTTCTTGAGTGACTAAAGCTTCATCAACCTCTGAAGATCTTTTTGAAAGCTGTGAAGATTCCCTTTGCAAGTCAACTCTTCTACCAATGAAGAAAAGGACCTTTCAAGCCTGATCAGTTCAGCTACTCTCGTTTTGTCTGTCCTCACTTGAGAACGTGGGTCTTCAGACTTGTTAGCTGAATAAGGAAAGTCTACTCTGCAGTAGTCAAAGTATCTGAAACTCTTACTCAATTTAGATACAAACAAACTGCATCAAGACAGACTGCTTGAAGACAAAAGATTATCAACTCCAACGGTTCTTTTTGCAACGACTCTTTTCTGGTGGTATATATACTAGAAGGATCAGCTGCATTAAAAATATATACAATTATTAAGGATTGAACGTGCGCTGAACAAACTCTGAATTCTGTGTATACAAGCTCTGAACCTCTTATCAAGTGTTTTTGCACTTTAGTCAAATACTCTGTACTCTTTGTATTTGCTCTCTTTAGGTTCTTCTAAGAGCGTCTGTATACTTTCATATACTTTACTATTACTTGAGGAAACTTAAGCTTGTGTGCTTAAGTGTGAAGTCTTAAGCTTGTGTGCTTGAGCATTGTTGTGAAGTCTCTTGCTTGTGTGCTTGAGCAGGTGTAATCTTGTGTGATTATAGTGAAATCCCTTGGAAGTGCAAGGGGACTGGACTACTCTCGTTTTGTGAGAGGAACCAGTATAAATTGCTTGTGTGATCTCTCTCTCTCTCTTAACTTGTTTTATTGTGTTATTTATCCGCTGCTGTTGTAGTTAAGTTAAGAACTTAAAAAAGTTTTAAACTTGACTAAAACACAATTCAACCCCCCCTTCTTGTGTTTTCACACCTTCAATTGGTATCTAGAGCTCTGGTCTGTTACTTTCACTTAACAGTGAGACAGTAAAGATCTTGTGAGAACACTATGTCTGGAGGAGACGATAGTAGTACTAGAACAACCGGTGAAGCCGGTGAGGCCAGTGGTGCTGGTGGTGGTCCTAGAAATGCTTTTGGTTTTGACTACTTAAGTAATGAATCACATGAACATAGTGGCAATAGAAAAGCCCCTATATTCAATGGTGATGCATCTTTATTTGAGTGGTGGAAGGAAAGACTGTATAGCAATATTACTGCTATTGATCATGAGTTGTGAGATTTGGTTGAGCTGGGAGTAACTTTTGAAAACTTAAATGAACATGGAAGATTGTCCATTGAGCATAGAAAGTTACTCACACCAGCTAACTTAAAAACCTACACTAAGCATCATAGAGTAAAGGACATTGTTGTTGGTGCTATTAGACATGAGGATTATGTCAGAATAGAGAACAAGTCTACTGCTAAATCTATCTCTGACTCTATGTGTGCTACCTATGATGGTAATGAAAAGGTTCAAGAGGCTAAGGCTAGTCTCTTGATAAGGCAATATGAACTATTCACTATGCAACAAGATGAAAACATTGAGACTATGTTTACAAGGTTTCAAATCCTTGTATCTGGTCTTAAAGCTCTTAAGAGAAGTTATTCCACCTATGACCATGTTTAGAAGATTCTGAGAAGTCTTCCTATTGCTTGGAGACCTAAGGTCACTGCAATAGAGGAAGCTCAAAATCTCAAGACTCTGAGTCTTGAGGCTCTGATAAGCAATCTCAGAAGCCATGAGATGGTTCTGAATGCTGATTCAGAAGCTAAGAAGAAGTCCAAGTCTGTGGCTTTACAGTCAACTAGGACTCCTTCTAAAGCTCTTAAGACTCAGCTTCTTGACATTGAAGAGGAATCTTCTGCAGATGGTCAAGAGGAGGAAATGGGTGAAGATGAGTTTGCTTTATTCACCAAGTTTCAGCAATGGAACAGATTTAACAAAAGAAATTTCAGAGGTAACAGCTCCAGAAATTTTGTCAGCAAAAAGGATGATCAGAAGAACTGCTTCAACTGTAAGAAGCCAGGACACTTTATTGCTGATTGTCCAGAAATGTCTGCTAAAGACAAAAGCAAAAGATACAGCTCAAAGAAGCAACAATTTAAGAGCAAATTGAAAAAGAGTCTGATGGCTACTTTTGAAGAGTTATCATCTGAGGAAGAAGTTGAGGAAGAAGAAGAGGCAAATCTAGCCCTGATGGCTTCAGCTGACTCAGATGCAGACTCAGAGGATGAATCAGAATCAGAATCAGATTCAGAAGTAACAGATGAGGTATTTTCTGACTGTTCTAAATCTCAACTTATAACTGCACTTAACAAGGTCATTGAGAAACATCTCAGAGTATTAAGTAAACAAAAAGTTTTTCAAGAAAAACTTAACACTCTGACTGAACAAGCAGAACGTTTTCAAGGTCTATATCAAGAAACTCTGAATAGAGTAAATGACTTTGAAAAGGGTTGTGCTGTTTGTCACAAACCTATTGATGAGCAGGAAATAGCTCTTCAACAGTTTGTGCATCTCAACCTTGGGAAGAGCAAAGCTGCTAATAGAATTTATAATGTTTTGAGACATAGAGGAGAAGGACTTGGCTATGAATATGGTAGAACATATTCAAAGCTGAAGACCTTTGCCAAAAAGGTTGGAAAATCTTGGGTTTATTATGTTGTTCCACCAAGTGAAGAGGGAAAGAATCCTGGTATTGTTGAAAATGACAAAGATGATCTGAGTGATTTAGAAGCTGACAGCTCAGAGGAACCCAGTTCCTCAGGATCTGGAGAGAGAAGTTCAGAAGATAGAAGTTGTTCAGAACCTGAGAACATCAGTTCAGAAGTTCTGAAAGCTTCAACATCTGAGACTTCAAATTCTGGATCCAAAGGAACTTCAGTACCTGAAGCTAGTCAATCTAAAAGATCAGAAGTTTTTAAAAGAAAAAATTCTAAATCTCAGATGAAGTACAGGACTCAGATTATTTATGATTCTAGAGTCAGTAGATATAATCAATCAGAACGAGGGATTGGTGATAAATACAAACCCTGGAATCATAAACAATCCAAATCCTGGAATAATAACAAATTTCAAAAGAAAAGGTTTCAAAAAGGTTATTATTCCAAACCAAGATCTTTCTCTAACACTAGACAACATAGTAAGTATTTATGGACTAACAAGCGTGGACCCAGAAGATGGGTACCAAAAGCTGAAATAATGTATCATTCAGATTTACCAACTAGGAAAGGATATGTCCTACCTAGAGTATGGAAACAAGTCCTATGCAAAGGAAGAAGGGCTTATGTCCTAGACAAATGGCTGACAAGTTCTCAAGTTAACAATCAGAACTTGAAAAATGAAGAGGAAGAATACTGGGATGACTTTATCATTAACCTTGATGAAGAGTTCTATCGCAATGATTAAAGTTGTTTCTCATACAGCCTGCCACTCAAAGAAGTATCATGAAACACTCATGGTATCTGGATAGTGGATGTTCAAGGCATATGACTGGTGACAAACAACTATTTTCTAAGCTGACTATGAAAGAAGGAGGATCTGTTGGCTTTGGAGGCAATCAAAAAGGAAAGATAATAGGTACAGGTACAGTAGGTAATTCTTCCCTATCTATTAATGATGTTTGGTTAGTAGATGGACTCAAACATAACTTATTGAGCATAAGTCAATTTTGCGACAATGGTTATGTAGTTGTCTTTAATAAGGAATCATGTACTGTATCTAAACAATCTGATAACTCCATTATATTCAAAGGTCTGAGAAAGAACAATGTTTATAAAATTAATCTTTCTGATTTGAATGAACAAAAAGTGATGTGTCTTTTGACCTTGAGTGAGGAAAAATGGATCTGGCATAAGAGGTTAGGTCATGCTAACTGGAGGTTAATCTCTAAGCTTAGTAAGCTTGACCTTGTCAGAGGTTTACCAAAAATCAAATATCACTCAAACACACTTTGTGGTTCTTGTCAAAAAGGAAAAATTACAAAAGCATCTTTTAAACCTAAAAACATTGTTTCTACCTCAAGACCATTGGAACTTCTTCACATTGATCTTTTTGGGCCAGTTCACACTGCCTCCATCAATGGAAAGAAGTATGGATTAGTAATTGTTGATGATTACAGTAGATGGACTTGGGTAAAATTCTTAAGAACAAAAGATGAATCTTATGATGAGTTTAGCATCTTCTGCAAACAAATTCAAAATGAAAAAGGCTACACTATTTTAAAAGTTAGAAGTGATCATGGTGGAGAATTTGAAAATGAACCTTTTGAAAACTTTTGTGAAAAATATGGCATCTTGCATGAATTCTCCTCTCCTAGAACTCCTCAACAAAATGGGGCTGTAGAAAGGAAGAATAGAACTCTGCAAGAAATGGCCAGAACCATGATGCATGAAACTAATGTAGCAAAATTTTTATGGGCAGAAGCTGTAAACACAGCATGTTATGTTCAAAATAGAATCTATATCAGATCTAAATTGAACAAAACTGCTTATGAATTGTTCAAAGGAAGAAAGCCTGACATTTCTTATTTTCATCAGTTTGGATGTACATGTTATATCTTAAACAACAAAGTCCATCTAAAGAAATTTGATGCTAGAGGTTATAAGGGTATTTTTATAGGATACTCTGAACGCTCAAAAGCATACAGACTGTATATTTCTGAAACACATACTGTGGAAGAAACTATGCATGTCAAATTTGATGACAAAGAGCCTGACCAAGTGTCAGAGCTTGTGGAAGGTTTGTCTAGATTTCAGGTATCAGAGGATCAATATTCAGATATTCCAAACTACTCAGAACATCCATTCTCTGAAGAACCTCTGAACATAACAGTTCCTACAGACTCTGAACAACAAAGAACTGAAGCAACTGCTGAACCTGATGTTGATGAGTCTGAAGATGATGAGCCCCCAAGAAACACTTTCAAATACAAATCATCACATCCAGAGGAACTGATCTTAGGCAACAAGGATAGTCCAAGGAAGACAAGATCTCAACTGAGAAATGAGGAATCTTTAGTTGGTCTTATCTCAATGATGGAACCTTCAAAGATTGATGAAGCTCTGAAAGATGATGCTTGGATTGTAGCAATGCAAGAAGAGCTGAATCAATTTCAAAGGAATGATGTATGGACTCTAGTGCCTAAACCTTCACACAAGAACATTATTGGAACAAAATGGGTATTCAGAAACAAGCTGAATGAACAAGGTGAAGTGGTAAGAAACAAGGCTAGATTGGTTGCACAAGGTTATAGTCAACAAGAGGGGATTGACTATACTGAAACCTTTGCACCAGTTGCTAGACTTGAAGCAATCAGGTTACTTCTATCTTATGCTGTTAATCATGGAATAACTTTGTATCAAATGGATGTTAAGAGTGCTTTCTTAAATGGTTTTATTTCTGAAGAAGGTTGGCTGCACACTCTTTAGAAAAACAACCAAAGAAGACATTTTAATCATTCAAATTTATGTTGATGATATTATCTTTGGTTCAACTAATGCTTCCTTGTGCAAGAATTTTTCTAAGATAATGCAGGATGAATTTGAAATGAGCATGATGGGAGAATTGAAATTCTTTCTTGGAATTCAAATCAATCAGAAGAAGGAAGGAACTTATGTTCATCAATCAAAATATACCAAGGAACTTCTGAAGAAATTCAACCTTGATGACTGCAATATAATGAACACTCCTATGCATTCAACTACCAACATGAGCAAGTCAGATGATGAAGGAAAAGTAGATCAAAAGGTCTACAGAGGTATGATTGGTTCCTTACTCTATCTGACAGCCTCTAGACCAGATATTTTATTCAGTGTTTGCTTATGTGCAAGATTCCAGTCAGATCCTAGAGAGTCTCATCTTACAGCTGTAAAGAGAATCTTTAGGTATCTGAAAGGAACAACTAATCTTGGACTTCTCTATAAGAAATCCAATGATTATGTGCTAAATGGATTCTGTGATGCTGACTATGCTGGAGATAAAATTGAAAGAAAATCCACAAGTGGCAATTGTCAATTTGTTGGTGAAAACCTTATCTCTTGGGCTAGTAAAAGACAAACTACTATAGCTTTGTCCACAGCAGAAGCAGAATACATTTCAGCAGCTAAGTGTTGCACACAACTACTCTGGTTAAAATATCAGTTAGAAGATTATCAAGTAAGCAGTAACAATATTCCTTTATATTGTGATAATACTGCAGCCATTCATTTATCTAAAAATCCTATCCTACACTCTAGAGCCAAACATATTGAAATCAAACACCATTTTATCAGAGATTATGTTCAGAGAGGCATTATAGATATTAAGTTTGTTGATACTGAAAATCAATGGGCTGACATATTTACTAAAGCCTTACCTGTTGAAAGATTTGATTTTATAAAGAAACATCTGAACATGTTTTCAATCTCTGAATGAAAATTTTTCTTGGCAATTAAAGTGTAAGAGGTTATGTATATCAGAACTTATGATTTAGAACATCTGAAACACAAGCTCTGAAGTACTTAACTCTGATAGAGAATTTTAAATATCTCAGAGGCTCTGAACTATTTTAAGTGGGAAACGTTTAGTATTCACTGCTGAACAGTTGTCCATTAAAATAGCAGTTACCGAGTAAATTTCTGCACGTGGTCTACGTGTGTCAGGTAGTGGGTGGTTAATGATGATTTTTGGTATTCAACTTTCTGTCAATTAGCGTAACTTCCCAAATTTGCTATTTTCGTGTTAACTGTGTGCATTTAAATAAAACTTACACAATACACTTGCACACTTCTCACTCTCACAACCCACACTTTCACTTTCTCTCTAAACCTTCAACAAACTTTCTTTCTCTCTCGTTAGTTCCAAACCTTACCCTAATCTCCAACAATGGCTGGTGCTTCGTCTTCTTCGTCTAAAAGGATTCCACCGTTTATGTTCAAAAATCTTCAGATCGTTGGGAACGAGATGGAGTTTCCAGAATCTGAACTCACTTTTCTTTCTGAGAAGATGGTTGATTTCGACGGTCTACAAGCTAATGGGTTTGACGTTAAAAAGTACTTCATCACTCAGGGTTGGGATAAGTACTTCGACATGCTTAATGGTCCTATATATCCAGATTTGCTGAAGAAATTCTGGATGAAAGCTAAGGTTTTTGACAAACATGAAGCTAAGAAGGAAGAACTTGCTGCAATTGAAAGGAATCCTAGTCTGAAAGGAAAAACTAGGAAGGAAATGGGTCTGTTGGAATTTACTGGTATACAGATTAGGTCAAATATCTGTGGAATGAATATGGCATTCTCGCCTATTCACTTCAATGCTTTACTTGGTTTGCCTAACTCTGGGATAGAGTTAGATGCTTTTGAGAAGGATACCAGATACAGAGATGATCTTCTGCATCTCATCTGCACTGATTTTTCATTGAAAGGCAAAGTCAAAGGACTGACTGATGAATGCAGAGTTCTTTTCAAGATCATCTTAGCAGCTATCAGTCCAAGGGTTGGTGGGACTGATACAATCTCCTGGACTCATCGTCATCTGCTGTATTTCCTTCTGACAGGAAAGAAGGTGAATCTTGGAGACTACTTTTTTGAAAGGATATGTGAAGCAATCTTCGCTAGCAAATCTCAGAGGAAAACAACTATTGTCTATCCTAGGCTGCTATCAGACCTTCTGCATCAAGGTCATGTTGTTCAGAACTTAAAGAAATTCCATCCAGAACTTGTGGAGAAGAAGTTCTCGCCTGAAATCCTGCATGCCAGTTTCCTTACCAAGATGCGTCTTATTTCTACAAAGCTGATTGCACCTCCACAAGAATTATCTGCTCGTCTTGAAGATCGTTTGTATGTGGATGGATATCCAGTTATTTCAGAAGCTGATGCTGAGCACATCATTCAGGACTATTTGGAAGTGCTCAGAGAAGAAGGATTCACTGTTGATAGGAGTATGATTCCTCCTGCTCCTGCAAACATGTATAATGAAGGTGTGAAAACACAAGAAGGGGGGGGTTGAATTGTGTTTTAGCTAAGTTAAAACTTTTTCAAGTTCTTAACTCAAACACGTTCGCAGCGGATAAATAACACAAATAATAACGAGAGAGAGAGAGAAAAACACACAAGCAGTTTATACTGGTTCCTCTCACAAAACGAGAGTAGTCCAGTCCCCTTGCACTTCCAAGGGAGTTCACTATAATCACACAAGATTACACCTGCTCAAGCACACAAGCAAGAGACTTCACAACTATGCTCAAGCACACAAGCTTAAGACTTCACACTTAAACACACAAGTTTAAGTCTCACACTTAAGCACACAAGCTTAAGGTACACACGTAACAATAAATTATATAAAAATATACAAGTGCTCTTAGATGAACCTAAGGAGAGCAAATACAAATAGTACAGAGTATTTGGCTAAAGTGCAAAAACACTTGAGAAAGGTTCAGAGCTTGTATATCACAGAGTTCAGAGTTTGTTCAGCGCACGTTCAAATCTTGATAATTGTATATTTGTTGTAGCTGAATCTTCTAGTATATATACCACTAGAAAAGAGTCGTTGCAAGAGAACCGTTGGAGTTGATAAACTTTTGTCTTCAAGCAGTCTGTCTTGATGCAGTTGGTTGTATCCAAAACTAAGAAAGAGTTTCAGGTACTTTGACTACTGCAGAGTGGACTTTCCTTATTCAGCTAACAAAACTGAAGACCCACGTTCTCAAGACAGGACAGACAAAACAGAGGTAGCTGAACTGATCAGGCTTGAAAGGTCCTTTTCTCCATTGGTAGAAGAGTTGACTGGTGAAAGGAATCTTCACAGCTTTCAAAGAGATCTTCAGAGTTTGATGAAGCTCGTAGACAGACAGAAGTACTGAAGTCTTCATCCTCTGAACGTTGTAACCTCTGAAGTCCAACATCTTCTGAGCGCTTGTGAACTTCTGAGTTCACATCCTCTGAACTCCACTCAGGACTTAAATGATGCTTATATCTGCGCACTCAAAATAAATTTTTAGTCCTTCCAATTGTTAATTAATACTTTGTTATCATCAAAACCTTTATAGATTTAGGGGCAAACATTTTTAAATCAATTTTGTTCCAACAATCTCCCCCTTTTTGATGATGACAAACATAAGTATTAATTGACAATTGTTGTTAAATTAACTTATCATGTTTCTCTTAGGTTTCTGAGGTTTGCAAGCTCCCCCTAAGATTGATACTCCATAAAGTCTGAACTTTATGTTTTATCCATGATATTTTAATTTAGTATAAGATTAAGATGTTTGAAATAGAACAAATTTCATATCTTTCTTCAGAGTGAGAGGTTTGCAAGCTCTCCCCCTAAGTCTCATAAGGCTAAGTTAAAATTGCACTCTTAACTTATCCTTACTTATGAAATTTATTTTAGTTTCAACTAACTTAGTCTCCTCCTTGAAATACGTAAAACAACTTAAAAGTAACAACTTTTAACATAACAGATAAAAGCGAGATAAAAGGCGTGGTTTCAGTTTTGGAACATATCAATTAATGCGTAACTACTCCCCCTTTTGTCATTATCAAAAAGTAAGACAAAGTTATAAAACCAAGACAGTCAAAGAAGAAAGAGTGGTTGTTACAAAGGTGAATTAATTTTAAAAACAAAAACCAACGCGCTCAAGGGTTTATAAAAAGGAGCGATTTAGCATGCCTGCTTCACGTAAAATCAAGAAGAAACAAGTGAAGCAAGAGAAAGTAGGAATAATGAAAAGATTTAGTTTACGCATCGCAGAGATTAAGAGAAAGAAGAACGAAGAGAAACGCGAGGACGAAGAGAAGGATAAAAAAGACAACAAGAAACCAGAAGATGCTGAGATAATAATCATCTCATCAGACTCTGAAGCTGAAGAGAATGAAGATGATGCTGACTATGTGGAGTTCTTGGCTAGCTATGTTCCAGAAGAGGAACAGGAAGAAGAAGAACAAGAGCAAAACCCAGATCCCATTGAAATTTCATCAGAGGATGCTGAGGAGAAATCAGAGATTTCTTCTGAGTTTTATCCATCTGATTAGGATTAGGTTGTCTTTTTCTTTTTCTTTTTACCAATGTACTCTACATTATCAAATCATTAATAAAAATTTTCGTTTTTAAAAGCATCTTGTGTTCTTGTGTTCTTATTTATCAAAAAAAATTAGCACAAGCAAAACAAACAAAACATAAACCAAACCACATAACAAATAGCTTAAAAGGAAATTGTTCAGAGGATAAACAGAGAATAAAAAGAAAGCATAAAACATGTGCATAGAATCCTAGGGTTTCTTAAGAAAGGCTAAGAGTTGGTCGAATTTGTCATTCAAGGATCCCACATTGGAAACTAAACCATCCACCTTGGTTTCCAATGTCTCTTGAGCAGCTCTTTGACGTTCTAGACCTTCTTGCTGTTCCCTCAGTGCTTCTTGAAAAATCTGCAACTGATCAGCCATAGCAGGAGCTTGATCTTCAATCACAGGTTCTGGTTCTTCAATCATAGGTGCCTTGCCTTTATCAGAGGGTTCTCCTTCCTCTGGATAGTCTATCATCAGCACATCCTCTTGATTCTGAGAGGCAAGCACATCCAGTACAGCCTCTTCTGTGGCATCCTCAGTAGGTAGCTCATTTGCCAACTCAGCAACTCTAGCAGCAGCTTCTTCCAGACGTTCAGTCTCAATCCTTTGATCCTCAAGACGTTGCAGAAGAGTAGAATCAACCCAGCAATCTTGAAATTCAGACAAACGCCTCACAGCAGCAGCTATAGCAACAAGCTTAGCACGCTCATGCTCTTCATGATTGAATGGCGTTAATCTTTTCAACTCAGCCCTAGCTAGATTGTTCCTCATGAAGCTTATACCTTCCAGATCCCGTTTACCAATAACAGCCTTAACCTTTGCAGCAGCAGCATCCAAAGCATTGCAAAGCCTTGCCTTAATGCTTGATACTTCAAGATCCACATCAGAAGGACAAACTAAGAACCTGTCCTTTATTGTAGATAATCTAAGCAAGTCTTCATGAAATTGAGTGGATAGATTTCTAAAAGTGTTGGATGATGATGGTGAAGGATTGGGAATGGTAGAGAGAGTAGGTATTTCAGGAGTAGGGTTGTCAATAATCACAACTTCTACCTCTGAAGGCTTGGGAGCACAAGTGTGAATACGCTCAGGAGAAGCATGTTCAGCACTTGGGTTAGGATGGGGTTCAGGGGTTGGTTCAGATGATGAGATGTCAGAAGTTGATTCAGGGTGAATATGTTCAGGAGATGGTTCAGGGGATTTATGTTCAGGAGATGGTTCAGGAGCAGTTTGTTCAGGGGTTGGTTCAGGAGATTTGTGTGGAGAAGGTTGTTTTGTGGGAGAGGTTGGTTTAATGACAGAAATATCTGGTTGAGGTTCAGATTGTGGAATGTCAGGTTGAGGTTCAGGTTGAGGTGATGAAGGTTTAGGAGGTGAGCTAGATTTGTGTTGAGTTTTAGGAGAAAAAGGGTGATTATTAAGAGGATCAGAGCTCAAATGTTTTTCCAGTTCAGATAGGGGGTTATCAGAGGTTGGATTATCAGAGGTTGGTAAGATGGTTCTGAGAGGTTTGGTGTAACCTATACCAATCTCATTTTCATTAAAAACATACTTAGAAGACTTACCTTTATCTTTAGAAATAGGAGCAGGTCTTTTCCTCAAACGAGCAGCAAGAGTCTCCTCATCAGATTCAGTCTCATCTTCTGATGTAGATCCTTCAGATGAACTGTCAACTTCAACAACCATAGGCTTTTTAGAAGATCCTTCAGCAGCCTTGACAGCAGATTCTTCATGCTTCCTCTTAGTTCTTTGCTCAGCCATAGATTGCTCAACTTTAACTTTCTTCTGAGCCAGAAGATCTGGCTTTGGTAGATCATCTTGAGCTTCAGCCTTTCTTTTAGGTTTCCTCTTAGGATTATACTGACTTACAGGAGCAGGAGGAATCATACTTCTATCAACAACAAATCCTTCTTGTCTGAGCACCTCCAAATAGTCCTGAATAATGTGCTCAGCATCAGCTTCAGATATAAGTGGATAGCCTGCGACATACAGACGATCCTCAAGCCTAACAGTGAACTCTTGTGGGGGAGCAACAGGCTTAGATGCAATCAAACGCATCTTGGACAGAAAGTTAGCATTCAGAATTTCTGGATAGAACCTCTTCTCAACCAATTCAGGGTGGAACTTCCTCAAGTTCTGAACAACATGACCTTGATGCAGAAGGTCAGACAACAGCCTAGGATAAACTATAGTAGTTTTCCTCTGAGATTTACTGGCAAAAATGGCTTCACAGATACGTTCAAAAAAGTAATCTCCAAGATTAACCTTCTTTTCAGTCAGAAGAAAGTACAGCAGATGACGATGCGTCCAGGAGATTGTATCAGTCCCACCAACCCTTGGACTGATAGCAGCTAGGATGATCTTGAAGAGAACTCTACATTCATCAGTCAAACCCTTGACCTTCCCTTTCAAAGAGAAATCTGTGCAGATGAGATGCAGAAGATCATCCCTGTATCTTGTATCCTTTTCAAACACATCTAACTCTATCCCAGAGTTAGGTAGACCAAGAAGAGCATTGAGATGGATAGGCGAGATTGCCATGTTCATCCCACAGATATTTGACCTAATCTGTACACCTGTATAATCCAGCAAACCCATTTCCTTCCTAGTTTTACCCTTCAGACTAGGATTCCTCTCAATAGCAGCAAGCTCTTCCTTCTTAGCTTCATGCTTATCAAAAACCTTTGCTTTCATCCAAAATTTCTTCAACAAATCTGGATAAATGGGACCATTAAGCATGTCGAAGTACTTATCCCATCCCTGAGCGATAAAGTACTTTTTAACATCAAACCCATTAGCTTGTAGACCATCAAAATCAACCATCTTCTCTGAGAGAAAAGTAAGTTCAGATTCTGGAAACTCCATCTCGTTCCCAACGATCTGAAGGTTCTTGAATATGAACGGTGGAATCCTTTTTGACGAAGAAGACGAAGTACCAGCCATTGTTGGAGATTAGGGTAAGGTTTGGAAGACTAACGAGAGAGAAAGAAAGTTTGTTGGAGGTTTAGAGAGAATATGAAAGTGTAGGTTGTGAAAGTGAATAGTGTGCAAGTGTATTGTGTAAGTTTTATTTAAATGCACACAGTTAACATGAAAATAGCAAATTTGGGAAGTTACGCTAATTGACAGAAAGTTGAATACCAAAAATCATCATTAACCACCCACTACCTGACACACGTAGACCACGTGCAGAAATTTACTCGGTAACTGCTATTTTAATGGACAACTGTTCAGCAGTGAATACTGAACGTTTCCCACTTAAATAGTTCAGAGCCTCTGAGTTATTTAAAATTCTCTATCAGAGTCAAGTACTTCAGAGCTTGTGTTTCAGATGTTCTGAATCATAAGTTCTGATATACATAACCTCTTACACTTTAATTGCCAAAAACAATTTTCATTCAGAGATTGAAAACATGTTCAGATGTTTCTTTATAAAATCAAATCTTTCAACAGATAAGGCTTTAGTAAATATGTCAGCCCATTGATTTTCAGTATCAACAAACTTAATATCTATAATGCCTCTCTGAACATAATCTCTGATAAAATGGTGTTTAATTTCAATATGTTTGGCTCTAGAGTGTAGGATAGGATTTTTAGATAAATGAATGGCTGCAGTATTATCACAATATAAAGGAATATTGTTACTGCTTACCTGATAATCTTCTAACTGATATTTTAACCAGAGTAGTTGTGTGCAACACTTAGCTGCTGAAATGTATTCTGCTTCTGCTGTAGACAAAGCTATAGTAGTTTGTCTTTTACTAGCCCAGGAGATAAGGTTTTCACCAACAAATTGACAATTGCCACTTGTGGATTTTCTTTCAATTTTATCTCCAGCATAGTCAGCATCACAGAATCCATTTAGCACATAATCATTGGATTTCTTATAGAGAAGTCCAAGATTAGTTGTTCCTTTCAGATACCTAAAGATTCTCTTTACAGCTGTAAGATGAGATTCTCTAGGATCTGACTGGAATCTTGCACATAAGCAAACACTGAATAAAATATCTGGTCTAGAGGCTGTCAGATAGAGTAAGGAGCCAATCATACCTCTGTAGACCTTTTGATCTACCTTTCCTTCATCATCTGACTTGCCCATGTTGGTAGTTGGATGCATAGGAGTGTTCATTATCTTGCAGTCATCTAGATTGAATTTCTTCAGAAGTTCTTTAGTGTATTTTGATTGATGAACATAAGTTCCTTCCTTCTTCTGATTGATTTGAATTCCAAGAAAGAACTTCAACTCTCCCATCATGCTCATTTCAAATTCATCCTGCATTATCTTAGAAAAATTCTTGCACAAAGCAGCATTAGTAGAACCAAAAATAATATCATCAACATAAATTTGAATAATTAAAATGTCTTCTTTGGTTGTTTTTCTAAAGAGTGTGCAGTCAACCTTTCCTTTTTCAAAACCCTTTTCAAGAAGGAAATTACTGAGTCTATCATACCAAGCTCTTGGAGCTTGTTTCAGACCATACAGTGATTTCTTCAGTTTAAAAACATGTTCAGGGTTTGAGATATCTTCAAAACCAGGAGGTTGCTTAACATACACTTCTTCAGAAATAAAACCATTTAAGAAGGCACTTTTAACATCCATCTGATATAAGGTTATTCCATGATTAACAGCATAAGATAGAAGTAACCTGATTGCTTCAAGTCTAGCAACTGGTGCAAAGGTTTCAGTATAGTCAATCCCCTCTTGTTGACTATAACCTTGTGCAACCAATCTAGCCTTGTTCCTTACCACTTCACCTTGTTCATTCAGCTTGTTTCTGAATACCCATTTTGTTCCAATAATGTTCTTGTGTGAAGGTTTAGGCACTAGAGTCCATACATCATTCCTTTGGAATTGATTCAGCTCTTCTTGCATTGCTACAATCCAAGCATCATCCTTCAGAGCTTCATCAATCTTTGAAGGTTCCATCATTGAGATAAGACCAACTAATGATTCCTCATTTCTCAGTTGAGATCTTGTCTTTCTTGGACTATCTTTGTTGCCTAAGATCAGTTCCTCTGGATGTGATGACTTGTATTTGAAAGTATTTCTTGGGGGCTCATCATCTACAGACTCATCAACTTCAGGTTCAGCAGATGCTTCAGTTCTTGGTTGTTCAGAGTCTGTAGGAACTATTGTGTTCAGAGGTACTTCAGAGAATGGATGTTCTGAGTAGTTTGGAATATCTGAATATTGATCCTCTGATACCTGAAATCTAGACAAACCTTCCACAAGCTCTGACACTTGGTCAGGCTCTTTGTCATCAAATTTGACATGCATACTTTCTTCCACAGTATGTGTTTCAGAAATATACAGTCTGTATGCTTTTGAGCGTTCAGAGTATCCTATAAAGATACCCTTATAACCTCTAGCATCAAATTTCTTTAGATGGACTTTGTTGTTTAAGATGTAACATGTACATCCAAACTGATGAAAATAAGAAATATCAGGTTTTCTTCCTTTGAACAATTCATAAGCAGTTTTGTTCAACTTAGATCTGATATAGATTCTATTTTGAACATAACATGCTGTGTTTACAGCTTCTGCCCATAAAAACTTTGCTACATTTGTTTCATGCATCATGGTTCTGGCCATTTCTTGCAGAGTTCTATTCTTCCTTTCTACAACCCCATTTTGTTGAGGAGTTCTAGGAGAAGAGAATTCATGCAGAATGCCATATTTTTCACAAAAGTTTTCAAAAGGTTCATTTTCAAATTCTCCACCATGATCACTTCTAACTTTTAAAATAGTGTAGCCTTTTTCATTTTGAATTTGTTTGCAGAAGATGCTAAACTCATCATAAGCTTCATCTTTTGTTCTTAGGAATTTTACCCAAGTCCATCTACTGTAGTCATCAACAATCACTAATCCATACTTCTTTCCATTGATTGAAGCAGTATTAACTGGTCCAAAAAGATCAATGTGAAGAAGTTCCAATGGTCTTGAGGTAGAGACAATGTTCTTAGGTTTAAAAGAAGATTTTGTAATCTTTCCTTTTTGACATGAACCACAAAGTGTGTTTGAGTGATATTTGATTTTAGGTAAACCTCTGACAAGGTCAAGCTTGCTAAGCTTGGAGATTAACCTCCAGTTAGCATGGCCTAACCTCTTATGCCAGATCCATTTTTCTTCACTCAAGGTCAAAAGACACATCACTTTTTGTTCATTCAAATCAGAAAGATTAATTTTATAAACATTGTTCTTTCTCAGACCTTTGAAAATCATGGTGTTATCAGATTGTTTAGACACAGTACATGATTCCTTATTGAAGACAACTACATAACCATTGTCGCAAAATTGACTTATGCTCAATAAATTATGCTTAAGTCCATCAACTAACCAAACATCATTAATAGATAGGGAGGAATTACCTACTGTACCTGTACCTATTATCTTTCCTTTCTGATTTCCTCCAAAACCAACAGAACCTCCTTCTTTCATAGTCAGCTTAGAGAATAGTTGTTTATCACCAGTCATGTGCCTTGAACACCCACTATCCAGATACCATGAATGATTCATGATACTTCTTTGAGTGACAGGCTGTATGAGAAACAACTTTAATCACTACGGTGGAACTCTTTATCACAGTTAATGATAAGGTCATCCCAGTATTCTTCCTCTTCATTTATCAAGTTCTGATTGTTATCTTGAGAACTTGTCAGCCATTGGTCAAGGACATAAGCCCTTCTTCCTTTGCATAGAACTTGTTTCCAAACTCTAGGTAGGACATATCCTTTCCTAGTTGGTAAATCTGAATGATACATAATTTCAGCTTTTGGTACCCATCTTCTGGGTCCACGCTTGTTAGTCCAAACATGCTTATTATGTTGTCTAGTGTTAGAGAAAGACCTTGGTTTGGAATAATAACCTTTTTGAAATCTTTTCTTTGTTTGAAATCTGTTATTGTTCCAAGATTTGGATTGTTTATGATTCCAGGGTTTGTATCTATTATCAATCCTATTTTCTGATTGATTATATCTACTGACTCTAGAATCATAAATAATCTGAGTCTTGTACTTCATCTGAGATTTAGAATTTTTCTTTTTAAAAACTTCTGATGTTTTAGGTTGACTAACTTCAGGTACTGAAGTTCCTTTGAATCCAGAATTTGAAGTCTCAGATGTTGAGGCTTTCAGAACTTCTGAACTAATGTTCTCAGGTTCTGAACAACTTCTATCTTCTGAACTTTTCTTTCCAGATCCTGAGGGACTAGGTTCCTCTGAGCTGTCAGCTTCTAAATCACTCAGATCATCATTGTCATTTTCACAAATGCCAGGATTCTTTCCCTCTTCACTTGGTGGAACAACATAATAAACCCAAGATTTTCCAACCTTTTTGGCAAAGGTCTTCAGCTTTGAATATGTTCTACCATATTCATAGCCAAGTCCTTCTCCTCTATGTCTCAAGACATTATAAATTCTATTAGCAGCTTTGCTCTTCCCAAGGTTGAGATGCACAAACTGTTGAAGAGCTATTTCCTGCTCATCAATAGGTTTGTGACAAACAGCACAACCCTTTTCAAAGTCATCTACTCTATTCAGAGTTTCTTGATATAGACCTTGAAAATGTTCTGCTTGCTCAGTCAGAGTGTTAAGCTTTTCTTGTAAAATTTTTTGTTTACTTAACACTCTGAGATGTTTCTCAATGACCTTGTTAAGTGCAGTTATAAGTTGAGATTTAGAGCAGTCAGAAAATACCTCATCAGTTACTTCTGAATCTGATTCTGATTCATCGTCTGAGTCTACATCTGAGTCAGCTGAAGCCATCAGGGCTAGATTTGCCTCTTCTTCTTCCTCAACTTCTTCCTCAGATGATAGCTCTTCAAAAGTAGCCATCAGACTCTTTTTCAATTTGCTCTTGAATTGTTGCTTCTTTGAGCTGTATCTTTTGCTTTTGTCTTTAGCAGACATTTCTGGACAATCAGCAATAAAGTGTCCAGGCTTCTTACAGTTGAAGCAATTCTTCTGATCATCCTTTTTGCTGACAAAATTTCTGGAGCTGTTACCTCCTCTGAAATTTCTTTTGTTAAATCTGTTCCATTGCTGAAACTTGGTGAATAAAGCAAACTCATCCTCATTCATCTCATCCTCTTGACCATCAGCAGAAGATTCTTCTTCAATATCAAGAAGCTGAGTCTTAAGAGCCTTAGAAGTAGTCTTAGTTGACTGTAAAGCCACTGACTTAGACTTCTTCTTAGTTTCTGAGTCAGCATCCAGAACCATCTCATGGCTTCTGAGATTGCTTATCAGAGCTTCAAGACTCAGAGTCTTGAGATTTTGAGCTTCCTCTATTGCAGTGACCTTAGGTCTCCAAGCAATAGGAAGACTTCTCAGAATCTTCTGAACATGGTCATAGGTTGAATAACTTCTCTTAAGAGCTTTAAGCCCAGATACAAGGATTTGAAACCTTGTAAACATAGTCTCAATGTTTTCATCTTGTTGCATAGTGAAAAGTTCATATTGCCTTATCAAAAGACTAGCTTTAGCCTCTTGAACCTTTTCATTACCATCATAGGTAGCACACATAGAATCAAAGATAGATTTAGCAGTAGACTTGTTCTCTATTCTGACATAATCCTCATGTCTAATAGCACCAACAACAATGTCCTTTACTCTATGATGTTTTGTGTAGATTTTTAGGTTAGCTGGTGTGAGTAACTTTCTATTCTCCATGGACAACCTACCATGTTCATTCAAGTTTTCAAAAGTTACTCCCAACTCAACCAAATCCCACAACTCATGATCAATAGCAGTAATATTGCTATACAGTCTCTCTTTCCACCATTCAAATAATGAAGCATCACCATTGAATATAGGGGCTTTTCTGTTGCCACTATGTTCAAGTGATTCATTACTTAAGTAGTCATAACCAAAAGCATTTCTAGGACCACCACCAGCACCACTGGCCTCACGTTCACCAGTAGTTCTAGTACTACTATCATCTCCTCCAGACATAGTGTTCTCACAAGATCTTTACTGTCTCACTGTTAAGTGAAAGTAACAGACCAGGTGCTCTGATGCCAATTGAAGGTGTGAAAACACAAGAAGGGGGGGGGTTGAATTGTGTTTTAGCTAAGTTAAAACTTTTTCAAGTTCTTAACTCAAACACGTTCGCAGCGGATAAATAACACAAATAATAACGAGAGAGAGAGAGAAAAACACACAAGCAGTTTATACTGGTTCCTCTCACAAAACGAGAGTAGTCCAGTCCCCTTGCACTTCCAAGGGAGTTCACTATAATCACACAAGATTACACCTGCTCAAGCACACAAGCAAGAGACTTCACAACTATGCTCAAGCACACAAGCTTAAGACTTCACACTTAAACACACAAGTTTAAGTCTCACACTTAAGCACACAAGCTTAAGGTACACACGTAACAATAAATTATATAAAAATATACAAGTGCTCTTAGATGAACCTAAGGAGAGCAAATACAAATAGTACAGAGTATTTGGCTAAAGTGCAAAAACACTTGAGAAAGGTTCAGAGCTTGTATATCACAGAGTTCAGAGTTTGTTCAGCGCACGTTCAAATCTTGATAATTGTATATTTGTTGTAGCTGAATCTTCTAGTATATATACCACTAGAAAAGAGTCGTTGCAAGAGAACCGTTGGAGTTGATAAACTTTTGTCTTCAAGCAGTCTGTCTTGATGCAGTTGGTTGTATCCAAAACTAAGAAAGAGTTTCAGGTACTTTGACTACTGCAGAGTGGACTTTCCTTATTCAGCTAACAAAACTGAAGACCCACGTTCTCAAGACAGGACAGACAAAACAGAGGTAGCTGAACTGATCAGGCTTGAAAGGTCCTTTTCTCCATTGGTAGAAGAGTTGACTGGTGAAAGGAATCTTCACAGCTTTCAAAGAGATCTTCAGAGTTTGATGAAGCTCGTAGACAGACAGAAGTACTGAAGTCTTCATCCTCTGAACGTTGTAACCTCTGAAGTCCAACATCTTCTGAGCGCTTGTGAACTTCTGAGTTCACATCCTCTGAACTCCACTCAGGACTTAAATGATGCTTATATCTGCGCACTCAAAATAAATTTTTAGTCCTTCCAATTGTTAATTAATACTTTGTTATCATCAAAACCTTTATAGATTTAGGGGCAAACATTTTTAAATCAATTTTGTTCCAACATATAATCCTACAAGGAGACCTAAGAGAAAGGTTGTTTCTCAAGCTGATCAACCTAAGCCAGATCTCTTGGCTCAGAAGAGGATTAAGGTGGAGCAAGCTGATGCTGAAAAGAGAACCAAGAAGAAACATGAGGAAGTTGCAAACAAGGCTGCTGAAGGATCTTCCAAAGAGCCTATTGTTGTTGAGGTAGACAGTTCATCTGAAGAAACTGAGTCTGAAGATGCAACTGAATCAGATGAAGAGACTCTTGCTACCAAACTTCGTAGAAGACAAGTTCCTGTTCCTAAAGGTAAGTCTTCTAAGTTTGTCTTTAATGAAGCTGAAATTGGTATAGGTTATACAAAACCCCTTAGGACTATACTTCCTGAACCCACAATTATTCCAACCTCTGATAACCCTCTTTCTGAACTAGAAAAACATTTTAGCCCAGACCCCCTCAATAATCAAACCTTTACCCATAAATCTTCATCACCCCTTAAACCAAATTCACCTCAACTCCAATCACAAAAAGAAACACCTACTATTCCATCATCTGAACCAGAATCACATATTCCAATCACTGAACAAACCTCTCCCACAAAACAACCCTCTCCACATAAATCTCCTGAACCATCCCCTGAACACATTTATCCTGAATCAACATCTGATATCTCTTCCTCTGAATCAACTCCTGAACCATCTTCTGAACCTCAACCTAACCCAAGTGCTGAACATGCTTCTCCTGAGCGTATTCACACTTGTGCCCCCAAGCCCTCAAAGGCAGATGTTGTTATTATTAACAATCCTGCTAATGAATCACCAAACTTATCTACCATTCCTAATCTCTCACCCTCTTCATCTAATCCTTTTGATAATCTATCCACTCAGCTTCATGATGACTTACTTAGGTTATCTAAGATTAAGGACAGGTTCTTAGCTTGTCCCTCTGATGTGGATTTAGAGGTGTCAAGTCTTAAGACAAAGATCTGCAAGGCCTTGGATGCTGTAGGTGAAGACATTAAGGCTGCTTTTGGTAAAAGAGATCTGGATGTGATAAGCTTTATGAAGGACAGTTTGGCAAGGGCTGATTTGAAGAGATTGACTTCTTATAGTCATGAGGAATTTGAGCGTGCCAAACTTGAAGCCATTGCTGCTGCAGAACAGCGTTTGTCTGCTTTCAAGGTTTGCTGGATTGATTCCAAGCTTTTTCAGAGTCTTGAAGCTCACAGGGTTGAGAAGGAACGTCTGGAAGAAGCTGCTGCTAGAGTTGCCCTGTTGGCAAATGAGCTACATCAAGAGGATGCCCCAGAAGAGGATGTACTGAATGTACTGAATCAGGATGATGTCCTGATGATTGAGTATCAAGAGGAAGGTGAACCCTCATCTGATAAAGGCAAGGCACCTTTGGTTGAAGATCAAGCTCCTGTGGTTGTTGATCAGTTGCAGATCTTTCAAGAAGCTCTGAGGGAACAACAAGAAGGTTTGGAAAGGCAAAGGACAGCTCACCTCAATTTGGAATCCAAAGTGGATGGTCTTGTTTCCAACGTGGGGTCTTTGAATGACATATTTGACCAGCTCTTAGCCTTTCTCAAGAAACCTTAGGACTCTTTGCACTTTATTTGTTTTTGTTTTTATCGTCTGAACTTGATATTCATATTTTCTTTACCTTATTTTATATGGTCTGAACAATTTCTTATTTTGGATTTTTAACTTAGTTATGTGGTTTGTTATGTTTTTTTTTTGTGTGTGCTAATTTTTTTTTATAAATAAGAACATAAGAACACAAGATGCTTTTAAACGAAAATTTTTATTAATGATCTAACCATGTTGAGTACATTGGTAAAAAGAAAAAGAAAAAGACAACCTAATCCTAATCAGATGGATAGTACTCAGAAGAAATCTCAGATTTCTCCTCAGCATCCTCTGATGAAATTTCTATGGGATCTGGGTTCTGCTCTTCTTCTTCTTCTTCTTGTTCTTCTTCTGGAACATAGCCAGCCAAGAACTCAACATAGTCAGCATCATCTTCATTCTCTTCAGCCTCAGAATCTGATGAGATGATTATAATCTCAGCTTCTTGTGGTTTCTTGTTGTCTTCTTTATCTTTCTCATCTTTTTCGCGTTTTTCGTCTTCTTTCTTTCTCCGAAACTCTGCGATGCGTGAACTAAACCTTCTCATTCTTCCTGATCTCTCTTGATTTACTCGTTTATTCTTGTTTTTACGTGAAGAAGGCATGTTAACTCGTTCACCTTTTTATAAACTTTTTAGCGCGTTGTTTTTTTTTTTTTTTTTTTTGTCTTTGAAATAAATTCACCTTTGTAACAACCACTCTTCTTCTTTCACTGTCTTGGTTATATAAATTTTTTTTACTTTTTGATAATGACAAAAGGGGGAGTAGTTACGCATTAATTGATAAGTGATAAGTTTCAAAGCTGAAACCACACTTTTATCTCGCTTTTATCTGTTAAGTTAAAAGTTGTTACTTTTAAGTTGTTTTACGTATTTCAATGCGGAGACTAAGTTAGTTGAAACTGAAATAAATTTCATAAGTAAGGATAAGTTAAGAGTGCAATCTTAACTTAGCCTTATGAGACTTAGGGGGAGAGCTTGCAAACCTCTCACTCTAAAGAAAGATATGAAATTTGTTTTATTTCAAATTATCTTAATCTTATACTAAATTAAAATATCATGGATATAACTTAAAGCTTTGGCTTTAAGAAGTATCAATCTTAGGGGGAGCTTGCAAACCTCACAAACCTAAGAGAAACATGATAAGTTAATTTAACAACAATTGTCAATTAATACTTATGCTTGTCATCATCAAAAAGGGGGAGATTGTTGGAACAAAATTGATTTAAAAATGTTAGCCCCTAAATCTATAAAGGTTTTGATGATAACAAAGTATTAATAAACAATTGGAAGGACTAAAAATTTATTTTAAGTGCGCAGATATAAGCATCAGATAAGCTCTGAGTGAAGCTCAGAGGATGTGAATTCAGAAGTTCACAAGCGCTCAGAAGATGTTGGACTTCAGAAGTTACAACCTTCAGATGATGAAGTCTTCAGAACTTCTTGAGTGACTAAAGCTTCATCAACCTCTGAAGATCTTTTTGAAAGCTGTGAAGATTCCCTTTGCAAGTCAACTCTTCTACCAATGAAGAAAAGGACCTTTCAAGCCTGATCAGTTCAGCTACTCTCGTTTTGTCTGTCCTCACTTGAGAACGTGGGTCTTCAGACTTGTTAGCTGAATAAGGAAAGTCTACTCTGCAGTAGTCAAAGTATCTGAAACTCTTACTCAGTTTAGATACAAACAAACTGCATCAAGACAGACTGCTTGAAGACAAAAGATTATCAACTCCAACGGTTCTTTTTGCAACGACTCTTTTCTGGTGGTATATATACTAGAAGGATCAGCTGCATTAAAAATATATACAATTATTAAGGATTGAACGTGCGCTGAACAAACTCTGAATTCTGTGTATACAAGCTCTGAACCTCTTATCAAGTGTTTTTGCACTTTAGTCAAATACTCTGTACTCTTTGTATTTGCTCTCTTTAGGTTCTTCTAAGAGCGTCTGTATACTTTCATATACTTTACTATTACTTGAGGAAACTTAAGCTTGTGTGCTTAAGTGTGAAGTCTTAAGCTTGTGTGCTTGAGCATTGTTGTGAAGTCTCTTGCTTGTGTGCTTGAGCAGGTGTAATCTTGTGTGATTATAGTGAAATCCCTTGGAAGTGCAAGGGGACTGGACTACTCTCGTTTTGTGAGAGGAACCAGTATAAATTGCTTGTGTGATCTCTCTCTCTCTCTTAACTTGTTTTATTGTGTTATTTATCCGCTGCTGTTGTAGTTAAGTTAAGAACTTAAAAAAGTTTTAAACTTGACTAAAACACAATTCAACCCCCCCTTCTTGTGTTTTCACACCTTCACACTTGTCGTCGTCGCTGCTTCACTTGTTAAAGGAAAGAATGTGAAACAAAATGCCGAAACAAAATGATAAATGAGGTCACTTCTTAGGCTCCGGAATCACTTCTCCATCAGCATTTCACATTTGTCTTTCAAAATTTTGTTTCGACTACGTTTGTTCCAGAATTGGTTCATCTAGGTAACATTGATTTTATTTTTATTCTCTTGTATGTTTTAATCACTCTCTGTCGATTTAATTCCTTGAGGAATTTGTAATTTCTATTTGAATTGTTAAATCGACAAATAGTGATTAAAACATACAAGAGAATAAAAAATAAAATCAATGTTACCTAGATGAACCGATTCTGGAACAAACGTAGCCGAAATAAAATTCTAAAAGCAATTGTGAAGAGGCCAATGATGGAGAAGTGATTCTGGAGCCTAAGGAAGCGCCGAATTTGATTGGTATCATGTTAGCATAGAGCATATACCCTCAATTTATGTGAGGGTAGAGAAGTAGTCACCAATTATTTATATTCGAACATGTTCATATAAATATAAGTTGAACGGAAAATTTAAATTTAAAAATTATTTATAGAATTAAAAATTTCAAACTGAAACTTTAAGTTAAAATCAATTTTATGGACAAAATGAGATTAGTTAAACATAGAATAAATAAAAAAAATGAAACAGAGGGTTTTTTTTTTATTTTTAAAATAGATAAAATAATAAGTCATTGGAAATGCATACACACAAAATAGAGGGACTGAAGTTTGAACACCAATCATGACATCTAATTTTGCAATTTCAATATTTCTGCAAGTTGAACTAGGATTTATGGCCCACTATAATAATCTTTATCGCGAATTATAATAATTAGTGTGATCCTGCTTTCTTCTGCCTTTTAGTTTTAGAGTGTTCTTCTACAATATACTCCTTTCGGTCTTATATAAGCAACAAAACAAAAAAATAGAAGTCTCAAAAACTACTATAATCATTATATTTATCATCAATATTCCAATTTTACCATTAGTTTCACTTTTACCCATAATAAATAGTAATTTAATTTAAAACAAAAAGTAAGGGTAAAATTGAAAATGACATACTTTATTTAATCATTTACTCCACTTTCTTAAAGGATGTGCCTTTTTTTTGTTGCTTACATTCAAGTCTAGAGGAGTAATAGCATATAATTAAGGATTATATTCACCAACTTCCTTTATAAATGCTACTTTTGTCCTATAATAATTGTCACACTTAGTCTTCGTGAGCTTAACTCAGTTGGTAGAAAAATCAAATTTTATATATGGGGACCGATGTTCCACCCCGAACACCCCCCTTATCCATCTTCAGAGTGCGCGAAATTTCTAACCACTAAACTACTTGAAAAAAAAGAAGTAATTGTCACACTTTTTGTTTGTTTGTTTGTTTTGAAACATCAAATGTTAATAGTTAGCAAAGTGTGACAATTATTTCTACTTGACAATTATTTCCAGTAAACTTGATAATTCAAAGAGGAACTAAACATATTTAACCCGAAAATAAATTATTTCTAGTTTTCAATGCAAAATTAATTATAATTTTCAAATATACTATCTAATTTTTTTATTTTGACAATAAATATACTGTATCTAATTAGTAATATTATGTGCATAACTTCCAAGTTATTATTTTCAACTTGGCATTTATTTATGTTATTGAGCAAGGTTATCAAAACCGGACCGGCCGGTCGGACCGGTCGGACCGTGAACCGGTCATGAAAACGGTTCGGTTTTGAGCAAAAAACGGATAGGAAACCGACCGGCAAAAAAAACGCGTGAACCGGGGTCGGACCGGGTCGAACCGGCGAACCGGCCGGGCGGTTCAAGCGGTTTTGCAGATTTTTTATTTTTTTTAAAAAAAAAAATAGGGCAAAACGACGTCGTTTTAATTTTTTTTTTAAAAAAAAATCTGAAACAAAACAACGACGTCGTAGGAATAGGAAAGATTTTTGTTTTTCATCTATTTTTCATTTGGTTTGAATTATAAATTTTATTTTATTTTGACTTGTGATATTTTATCTTTTTATTGTGTGAAATTATGAAATATTGAGCAATTATTCATATATATTTATTTATATATTAATTAAAATATATATTTAATTAAAAACGGTTCGACCCCGATTGAACCCGATCCGACCAATTGAACCTTGAACCGGTGAGCTCGCCGGTTCGATGACCGGTCCGGTTCTGACAATCTTGTTATTGAGAATCAAAATAGTTAATGAGAGGTTAATTTTGTAAAATTGTTATTCTTTTTCTTTCATTTCTAATTTCTCCTCAATTTATGTTAAATGATCATCAACTGCAACAATTTTTATGAGATAAAAGGGTGATTTTTATGTGAATTTCGAATAGACACCTTTAATGAAATCTTTTCTCTCAACTATCTTTTTTAAGTACAAGACTTACATATAAGTAGTGCTTAAGGTACTATGCTTGTATCAATATAATAAAAAAGTTGGTATTAATAAATGAGAAGTGGGCGGAAGCCCTCTTTTCTACTAAAAAAATATATGAAAAAGTGACAGGAACATTAATTTTAAAGTTCTCTTTTTCTAATAATGAGACGACCATTTTAAAAATCGTCTCAAATAAAATAATGAGACCCATGTAATTTCATCAGATAAAAATGCGAAAAAATAGAAAGTTTGTATTCTTACAAACAATGGATTAATTCGTGTGATAAGAAATTTGAATCTATTATGTAAGTGCAGAGCCATATCTAAAATAAGACAAAGAGGGAGATATGTCAGGGCTCTAAAACTAAGTTCAAATTAGAGCCTTAAAATAAACAAAAATAGTCTTGAGTACATTAATCCCACAAATTAAGGGCTTAACTCAATATTTTTGTATGAAGTTAATGTTTTTATTAGATTATTTCTTAACATAATAAAAAAATATCATCTTCAAGTATATTATTGTCACACTTTAGGAATTCAAATTATTTATACTACTTTAGGGTTGAAATTGTTGGTTTCTACTTGGTTCACCAAAATCATAGAAATGGTTATGAGCAAGTGACCATTGATTCAATCTTTTTTTCTTGTATATGGAGAAAATTCGGTCGAAGAAAAAAACTATCTTATATGTAACACAAATTTTTCAACGAGTATTAATCACCACTAAAATATGAAAACTTCGTCTCTCTATCTCTCTCTCTCTCTCTCTCTCTCTCTCTCTCTCTCTCTCTCTCTCTCTCTCTCTCTCTCTCTCTCTCTCTCTCTCTCTCTCTATATATATATATATATATATATATATATATATATATATATATATATATATATATATATATATATATATATATATATATATAGGGGTTTTCTAACATAGACCCTAGTTAGGTCTAAGTTAGCAAGGTGCACCTTTTCAATTGGACCAAAATACTCATTCTTTTAATTTTTGAAAGAATACAGCAACAGGGGCATTTCTGTAATTTTACACCAACAGTACACGCGCCCCACCTTCTAAAACCATTAATAGACGCGGATCCAGTGTCGCGCGCGTACCGAAGGACCATGGTTACAGACCGTTGATTTCCATCAGACAGCCAAGATCTGATCTCATCAAGACTGTCTGATCAATCAGACATCCCAGATCATCCTGATCCATCAGATTCCAGCGCCTGCGCCACACTGGATTACAACCTGGAGAGAGAAAAATTTGCTTTTTAAAAGTAGGACACGTGTCACACAATGGTTGGCTGGGCGTGATTTTTGTTCATTTAATACTTTGAACTCAATTATTTCGTTGTAAATTAATTTTTTATTTTTTTTATTTTTATACCAAAATTCATAATTTTTTTTTGTCTACAAATAGAGACTTGGTTCGTTTGATTTGGACACCGAAAAAAAAAACGCAATTTTTCACTACCTTAATCTCATTTTTTGTCTACTAAATACGTTACTTGTGTGTTGTAATTTAACACGAACCACTCAATCAACTCACTGAAACCATTATACCAGGAAAATAGTAGATAATATTCTGGAACTTTTGGTATATTTTATGAAATTTTTGGAGACCTGAAACTATTTTTAGTTAATTAAATTAGATAAAACGGTAATTAAAAACTAATGTTTGCTTCTGAAACCATTTTACTGGTAGAATGGTTGCACATAGTTGTATTCTGAAACCATTTTACTGGTAGAATGGTTTCAATGAGTAATTTATTAATTGTGTTTGCTTCTGAAACCATTTATTCGGTACAATGGTTTCAGAGAGTTGTAATCTGAAACCATTTTGCTGGTAGAATGGTTTCAGTAAGTTGATTATTAGTTATTTGCTTCTGAAACCATTTAGCTTGTAGAATGGTTTCACATAGTTGTATTCTGAAACCATTTTACTGGTAGAATGGTTTCAGTGAGTAATTTATTAATTGTGTTTGCTTCTGAAACCATTTATCTGGTACAATGGTTTCAGAGAGTTGTAATCTGAAACCATTTTGCTGGTAGAATGGTTTCAGTAAGTTGTTTATTAGTTATTTGCTTCTGAAACCATTTAGCTTGTAGAATGGTTTCAGAGATTTGTACTCTGAAACCATTTTTCTGGTAGAATGGTTTCAGTGAGTTGATGTAAGGTAGTGAAAAATGAGATTAAGGTAGTGAAAAATTGGGTTTTTTTTTCTGTGTCCAAATCTAACGAACCAAGTCTCTATTTGTAGAGAAAAAAAAATTATGAATTTTGGTATAAAAAATAAAAAATAAAAAATTAATTTACGACGAAATAATCGAGTTTAAAGTATTAAATGGAAAAAAATTAACGCAGCCAATCATATGCTGACACGTGGCCTGCCTTTTCAAAAGGCTTTCTCTCTCCGCGAAATCCTTCAGACCACGCGCGCCTGTCGGCGCGTGTGATGCACGCGCGAGAATTTTGTCCAATAATAGCGTGACACGTGTCCTGGGGGGTGGGAAAAGAAGGTGGGGGCGCGTGTACTGTTGGGTAAATTACAAAATTGTCCCTGTTGCTCTATTCTTTCAAAAATTAAAAACATGGGTATTTTTGTCCAACTGAAAAGGTGCACCTTGCTAACTTAGACCCAACTGGGTCTAAGTTAGCAGCCCCCATATATATATATATATATATATATATATATATATGGTTACTACAATTAATTATTATGAAGAGTTGTTTACTATGAAATAATCTGAATTTTTTAATCTACCTACTCCTAACATTGTCCTTGCATATTTCCTGAAAGAGTAGCTATGATATAGTGCTGGAAAAGCCAAGCCAACTATATATCCTTTTCAGTTCCAATTACACTCACTAATATTTCCTGTTGGATGTCAAAGTGGACATTAGGATATTTTCCAAACTGCAACTTCTTTGATTATAATTTATCTAATCGTATCTAGAAGACATACAAAAATCACAGGGTCCTTTTATGCCCAAAAACTTTGGCCATAGTATTTATTATTTAGAGCCTATATAATTAGAGATGTCAAAATAAACTCCTACCTCTAAACCCCACTTAAAACTTCTATTATTATACAATTATGCTAATGAGTGTTTTTAAGACACTCTTTAAAGATTTTATTTAAAGAAATTATATATTTAAAAAGTTAAATATTTTAATTTTTAATACATTGACTTCACATATTTTAATAAAATTTACTTAAAATCTTTAAATAATATTCAGGTGTATTCGTTAGCATTTCTTATTATTAAATATAGAGAATTGTACCAAAAAAAAAAAAGAGAGAAAACTTTTTTGGCCTCAACTTCTTAATTATGTAGTTTTTTTTTTTTTTTTTTAAGGTTGAGTAGAGGGGCTACAATGCCCCATAGTATTTTGCAATTTACTTTTTGGGAACAAATATTTAATTTGAGTTAAAAAGTTAAGGCATGCGGACCAACTTTAATTTTAGGAGCTTATTTTAAGTGAGAATTCATTATCATTGAAAGGTTTTTTGAAGCCAAATTCTAAAGATCTATCTAATTAATTTGACAACTATACCTATAATAAGCACTTTTAAAATCACATATGCTGCCAGCTGGCGTTGCTACTCTTTTGCATGAATTTGATACAAAGTTTCTTTGGCATAGCTAAACTGTTGCATACTTGCATGTGGTTATGGCAAAGGAACATTCATTCACTCACTTGATGGGTATTTAGTGGACACATTCATTCACTTAAAATTTGTTATCCTTTTAAGCTTTGTGTTATATTTTTTTCTTATAAAATAGTTTGTTATCCTTTTAAGCTTTGTGTTATATTTTTTTCTTATAAAATAATGAAACTATTGTACTAATTGTTTCAAACGTTAGTTACTTAAGAGACCAACTTGAAATATTTAAAATATAAGGGACTAACTTAAAACTTAAAATATACGTAAGGGACCAAATATACAATTAATATTAAAAAAAAATTAACTCCAAAATTAAACTTTATTTTCAAAAGAACAAGTTATAGTATAGTGTAAAGAAAAGGGGTGCGGATATATAGGCATCCAAATAGTCCAGTTTTTTGCAAGCACTTGTTCTTTGGGTTATAACTTATAAGATGTGACTATGAAAAAGATTAAAAAAATTGCTCTTTTGGCACTCTTAATTGCTCACATACCCTCCAAAGTTTCGAGAATAACTCTCATGACGGTTCAGAAGATACTTTCCAAAATCGACCTTGATGGGATCCTATCTTCCGAAATGGCTCAATGTGGATTTTTTTTTTTTGGGGGGGGGGGGGGGGGGGGGGGGGGGGGGGGATTTCGGAAGTTATCTTCCAAACTCGCTAAGTTTCAGAATGTAACTTCCGAAAGGTTTTTTTTTTTTTTTATAATAGTTGGAAACTATACTTTTATTTTCTCTCCCACACTCCACTCCACTTCAATTGTTACGAAAAAGAAGCTAAATTTTGACGTTTTGAATGCATGAAATCTACATATCTTCACTCATAGAAAGTTTTTTACACTCATTTGGCATCAAAAGAACATGTGATGTGTGTTTTAAATCGTTTATTTTTTATTTTTTTTTTAAGAATTTGTGTAGCTGGGTTTTGAGAGATAAAATATGAAACCAATGGGAAGCTATCTTCCAAATCCCGATTGGAACATATCTTCCAAAATGTTCTGATACAAAATATCTCATAATTTCTTGAATTTTAATGATGTTATCGGTTATAGGTTGTTGTAGGAATGAATGGTTGAACCTCTGGTTGATTTGAAACCAGACATTGATAAATCTGACACTGTTGAACCTGTGATTGTTAACACCGTCAAATTATTTTGTATACAATGGAAAAGTATAAGATACGAGATGAGTTGATCAAATGTGTTTGTGTTGAGGCCGTAAGAGTTGGATTCACTGTTGTTATAGAGAAATCATACAATTATGGGCGAAGGAAACATTTTTTTAAATTGGGTTGTGAAAGAGACAGTGTAAAACAAAAAGAACTTAAAGAAAGAAGACACAAGGTCGAGAAAATGTGAGTGTCCGTTCAGATTGCGTGGTTTCTTTTTTGGCATCACAAGAATGAAGTCTTAGTGTTTTGTGTGGTGAATATAACCATAAGATGGATAAAAATTTAGAAGGTCATATTATTGTTGGATGTTGAAAATCGGAAGAGAAGGAGTTTGTCCATGAGATGACAAAAAATTTGATATCACCTAGAAATATTTTGTTCACTTTGAAAGATAGACAATGGAGTCTTATTTAATACCTTTTCTACTATTTGTTGATGGTTTCAATGTAAAAAACCAACTGGTACGACACTGATGAATGTTGTTGTCAAAGTTTTCCAAATCCAGCTGTTTTAGTGTGTTAGTATCACATTTCTAAAAATACGAGACCTAAGTGCAAGACCCGTTGCAACTCAAAAGAACTCAGAACTGACACAGTTATGGGACACCGTCATGAGTGCCCTAGAAGCAATTGTGGAGTCTCCTTCTAAAGAATCATATGTAGATGCAGTTGTAGAGTTCAGGATAGTGTGTGATTATTTTATTTTTTTTGACTAATGTGTGTGAGAAATTTCTAAAGTTTGTCAAATATGTTGAAACTACAATTTTAGATCCATTGAAGGAAAACTTGTGAGAGAATGGACATACCGTGTTATGCAAATTGGCAATACAACCACAAACAAAGTTGAGTCTCAACATGATGTTTTGGTAAGGGGTTGGGAAGTGATTGACAGGGTGTTAAAAGCACATTGACTGAAATACACTCATTTTATTAGACCCAACATCATCAATTATATAAAGATTTTTTTTTTTTAATAGCAAAGATGGAAACAATAGTGACTTATGCAAAATACAAATCCTATGAAAAATAGAAGTTGATGTATAGTGGTCCTTCCTAATAATTTCCATGATACGTTTAACTAAAGTTTGATTCCCCTTATATTCATCAAACACAAATGGGTACACTACTAGGGACTCATATATTGGCACCACTCTCAAAGTTATGTTTTGTGCGTTGTTGTCTCAACCATGTGCACCAAAAGTTCTTGTGTCTTGTGTCACCTATCAAATGAGTCGTTCTTTCTAGTCATACTTATATATCACAAGTTCCAAACTGTCTATTGTCACTAAAATCACAAAATATTTTCTTGAATAGGACTAACTTATGCATTTGCTAGTATCGGAATAACACTACAAGTGTATGTTGGCAATCTATTATAAAACTCACTGCAAATAAAATAAAATTAAATTGAGGCAACCATTTTATTCCAAGAAACCTTGTAGAAAGGAGTTTTTTACTACAAAAATATTAAGGTTGAGCATCGGTCGGTTTCAGACCCAAAATCATTAAACCGGTAAAAAAATGAAACAACTTAATTTAGGTGCAGTTCTCTAATCTCCACAAACTATATAGATCCATCCAATTTATACCTTTTTGTGCTCCATTAACTCAATGACCTTCCTCTTCCCATCACCCCTTACCCCTTTCATTTTTTTGCATTGTAACCCTTCCATTCATCATCTTGACCCATTTTAGGGTCTAGCATAGAAGAGGAGGGCTAATGTGGCTTGATAAGATTAGAATGTGTTTAAAGAGTGTGTTAGAGGGTATTTAAAGAGGGATGATATGATTTGATAAAATTGGAGTGTGTTTAAAAAGTGTGTTAGAGGATGTGATTCTAGCACTTATCTTCTATTAATATGTCCTAAAACGAATGTTAAAATGTTGATTTTAGATATTTAATTGTTAATGTATTTAATTTGTATTAATATAAAAGTTTAAAATTCTTCCGAAAAAGTAAAATACATACAATCGGGGTTGTGGAGAGCATAAGTCACTAAGTAAGGGCGTAAGGCCAACACCTTATGCCCTCACACTTCATATATCTATGTTTTTATTTTTTTCTTTCAATATTGTTAAGTATAAGTAGGTGTCATGTTCTCTATTAAATACTCCATAATTTTTAGTGTTTTTTTCATTATAAATAAAATCCTTATTGTATTTTTCATTTTGGATAAAAAATATTTGGAATATAGTTTTTTTTTATTAGTTTTTTTTTTACTTTCTTTGTTTTAATATTTTCAAAACCTTATTATTTCTAATTTTTTAAATTTGTCTATACATTTAATTTTTTAATTATAGATTCCATAAATTTTCGTTAAGTTGATTACATTGCCAAAATTTACATTTATATACATCATATTTTTTACATTATGAGATAAATTATCATTGAATTTTAGAATGCTTTTATTTTACTGCTCCCTGTTAAAATGTTTAACCATATTTATCAACTTCAAATATAAATTGAAAATTCAACCATATGCATCAACTACCATAAAATAAAATGTTTAACCATATTTCTACAATTACATTATTGAGTCTTGTTTTGTCTCTATTTTTTTTGGAGAATGGATCATTTTCATTTTTTACTCTCAATTTTTACATCTCAAGCCTTAATCAACTTCTCTTTTTTTCTTTTTCAAATTTCAATCTTAATTACTTTCTTTTTACAATTTAAATGGTCTAGATTTTATATTATTCTCTCGATTGTTTTTTACAATCGAGAGGATTCATTCTATTTTTTTGCTTTCGACACCTAGACCTCAAAAGTTTTTATACACATGAAATACATTAGAAGTATGTGAAAATATATGAATATCTTTTTTTTTTTTTATATATATATAACACGACTACTTGAATGTTGATTTTTCATTCAAGATTTATCCCTAAACAGCTAAAGGATATATACAAATTTACAATGAATAAATAGTTGGAAGCTTTATAAAGCAAACTTTGTGCTTATCCCATAGCAGCTACAAAACCTAAAAATTGTATGATTTCATTTTCAAGCATTGTTTTTTTGTTCTCTCCCGCGTGATTAAATTTATTTATTTTAGGAATTGTTGACTCCATTTACAATTTTTGTGGTTCAAAATCGGTTGGTATGATGATAGAGGTTATTTCTCATTGGTGCCACGTTTTAACGAATGTAAGTAATGTTTGCTTAATTTCAAGCATATGATATGATTGAGAGAGATATTTTGGGAAAGTATATATAGCGCTTCTGGTGAATATAGAATTTAGTCAGGCCGCATGACATATAGACATTGACAAAATGTATGAATTATTAGGTATCGAGATGGTTGAAATTACTCGATGTCAGAAATAATTTTTGAATTAGATTAGGCGGTCTAGTGGACCGAATACTGTTGGTGAAAAAAAATGTATGAGTTATTATCTATTTTCTTTGTCATTTTTATTAGGGATCTGGATCATTTCCAGCGAGTTCTTTGCTACCATTTTTTCTGCTTCATCTCAACTGTTGAATTTAAGTTCGGTTTCTCTCTATTCTTATTATTTATTTTTTTACATAGTATTAGAATTTTAGAGGCCTATACTCAACCACAAAAGCTAGCTTGAGAGTTGAGGTTTGCACTACACTTATAAAGGCTATCTTTGCCATATCTCTAGCCAATGTGGGACTTCTAACACACCTCCTCACGTCCAGAACTGAACAAGCTGAAACGTGGGATCAACAACAACGGGTGGCCCAAATATGGGAGGTCTCCACAACAAACAACAAATGGATCTAGGATAGGCTCTGATACCATATTAGAATTTTAGAGGCCTATACTCAACCACAAAAGCTAGCTTGAGAGTTGAGGTTTGCACTACACTTATAAAGACTATCTTTGTTATATCTCTAGTCAATGTGAGACTTCTAACACATAGACTTTCAACTATTAGATTAGCGCATAACAAAAGACATAACATTTGGGTTGGAAAGGATCCATTTGGGTTGAAATTGATTTTTTAACTCCAGACAGAATTTAGAGATACTATTTATTTTTGAACAAGACAGAATTTAGAGATATGAATAGTTATGTCACTATTTTTTTTTCTATCCCTAATAAATACGTCTCTAACAAGTAACAAATCATAATTCATATATTTATTCAACAAAAATATCATAATTCATATATATTTTAAAAGTCAAAATACATATAGAGACAAAATATGGTGACAATAATTTAGAGGCGGAGTCAAGAATTAAAATGTAGGGGATCGGGTCCAACAAATATAATTTTGTAAAAAACAAAAAATAATTTTAAGTACTTAATTTATACAAATAATTTAAAATATCGATAATGGGAAAATCTTACTCCACTTATATTAGATTTTAATATGAAAAGTTAGACTTCCATAATATGATGAATCAATGTTTGAATCACAATTATAGATAAAGTATTTATATTTAGTGTCCAACCAGAGACGGATCCGGAAATTCTAACTATCAGACACAATTATAGATAAAGTATTTATATTTTCTTTTGTATATGTTGGTTGTTGCATGTTGAGAACTTGATCTCTTTTATCTCATTTGTTGCATTATGAATTTCTTTGTCACTACTAATTCTCCTTTTTTTTTAGCATCACATGAGACAAGTCAAGAATGTATTTTAGTTGAGGTCATATTCAACATATTTAAGAGATATATTGATTTTCTTCTAGGCAATAGAATATATTTGATATCATTCATAAGTCGTAGTTTAATTAGCACAATGCTAAAATTATTAAGTTGAATATCTATTGTGTCGCGAATTCACGAAATCAAATTGAATATATCTCTATAGTTTAGAGATTAAATTGATGAGAACGACTCTTCAAGAAACAAATTGATAGTTATTGATATATATTGAAGTAAAAGATTGGTAGAATGAGATATGGATGAAGAATAAGGTTGAGTGTGTAGGGGGATGGACCACGAGGAAGGAGTGGGGGGCACTTAATATTGGGAATGGGAAGAACCATATATATATATATGAATATTGAATATGATGGTGGCAATGCATCATAGTGTCATTGGTAAGTAGGTGAGGCATATGAGTCAATCTCACTATTTAAAAACAAACAATCAACAACTTGGGACTGCATTTACCACTTTTGGCATTTTCTTTATTGTAGATCCCATAATTAGCCCAATCAATGTGACACTTGCCAATGTCATTAATACTTTTTTGCAATTCCTTTCTACATATTCACCATGCAATGCAAATACTACATATACTCACCAATCACCATTACCCTTTTTATAAAGGGAATACAAGAGGCATTTCAAGTTTTCAACCCTTATAATAAGAGATATTCAAATCTAGCATAATAGTAAAAAGGAATCTACTCCATTTTCTACCAAGAATTGTTGAGCTCTCACGAAATATGCGTTTAAAAGTCAGACAAAAGTAAATATTTAAAAATAACCCTACTATATCGAGTCAAACCAAAATTTAATTTCAAAATGTTTTCTCTCTCCACCTCCAAGTTTCTCTGTTCACGTAAAATACGCAGAAAACTTCGAAAAATGTTTTCCATATTTTTTAGTGTAAATTTTTTCTACCAAAAATCCCCAAGCTCTCACAAAATTATGTGTTTGAAAGTCGGACAAAAGTAAACATTTAAAATAACCCTACTATATTGAGCCAAACCAAAATTTAATTCCAAGATGGTTTCTCTCTCCACCTTCAAGTTTCTTTGTTTACGTAAAATACGCAGAAAATTTTAAAAAGTGTTTTTTGAAGTTTTTTTAGTATAAATTTTGGTCAAAATTACACTAAAAAAATTGGAAAAACGTTTTTTCGAAGTTTTCTACGCGAAAAGAGAAATTTCGGGATGGAAAGATAAATCTTTTTTTTTTTGAACAAGCAAAGATAAATCTTTTAATTCCAAATGTTACAAAAGAAAATAACTTTCCGCAAAGAAGTATTGAGAAATTTCAACCATATTCACTCGCACAATGTAAATTAGTAGAAGCTACACCACTACATGCAAAATTATCCTTTGTAAAAAAACATTTATAGTAACATTTAGGGGTGCTCAAATCCAAACCAATCCAAATAAAAACCGAAAACCGATCCAAAAAAAACCGAAAACCGCAAAAAACTGAAGTTTTTTGGATGTGTTTGGATGTTCTTTTGTGAAAACCGCCGGATCGGATCGGATTTCGGATTGACTTCTTAAAACCGATCCAAACCGAACCAAACCACATACATATATTTTAATATTTATTTATCTTTTTATTAGTATAAATATATATATTGCATTAACCTTTTTTTTTTCATTTTAAATTTTGTTAATACTATATGTTAGTTTAATTTAATCTATTTTAAATTTTGATAATACTATATGTTAGTTTAATTTAATCTATTTTTTTTTACTTTTTATATGTTTCGAATATAATTGGTAATATATTATATGTTATATTTTACATCAAACTTAATATTTATTTTGTCAAAAATGTCAAACTATTATTTTGTAGCGTTTTTTATAATATTTATATTTATTAAAAAAAATTACAATTTATAATTTGGATATCCAAAAACCGATCCAAATTAAACCGCATAATATTGGATCGGATTTTTTTTATTTGACATCCAAAACCGAACCAAACCGCAAATTAATTTATTTTTGGATCGGATGATTTTTTGCCTCAAAACCGATCCAAACCGAACCGCGAGCACCCCTAGTAACATTCACGTAAGAAAGAGAAACCTTTACCTAATAAATTTTTTTTTAATCAAACAAACTTAATGTATTTTATTAACTATTAAATGTTCAATACATAAGGGAATAATTTCAATGTATGGATGCTAGCCTAAGAATTGGCCGTCATAAGAAAGGTATGAGCAACCGAATTTGTTTGTCTACTAACAAAGTTAACCGCAAATTTAACCTTTACCCGAACAATTTTATTCCACACAATATTGCACAAAAGTTAATCAATAGTTATTAGAACTTAGATCGATGATATTTGTGTGAATTTTCAAAAGGGATCGATCTTAACTTATGAACTTGGAAAATTTGCTCAAGTTGGATTTGAAACTCAATCCATTGACAATGACAACATTTGGTTGATTGCATGTCATGCGAATCAAGTACAAGCTTGTGTTTGCCATTAAAAAAAGTCTCGCTAAACAGTGTCCTCAGAGCACTCTTTAAGCATTTCCTTTAAAAAAATAATTTATCCAAAAAGTGAAACATTTTGATTTCCAATGCGTTAACTTTACACATTTCCATAACATTTTAACAAAAACTTACTATTTAAAATCCTTGAAGAATATTCGGGACACTATTTAGCATTTTCCTAAAAAAAGTACAAGCTTGTGTTTTTATTTTATAAATAAATAAACGCGAATTAACTAAAGATACTTTTGTTTGCACACGTTGATAAGTAAGTAAACGTACGACTAAATAAAATTGGGACTAAATTAAAATAACGCCAATACTGCTTCAAACTTATTATCATATCACTAGCATTAGCTTGAAATAACATCAAAATTATGAGGACATGAGCAGAACAAATTTGAATATTTAAGACTCAATTTCATAATTAATTTGTTAAATTTGCCAAATATTAATTAAATGAGATTAGTAAAAAAAAATAAATTAAATGAGTCGAATTTGACGTTAAAATTAAGTTCATAAAATATATGAGTTGAATTTAGGTCTATAATTCTAACAACACAATATGGTTTGTGAACAACACAATATCATAAAATAACCCTTAGTTTTTTTTTTTTTTTTTAATTTGATTGATATTTGAGTTTAAAGTTGATGGAATACATGTGATTCTTTTAGAATTTTTTTTTCCTTAATCTTTTGTTTGTGAATTTTAATGGAGCCGATTTAAAATTGAAAAATAAAATTTATTTTAAACTCAAGTCAAATTTTAAATTAATCTTAATTTTTATCGAATTGCATTGAGCCTGATTCAACTCAACTCGATTTATTTCCAACCCTTACGTAATGCATGAACCACTCACTACATTTGTTTGTGTACTAGAAAACACAAGTTTGGCAAAACACGACCTTAGTGTGAATACAATCTTTGATGTCAAAACCAAAAGAAGAAATATCACATCTAAAGTCATCCACTATATAAGTTCAAAAATAAAACTCTCGGCTATGTCAACTACATTATATTGAGTATTTTGTTTTACTTCCAATTTTACTCATCTCACAACTTAGGTAATGAGGGTATAAAATAGTAAAAATTGAGAAAAAAAACATTGCTACTTAAAGTAGTGAACCTTGTAAATTTTTTTTTTTTTTTATCCTCTTCACCATTCTTTCACCTCCCATGATTTATTTTGAATAAAAAATTGAGGAAATAATGTGGACTTTTAGACCATTAAATTATAAATATAGGACAATATTTAAATTTAAAAGAAATGAATAAAAGTTGATTGATGATTGAGATGTGAAAATGAGAGAAAATAAATTGAAAGAATACATTCTTCTTATAATCTAACATCGTCAAACAAAGTCTCAAATAATTATTATGTGCTGAACTTGTAAATTATAAGCTCACAATCCGTCATTGTGAAACAAAATTTCAAATAATTCATAATAAACTATTTTTTATTTTAACTCCTACAAAAAAAGTTATATTATTTTTATATATCCTCTCTAATTATTAAATATTCGTAAAAAAAAAATCAAATATCTCAAAAAATTATAAAGTTAAATACTGTATGTAATGTATTATTTTGCACAAAAATATTTATTTATTTTTATATAAAAGAATAATTTTTCTCGAGAAAATAAAAAACCCAAAAGAAACTACAAACAAACCACAAGAGTCAAAGAAGTCACCATCCCAATTTGGTATATATTTTTCAATTTTCTTTCCATCAATTTCAATTTCATATCAAAATTGTTTTTTTTTTTTTTCACCCACCATTTTTTCTCATTTTCACTTCACCTTTTACTTTCATTTGAAGATCTCTCTCTCTGTAACTCTCTCTCTCTCTCTCTCTCTCTCTCTCTCTCTCTCTCTCTCTCGTGTTCTTTCTGTCTCTAATGTAAATATCATTTTCCACCCTTTTCAAAAATATCTCTCCCATTCTCTCTCTCTCTTTCTCTCTATGCTTAAACCTCAATGCTATTATTCTCATTATTCACTCTCCATTTCTCTTCAACTTCAAAACCCACTTCTTACTTTTCTCTAATTCTCCCAAAGATTCAATCTTTTCTACTATTTCAAGCTACTTTAGCTTGAACTTCGTACTGGGCTATTCTCAATTTGTCGAAATAACATTTTTTTTTTCTTAATTGTTTTTTTTTTGGGGGGTTCTAGATTCAGGAGGAACTGGGTGTGAGGTAAATATTTTTTTTTTTTCAGATCTTCATTTCTTTTTTTTTGGTTCATAGGTTCTTGGTTTTTGTGTTGATGCATTTGGGGGGTTTTATGTTGTCTTGTAGCTTAAAAAGTTTGTTCCTTTGAATGAAATATTTGTATTGGTTAATTAAATTTAAGTTCTTCACTCTTAATTAACAATTTAGATCTGGTTTATTTCGATTTTTGTTTTATCTACTTTCCTTTTTTGTTTTATTTTTTTTTATTAATTCTTTATGTTTTCTAGTTGAGATTCAAAAGGGTTGTTTCTGTTTGTTGTTTCAACATCTGATTTTAATGTTGTTAGAGACACTGTTTTATGGTTTCTGTTAGTGTTCCATGAATTTAATTTTTTTTTAACCTTTTTTTATGTGGTTACAATTTAAGATATTAATTAATGCTTAGTATTATGAACCATATGCAAATTTGATTTGTTTCTCTTCTTGGAGAAATTCAAAATTCATGTTAAAAACTGTGGTGGAATGTAACATCTTAGTCTTTCAAAATGAATTGTTTAGTTGATGAATAAAATAGCTATTGGAATGTGGTATTTTGTTGCATCCTCAAGCTTACATCACTATTTTGTCAACTTTTCTTATAAATTTATAAGCTTTTAAATGTATAATATATGAGAAACCATTTTATATGCATATGTAACTGCATACTATTTCATTAATTTTTAATGATATGGAACATACTTATCGAAGCGTCATGGTTTACTATTTTCTCATTGTTCTTCTTGTTACAGATGAAACTTAGCTATATACGGCGGTGTCTTAGGCATATGTGCAAACAAAATTGAATTCAAAGGAAGTTAGTGATTACTCAAAATTCCCGAATGAGATGCAGTCAACCTTCTTTCTGCTGAAATGAAGAACTTGAAGGTTTTCCTTACGCCTCAATACTAATAATAGAAATGCATGATATTGTTCCTTTTAGTATCTAGCTTTAACTGTCAGCTTCTTTTATGCTTGTTATGCTGTTTTCCATCATAAGGATGCATTCATAATACCAAGGAAGTTACTTAATTCAATCAACATAAGCACATGTTTTCCCAAATTTAAAGAGTTGAGAAGTTTCTAACTAACAAGCTTTAATAAACTTAAACGATTTGTTATTAACAGTTTGTTCCATGATTAAATATAGTAATAGTATACATTCTGACTTTGTATGTGAGCCATTGTGGATAGTGTTTATCTACGAGTTTTTTTTTTTTTTTGGGTATTAAATCTCTGGTTACCATGGGAAGGGGCCCCCGGTAATCCAAAGTTTGGCCGCGAGGTAAGTAAAACCTGGCCAAGAATTGTTCCCACCAGGAATAGAACTCAGGTTCTCGTGAACAATTTGTCCTCAGGGGAGCTCATTAACCACTTGAGTGGAGGTAGGTGATTTGTTGCGTGTATGAAGTTATTATTATGATTGTTTGGGGAAGAACCCTAATATGGTTGTTTGGGGACCCAAAAGGAGTAGAGATGATGAGAGAGAAGGTGAATGCTTTGTTAGCATAATTCATATTGCAGTAATACTTGGAGATTTTGGTCTATGTTTTGGATAAGTGGAGTTTTTCGCGGTGGTTTATCTGTCATTTGTTTATCAGCAGTAACTAATGAATAAGTTTGGGGGACATAATCCCTCTGAATCCAATTATCACATTGTAGGAAGGCACACGGGGTCTTATAGATAAGCTGAAATCATCTCTTGGACATGTCATAAGTTGTTGTCATAAGCTGTCCCAAATAATCTTAGCAGTGTTTATGTCAATATGTAAGCTCAAATAAGCCAATGTTACAGAATGTTTCCTTGCTTTCTACTCTTATGGTGATGCAAAGTTTATGTGATTATCTAGATTTGTTTCATAACAATTTTTGCTTCTGGCGATATAATAATTAAACTAAATACAAATTTTATGGAATTGTAGAATACCGAAGAATTGCAGTCATCAACTCAAGCTTCTCATGAGCCCAAGAGTGAACAACCTAACAATCACACAACTGATGCTCCCGTCGCAGACTCAGGATCAGCATCTGCTTCAAGCAATGATAGCAAAAAGGTTTCACGGCAGGATATTGAGCTTGTAAGGATATCGTAGTTATTTGCTAAACACTCGACTAGTTTTCTATTAACCTATACTTATTATTAATCCGATTCCTGCCCTTTGATTTATTCAAAATACTTTTGTAGGTCCAGAATTTAATAGAAAGGTGCCTGCAATTATATATGAATAAAGATGAAGTGGTTAAAACACTACTGACTCGGGCAAAGATAGATCCCGGATTTACAACTCTCGGTAAGCATCTATATGTTTCAGTCATGCCATTTATATATTGCATTATAATTAAAATTTAGTTATCTATTATACATATGTTATTCGCTGAAAACCCTTTATACATTTAGACCCTGGTTAGATAAACAACTTAATTAAAAGCTAATAGCATAATGCTTATGCTTATTATATACATACTCCCTTTGGCCTTATTTATAAGCAAAACTCTCTTTCTTGACACATATTTAGAAATTTGTTATATTTACTAAATAAAATATCGTTTACTATAATAATTATCACCTTAGATTTGCTTTGGGACTATGCACTTGCTTAGAAAATATGAGAATTAATAAGGGGTACTTTTGGAACAATGATATTAAATAGAGTTAATTTGGTGATTTTTGCTTATATTTGAGGCCAAGAATTATGAGGACTTTTGCGTATGAATAAGGCTAGAGAGAGTAAGGGCTTATGCATAAACTATTTCTATAACAAAAGATAAAATAAACTATGTTTTCATAAGCTATCCTGGAGAGCTTATGGATATTAGCTTAAAACAACTTATAGACGTGCCATAAGTTGTTTCCATAAGCTCTTGCAAAGAATTTTGCAAGTACTTATGCTAGTAGATAAGCTTATTTATCCTAAAAGGTCCTTATTAACGGTTTAACCATCAGATGGTAACATGGAAATCAACATAACATGGCAATTGAGACATATTGCTTTTAATATAACACACAAACTTTCCATTCTTATAATTTCTTTAAAAAGTGGATACAAACTTGTCTCACGTTGCTTTTTAAATGATGCTTTTATTAATTCAGTGTGGCAGAAGTTGGAAGAAGAGAATGCTGATTTCTTCAGGGCTTACTATGTTAGACTAAAGTTGAAAAAGCAGATACTTTTATTCAATCATTTACTTGAGCATCAATATCATCTCATGAAGTGTCCTATGCCTCCAAAGGTTCCATTGGCTCCAATACAGAATGGAATCCATCCTATGCCTGGTAATTTCTTACCCCTCTCGTCATGTATAATATATACAAGTTCTTTAAAACCATGAAGGCTCAATAACTTGTAATATTATTGATACATATTGAGCTGCTCAAGTACACATCAAGCTAAATGCATGATATACAACCCAAGAGCAGTTAGATGATCACATAGGTCTCTTCTAGCTTAACTTAAGTTCGATTCTTGACTTGGGCATGCAGCAGTGTAAAAACTCTTAGGGAGAGTTTGCCACTTATTTGGGTCCCACAAGGCTTGAGGGGTTAGTCTCTGCAGTTGCGCGCAGAGAATCCGTTTTACTCCAAAAAAATAAATAAATAAATAAATGCATGATATACATACCACACTAATCATCAATGCAATCACCCTCCCTTTTAATTGGGTCTAAACGCGAGAACAGTGGTTCTAAATCTAATGCATATTCATGTTGAGCTTTGCCAATTTGCTTTTACATTTAGTACTATTAGTTTTGTCACTAACACCGTTTGAACAGTACACGTGTCAGCGTGTACAAGTGCCACGTGTCTGTCCACATTTGCAAATTGACTGCCACATGTGACAAAATTGACGGAAAGGACTAACTTGAAACCTAAAATAAACGTAAGGGACCAAATTGATACTTTTTAAACGTAAGAGACCAAATTGAAACCTAAAATAAACGTAAGGGACCAAATGTGTAGTTAAGCCAATAATATATGATATTGCAATTGTGGAAACTTCTTCATTATATTAAGGCGAACTAATCAGTAATCTAAATTCTAAAAACCATCATATGAATTAGATATTGTGCATGAAGTTCACTCTTTGCCTTTTATTTTCCTCGTGTTCTTCCATTATTCTTTAACACTGTTTATTTGCAGTGCAGTCAACAATCTACCTATGGGATATCCAGTGCTACAGCAGCATCCTATTCCAGCTGCAGGTCAGCCTCATATTGACTCCATGGGTATGTCAAGTTGTCATGTGGTTAATGGAGTCCCTGCACCGAGCAATTTTCATCCCATTCGGATGAATTCCGGGAATGAGTGAGTCCTTAGCATAATTCATTCCATCTACAGATAATTCTTTTATTTTCTTCATACATTAGACGATTTTTTTTAAAAACTCTTCTTCATACATTAGACGATATTACAGTTGAGATTGGTTGTAGATGGTCTTATATAGCTAGCTTTGGGCCCTATTTGGATAAACAACTTAATTAAGTGCTTAAGATATGACTGTATTTGTATAAGATACTTTTATAACGAAAGATAAAATAAAGTCAAAATGTTTTCATATAAGCAAGAAGCTATTTTCATAATCTATATAGAGAGCTTATGGACATGTTAGAAGCTGTTTCCATGAGCTCTCCCAAAGGACCAAACAGTCTCACAAGTGTTTATGTCAGCAAATAAACTCAAATAAGTCAATCAAAACAAATAGGACCAATATTTCACATTTTATGCCTTGATTGTCGTGGCATTATGCACTTAAGTGTTAAGTTAATCTGGAGATACTTCCTTTTTGTTGTTTTGTTTTATAATTAATTGTCTCTGCATTTGTGGTTGTTGAAGTATGGTGATGGACCACAATGCTTCTGATATGGCCCCTATTCTTCCACAAAACGGTACAATGTCATCCGTCTCAGAAATGCCAGTGAGTCCAACATCAGTAGCATCAAGCGGTCATTTTCCTTTCACAGCATCAGAAATATCAGGAATGGGCACAGATGCATCGGTTCTTGATTCAGCATTTACATCTGATGTGGCAAGTTCAGTAGGACTACAGCTTGCACCGGATGGTGGAAACGGGATTTCTAGATCGTTGGATCAAATTCAGTGGAATTTTAGCCTATCAGATTTAACCGCAGATTTGCCAAACTTGGGAGGTAATTTCTTATCTAAGATCTTCTTTATATATATAGGTCTTGTTTGGATAAACAGCTTAATTAAGTGCTCATTATGTAAGTGCTTATGTATAAGCTATTTTTATAACAAAAAGATAAAATAAAGTCAAACTGTTTTCAAATAAGCTATTTTTTGTATGCTTTTCTAGAATGCAGTGAAATGTGTCCTCTAAAAAGAAGCTTGGCGCAATTATTGTTTGTTACTCATAATTTAATATTTGATTGAGTTTTGTCCGTGTTTCTTTATCTGTGAACATCACACTTTGGAGTCGACTCAATAAAAGATTCTACTAATTATGATTTTGTATGTTCACCAATCTGTCGACACCAACCAAACCCTAACACTACAAATTAGTAGTCCTACTGTGCCGTATTTGATCTAAATATTTTTAGCCTCAAACATTTCACAGATACTTATTATTGTATTTCTGTTCAATTCAATGAAATATGTTGAATTCTTTGCAGATCTAGGAGCTTTGGGAAACTATCCGGGTTCGCCATTTTTGCCGTCTGATTCAGACATGTTGCTTGAATCTCCAGATCAACAGGATATAGGTAGTTTTAACTGCACATATTTATTCTTTTTACATGCCGCAAAGTTTAATACAGTAACTTTGATGAATAATAGTGGTCCTATATTATTTAGTCGACAATCAAATAGGCTCTAAGTTCTGAACCACCACTTAGGCGTAGTTTGAATAAACAACTTAATTAAGCATTTATAAGCTATGTTCATAAGCTATCGTAGAGAGCTTATGAAAATAAGCTGAAAACAACTTATGGACAATCTTATAAACTGTTTGCATAAGCTCTCTCGAACAGTCTCACAAGTGCTTATGTCAGTAGATAGGCCTATGTCAGGATGTATTAGATCCCTGATGTAGGTCCTCTAAAGTGCGCAATTCACTTTAAATAGTTGAGTAAGTAATTTCAACCATTGATGAATAAACGATATGCATATATGATAAAAATGCCTTAATTTGTTTTTCTATTTATTATTATTTAAGTTCAAATTTGATAAAACAAAGATTCTTACAACCTACCTTTTGGTTTTAATTTCAGTGGATGACTTCTTTGTTAATTCTGAGCCTCCGTGCTCTCAATCCGACGAGGAAAAACCTAACACTTAAGGCGAGGCAAGTTGCTTATTCCACATTAATTCATAGGTTAGGGAGAAAAAATGTAGGATTAATAAATGTCATCATCTAGCTTACTTTGCATACAGACTTTACTGTTACCAAAGTTTAGGCAGCATTATCTTTTTATATATTTCATTTCATTACTGTGGAAATTTGAATGTCAATTGTTACATTTAGTTGTAATCTTTTTGCATTCTTTTGAGATATATCTATTATCAGGGACAGGTGAGGACACAGTGTTTAGAATGTAATTCATTTGATGCATTTGGATATATATAATTTTATATATTGCTTGGATCCTTGGCGCAAAATTAGTGTAATTTTATATATATACTTTCCATTTCTATATCAATATTCTACTTTTTAAAAATGTCTTCTGTGTTTATTCTCTTTGGAAATGATATTACTGACCATTTTACAACTTACAACTGTTCTCGAAAGGACTTGTACCGTCCTTTGAGGTTACATGTTCAAACTCTTACTACTGAGCTGATACCTCGTGAATTTTTTGCTTTTATCTTATTTGCCTAATGTCTATATATTTCAATTCATTATTCACATTTTAATTAGTTGTCAGCAATTTAGTTTTTGTATGTTTGTTTGACTAATTAGGAAGATATAACTATTAGTATAATAAGGAAAGAGCATTAGTTGAAATATAGAATTCACTTGAAATATAATAATTAAACCATTTTAACTTGATTATATTTTTCTAATTCCTAGTTATAAAATGATATATTATGAGATGTGAATCAAGTTGGATATCATAACACAATCATTTGCAAAATTTTGTGGGAATCTATTTGTTAAGGTAAAGATATCTGAAAATTTCTCATCCCTCCCACTCACTTTCTCACCCACCCCCTGTTTTTCCATTTTTGCCCTTGGTCAAAAAATTCGGAATGTATTTTCCGAATTTTTTAGTTCAAATTTGGAAAAAATTCGGAAAACACATTCCGAAGTTGTTTTTAAAGGCAAAAAAAATTCAGAAAACGCGTTTCGAATTTTTTGACCAAGGGGAAAAATGGAAAAACAAGGGGTGAGTGAGAAAGTGAGTAGGTGAGATGAGAAATTTTCAAGATATCTTATCCATTATGGATGATTTTTATGGGGTATCTTAGTATCTATTAAGCTTTGCGTCTTATGTCAATTCTTTTGCACAAATTACTAATTAGGTACTAAATATCTTTCAACAACCAAACAAATTTGGCAATAAAAAGATGGTAATCTGAATTTACAAATACATTGGTATTTTAAGTAAAAAATGCATCAGAATAGACTTTCTATTTTGTTTCAATTTTGTCTTGATAATTTTAGAATTTTGTCTTGATAATTTTTAATGGATAATTTTTAATCAAAATCAACTTTTTTTAGAATTTACATTAGAATTTTTAATGCATCATAACTGAATGATTTTTTTTTCTTCTTCAATTCGTATACTTTTGAATGGATACTTACTAGCTACTTTGGTTCATCTCATCTTATCTACTTACGATTCTAACTCTAGTAGAGATTGAAACGACGGACCGTATTAGTACGGTGTTTGTTTGATGTAATTTTGGAAACCCTTTTATAGTAGGGAGATCGAAATAATCCGAGTTTTGTCCAGGAATCCCAATGAATGAATAGCATTCGTTGAAATAAAACTAAAGAGATGAAGAAACAGAATATTGAGAGAAGAGATGATTGTATGATTTTGCTTGCCGTCATTCAACCTAGCCACAAAGACTATAAAAAGGTTTCCAAAATTACAGCAATAATTTTTCGTCTTAGTACGGTGTTTATTTTATTTAGATTTGCATATTTGTTTGATCTAAATTCAGTGCAGATTCAATGATTTGATTGTCTTCAATGTTATAGATCTAGAGACACGTCTATTTCGGACATTTGAATTTTGTCATATCAATTGTAGGCTTTGTTATTGACTGTTTTACGCTATTAACTTGGATGTTGTGAACTTGTTCGCAGATTCACCATTCTTAGTTTTTATCGAACTTTAATATGTAATAATTTCAATTGATGCACTTTACAAATTTGAATGAATAACATCATTGTTTGTTTTTTTAGTAAAAAAACAAAAAAGAAGTTGGATACTGAATTTTTTTTATAAAAAAACTCGACATCTGATCTAAGGACCGATTAATCCGAGAGAATCAACCACACTAACCATCTGTAAGAATTTGTTAAAATAAAATTAATCTCATCGAGAAGGATCGTTAATTCCTTGTTTAAAGCAGAAAAAGATATCACACGGTTCACGTGGGATCCAATTTTGGTGGTTTTTTCTTCTTTCTTTTGTGTCCCTCTTTTTCCTTCCCTTCTTCCTTTTATTTCTTTTTCTACTTTTTCATGTCCATTTTTTATAGTAATGCATCAAACATGTCATAAAGTATAATTAACAGAGACAAAAGATGATGTGGTAGGCTAGATTCTTTTTAAATTCATATCATTCATGAAATACTGTACTTATAGTAGTATGTAATCATTTTTTTTATACATGTTATTGAAAATTCGTAATAATTTCAACATTTCTGTCAGTTGAGTTAGAATTTATGGATAGTATATAAACACTTACACTTTTATACATATATTTAATTAAATCATACTATATAATGTCATGTTTATAGTTTAGTCCCTTATAAAAATTTTCAACAAATAAATATTTACATGATGTGATTTGATTAGATGCTTATGTAAAAAAGTTTTAAACACGGTCAATATATACAGATTAAATCAATTAATTATTACTATGATATTTTTTTTGGATAAATATGATATTGTTACGAAGTTTCCATCGTATATATCGATGATTAATCTCCATTGATGAACCTATGAGGCACACAAGGTGAGTTCTCTCATTCCAACCAAATTTTCTCCATACGCATGAGCAAAGCAGACCCAACACCAAACGAGACCTAAAACAAACTTTAAAGTGAAGCTTTTTTATTTAAAAATAATTAATGATATTTTATCAAAACCCTAATCACATGTTTAAGGGGACCAAAACTCTTACCCAACGAAAACAAGCCACATAAGTATATTTACATGTGAAATCCACAACTAATTTTTAACCAACTTTTATTTTGCATGCACGTGGTTTATTCTCATTGGTTGTTGGATAAATACTCCTAAATTATCAAGGGATAGTGTAGAAAAAACATAAAATAAATAAATTATTACAAACATGTATAAGGCTTGTAAAAAAAAACATGTTTAAGAAAAAGTTAATTAAAAAAGAACACACGTGTAGAGAAAATAAGCATGAAAGGAGGCAAGTAATAAAACACACTATATATCATGCTAATAATAAAAATTGTTTAATTAGTTCAATTGGTTAACTAAGTAGAAAATCTCATATCTTCAAGGTCATGGAGTTATTCCTTAGATTTAATAAAACCTAACTTATTATGTTATTTTTTTGTAAGTCTTTTGTTTTTCTTTTAAGAAAAATAATTATAGACCTCTAAAATTGTTGGATCAGCCTACACATTTACGTCCAGTTTTAACGATAGTTCACAAAACTCTATCACGTTTCGATGTACTCAAGTAAATATCACTTAATTATCATTTAATTCAAGTAACTATAATTTTTCCTAATTTTTTTTTTAAAAGCTAAAATGAGATATATTACAACAACAGTCTCCCCAACACAAGACGTACCAAGATAGGCTACAAAAGTTTACAAAGTGTCATAGAAACAAAATCATAAACAAATCATACAAAGCTCGAACAAATCATAGGACTAGACTGTTAGTGTGTATGCAGCAAGAAAGCTCATTGGCGAGCTAGGCACGCGTGTGAGCCAACCGCAGCTGCCAAGGCCTGCGCGCGCGTTGGTTACTTGTAGGCCAAGTTAGTTGGTTAAGTTTGTTAGTTTGTTGATTAGTTTGTTGTAAACACTTTGTATGAACTATATAAGGCCTTGCCTATGATGAATAAAGATTAGAGATTGCATTTGCCTTAACATTTGGTATCAGTTTACCTCCAAAACGATCCAATCCTTTGATTCCTAACCGCAGTTACAAAGATTTATCGTTTTTTCGTTTCTTGCTTGAAGATTCCATGGCGGAATCAAGTAGTTACCTGCAACCATCCATCCCTCGCTTTGATGGACATTATGATCACTGGTCGATGCTAATGGAAAATCTGCTGAGATCCAAAGAGTATTGGAATCTCATTGAAGATGGTGTGTTTGTTGCTCCTGCTGGAGCATCGCAAGAACAAATTCAACGTGCACATGAGAGCAAATTGAATGATTTGAAGGCGAAGAACTTCCTATTTCAAGCCATTGATAGATCAATCCTTGAAACCATTCTTGCAAGAGGTACAGCCAAAGAGATATGGGACTCAATGCGACAGAAGTATCAAGGATCCACCAAAGTGAAGAGAGCACAACTTCAAGCTTTGAGGAAGGATTTTGAAACCCTCAACATGAAGATTGGTGAATCCATTGAGGAATATTTCTCAAGAACTCTGTGCATTGCAAACAAGATGAGTAGTCATGGAGAGACTGTGACACAGTCTATGATTGTTGAAAAGATCTTGAGATCTAGATTCAACTATGTTGCTTGTTCAATAGAAGAATCTAATGATACAACAACCATGACAGTTGATGAGCTGCAGAGCAGTTTACTTGTTCAAGAACAAAGAATGAGGAGTCAGAAAGATGAGCAAGAACAGATCCTCAAGGTCTCTAATGGTGGAAGAGGCTACAATGGTGGTAGAGGTGAAGGTTCTTACAGCAGAGGTCGTGGTAGGGCTAGAGGAAGAGGGGGAAGAGGTGCTAGCATTAATAAAGAATCAGTAGAATGCTATAAATGTCACAAACTTGGTCACTATCAAGCTGATTGCCCAAGTTGGGAAGAAGATCATGCCAACTATGCACAATTTGATGAAACAAAAGAAATTCTCTTGATGGCTCAAGAAACTGCAGTCAACAACTCAATTGAGTCTGATGATAAGCTGGAATTGTGGTTCTTGGATTCAGGTTGTAGCAACCACATGGTGGGAAACAAGAACTGGTTGTTTGATTTTGATGACACATTCAAAGACTCAGTGAAATTGGGTGATGACTCAAAAATGGCTGTTGAAGGTAAGGGTAATTTGAAGCTGTACATTAAGGGTTTTGTTCAAACTCTCACAAGTGTGTATTATTTGCCTGGATTGAAGAACAACCTATTGAGTATTGGTCAGTTGCAGCAAAAGAATTTGACAATTATATTCAAAGATGATGCCTGCAAAGTGTTTCATGATGAAAAGGGCTTGATCATGGCCACAACAATGACTTTCAATAGAATGTTTGTGATCAAAGCACCTGTCATAGTCCCTCAATGTATGAAGATCTCAGGAGCTGATGACTCTACCCTATGGCACCAGAGATATGGCCACTTGAGCTTCAAAGGTATGAATATACTGACTCAAAAGCAAATGGTTATTGGTTTACCTAAGTTGAAGGAATCAAATGAAAAATGTACAAACTGTATGAAAGGTAAACAACAAAAACAATCTGCACCTAAGAAAAGTTCATGGAGAGCTAGCACAAAATTAGAACTGGTTCATTCTGATATATGTGGACCAATTAGCCCTGAGTCAAATGGAAAGAAAAGATATTTCATTACCTTTACAGATGACATGAGCAGAAAGACATGGATTTACTTCATGTATGAGAAATCTGAGGCTCTAACCATGTTTAAGAAGTTCAAAGCATTAGTTGAGAATGAATGTAAGCAAGCCATTCAATGCCTTAGAACAGATAGGGGAGGTGAGTATACTTCATCTGTTTTCAATGAGTTTTGTGACAGTCATGGCATAAGAAGACAGCTTACAGCAGCCTACACTCCACATCAGAATGGAGTCTCTGAGAGGAAGAATAGAACCATTATGAATATGGTTAGATGTATGATCAGTGAAAAGAATGTTCCAAAAAGTTTTTGGCCTGAAGCTGTGAACTGGGCTGCTCACATACTCAACAGATCTCCCACTTTTGCAGTCAAAGATGTGACTCCTGAAGAAGCTTGGAGTGGGATTAAACCATCTGTAAGCCATTTCAAAGTGTTTGGATGTATTGCTTATGTACATGTTCCAGATAACTTGAGAAAGAAGTTAGATGACAAAAGTACAGTCTGCATTCACTTAGGCTTAAGTGAAGAATCTAAGGCTTACAAGTTGTATGATCCAGTTAAAAGGAGAATTGTTGTCAGCAAAGATGTCAAGTTTGATGAAAGCAAACAGTGGAACTGGGATGAGAAGAATTCTGAGAATTCCAACAAGATGAAACAGATAGTTGACTGTGATGATGTTGAAATCCCTTCCACAAGTCATGCAAATCAGACAGACAATGATGCTGAAGAACAAGCCAGCAATTCTCAGAGTGAAGATATGGATCTAGTTGTGTCTGATTCAGAAGAGGAAGATGGAAACAATGAGAATCCATTGGGCAAAAGAGTTTCAAAGAGGCCTGATTACTTGAATGATTATGAAACAGGTGACATTGAGATTGGAGAAAGCAGCAACAGCCAAGCTTTTTTCAGTCCAAGTGAAGATCCTATATCATACAATGATGCTGCAAAGCATGATGTCTGGAGGCAAGCCATGGATAATGAAATTACAGCTATTGAAAGTAATGATACTTGGGAATTAACACATCTTCCTTCTGGAGCTAAGAAAATTGGAGTCAAATGGATCTATAAAACAAAGTATAATGAACAGGGAAAGATAGATAAATACAAGGCAAGATTGGTGGCAAAGGGATATACTCAGCAGCAGGGCATTGATTACAATGAAGTCTTTGCTCCTGTGGCTAGATGGGATACTATTAGAACCTTGTTGGCCATAGCTGCAGCTAGAAATTGGTGTATATTTCAACTTGATGTGAAAAGTGCTTTCTTACATGGTGAGCTGGATGAGGAAGTATATGTTGAACAACCTTTAGGCTATCAGAAAGCAGGGAAAGATATGGTCTACAAGTTGAAAAAGTCTCTCTATGGATTGAAGCAAGCCCCTAGAGCTTGGTATAGCAAAATAGAAGCCTATTTTTGCAAGGAAGGCTTCATGAAGTGTGCTCATGAACACACTCTCTTTGTAAAGAAAGAAGCAGAAAGTAAAGTAATCATTGTGAGTTTGTATGTTGATGATCTGATTTTTACTGGTAATGACCAAAAACTGTTTGATGAATTCAAAATATCCATGGAAAAGAACTTTGCTATGACTGATTTGGGAAAAATGAGGTACTTCCTTGGAGTTGAAGTAAAGCAGACCAAAGAAGGAATTTTCATGTCCCAACAAAAGTATGCTTGTGAAATTCTCAAGAGGTTCAACATGGAAAACTGTAATGGTGTGTGCAATCCAATTGTGCCAGGCAACAAATTGGTTAAAGATGAAGATGGAATAGCTTGTGATGCTACCAATTACAAACAGATGGTTGGTTGTCTGATGTATATGCTTGCTACTAGACCAGATTTGGCTTTTTCAGTTTGCCTAGTTGCAAGGTTTATGGAGAGGCCAACTGAGATCCATGTTGCTGCAGTCAAGAGAATCCTCAGATATTTGAAGGGTACCATTAGCCATGGTCTGTGGTATGGAAAAGGAAATGGTGAAGAATTATCTGGCTGGTCAGACTCTGATTATGCAGGTGATTTAGATGATAGAAAAAGCACATCAGGTTATGTGTTTATGATTGGTTCAAAGGTAGTGTCATGGTCCTCAAAGAAGCAACCAATTGTAACACTATCCACCACTGAGGCAGAGTTTATAGCAGCAGCCAACTGTGCCTGTCAAGCAATTTGGTTGTCTAGGCTCCTTGCTCACATCTGTGCAGGCAAAGAGGAATGCATCACCATATTCTGTGATAATAGCTCTTCAATTAAGCTGTCAAGGAATCCAGTGATGCATGGAAGAAGCAAGCACATAGATGTCAGGTTTCACTTTCTTAGGGATCTAACCAAGGATGGGAAGGTTCAGCTGCTGCATTGCTCATCCTTTGAGCAAGTTGCTGATATCATGACTAAGGCTTTGAGCCTTGATGTTTTTTGTAGGTTCAGAGATGTATTGGGCCTGTGTAAGATTGAAGATGTAAACTGAATCTTTGTACAGAATGCAGTTTAGGAGAGGCTATGTTAGTGTGTATGCAGCAAGAAAGCTCATTGGCGAGCTAGGCACGCGTGTGAGCCAACCGCAGCTGCCAAGGCCTGCGCGCGCGTTGGTTACTTGTAGGCCAAGTTAGTTGGTTAAGTTTGTTAGTTTGTTGATTAGTTTGTTGTAAACACTTTGTATGAACTATATAAGGCCTTGCCTATGATGAATAAAGATTAGAGATTGCATTTGCCTTAACATAGACCACCAACTATGGTAGTTATAAGCTAACGAAACACTCGTCGACTTCAACCACCTAAAAGACAAAAGTTTGATATCGTCCAACAAAATATGGGGCGTGTCCTCTGATCCTGTGAACAATCGATAGTTTCGCTCCGTCCATACAACTCAAACGCAAGCAAGCCAAATGAGCTGTAAAAATGATCGACGCGCATGAGAGCCACATGCTGAAAATGTAAACCGAACGAAATGATCCTCTTATTTTCCTAAAAATATATATAATAATTTTTTTATTTTTAGTCCATGAAGCTCCTTTTCTCATTTTCTTCTCTAAAACAACTTATAAGTGAGAGTGCAAGGAAGGAAAGAAAAGTGGGTATGCTTCTCCACTTTGTGATGGGCCATATATCACACGACACATTGGTCAATTGATCATGACTAAAAGATAAAAGCAAAAATTAATCATGCAATTTGGTGGATGTTGCTTTGTTTGTAGTACCTCTTCTCTTATTCAGTTGCATCAAGCTCAATTATATTTTGTTGATTTGGAAGGGATAATATAACTTTTGTGATGTTAATCATCAATTTTTTATATTGAATTTTTTTTTTAAAATTATTTGGTTTTTATACGATTCATGCACCCGTAATCTAAACAAAAAATAATTCTCAAATTAATATTAGAATTTTTCTTACTAAGGCCAAACTAGACGTCCGATTCCTAACATTTTGTAATTTTCGAGACATATCTAATGATGCTCTAGACGAGACAAAAACATACTTGATCGAAATTTGTAATCAAATATCGCATTTATTTCATTGTTTGTGATTTATTATTTTGTTTATCTATTGTACCAGGTAGTTGTTCTAACATTAATCTTTAAAGATTAATTTGAAAACTTTTTTCCCATGACTATTTATTTAAAGAAAAATAATCTCTTTCTATATATTTGAAAGTGAAGTTGATAAAGTTATACAATTTCGATACCAAATTGATAATTTTGTCGATCAATGACTATGATCTAAATGTGATGAACCATATATAGTCCATAGCTCATGAAAATTAATTATAATATAAATATTTTAGGTTTAATTATAATTTTGATCCTCTTATTTTTACTCATTCATAAAATTGATCCCTTTTTTTAAAATCACTCAATTTTTATTCCTTTATACTTTATTTTGACAAAAAAAGAAGAAGAATAATTTAACATATTTTAAATGACAACGTATACATCTTGATGATATAGATTCATTCAAGTAGATTAATTATTTACATTTCATTAATTAAATAATAAAAATGAATAATTTTTGAAATTGAAACATGAGTTTTGAATGAGTTCTTTTTTATAATTTCATGACTTTTGATCGTTTGATATCATCATCATCAGATTGTATGTCCCATTTAAAATATATTAAATCGTCATTTATAAGTACATAAATCTAATAGAGGACCAATTTCATGAAAAATGAAAATGAGGACCAAAACTGTAATTATATAAAAAAAGCTAAAATGAATAGGACATGTAGACCAAATATATATGCCACCCATATAAATATATGTAGGATTTTAAGTGCGGGTGATTAAGTTTCACATCGACTATGAATGAGAAGAATATTAGATATATAAGATGATTCATACATCTAAATGCCTTAAGATTTTGCGTGGAGATGTGGTGTCTCTCTCTTGTGACCAGGAGCATTGGCCTGTTGTTACTTCTGACGCTCCATCGGACTCCCCCAACAAGTATCATAGTCATGGTTCAGCTGGGTGGGAGAGTAAGATTGGATTCTATATTGAATCAATAATAGGATGGTGGAAACTTACACTTGAGGGGAGATTGTTGGGTTTCAGGTGAATGATTAAGTCTTCTATCAATTATGAATGAGAAGAATATTAAATTTATAAGAGAGTTGAGATGACTCTATACCTAATGCATCAAAATTTTAAATGAAGATATAATATCTCTCTTGTAGTCTTAAAATATTGACTCGTTGTTACTCGTGATGCTCCCTGAGAATCCCCTTATACCATATGAAATTCACACGCACAAATGCCAAATCCAGACTTTAAATCCAAAACAACACATATATATGACTTAACAATTTCTATATTTGTCAATTGAGTAAGAATTTGGGTGAAACTAATTTAATAATTAATTTTGGATTCTAAAATTTTTTAAAAATAAAATTTAAACTAAAATTTAGTAACTTTACTAAAACTTTACTATAATTGATTTTGATTTTGAGAGAGAATTTTATTTTGCATGTCAATGAGTCAAAAAAGATTAATTCATTTGTTGTTTAGCTGCTGAAATGAAACTCTCCTCACACTTTCTACGTATCCCACTCACTCACTCTTTTCCTTTCTTTTTTTGTATTACACTTTCATGGTTGTGTTGTGTGAACAAAGTAGCCATAAAAAACTCTTTCTTAATTATCAAGGTTGCATTGCATGCAACATTTTATTTGCTTTTATAAGTTTTAAACTCTTAATTCTTCTCTCTGCTTTGTTTCCTCCTATAGGTATAGTAACAAACCAATAAACTTCATCACACTTATCAAAACCAACAAAACATCATCAACTATTGACAACTTATGTTTATTTCAACTTTGTCTTTGAAACTTCATAACAGATTTTCTGAGTTTTAGCTCATATGGTGTTTCCTCTGACTTCAAGTTTTAGCTCATATTTTGTTCTCTATCTTTCTCTTGCTATTTTCTTTTATAATTTTAAATTAATATTTAAGTCTTGGATAATTGAGTGTGTTATATATATTTTTTTTTATCAATAACTTATATTACAAACAGATAAAAAAAATTGGCCAATGATTTTATAGCCATGCAACACTTCTTTTTCTTTCTATTTATGTGTGAACTACTTTATAGTTTTTTAGGAAAATTCTCATTTGAAGATGGATTTTGCAGGGTTGCAGTGAATCTTCAAATATTGTTACTATTTATTGCAGCAGTTTAATCATCATGACTCCAAAGGAAAAGAAATTTGTGAGGTTTGTACTTTGGATAAATTTAGCATCACATATGATCTTTCATTTGCTATTCATTTTCTTTTGTGTCAGAGAAAAGTGATTCATTTCCTTTGTTTATGAAAAAGAAAGTATCATTTTAATGATTCTTTTTCAAAAGAAAATTGTTTATTTTCAAATGTTTTCTATAATAATTGAGAACTTAACACCTGTTAGAGAAGATAGGATTCTGCACACATTCACGCAGTCAACACATCATTAGTCGTTGGATTAAAATCGAACAATCTAGATTTTAATGTAAATTTTGATTTATTTTTTTTAATCTAAAATACTAAATCATATAACCATCTTGATCCAACGCTCCTCTGATGTGTTGACTGTGTGAATGCTTGCAATCGGTGGTGACTACATGGAATCTGAATTCAGAAGTTAGTAGTTCAAAATATGACCAAATTACTATGAGTTACAAACTTATATGATACTCCTACCGATCTTGTATATAAACAAATTTTCACTTTTTAGGTTCATTGAATAATTTATGTATTTGATTCATATTATGGACCAGATATATTAGTTATTAAATTAACCTAAAAAGTCAAAATTTACTTATATACAAGATCGGTAGTATATACTAATACTAAGCATAAAGCATGGTTTTCCAAGTTGGTTAATTTTCAATTTTTAGTTGAACTTCTTCTATGATATGTGACAAAATATATGATATGTTATGTTACATAACTTAGTTTATTTTCGTGACCAGATTTGAAGATTGGAAATCGGAATCATCATCTTTTAATTTTTCACAATATGATTCTTCAATTGATGGATTTGAAAAAAGAAAATCAAAATCAACTGTTACTCCTACAAAAAATAATGAATCATTGGACAAACAAGCTCCTAGGTGTAGTGTTCTTGATCCACAAGGTCCACTACTTCAAAAATGGAACAAGATCTTTGTAATAACATGTGTGATGGCAGTATCTATGGATCCATTGTTCTTTTACATCCCTGAGATTGATGACAAAAGAAAATGTCTTAATTTGAATGGAACATTGAAGATTACTGCTAGTGTTCTTCGCACGTTTTTCGATCTTTTCTACATTCTTCGTATCGTCTTTCAGTTTCGAACTGGTTTTATTGCACCTTCTTCGCGCGTTTTTGGAAGGGGAGAACCGGTTGATGATCCTTTTGCTATAGCAAAGAGATACTTAAGTTCTCATTTCATCATTGACATTCTGTCAATTCTTCCACTTCCTCAGGTATCAGAACTCAAAGTGTTTTAATCAAAAGTGAAAAGTACTTTTTGAGAAATTTAGTTTTGTAAGTTATCAATGTATTAAATAGTACAATGTTGTTTAACATTTTTGTAATGTGATATTAGATGGTGATTTTAGCTATGATTCCAATTCGACAATGCTCAGTTCCTTATATAGCAAAGGATTGGTTGAAGTATACAATAATAACACAATATGCGCCGAGACTTCTGCGAATTTATCCATTGTTCAAAGAAGTAACAAGCACTTCTGGTATATTAACTGAGACAGCTTGGGCTGGAGCTGCTTATAATCTTTTTCTCTATATGCTAGCAAGTCATGTAAGCTTATAATTTTGTTACTTGTGTCACAAGCTTATAATTTTGTTACTTGTGTTATTAATATTATACTAAGTTTTATGTTCAACTGTCATACTAGGTTGTTGGGGCTTTTTGGTATTTGTTTTCGATAGAATCCGAGTTGCGGTGTTGGCGCAGACAATTGAAGGATACTACATTCTTTGATGATTCCTATCTGAGCTGTGGACGAGTCAATCCGACACTTTTTTCGATTCTCAACAATTCTACTACTTGTCCTTACAAAGATCCCGATGATATCATTGATCCATCAGTTTTCAATTTTGGAATATTTATCGATGCGCTAATGTCGCGTGTGGTAGAATTGAATACAAGCTTTCATCATAAATTCTTCTACTGCTTTTGGTGGGGTTTACGCAATTTAAGGTTGGTGATTGATTTTCTATAAGCTCATGAGAAGCTTATGAAAATAAGACTTAAAATAACTTTAGGACAAATTATAAGCTATTTACTTTCATAAGTTCCTCCAAACATTTGTTTTAGTTGTTATATGATGAGCACAAATAAGCTCTTCCGAACACAGCCTTAATTTTGTTCACTATGTTTTGATAGTCAAATTTTGTTGTTGTTTTTGCAGTTCTGTTGGGCAGAATCTGAAGACAAGCACTTATATTGGGGAGATAATCTTTGCTATCTTCATCGCCGTCTTTGGATTAGTTCTATTCGCATTACTTATAGGAAACATGCAGGTAATCCTTAGTAAGGAAGGACTATGAGATGATATCAGAGATAAGTGAGGAAATAGGTCAGGCCGACTGATAGGGGCCTATGGCGTAGTCTACGTCGGGCCCATGCCAAGTCTGACATTTTTTAAAATAGACCAGACCGAGACTTTTTTAGAACTTTTTCTATTGTAAAATTAATGGTTTTTTATGATGAAGTAAAAGATTTTAGGTTGTGTCGATTCTTGTCACAGAAATATCTACAATCTACAACTGTTAGAGTTGAAGAAATGAGAATCAAAAGGAGAGATGCAGAACAATGGATGTGCCATCGTATGCTACCGGATTACATGAAGGAAAGAATTCGACGGTATGAACAATATAAATGGCAAGAGAATAGAGGTGTCGAAGAGGAAACTTTGATTCGTAACCTCCCTAAAGATCTCAGAAGAGACATAAAGAGACATCTTTGCTTAGATTTACTTAAAAAAGTCGGTATCATTCATAATACTCTCATCTTTCACTTGGTTTTTCTTTATCCTCTTAACTATACTTGTTTACATGTGATGAACATTTGATAGGTGCCGATTTTCGGGAGCATGGATGAAAAATTGTTAGATGCAATGTGTGATAAACTGAAACCAGTCCTTTATACCGAGAGAAGTTGTGTTGTTCGTGAAGGTGATCCGGTGGACGAAATGCTCTTCATCATGCGTGGAAAACTTGCGACTGCCACAACAAATGGTGGAAGAACTGGTTTCTTTAACTCTTCTGAGCTTAAGACTGGTGATTTTTGTGGAGAGGAGCTTCTAACTTGGGCCTTGGATCCTACCCAGTCCTCGAACTTACCTATTTCGACTAGTACTGTGGAAACTTTTACAGAAGTTGAAGCTTTTGCTCTCATGCATGATGACTTGAAGATTGTTGCTTCACAATTTCGCCGTCTTATTAATAGAAAACAACTGCAACACACTTTCAGGTAAGGCTTGCTATGTTTTTTCGCCTTTGATAATACATTTTCATGGAAAAATGTTACACTATAGGATTGGAGCCATAACTAACTAAAAATTCAATACTAGAAGAGTTTAATAACTATATACTGATAACATAAAAATATTTGAACAAATCTCCAATTATAGGTAATGGTATAGATATTTCGCAGCCTCATTGATGACACTGTTTGAGCAGGTTCTATTCCTTGCAATGGAGGTTATGGGGAGCTCGGTTCATACAAGTAGTTTGGCGTCGAAATAGAGAAAAAAGGGCACAGAAATTGTTGCGTCAAGCGGAAGAAAAACAACAAAATACTTCCGAAAATGAGGACGGGACTTCACCAAGCTTTGCATCTTCTATATATGTACAAAGGTTTGCATCCAATGCATTAAAGAACTTAAGAAGTGGCAAAAGAATGCCACAGACACAGAGATTGCTACCACTCTTGCCTAAAAAACCAGCTGAGCCAGATTTCATGACTCAAAAAAACTAGAAGTGTGTTGTAGAACAAGTTTTCTTTTCAAGTTTATCTTTTTTATTAAACCAAACTCAACAAGTGTGCATATTTAAGATCATTATCTATAGCAAGTGGTGTTTGTCTGTTTGAGAATTTCTACTACTATATAAATACAGCAAGTGTTTAAGAATGTATAGTGATTATGGAAGATATGATTTACATTGCCGGAAGATATCTTCTGGTAGGATTTGCACTGCTGAAAAATATCTTCAAGAGGAAGAAGGGACATGGAGATTCTGATCGATTCACGGGGGAGAAGAGCAATCATCGAAAACACAATACCACACAAGTGAAGAACACCGTTATATATTGATATCAGCCCAATTGATAATTTAATTATAAGTTACAAAAAAGTAAAAGGGCAAAATACAGCTTATCTGATACATTCACTCTTTCAACATGTACTAAGATATAATCCCTTGCAAAAATGCATGCATAAAATCACACATGATTAAATACACTTTCCATCTAGGATCTTACAAAACTACATATTCTAAATAACTTCATAACATTCATCTTGATATAAAATCCTAAATCTAACAACAATGTTCATGAACTTCATGAATCTCTAGGTGAAAACTTAGATATTAGACTACAAAAACAATTAAACTCAATTTTTTCATACCATTGAAGGCTAGGAGGGACGATCTTAAATTCCGCGGTAGCAGCGTTCCACAATACAATTTTAAATACATTGCCAAAGCCTTTGTAGAGACAAAGAGTGCCATTAACACAATCAGAACCCAACCCACTTGGGTTGGTGCATTGGTATTAGCTTGGGACCTGAGAGTGTGCTCCTTTTGAGCTCTGAGGTTCGATTCTCTCTAGCGCCAATTTAGGTGGACTAATTTAGCTTATTCAAAAAAAAAAACACAATCAGAACCCAAAATCATAATACTAAGAGGAAAAGGAGTGACATTGTCATCATCCTCTTGAAATGGAGGTGGCCAATATAATTTCATCCTATCCTCAAACCTTTCATGTTCACCGGAAAGAATGCACAAAGATTGTTGAATGGGAAATCCCTGCGATATTTCCTTTACAAGGAGACATGTTTTGTCATCGTCGTCGTCGTTTGCATGTTTGGATAAGAAAAAATTGGTGCGAAACATGTTGATGAAAGCATGGTTTTGCAACAAAAGGGAATATGATTTTTGAGCACATGTGAATCGTGTGAGTGATTTAAGAGGCAATTTAGAGAGAATAGAGAAAGCAATATCGTTGTGTATGTAAGATTGAGAAGAAGCACTAACCTTCTTCATATATGTTGTTGAAGCAGAAGAAGCCACGATGAAGCAAGCGGAGTCAGAAGGTTTGGCGCCTTAACTTTTTACATAAGTCCGCTTAAACACTTTGCCACCGATGACAAAACTCTTTAGTTTTTTATTTTTATTTTTATTTTAAATTTAATTTAATTTAATTAATTTTTTTTTTTAAGTAAATAGGTCAAATGCATTCGTGGATCTTTTAAGTTTAGAGTTTGTAAATCTTTTAAGGTTCTGTTTGGTAAAAAATAGCAGATAGCTGATAAGCTAGCTTATAGCGGGTGAGCTTATAGCGGTCAGCTTATATGCTAGCTTTTAGCTTATAACGAATAAGTTAGCTGATTGAAATTGTAGTGTTTGATAAAATTAACGGTTGAACTAGCTTATAAGTATGAAATGACATAAAAAAGATATGTTTAATTAATATTTAATTTTTTTCAAGTGAGATGATAGGGGTAAAATTGAAAGAAAATATGATAAGCTATGGCTACTTGAAATAGCATTTGGAAAATAAGCTATAAGCTAGTAAAATCAGCTATAAACTCATTTTTAAAAACTGTTACAAAACAGAGCTTTTAGCTTCTAAGCTAAAAGCTATAAGCTAGCTTATTGACCTTCCAAACAAAGCCCAAGTTTTAGGTAGCAAATAGGTTTTTAAGTTTCTTAGATATTATATTTATAACTTATTGCATTGTTGTCATTCTTTCGGTTATCCTCTCTTCCAATTGGACCAAGTACCTCAATTGTCCGAGCCTCATGGTTCACATTAGATTAAGCCTCAAATTCATAATGGTTAACAACAAAATTAACGGTCACGTCAATGTTAAAAAGAAATTGTTAAGCATACCAAAAAAGAAATTTAAAGATAAAATTATTATTAAAAAGATAACCTTTTATATTTTTAAAGTATTTAATGTAGAAATTTTAAGATAAAATTTTCTTATTAATAAGCTTTAAGTTTAACTAATGCATGAGGTCACTATTTAACATTTTCATTTTTGTAAATACATTTTTTTTTAATGCCACACATTATAAGAAAAAGTCGGGGGTGTTAAGGAAAATTCACCCATTTTAATTTATATAACAACACATATGAATTGTAAAAAATAAAAAAAAAACAACACATGTGAATTTTTTCTCAAATATAAGAAAAACTCACACATTTTAATATACATTAACTTTGTAACAAAAAAAAATATTACTTATCTTGCTAATTTGTGTTCTAAATCAGGTGTTAAGAAATCCAAAAATATAAACTTTACATTGAAAAAATAATAGTATTTTGACTCTTAAAGTTAAAATGCACGATTTTTTTAAACAAATACTTCGTGCAACCTAATTTATAAGTAACATTTTGTAGTTTCACGCATATTAAAAAATTATAATTATATGTAAAAATTACAGTTGCATGGACAAAAATACTTGGGGCCACCAAATGAAAAGTCATACAATGAAAAATAAAGATGAGAATAAAATGGTGATGCATGATTGAAGTAGGAGTAAGAAAGAAAAAAAAGACATTACTATAGCATAGTAGTATATGTTGAATTACTAATTAATCATATAAAATATAGTCAATAAAAAAGATTAAATCTATAATCTTAATTAGTGCGAAAACCAAATAATCATATGAGCATGTATATAAAATAGGATATTCCTGAAACACAAAGAAAGATAACCGGATGACAAACACCGATAACCGGATGACAAACACCCGTTGGCTTGTGGTTCTTCCTCAACCAGGACTTCTTATGCCCTAAGCACTCTTCAGATGGGGAGAAGAGGCGATATGCAGTACGTCCGGTATATTGGGGGACCATAGGCTATATATAGTGTGATAGCCAATCAGGGTTCCCATTATTCCGAAATGGGTCAACCTGACATCCACTCGTATTTAGCTCATATCCAATTAATTAATTACTTAATTATTTCTAAATAGAAATCTAATTAGTCTTTTAACTTTATTTGATTACTTAATCAATTAAGACTCCTAATTGATAAATAGCTAATATAATTATATAAAGATATTTGTCCACATAATATCATTGAAATATAATAAAATATTCCAACAGTATATTATTACACAGAGCAGATCCTCTTCAGTTGGAATATAACCAGAGAGAGTCCAGTTTATATCCTCACCATTCATAATTATTGTGTTTAATAAAATTATATGTAATGAAAAAAATGAATGGACGGGATTCAACTGCAGACAGTAAATTACTGCAAGGAATCCTTTCTCATTATTACATGTGTGATTACTCCACTACTCGAAATACGTGTGGTCGATCCATTGAAATCGTTAAGAAGTCACCAATAAGATGTGAGATGATTTGAACACGAGTTTATAAGTAAGTGATAATCTTCAATTTATAAGCCAATTTTGTAGAGTTGAGCCAAACCTAACTCTTAATTAGAAGATGATATTAGAGCTTCTTAAGAAGTTCCACATTGAATATGAAATGACCTTAATATAAATTTTACAAGAGGCAGTCACAAAACAACCATCATAATTCCGTAAAAAAAAAAAAACCATCATAATGACCTTTACAATTTTACGAATGTAGTATTTGTCAATTTACAAAGTTATATTTTCACCAATTTTTATGTGGAGGGATATGTTAACTCCAGGAGTAAGTCTCTGTTGACTTACTTCGCTTAATAACTCGATATCGGCATTATATTTCTTCAATTTAACCGTTGAATTTAAAGATCTCGTTGAGTAGATCAACTCTAAAAATTCAAAACCGTTTGACACTTTTTCTGATAACTTCAATTGAACGTACAACAAACTTTTAAAAAAACCGTAGAATGTCAATAGTCTGAAGACATAACTACTTTTTCTGAATTTTTATAAAAATTTGTGGAGTTGATCTACTCAATAAGATATTTGAATTCAACGATTGGATTGAAGAAATATAATATTAATATTGAGTTATTAAGCGGAGTAAGTCAACCTGGAGTCAACGGATCCCTCCTCAATTTTTATAATTTCAATTATCAATTTGTGTAAAAAAAAAAATTATCAATTTGTTTGCTTTAAAAAAAAAATTATCAATTGTTTGGTCACTCAATTAAAATGAAAATAAAGCCTTGTTTGGCTAGCATAAGAAAATATATTTTTGACGCAGCATAAGAAAATATTTAAAACCACTTTTTCTTTTCTTCTCCAAAACGCATTTTACAATTAATCTGCTTATCACAACTTCCTACATCTTCAACTACAACACAAACTCGTAAATTTCAACCACCACACCTTAACAATGATACTCATAGGATTCATCATCTTTACAGCTACACTCATCACTGCCATAATCATCAAACTCTGTTTTTCAGCAATCAACGGTAGACGAAACAGGAAAACTGCGGTGGGTTTCTTCCATCCATACACCAACGACGGCGGCGGCGGAGAAAGAGTACTATGGTGTGCTGTCAAAGCTATCCAAGAAGAGAATCCTGATCTTCAATGCCTTGTATATACTGGAGATCACGATGCTACACCTCAATCGTTGTTGAATCGTGCAATTGATCGTTTTGGTGTTAAGCTTCTATCCCCTCCTAAGGTATTCATTTTTTCTTCATTCTGCTATATGGGTTTTGTTTTCTTTTAGCTTATTGCAAATGGGGTTTTGTAAAGTTTCATTCTTTTTAGTTTTAGAATAGTTTTGATTCATGTAATGTTTATTGGGTTGGAACCCTTTTTAAGCTTATGTGGGTTTTGTTCTTGATGAAATGAGACACTAGCAAGTAGCTTTTTCTTATGAGGGTTTTTTTTATATATGTTGAGAGTCATATTGGATAGTGTTAAGTTGCGGTTAGGCTACGAGACTTTCGTGTTGTAGCAAAATGTGGCTGAGGTTACGGTTGTGATGTTGTTGTAGAGACCTTTAAAACCTTTATATTGCGACCCCGATTGCAGTTGCAGTCTAAATTTGGTTATAAAAGCGAGACAGCTCTTACTTTACAAGCCGGTTTTATGACAACATTTACTCTTGTAAATGTTAATTGGGGTAGAACCCTTTTATGGTTTTGAGATATGTTCTTAACATTTTATGTGGTGAAATGAGACAATAGCAAGTACTAGTATTTTTAAGTGGGTTTTGAGTTTTGTTTATTTTTGTTGATGAAATTGTGGTTGCAGTTACGCTATGAACCTTGATATTATGGCAAATTTTTGGGCTAATGCGGCGGCAATTACAGTTGTGATGCCGTTGCAGAACCTGTAAAACTTTTATATTGTGGTTACAGTATGGATAGTTGTTATAAAAGAAAGACTACTCCTACCTTAAAAATCGGTTTTGTGGCGTTGAGTTGGGGTATACTTGTCATTGTGATTATGGATTTATCAGCATTTACCTGAATGGAGAGATTGCTCTTCTGTAACTGCCATATTATAGTGATGATCAGAGGATTGATAGGAGGACTGGAATTTGTTACAATATTTGTATGGATTTATTGGCATATTTAGCACGTACAAGTATTAGGTTGTTAGTCAACCGTGGTTATTGTTGTAGCTGGTAATTGGTCATGGAAAAAAGATAAAAATGTGTTTTTGAATTTGCTTATATGAAGTAAATGGATATTGTTGCAATGGTAAGCATAACTTATTTTGGAACCTGTTGTGATAATAACCTGTGTCTTTTTATTATCCACACAATTCGCAGGTGGTGCATTTGTACAAGAGGAAGTGGATTGAAGAAACGACTTATCCACACTTTACTATGATTGGTCAAAGTCTAGGCTCTATGTATCTTGGATGGGAAGCTTTGTGCAAGTTCACCCCTTTATATTATTTTGATACAAGTGGTTATGCTTTTACATATCCACTTGCTAGGTTGTTTGGATGCAAAGTTATTTGTTATACACATTACCCTACTATCAGTTCTGACATGCTATCTCGCGTTCGCCAACGCAGCTTGATGTATAATAATGATTCCTTGGTTGCCAAAAGGTTTGATTTTCATTTTTTTCCCCTCATCTAATTCAATTCATACATGTTTGTTAGATGATGGTATTGATCCTTTTTTCTTCTTCTTCAATATTTTATAAATTTTAATATTATAGCTTATCCAAATTGCTTTAAGTAATGTGACGGTTATTTTTTGGTAGTGTTTGGCTTTCTCGGTGCAAAATAGTCTATTACACATTCTTCAGCTGGTTGTATGGGATTGTTGGATCTTGTACACACCTAGCTATGGTCAATTCATCTTGGACCAAAGCCCATATTGAAAAGCTTTGGGGAGTTCCAGATCGGATTAAGCGAGTTTATCCTCCTTGTGACACTTCAGGACTTCAGGTTTGAAATTTAGTCTTTATTGTCCTGAAATTGTTGTTGGTATATTGTCAAGATCCTCATATCCATATCACTTTGGGAAGTTGGTTTCAAATATCATGAATTGATAGCTTATCCTCGCACATTAGTTTAGAACTCAAAATTAATGTCAGCACTCACTTAAGTTCTAGACCAGTGGTCTGGGTTGGGACGCTGAAAGAGTATAAAGAAGTAGGTCTAGGTTTCTATTTTTTGCTGCGAACAAATTTCTTCTCCCCCTAACAAATTAACCGCTAACATTTGCCTATAAAAAAATCGGCACTTTTGCTATGTCACTTATTATTAAGATCCTAGACAATTGTTACTCGGCCAATTTAGTAAACACTGAAGGGTGATACCAATATCTCTCTTTGCTAGTTAAATAATCCATATACATACATATAGATACACGTATGCATTACCTTTTGTGGTAATTACCAGTGGATTCTAACAGTTTAGCATTATTGGCAGGTGCTTCCTTTGGAAAGATCAGCTGAAATTCCTGTAATAATATCTGTTGCACAATTTCGACCAGAGAAGGTAGGCATACTCCCATCAACCTTGTGAATGGAAGGTAAAACTATTTTGTTGGCTTATTTTGGCTTATGTTGATTGCTTCAAGTTTACACAATTCTATTTATTGTAGGCTCACAGTCTCCAACTTGAGGCCTTTTCACTTGCCATTAAGAGATTGGAGTCTGGCTTGCCGAAACCTAAACTCCAGTTTGTTGGTAGCTGTAGAAATAAATCAGATGACGAAAGACTGCAAAGGTTAAAAGAGAAAGCAATTGAGCTGAATGTGATTGAACAAGTGGAATTCCACAAGAATGTAACATACAGGTTAGTACCAGTGGATTTTTTTTTTCCCTTTTTTATTTTAAAGATCCTAAATACTTCCTCTGCAAAACATAATGTTAACAAAAAAAAAATGTTAACAAATAACTATTATGTAGAACGCATACCTTAAGTGGTAGTTGATTGCTTAGTTCCCAAGTTTATGTACATCAGGGTATGAAACACTGACACAAACACGACACTGACATATCCACACTGATAATGATTTGAGAAAATAAAAGTAAATTGAATGTAACATGTGTTAGTGTCGTGTTGGACAATGATGCGTTTCAGACACCAAACACACATTCAATTTGAAGTATTGGTGCTACAGGTCTAACTACCATTGATGACTAGTTTATGCATCTATGTTCATCGCTACACATTTATCTCTTTAACAAACACCATGACTTATGCTTCCTGCTGGTATATCAAAATATATAGTTTGCTTATTTTAAGATGGACGTTGTTCTGTCATTGTTTATCGGTGGGAGAAGATGTGATCAATATTTCTAACTTCTGAAAAAGTTAAACTCAGCTTGAAGTAGTGTGTGGATGAGTCTGTAATAAACTATTTCCAAATTTTTATGGATTCTTTATTTCCGAATTGTAAAAACCCGTAAAATTTAAACTAGTGTATTATAGACTTATCCTTAAAGATCTAATTCCCTCTTCCAAATTGGAGCAAACTAATTTCTTTTGTTAATAGCTTATAAGTCTTGTGAAAATTAGTCGATCGCATTTTTAAAACACAAGTTCAGTGTTGAAGTTTTTTTTTTTTGAAGAAGCTAAATTAGCCCATTCAAATTGGCACCAGAGAATCGAACCTGAGACCTTAAGGAGGAGCACACTCCCAGATCCCAAGCCAATACCATTCGGTGTTGAAGTTGTCTGTCGATCGTTCTGGATTTTATTTATATACTTCTAGAAGATTAATTTTAAATGCGTTCTTGCTCGTTATATTTGATAATCGCCATGACCTGCAGGGATTTGGTGGGACTTTTAGGCGGCGCTGTTTCCGGTATCCATTCAATGACAGATGAGCATTTTGGCATTAGTGTTGTAGAATATATGGCTGCTGGTGCCATCCCAATTGGTACGTGTGCTATAAGTTAAACCTCTTCATAAATACACTTTTTATTTTCTTTATACCCTGTGATCATGTGCTTACATTGATTATTTTTGGATTGCTTTTCAGCTCATAATTCAGCCGGCCCAAAAATGGACATCGTATTGGACGAAGATGGACAGCAAACAGGGTTTCTTGCCTGCACTGTTGAAGAATATGCAGACTCCATTTTTAAAGTCATTAAGATGTCAGAGACAGAAAGACTAAAGATGGCTGCTGCTGCAAGAAAACGAGCAAGCAGGTTTTCTGAGCAGCGGTTTTGCGATGATTTCAAAGCCGCAGTGCGCCCTATTATCGGTGGTATTTCTAGATAATGATCTACCAACTAATCTGCACGATTGTAGGTTAAAATGGAGAGTTTCTTCTGTGCCAGCCTAACCATCTGAGAATATAAGCCAAGAATTTTGTTACAGAAAAATAGTTAAATTTTTATATTGTCTCTCTTTTCTTAGTTAGGTTATTTTCTAGTCCTTATACCAAATGGTAAATGATTACACGTGTACTTTACCAAAAAAAAAATGATTACACGTGTACAAAGGATTTTTGGAAGTTGGATTGTAATATAAGAAAATATTGATCTATCTAGTCTGAATTATGTTTTCATGTAAACATGCTAAAATGGTACATATCTAAGTTGAAATTCCGAAATCCAATTTATGCTTGTAAATTTTATGAATGAGATAAATACATTAAAATGTAGCTGGTGATTTGAAAAACACCAAATCAACCACTTAAAGGCTAGGAAACAATTGTCCAATCCCTAATGGAACCAACTAAAACAGCTTCTCCATCAGTTCCTGCCTTCATTGTATGCTATTTAACTTGAAGAACTGATTGTATTGAAAAGAAAATGTAAAACAACGAACAAAGGATCTTTGCATTGAAATCAAAGTACACCATTATTCGATCATAACCCACATCTAAACACTTTGCACTTATGTGATAGGGGGTTTGATATTTTTATTGTATGAATTAGATATACTTTTTGTGCAACTGTGGAAACTAATATCTTGAATCATGTCAAACACAAACGGGTGGTGAACTCTATCTTTTGAAGTTTTTGCATTTCCAGCTCGAGTTTCAACTCGAAATCTTGATTAAACGGGAAAAGGTCTATGTTATGTCATGAATGATTTGTAAATGTATATACACACAATTACTAACACTAATAATTAAAAAAATATGATTTGCATTGTCCATGATCACTCAAACATTACTAGAAGCAACATTAAGAGGAGAAGGAGCAGGAGAATTACGACAAACAGGGCATGTAACATTCATACGGAGCCACTCATCAATGCAATCAGCATGAAAACAATGTTTGCATTCAGGAATGCATCTTATTGTCTCTTTACTATTGTATTCTGATAAGCATATCCAACAACTTCCGTCATTTGGTCCAGGTACGCGTCGACTCTCCCCAAGAACTACTTTCTCATAAGATTCAATTGTCAATTCGTCTAGACCTGTCACTATTGTGACTTCAGGTTGTGGTGATATTGCAGCTGGTGCTGACCGAGAAGCAGCATTTCTGGTAATGTTGGCTATTCTATCATTGTAGCACACACAAGATGCCATTAACATAACAAAGATTAGAGCTGGTCCAGTAATACATAATGCTATGATTCTGAAAACTTTAAGTCCTTGTCGCGATGTACCTGAAAATTGAAGCCGCAAAATATCAGTGTATGGATAATGGAACTACAGAAAAGATATTGTTTATTAGAAAATGTTATAAAAAAAAGGAGCATATAGATTGAGAGTTGTAACAAGTCTGTGTAAATGTTTAACATGTTTTGGGACATAAAATTGATTTTGTCATATTTTAATATTTCAACTTAAAGATGAGATTTGTATCTTTTAACTTTTGAACTTTTGAAAGTGCATTTTTAACATAACATTGATTGTGTAACAAATCTTTGTAAAACATAAATCACTTTTACATTCATTTTTTTTACAAAGTCAAACTTTTACTATTGAACCTGAAACCTCATAGACACTTTTACATTCAATTTAATTCTAACTAAATTCAATTTTTATAATTAACAATAAACACTCAGAATATCTATATGCTTAAAATTTTAACTTTTACATTCAATTTGTATAATAAACAATAGACACTCATGGTGGTGACCACTTGCACAATAGTTTTTTATTCCTTAAATTTTAAAATCAAGTCATACCCCAAAATATTTCTTGAACTATTATTAGTTTGTTAAGCAAGTTGTCCCCAAGTTGAATTTGTTTTTTAATGAAGTGCCAACGTTGCACTAGTTAATTTTTGCTACTGATATGTACGCATGGTACTTGCAATAATTTTTGTTAATTTATTGCCAACATGCAAATAGAATCCTAAAGTCAATAAGAATAAATTATAAACAAACCAAAAATTGCCATGGTTATCTTAATCGCTGAGGTAAAACCATTGACTAATATTTTTCTAATTATTCCTTCTAACCTCAGCATGTGGGGCACCTAACAAACCTAGTGAAAGCATCCCTAAGTTAGCATCATGTCTTTATTTTATCTCTTTTTTTTTACTCTTAAAACATATTTGATCAACTAGTTTCTGTATACAGTAATAATAAACCTTATAGAATTGCATATTGAAGATCATAGAATATTTGTACCTTCTTGGTAATCAGACATACAAACAACTTGATTGTTGTAAATGCTTTCTAATCCACACATTAGCCCATGTGTTTCACAAAAATTGCAGTCAGGTTTATCCCATGTTAATTGAAGATCTGCATTAAGATCATCTCTGAGTTTTTCTCCGAATCGTTCTTGTCTTGCAATTGGAACTAAAAGCCGTTTGATAACAGAACAAGACCCAGGAAGTGAATTGACCAAATTCACTGAAAGGATAGCTGATACAAAATATGTTGAATTACTAAGACAATCAATGGGAATGAATTGTGACCCTAAATTCTGAGATATATTCTGAGATGAACAGCTTAAAAAGGTGTAGTCACGACTAAAAGTAGCAATGAAAGGAGAATTTGAAAAATTGAGACTTAGAAGACGTTTCGGAAGACAATTATCAGGATCATAGAGTTGTATCTGTTGTGTGAGATAATTTATGTTGCGTACATAGAATTTGCCAGAATAAGGAAGCTCTAGAACTGATGATTTTCTTTGATTTGAACAAATTAAGTTGAAACCAGGATAACCACAATAAGGAGATTGCTCACCTTTTAGTATAAAGGGAAAACGAATAGGTAAACTAAAGTTACCACATAAAGAAACTGGGCAATCGTTTAAGGCATGTATGACAGGAAATATTAAGTAAAGAAGGACCTTCAAGATGCCCATTATTACTTCTCAGATTGCGAATCTGCGGTAGGAAGCATCAGCTTATAAGTTATAAGATGATGAAAGTTGAAACTGTATTTTAATTTTAAATTCCATCAAATTTTCAACGCAGTATAGAAAGTCAAATAATATTTTATACTGATATAGCTTAAATCTTAATTGACTCATTCTTGTAGTAGGTATGCCTCAAAACAATTTTTTTCTTTTTCGAAAGATGCCTTAAAAAAGTTATTGGCAGTATTATTACCTATCTATCTGGCATAATACTACTTGGATGTTTCTGATATTGCCAGAATTTAACCAACTAAGACAGTTCATAGCTTGATCTTATGATTACTTCTATGTCAAGTCAACTCTTACCATTAACAATGATCATAAGTAATATTCAGCTTTCTTTAGTTTGGTTTGATTTTAGCATACTGAACAAGCAATTCAATTTTAGGGAAGTGGATGTATCAAGATCTACATGAAATTTTATAACTTTCATACAAAATAATGTTTTACCATTCAGCTACTATTTATCAACTTCTCATTTTGGAAATAGTATTTCAATATGGTCATGTATAAACCATTGCCTACATATGGGGAATTAATGAATGGGTGTACAATAGTTGTTTTCAGTTGTAAGAATATTGTCTCATATAAAAATGTCATATTGCATTTTAAAGGGTAGGGATGAACTACCCAACCCCGGGGCCCTTGTCGAAGACATGTTTGAGATGAATCACAGAAGCTGCTGAGAGATTCGAATGGAAACAACTTTTCCATCAGGTCCTTCCCTCATAGCTTGGTATTTCACATGAAGACCTGCTTGTAGTGAAAAATAAAATGAAATATCGTGAATTTCAATTGAAACTAAACTACATAAATTTCAATATTCAAGAATACGCAAAAAAAAATATGTTCAAATGAGTTTAACAGCATTGTAAACAACAAAAAATGAGTTAACTACAGGGCATCAATGAAATTGCCAAGCTGAGTTATATAAGAAATATGGGATTTTAGATTTTGAGATTTATTGATGTCTCTAGATATATGCCCTTGTGTTGAATTCGTTACTATAGTTTTTTTTTGGAAAGAATCAATTTGATTTAGCAGGATGCATACAAGTGTTTTTCTGCAGAAAAGTTTGGCAACATTTGGGCTTCAATTGTTGGGGTATTGTAAAATATGTGTGGAAAAATACTGAACTGTAAGTTGTTCATGCATTGATATGTTGTATCATCAAAAGAAGATTTGGGGCTGTTGTGGATTGGTGGAGAGTACATGCTTATCTCAGTTAATGGTAAAGTAGCATGAATAGTTGTGGAGTTTAATTGAAGTATTGGAACAGTTGGTATTGGAAAGAGAAATGGTATACAGGTTTTGGATTGGAGGGATAATAGAATGGTAAGCCAATTTGATGGGGAGTAACCGATTTTGCACAACCGCAACGCAATAAAAGATGAAGGATCTTGTCCTTCTTTGTAGTTGGGTAAACACACTGGATGCCAAGGGAGACTCAATAAAAATCTGTGTTGGAGTGAATCAATAGTTGTAGCATAGGGCTTAATTTACTGATTTGTTTGTTTTGATAACTGGTTGTTATGCAGCATGTTGCTGTGCTGTCATCAGATTTGTACTCATTCTTATAACAAGTTTTCTAAGATTTACTTCAATAATTGTCAAAACCAAAAAAAAAAAGATTTACTTCAGTAATTGATTCAGAGACATGAAAGCTGGAAAGAAGAATGTTTCTTACCTTCATTTTCTTGTAAATTAGTGTTCACTGCTACTGCATGGAAAGCAATCATAGCCTTGGGTTGCCAGTCATTATGTTTCCCAATCCAAGACTTGTAATCAAATACCGCTGCCATTCAATTTGAAAATGAAAACATATCAGCATGATGTGTTAGTGCCAGGACTTGGTAACTATCATCTTTGAAGGGTAAGCAATATAAAAAGAATGAATTTAGAACACAAAATTACTTAAACACTTATTCCTCAAACCCAGAATCAGTCTGATGCATAACATTCTCATTGCAATTAACTTGTTCCTTGATTATCTTATGAAATTATGAATTCATTACTGGAGCTAAACCTGTGTAACCTTAACTGAAACTAGTTTTTAAAAGCATAGTTTCAATATATTTATGTTTCTATTCTTCTTGACAGAATCAATCCTCTTTATGCAATGACATTAGATGGGTGGTTTACCTTAATTCTTAAAGAAAAACATCGACAAGGCTATTGATTTTTGGGAAGTTGACTTGAAGTATAAAGGTTTACCAGCTGTAGAAGAACTCTGCAGGTGTTTGATGTCAAAAATGGAGCCAGTAGCCCCATCTGCTCGTTTCTTGACATCATGAGATCCGACAACCTCATACTCCCAGCTCCCGTTTTGGTAGCCTTCACAGAGGAATAGTTCTATATGCCTTGCGTCTAATGTCTGCATTGTTCCTATATAAGCAGGAGAAACATGTTAAATTGAGTAAGTATATTCTAGCCTTGTTCTATTGCAAAATCTTGCCATTCAAAATAGTCATCACTGATGAGTTATTTAAGATGGTTAAGGGATGTGCAGCACTCGTTAGATTATATTGAAATTACCATCGCAAGTATTGAGTTACAAACCGGGCATCGCACAAGCTGCAGATCTGAAATATAAACAAATGAAATGTTATTTAATCGAATACTTATATCATATGTTAACTTAATTGATTTCAATGATAGTTCTTTAGTCAAATAAAACTTGGGAGTACCAGCTATCCAGATTCCAGGTTTAATGTTGTCTAGAAAGCAACAACCGTGAGACTGCAACATCTCTTCCAAGCTTTCTTCTTTCTTTAACTCCTCAGGAAAAGTCAGTCTCTCAGTCAGGAGGGACACTGAAGAATCAAAGAAAAAAGCACCAATACGCATCCAATCTGATAGAAAATATTAAAAAATTGTTACAACATGAATATTTTTTTTACAAGTCTACTTGTGTTAAAGCTGCACATAATGCCCATAACAAATTTTCACTTATGTAGGTGTTGCTCTAGTTCAACAATATGTTGTATATATTCTGTCCAAGAAAAACAATCTGTTGTATATACATTACATAAGAATGAATCAGTCAGTAGTCAGATAAATCTAGATATCTAGATTGTGAATTTGCATAGGTAAGCAATAAGGTTTGCTATGTACATATAATTGTGCAACCTAGATTTAGGACAGTCAATAATTCCTAACAAATCTAAGATATTTGATACAAGATTGGAATATTCATCAATGATCAAGAGCAAGAGCATTAAACTGAAAATCTCAATTGTAGAATCTATTAAATGATCAAGAGCATTAAATGTGAGGTCACTTACTGCATCAAATTCATTACCATAACTATGTGTAGAATCTATTAAAATTTATTGTGAATCTCACAATATATTATGATATGAATACAGTATGTGAAAAATTAGTGCAATAAATAACCGAAGATCCAACTCACCAATGTGTTTCTCCTGCTGACGGAACTTGAAGGAGTGGCTCCCATCTGAAATTTCAAGATCAATGTTAATCACTGGCGGTGACAACGCCATTCATGAAAATTAATCAAGGCCTAGGTGTTACTTACCAAAGGCTGAAGTGTATAGCTTACTCCACTTGAATGCCACAGGTGGTGGAGATGGAACTTGAAGATCACGCAGACACACAAACTTCCAAATAGCATCATCCATGATAGTACGTCGGAACCATCGGTTTGTGGCTGCCAGCATTATCAGAGATTTTGCATCCAGATACTTCGCTATCTCTGTCCAAATATCTTCTTCGAACCTTCGTTAAAGCATTATTTCAAGTTATTAACACAAAATAAGAATAAATTACAATTAATCAAACATAGATTGATTAGATTCTATCATTAATGTTTCATGCGTATAGAAAATTAGAAATTATTAATTTAAAACTAGAAATGCATGTTCATCAATTAATCGTTTACGCATAAAAGCAATAGAAAACGAATATCTGAAGATTTTAAACATTCTCTGATCCATAAAACATAACAAATATAAAGAGTAATTAATCGATTATGAAGTTCAAAACTGAAATGACTTATTCAGCATAAACAGTTATTATTACTGAATTCAACAGAAAATAAGCTTAACTAATGAACGGAGAAACTCATCGAAGCAAATCAAATCAGAATCAAATGTTTGAAATCAAAGCGGATGCAGATTTTTCATTTCATCTTCGGTAAAAAAAAAAAATTCCAAAAATGAACAAAATTAACGTCCAATTTAATATTGAACTCAAAATCCAGAATCGTATCCGATTTTCGCCGAAGTTCTTCAGATCGCATTCAAACACAGACGTTTACACAGATCGAACACAAATTTTTGTAAGAGTAACAGAATAAGCATAGATTCAATTCAACAGATTCATTCAAGTAAGAAATCAAAACCACAGAGAAATGAGAAATCGATCAAATTAACTTAATATTACTAAAAACAGTTCAACAATCAGATCTAACTGAAATTCATAACTGAATTCTGATCTAAAACTCAAAAATGCATACTAAGCTTTCACAATCACGTTTAAATGGAACAACAGATAAAATTGAATCGAAGAAAGTGAATGTAACTGAAATCGAATTTGAAAGAGAGAGTGAGAGAGAGAGAGAGAGAACCATGAGAAAGTGGAATGAGCGGAGAGAAAAGGAGGACGAGGAGAGCTGCAACAACAGCAGATGGTTTTGGTTCGTCGGATTCGTTTTGCCGGCGGTGGAAGATCTCCGGCGGAGGAAGTAGCATGATTGAGTTGCTTTTTCATGCTTGCTTTGAAATTCAAAAACTGAACCACGCGTTCTGTTACTCTAACAAATCACAACAACGGTGCACACTCTTTGATTTTCGCTCTTTTTATAGGCGCGCCAAAATTTTGCTTTTCAAATATATTATTTTATTTTATTTATGAAAAATATTCAAATAAATTATAAAAATTAATAGAAATAAAAATAACGAAAAGTTAGTTGTTCACTTGTTTGGAATCTTCGAGAGGTGTGGGACACTTGTGCCCCCACTCAAATTCAGCAATTTTATTATTTATGTATATTACTTTTATTTTGATGGAATTTTATGTATATTTTTTTAGGATTAATATATGTGTATATTTTTTTTATTTTTTTTTATTTACAAGAGCTGAGAATCGAACCTAGAACTTATAGCGTACTACCAAAATCTCTCACCACCAGACCAAACCTAGTGGTTTTATGTGTATATTATTTTGATATATAGATTTCAAATACAAGTAATTTTTTTTTTAAGTAATTTAGTAGCTTAAATTCCACATTTTTAAAACGAATTTTTTTGAACAAGTCAAAATGAGATATGTTAAGAAAAACAGTATCCTCAACACAAGACGTGCTGAGATAGACTACCAAAGTTTACAATGAATCAAAGAAAAAAAATCATAAAAATCATACAAGGCTCAAACATAACAAATGACTAGACTAACGTAGTTTACAGTCATTTTTAAAACGAATTACTGGAGTGTGTGGAGTTTGAATTTTAACTCTTACATATATAATATAATATTCTTACCAACTAAGCTAATCTCACAGAGATAAAATACACACAATTTTATATAGATTAAAAACAAATTAATGAATTATCATTTAAAAAAAACCTTGAAATTGTAGAGATTAGAGTGTGATGTTAATTTTCCTCAGAATTAATTATTTTATTTGTTAAGTCTTTTAGATCAATGTAAAGAAGATTTTTAAAAAATAAACTAGAATATAAGTGGACTTAACATGTCAATCCAAATCCAAAAGATTGTGAATGTGTTGCACCAAAGTGGAAATGAATCCACTAAACTTGCATAACCACATTAATCAGGATTTTAAAGTCACTTTCCATTTCCATAGTTATACGTGAAAAGTCATCCTTCCAAATAATTATTAAGTCAAGATACAAGCTCAATGTTTCAACATTAATGATTCGTTTGGTTGAGCGGAAAGAAAGAGGAAGAAAAAAAAATTACAGATTCCAATAGATGAACTTAGACTAACTTTAATCCAAGTTTATCTATTAAAATCCGTAATTTTATTTCGTTCCTTTTTCTTTCTACTCAACCAAACGGACCTTAAAGGTGTCACACACTTCAATACTCTTAATATAGTCTTCAATTCATCTTCCTATGAATTGCAAAAAAGACCGCCACAACTTACAAACTCACCACCTCACTTGCATGCGCACCATCTCCCTTGTAAGCACCGTCACTATTGATTTTTATCCCATCATCAAAAAAACTTTATCCATTCTATGTAGATTATTTCCTTAAGATATCACGATGAAAATTCCATAATTTATTTAATTTAAATGAACAGAATAAAATTTCCAGTCCACCCATCCTAACTAATCACGTCTTCAACAGTTGTATCGTATAGTAGCAACAGTGGAACCGATGATCTTTTTGATTGATTTATCAAGTACGAGTACGAGAAGGAAGTAAGAAAGAGGACATTAATGAGATCTAGTGAAACCCCAACCTTTAAAAATAGAAATAAAAAATTCAAATATAAACAGCAAAATATTTAAGGGCGTAGATTTTAACATTATAAAACTTGAGAAAATTAATGGGGGAAATCCATTCCCCAGGTCAGGTACATGCCACCTGCATAGACCTTTACATGACACAGGTCATTTTTTATATAAACAATTATTCATATACATTATCATAAAAAAATTTATTAATAGTAGTCTCACCAAGCCTTTGTCAGAGCTTGAGGTGAAGTCTGCTGTGTGGGACTGCGATAGTTATAAAAGTCCAGGCCCTGACGGGATAAATTTTGGTTTCATCAAGGATTTTTGGGCTGAACTACGGGGTGATGTTATGCGTTTTATATCTGATTTTCATAGGAATGGTAAATTATCTAAGGGTATCAACTCTACTTTCATCGCTCTGATCGATCCCAAAGGTCGAAAGTCCACAACGGCTGAATGACTTCCGGCCAATCTCGCTGGTTGGCAGCCTGTACAAGATTTTGGCAAAGGTTTTGGCGAACAGGTTGCGTATAGTTATTGGTAGTGTCATTTCAGAGTCTCAAACGGCGTTTGTAAAAGATCGACAGATTTTGGACAGTATTCTCATTGCAAATGAGGTAGTAGATGATGCTCGGAAGGCTAAAAAAGAACTCATGCTTTTTAAGGTGGATTTTGAGAAAGCCTATGATTCCGTGGATTGGGGGTATCTGGACGCGGTTATGGAGAGGATGGCGTTCCCAACTCTGTGGAGGAAGTGGATAAGGGAGTGTGTGGGCACCGCTACTGCATCTGTTCTTGTAAATGGAAGCCCTACTGATAAATTCCCTCTAGAACGGGGTCTTAGACAAGGAGATCCGTTATCTCCTTTCCTTTTTCTTTTGGCTGCTGAGGGTTTGAATATTCTGATGGAGGCTATGGTGACTCATAACTTTTTTACGGGGTATAGGGTTGGGGGGAGTGATTCGACTTCAGTGTCGCACCTTCAGTTTGCTGATGATACCCTTCTACTTGGGGAGAAAAGTTGGGCTAATGTTCGGGCTTTGCGGGCTACTTTGGTGCTGTTTGAGAATATGTCTGGTTTGAAGGTGAATTTCAATAAGAGTATGTTGGTTGGGGTGAATATCCCTGTCTCCTGGTTAGGCGAGGCTGCGGCTGCACTGAGTTGTAAAGTGGGAAAAATTCCTTTCCTTTATTTGGGTCTTCCTATTGGGGGTGATTCGAGGCGTCTGATTTTCTGGGAACCGGTGTTGGCTCGTTTAAAGAATAGATAATCAGGTTGGAAGAGTCGTTTTCTTTCTTTTGGTGGTCGTCTGGTTCTACATAAGTCTGTCTTAACCTCTCTACCTGTCTATGCTCTATCTTTCTTCAAAGCTCCTTCAGGTATCATTTCCTCTATTGAATATCTTTTAATTAAATTTTTTTTTGGGGGGGGGGGGGGGGGGTGTGAGGATTTTAGGAAAATCGCTTGGGTAAATTGGAAAACTATTTGTTTGCGTAAGGAGTATGGAGGTTTGGGGGTTAGGCAGTTGAGGGAGTTTAATTTGGCTCTTTTAGGTAAATGGTGTTGGAGGTTGTTAGTGGATAGAGAAGGGTTGTGGTTTAGAGTGTTGGCGGCTCGGTATGGAGTAGAGGGAGGGAGATTACGAGATGGAGGGAGGCGTGGATCGGTGTGGTGGCGAGAGATAGCGAGTATTAGGGAGGGTGGCAGTGAGTCAGGTGGCAGGTGGTTTGGTGACCATGTTGTTAGGAGGGTGGGAGATGGGTCTGATACTCTTTTTTGGACAGATCCTTGGTTGGATGAGACTCCTCTTTGTGAGCGGTTTGGGCGCTTGTTTGCTTTGGCAGAGACCAAATCGCATACGGTGGCTGAGATGTCTTCTTTAGGGTGGGGGTTGGATGGGGCGGCGTGGGTGTGGAGGAGGCAGTTGAGGGCATGGGAGGAGGAGTTATTGGGGGAGTGTCAGTCTTTACTCTCTGTCATTTCTTTACAGGTACAATCTTTGGATAGGTGGCAGTGGCAGCCAGACCCTGATACAGGCTACACTGTCCGGGGTGCTTATCAGCTTTTGACTACTATGGAGTCGATTATTGTGGATGATGCGGAGCATCTCATTTGGCATCCTCAGGTTCCCTTGAAGGTTTCCATTTTTGCGTGGCGTTTATTGCGTGACAGGTTACCTACAAAGTCAAACCTTGTTACCCGAGGCATCTTATCTTCTGCATCTCATCATTGTGTTTCTGGATGTGGGGCGGCCGAGTCGACCCACCATTTATTCATCTTTTGCAGTACTTTTGGTTCTATTTGGGATTTGGTTCGCTCTTGGATTGGCATTTCATCGACGGGTTTCATTTCCATCCGGGATCATTTCGTTCAGTTTACTTTATCAGCTGGTGGATCTAGAGCACGTTGGTCTTTTTTGCAACTCATTTGGCTTGCTAGTGTATGGGTTGTGTGGACGGAAAGAAATCATAGAGTGTTCAGAGGTTCAACTAGCACTCCTCATCAGATGTTGGACAAGATCAAGCTCTTTTCTTATAGGTGGTTGAAGACGACGAGTGTTACTTTAGTCTCAAACTACCATATGTGGTGTTAATCCTTTGCTATGTTTGGGCCTTATATGATTGTGTGTATTTCTTTCTGTGACTATTTGTAGACTTTGGTAGTCTATCTTAGCACATCTTGTGTTGAGAAGATTGCTTGTGTTAATATATATATCTCATTTTTGCTTGTTCAAAAAAAAAAATTATTAATATACAAACACTTTATTTATTTTTTTTACATAAACTTAATGATATGTATTTCTTTCTTTTTTATAAAAAAAAAAGTGATATGTGTTTGAGCAACTAAAATTTTGTTTAAATATTTGAACCTTACAACTTTAAAGAGATGATTGTCAAGCAAAACATCAAAAGTATGTCTTAAGAGTCGGATTGATTTTTAAAATTTGAAGAAATGAAGTTATAGATAATCATATGATATTTCAATAGCTCTTATTTTAAGTGATAGAAATGAATAATTAATTGTTCTCCCTTTCACACCAAAATCCAACTGCGAACATAGTCTAAAAACAATCAATTACTTCTAATTTCAATGTCATAAATTTTAATGGAGGGAGTACCAATACGCAGCATGTTCGTGTTGCAAAATTTGCAACAAAACGCTAGTATAAACCCTAGCAGATATTGATTTGTCTTTTGAAAAAAACCAAATCAAATATGAGAGATATGGCCAATTGTTTCCATGCTATACCAGAAAAGCACCGAGTAATATATGTGTGCTCCTATACACCCCTTTTGTCTTCAATGTGAATTTCTTCCAAATGTCAAAAGAATTTGGAGAATTGTGACAGGTTACAAAAATGCCTCCAGCTCATTTGCTCAGAAGTTTCCTATTTTATTATATATAACAAATTATATACAAACTATACTAAACTGGTAAAAATTAAAAAATATAAAAATAAAAAGCTCTGGACAAATCTTTACCCTATGGTTAGATGACTGCAATTGCTCAAGGAACAAAAAATGCTTAACCTAGTTCATAAATTTTCTACACTTCGGTGCTCTGCAAAGGCAGGGAACTTTCTGTTCTTCCGGCTCATCTGGATCGAACAAGTAATCATACCTGTTGCAACATCGGAGAAAAATAAGTTAATCAAGTATGCCACATATCCCAATAAAGCATGCTTGGAGATGTGAAAGCACAGACGTACGTTAGTTCTTGACCAGCAGAAACATTGGTTTTGGCAACAAGAACAATCCGGTTCTGTTGATCGCCCAAACTCAAAATCCTTGCATAGCAGTTTGGCATGCACTGAAGCAAGACAGGTTGAAGATTAGTATGCTAATTTTCTTTTGCTAGTGTAATATATCTTATATAAAATCACATGATGGATATTCCCAAAAAAAAAGACTCATAATGGACAATTGAGCTCCAGTCATAGAATTTTCAATTAATAAGATTCATAAAGTTACAGTAGAGTCCAGTAAAAACGTACAGAGTGGTTTATTAAACGTGCTATATTGCCCTTGTTTGTTGAATCAATGACTACTTCCTCACTGATCTTGAACAACTGCACATTTTATATTAGTTAGTGTTGTGAATGGCAGTGAATGAATTCAAATGTTATCAGAAATCATGAACCTGTCTAGAACACAAGCATTTGAACCAAATATAGAACTTTAAAGAACACAAATGAAACATAATGTTACTGAATGGCTATTATAGGCTTCGTTATGTTAAGCAAAACAATGTGAAGACGGGTACAGACAGATATTACAGTTAATCTTAAACAAGAGACTCACATAGCAATCTTTGCCTTCTGAACGATATTTTGCTTCCCTCAGATCGGCGACACTGCGCCTTACCTGCTCTCCACGATACTCAACAACCTGCAAACAAACATAACAAGCATGAACTTTATGTCTTCAGAAGAAATAGCAGCAAACCATCTAAACATAATACACGGTAAATTACTATATCTCCTTCTTGTATATCTCTTCGAGCAAAGAGACCCCATCCATGAATACCCGACTTTCCAAAGCAAACCCTGAGTTTTTCAGTTTTCTGATACAAAACATTAAAAAATTACTTCAAATTAAAAAATAAGAGCGGGATTTTATATTTAAAAAATTGAGATAAGCAATTCAAGTAATTAATTTTAGCAAATGCAAATATATGTAATACCTGCAGATGGTGAAGACGTTCCTTGAAAGAAGGAAATACTACTTTAGCAACTTTAGCATCCTATCACAAACCAATATTATAAGATATCAAATTAGTGTTTTCCTTTCACATATAACAGGCACAACTTAGCAAGACCAGGTTATTTATTTCAAAAGCAAGAAGTAGGGCATATATCATGCTGACCGTGAAGATTACCTCATAGTTGTTCAATTGAGTTATTTCACCTAAAGAGTGACGGCTGGGTCCCGTCAGCAAGTGAATTATTGGCACATCAGCTCTCTGGAAATATGGGAGGAAATGTGGTAAAGACACCAAATTGAGAAGAACAAAAAATAGATAATATTGAGATTTTAGCTTTACAGACTGGCCCATTGGTGTGACAAAAATACCCAAAGTTATGCTGACTATAAATAAGTAGAAGCTTGTTAGCAATTAAGTATAACAGCTTGAATTAGTTTAGATTAGAATCTGAATTATCTGATTAAGATCTGATCTAATTTCTGTTTTGTCTCTTATCCTTAGTATCTAGTTCCATTTCCCTAGTTGTAGCAAATTGGTAGTATTTCAAACGAACTGTGCCTATGTAAATCATCCTTGTACAGCCTCACATTAAAAAGAAATAAAACTTCCATTTACTCTCCTAAAATTACATGTTATCTCATGTAAAAATCTTCCCACAAATTTGAGGGCACAACAGAAGAAATGCTAAATCCCTCAAAAATCTCTACCATCAGGGAGTAGCCAACAAGGTTCCAACTTGCAACTCGTTATTGAAAAACATAACGGGGAGAACTATCATGATTGTGTTCATTATGTGAAATTGACACTGGATGAGAAGGAAAACAAAGGTATCCAACCAGAGATATTGTACATCCTTGTATAATGACAGATGAATAAGATGTTAAATTATCACTTCAAAAATTACAAAATAAAAAGAATAGGGCAGTTGATACAATATTATGGCCACAATAGTATGTTTAGAATCATCACCTTATTACGAGGCCTCTTGTACACACGACATCTGGCTGCAGAAAATGGCTCAACCTTATCATTTTCAGTTGAAAACTCATTGAGCTCTATATTTTTTGATGAAACCAGCCTTGATCCCCGGAAGTATCCCTTGTGATTTTGAGTCAACATTCTGGGAGAGAAAATCCCCAGAGATGAATGTGAAACCATTACAGAATCTGGACTTGGGACTCTGATAATGAATTAGCATATAAAACATCATTAATAAAATGGAAGATGACAACATATATAATCGGATCACTAGAGCACAAACCTATGAACTGCACAGTATATTAGCTTCTTTGTTATTTGAGTCCCGTTCTTCTCCATGCCATGCAACTGTGAGTTTAAAGTTTAAACAAAATTAACATATTTCCCTTTGTAATCCTCACAGTCACACTAATAAATTCAAATACGTAGAAATTATATATTTAGGATGAAACCACAAAGGATGCACCAGTCCTCCAAAAGAATGAGAGGAAACTAGGGGGGAACAAATGAAGGAAGAAAAAAAATTCCTGATCAACCTAATCAACATAAAGGAAACATGAAACTTACTTCCATGGTATACCCAGCTCTTGATGCGCACATTACATGAAAATAAGTAGCACACTTGCAACAACTTGTACAAGAACCATGGCGTTGTTTACAAATTACACAAGTCTGCAGTCACAGTGGACAAACAAGAAACATTACCATGAGTTTATAAGTACAACCCAGCCTAATATAAAAGAAAATTAAAGAAGGGAAAGCCAAGTGTAGTTTACATAACAACCCCACCACTATCTTACTGAATGAATTAATAAAAAAATATAACTGAAGGTGGAAGATTATATAGTGAATTTAGCGTTGAATTACTTTTGAGCAGAGAGACTTTGGAAGGATGAACTTTAACTGAAGGTGAATATAGTGAATTTAGTGTTGAATAGTTATCCAAAAATAGATAAGAATGAACACATTTTGTTTGAATATCGTAAGCACAGTAAAAATTTGTGTAAATATATTGACTTAAAGATATATATAAATAAACAGAACACTATGCACAATATGCATTCTGGTACATATTGGATTCTCAGCCAAATAAAATTTAGAATCATCCAGTATGCAGTTGAGATATGATTAATTGGTATTTTTCACCTTTATGTGCGATTTCTAACTGATACATTCTTTGCTTGTGTCCAAATATTTTAGTTTACATACTTTCCTACATAATATTTAGTTTTAAAGATTAACAATTATTATTAACCTATTAATTGTTTACTTATAAAAGTGTGCAGTAATTGAAAATATTACTCTATCTAAAATTAATCTTGTGCATCACACAGGTCAACACATTTGTAAATTTAGAATCATCCAGCATGCACTCTGAGCAATATTATAGCTGAAACAATTGTTAACAAGTGAAAAGGTCATCTCACCTTCACAAAGGAATTAGGAGGAATTCTTAGAATTCCAAGGGCAGGTTCCATGGCCAAAGGGTCTTGGAAAACAACTTCACGTCGAAACCAAGCGCATGTTACATGAACCCACAACATCTCGACATCAGTTGGCTTCAGAGCACCACCTGCAAATCATTTTTCCACATATAGCAAAAGCAAATTAGCACTTAATCACACATAAATGATCGTGGAAGATATAATACAAGGAGCTCAAAATGAGGAATGTGCAACAGGAAAAATCATTAAGTCAAGACTTTTTATATAATTTCAATTATTCACATCAGGTGTTAAAAGGATTCTCCTTAACTCCATGAAAATGAGGGAAAATGGTTACATTAGGTATTGATCATCCCAAAGTAAAGCAAACCATTTTTTGAATAATAGAAAGTCAATCCATCAAATGAATAAAAATCCCTTCTTTCCCATCTCAGAATTGGAGTGTAGGATCCACCATTTGCTACTTTCATAAAACACTTAACATCATAGGATACAAACATAAGAACAAAGAGAGTTCAGATTGCCCGAAATACTAGATTGACGTACCTTTTACTGGACAAAGGCAACACTCTCTTTCAACATCAGGAGTTTCACATACTCTACAGACCCAAGAAGTAAAATCTTGAACATTCTTTACACCATAGCATTCTTGGTGGACTGCTATTTGGCACCTACATAACAAAACAAGAAAACATATATAATTGACACCACTACCTTTAAAGCCTAGTAAATTTGAAATAAAATGTAAATCATCCAAAATAACTCTACAACTAAAGAGTAAAGATCATCAACAATAATTGAAACACCTGTTACATATAATCATATTGTTATCGTCCCAATCTTCAACCCATCTACAAACAGCACATCTTTCCGGCGTCCATTTTGCATGAACTGGCTCATACTTCTCTGTCACGATATGCAAAAGTAAATAAATCTGTGCCTTCAGATAAAATCAATGGAAAGCATGTAACAGCATGGTACATAAGACATGGTAAACTAGAAGAAATTAAGGCTTTGATATGTAAAAGTTACATGAAATGAAAACTTACCTTGCAAAAAGGCAAGCACCTGCTGCTGATCTAATACCTGGGGAATTCCATCTTGTGAAATGTGCTCCGCAAGCTGCAGTTTATGTTGAGTCAAAAATGAGAAAGAAGCACTTTGTAATAATAAAGAAGGAAAAATAATAACCACGTCCCTCATAAATAACTATAAAATTCGTGACCATTAATTCAAAACCAACATACATATTTGCCATTACAGTGACATGAAAGAACTAATACAAACCCATTTTTCAAGTGGTAGCATTGTGCTTTTCACTTTCACACTGCATTTCCATTTTTTGGCTCTGCTTCCAGTATGTCGTTCCCATTCACTCGGTGTCTGCTTCCTTGAACCACAAGAGATACACTTGCACATAATTCTGAAATATAAAATCACAAGCAGCTCACAACAAACTGTTTTGATTGCTAAAAAAACTGTTTTGATGGTAAAGATCATAGTCAGATTTGTAGACAAATCCAGATTGACAGTAGTTTGGTTTTGCAAATAATACTAGATATATGCTAATAGTTAAATGCGAAATTATAAACAAAATAGATGTGTATGTATTACAGAAAACAGAATATACACAGAAACTACGTTAGGAAATTCCAGGGGAGAAAGGGAAGGACAAAAATGATAAAATGAAACAAGAGCACCTCAAGAAATATGGATTAACACGGGAGTTGACATAAATATATTTCTTCCATTATATATAATTAAATTGGATTATCAATCCCATAATATCCAAGGGTTAATGGCTTACAAATGAAGCTTAGGGAAGTAAACTCCTTCCATTCCATTGCACACCACTGTTACCTTCTCAGGTACCACACCATTTTGGCTATTCTCCACTGATCTGTCTCAAAAGATATCACATCGTAAGATTCAACGTATAAAATAAAAAGCTGAATACCCCAAACTAGAAGGAAAAAACAGCAATGATGATTAATATGTACTTGATTTTTGACTTGCATGTTGATGATTCCGGTAATTTACAATTGATTCTTTCCTTGCAATCTGGACAATAGTAATCGGTATTTTCCAGATCCTGCAACCAGATGCCAGTCAAATTATATTCAATTTCAATCACTCTGTGGACCAAGTTTTTCAAAAGCAATCATGTGAAAATGATAAACAGTGCCATATTAACCACAACACAGCACCTTGAAATGTTCGGTAGAAATTCTGTCACACTCAGCATGCACCCATACATTGCAACCATCACAACATACCTGATTCAAAGAGTTCCCAAAAGATATCAAAATTTTGAATTTATTGTACCAAAAGTATATTAAAATAAATATTAGGAAAGAAACTAAATTGACAAAACAGACAATCTCACCCAATTCCCACCGTCTGAATGGAGCCAAATCTTTTTGCAAATTCCACAATATTGTTTTGATTTTAGTAACTGTAAGAGCAGAATTTAATATTTTTTGAAATCATCTACCCATTGTAAAATTATTTTGTGAAAAATTTAAAGACTATAATAAGCCATTCTATATAACCTTGGCACAAAGTTTGCATTGAAATTGGAGGGCATAACTTGAACCCTTAACCTTCTTCATGGTTTTACATGGAAACATCAAACCACAGGTAGCACAACATCTAGTATCCTGCACAATATCACGGGTAAAAATAAACAAATAACCAGAGTCGATAAGAGATACAATTTTATACAGTTAACTCTTCCAAATCTGCTTTTCAGCATAATTACTGGACAAGGCAACATAAAAACTAACAAGAACACAACAAAAATCTTACGATTGCATATCACAGAACAAACGTGGTTGGTTCAAAATTTCACTATGTTATAGCCGCTATTTGACAATACTTACCCTGAATGAGTAAATTTTACATGGATCACTCACTTATATCTAAGGGAATAGTTGTAGTTATGGGTACTATAGTACTCACCCTGCCCTATACTTGCAAAGACACACACAATTGGGGATATAAGGATGATTTGGTGGCTGCCTCACTGGGGTGGGCTCGTTGTGGAGTGGAGTGATAAGTAGGTCATGAAAGGTTTGATCCCCACCCTCAATATATAAACTAACAATACTAACATTGACTGTTTAAAAAAGACAAAAAAATAAATAGTTCAATTTGTGATGTTTTTTATAATAAAAATTAGGGTAATCTTTGAATTTTTTCATATTTCAATTGATCATGCTGTCGTCTCAACTAATGTTTTTCAATTATTATTCATTGTTAACATTAGTCCTATAAAAAATAAACATCCCAAAGTCCTTCCTGGACTAAAAACCATCTTTCTTATGCAAAACATAGTTTATAAATGCCCTCATCTGATCGGATGACAAAAAACACAAAAGTAAAAAAAATCAATTTCACCTGATCCTGACAATAATATTCTTGATCAATATTTGAAACTACGACCTCTTCAAGTCTATCAGGAGGATGAGCTTCTACATCAGTCACTTCCTCCGCTCCCAAATGTGATTCCAGCATGCCATCTTTTGCCAAATTTGCCTCCTCCAGCGCCATCTGGAAGTCACTCGGTTTGCTCTTGTACAACTGGGTCTGCCCCTGAAATCTGAACAAAGTAATTTCTTTACTGATTAAATTCAGGGTAGTCAATCCCGCAGGATCCCGGTGGAGCGGAGCGGAGCAGTTGCTCGCTACTATTGGATGGCTGAGAGCAGCGCAGTTAGCCTTAGCTGCCGCTATCCCAGTTTTGAGGTCTCTAGGACTGACTACTATGATTAAATTTCCAATAATCCAACAAAAAAACTGCAGCTTGTACAATCTATCTAACCACACTCACCTATTGAAGAATTCCGAGAATGGGAATATCATTCCCTGCTTGACCCATGCATAATCCTGCCCATTCATTATTCTTTTAGAGTTTAACACCAAAAACCCAAAATTAAAAACTCAAACTCAAATTTACAACCATAAATAAACAAGACTCTCATAAAAACAATTACCCTTTGAGTTCCATTTTTTGAATAACCGAAAAACATCACACAAAGCGCATCAGGAACATAACAGTTCAAGACGGAATAAGGAGCCTGTGACATGGGATCAATCACCACAGCAGGCCAAGCCGGATATCTCTTCCCGCATTTTGCCCAAACAATATCTCCCAAAGCAAAATCCGTTGGCCTATAAACCTCTTTTCTCTTTCCAACATTCCCATAAGTCTTCTGCTCTATACCCTCAGAGCTAAGACCAGAACCAGAAGCATTACTATCAGTCTTCATCGTTTTTCTACCGACACTAGACAAATCACTATTCTTAACCTTACCATCCTCAACAAAACTTCTATCATCTTCAAAGATGGAATCACCATCTCCATCCTCCGTTTTCACTCCTCCATTCTTCCGTGCATCAAGAACAACAGAGTCACTAAACCTCGACGGAAGCATCTGAAGGCGACCACGTGAGGATCGCAATAACGGAGGCCGAGTAACCACCGAGCCAAACCCTTTCGCCTTTTCACCATTCAAAAGCACAGAGTTTGAATTAAACTCAACCTCACCACCAGCACCATCACAATGGGAAACTTCACTGCTCCAAGAAGCAGAACCACTGCTAAAATCATCAGCATCACCTATCGAGTAAAACTCGTTAACCATACGCTTCTTCTGAATCCCAGAACACCCTTCGAGACCTTCAGAATCAGGTTCATCCAATTTACACCGTTTCAATTTCGGCATTTCAGATTTCACAGCACGCTTAATTACCATATCGTTGCAAACATCTAAAACGACGATTTCACTTCATCGGCAAACCCTAATTTCAAATATCAAAACAATGTTATCAATAATCTCACGATTCAACTCCCCTAAAACGCTAAAACCTCGCTGTGCAGTATCAATACGTTAATCACCACCACCAAAAACCACAATCAACGATTTTCGAATCTTACGATTCGAATCCCTAAACCTAATCGAAAAACCCTGAATCGAACAATGAAGGGAAGAAAATAATGAAAAACGGAAAAACTTAATGGTTTATATTATTCCCTTTCGCGGAAAACGAAACGGTTAAATAATTTCCTTCGCGATTAAAACGGTGGTTTCGATCTCAAAAGCGATTAACGGAAAAAGAAGAATGAGAGATTTGTGCAACAATTTTGAAAAGGAAGAATGAATTTGAAATGGTAAGAGAGAACAATGAAGCAGAAGCTTGTGTTGTGTTGTGTTGTGTTGTGGTGTGTGTGCGCCACAAGGAACAACGGGTTATTTGGAATTGGAATTGGAATTGGAATTTTTATTATTATTTATTTTTATTCTATTTTTTGACACAATTTATTTTTATTTTTATTCTATTTTGACTGGATTTTAATTTTTTATATTTTTTTTACATGGAGGTTTTTGTTTATAGCCTTTTTTTGTGGGCCAAGAAAATAAATTAATAAATGAACAATGGATATATACATTTAGGATTATAATTCATAATAATTGTATTTTTAGGATTATTTTGGGTACAATGTATTTTTAGGATTCAATGGATATATACATTTAGCAAAATACGTAATTAAATTAAAATATTGACAATAAACATAAAAATATACGTAATTAAATTATTTTATTTTTTTGAAAACGTATCCGGTCTTAGGACCGACTAATTTAAGGGGACCAATCACACCGCCTACTTGTGGGTTTCATTTAAAGCCATAGTTTTTTGCTCTATATGGACTTAGTCCACCGAAATTGGCATCAGGGGGAATCGAACCTGAGACCTTGAGAGGAGCATACTCCAAGGACCCAAGTCAATACCACCAAAATTAAATTAAAATATTGACAATTACATGTGAGTTTAATTTCAGTGGATTACCACTTCATTAAGACAAAAAATAAATAAATAATAATAATAATAATAATAAGTATTTTGTTTTTTGAATTAAGAGGATATATACATTTAGCAAAATGCTATTATTAACAGATTGACAATAAAACACAAAAATAAATAACAATATTTCACTCTCTCATATTTTAGACCAAATATATCAGGCTAATGCTATGGTGAACCACTTTCATAAGTAGTTCACCGTGGACAAATGATTTACCGAATATGAATTTTACGAAATTCACTATTAGATTGAAAGTTTATATCGTATTGATCATCCATAAATTTTTTAAAATTTTTTGAAAATCATTTGATATGTTATTGATACCCATCAAAATTTACGTTATTTAATAAACCGTTAATCGTGATGTGTCTATATGATATAAACTTTCAATCCAACGGTGAATTTTGTAAAATTCGTATTCGTTATAATGTTATTCAGACTGGTCCACTATGGACCACTTGATGAAGTGGTCCATATTAGAATTTACCAATATATCAATGTTTTTTTAGCAAACGAAAGATATTCATTCATTTAAATTGATAGAATACATTAATGCAAATTCATTTTTTTTTATTCAATTAAATTGATAAAATACATCGATGCAAATTCATCATTTTTTTTTGAGACATTTATTTTAAAATATATCAATGTTATTTAATAAATTTTGTTTATATCTACATTTTTTCTTTATTGAACTCCAATTTTTTTACGGTATAGGTGGTCAAGGCCAAGGGTTTGACTTCCAATTTATACAATATAAAAATGATTCGGGGTTGAAATGGAGATTAATTATCTCGTAAAACAAAAATTAAGAAAAGTATACAACATGTTGAGTAGTGTGGTTTTTATTTTATTTTTCCCAAGAATCAAGGAATGTGGATATGGCAGACGCCAAATTTTGTTGTGTGTTGGTTGCTTGAGAGGAAAGCGCAAACCGTGCATTTCTTTCTTCTTTTTCACTGTGGCACGACTTTCTCTGTACTCTCTATTACACAGTGCTCAGACAAGTGGTTGGCTATTACAACTACATACAAACAAACCTTCTTTTTTTACTCTTATAGGAGTGACACATTTAGTCAAACAAAATAAAAGTAAAGGTGTAACCGTGTAACCCAAAAAAAAAATAGTATATATAAAATCACTAGTTTTTTTTTTACGCATTTTCTGGAACACAGTTTTTTTTTTACAATTGGAACACCAGTTAAAAACTAACGGTAATGTTAACTTGTGCCCTTAGGGCACATGTTAAGCTACCTAAAAATAAAAATATAGCATTTAATGATATAAAAAATTTAATGTTTAGATAATTGAATACACCACAAGTTCAATAAATTTTTTTCACATTTATCTTCTTAACATGTACCTGTTGGATATAAATTTGGTATTTGTCAATTAAATGTAATTGGTGGGTCCAATATTTATTTGGAGGTGATATTGTTAAAATAAAACTTTCAAAGGTGGCGTCGAAAGCCAGCTAGGTCGAAGTCAAAAAGCGCTTCGAAAGATATGGATAATGCGTCCAATTTTGGTTCTGCCAGGAAGCTATCGAAAGCGCGAAATCGAACCGATAGAGGGTTGGGCCAAGCCCAAAGAAGGAACAACGAACGGCCCAAAAGGTCTTGGCGCGCGCTGAAAGAATGAAAGATGAAAGTGGAGAACGTGGTCGACGTGGCAAATGGAGGAGCGTCCAGATGATCGAGAAACAGTTACCACTTAGTAGTAGTATTTATAGTAGTTTTTCATTCAGAACAAAGGTCACAAAATTTATACAAACACTCTCTCTAAAAATTCTAAGTACTCAGCGATCGAACGAACGGAATTCGAAGGAGAAATGTATGTTTTGTGAACCATCTTTATTTGTAATTGTTTTTCATTCAATGCAATTTGTTTTCCAGTAATTTTTTCCAAGTCTGAATCCAGATACTTGCTTGAGAAACTGCTACTTCGAGGCGATTCGAATTAGTTTCTCTTGTATGCTTTAAAATATTTTAATTCCTAAGTGTTTGTTTCCTTATTCGAACGAACATTCAAACAGTTTTCTTGAAGCGAATAAACACAAAATTGTCCTGAGATTTACTAGTTGATCTCGCGAGTTTAAATACTTAAACTAGCGGTTGTTTACCAAATTCCAACGTAAACAAATTGGCACGCCCAGTGGGACCGGTTTTGTGTTTGTTAAAGTTGTGTTTATTTTTATATTGTGGAATAAAAAACTTGTTACTTGCATATAACTCATGATAAGTTAGGTTATGGTTAAAACTACTCAGAGATCTAATCCTAGTAAGACTCCAAGTTCTAGTGCGATGAGTAGTGAAGCAAGTTCGAGTGGTGGAGTCGATCCGCCTCCACAAAGTTTGGTAACATCTGAGTTGGTGAATGTTCCAATATTCTCCAGTCCAACCATTTCGACTGTGCATGATGTTATTCCAACTTTGCCAGTACCAACTATGGCAATTCCGTCCGTGACGGCTGGTTTTGGACGTTCGAAACCACCATCAGGTCAGGGCTTTATGTATGGGCCTCCCCCCACACTTGGCTTAGGAATGCCAAGTTTCGAACCTGATAGGTATACTTCGTCAAGGGTAACTCCCACACCCTTAACAACTGCATCTGTGTTGTCTTTGAGACAGCAAATGGATGAGAGCAACCACGAAATGGTTAATCTCTTAACACAACAAATGGGTACTGTGTTTAATCCATTAATTCAGAATACCAATGAGAGTTATCAAATGTTGGCATTTCAAATGAGTCGAATTGCAGATTTTTTTGGGACACCTCCACCACCTCCTAGAGTAAATCCCATTACTCCACAAGTAATATTACCTGCAATGTCTTCGACCCCAGTGCAGCAGAGGCCAACCTATGTGGCTACTGAAACAGTTCCTAACCCAACACCTACGCCAGTTGTACAAGAGGAAACCTATTATCCTCACGAGGTTAATCAAATGCCTCAAGTAGTAAATCAAAACCCTCCTGTTATGAACCCAAATCCACAAGTGGTACATCAGAACCCCCCAGTGGTAATGGTTAGGAGGAACCAGGATCCTGATGAGGTAGTGCGAGAGGTGCAAAACAATAATTTGCTTGGCCAACACAATTTGGCTAACATGGTCGAAACGATTTTGGCCCAAAACGGCCTAAACACGGGTTGTCGAAGGCCAAACTTTGTCTCTGCTTTCACTGAATATGTGCTGCAAACCGAGTTACCAAGAGGTTGGAAAGTCCCAAAATACACTAAGTTTGCTGGGGACACTAATGAGTCAACCGTAGAACATATTGCCAGGTATCTAGCTGAGTCTGGGAATTTGGCGAATAATGAAAATTTGCGAATGAAGTATTTTCCTAATTCGCTTACCAAGAATGCATTTACTTGGTTTACAACTTTGCCTCCCAATTCGATCAATAGTTGGGCCCAATTGGAAAGGATTTTCCATGAGCAATTTTATATGGGCCAAACCAAGATAAGTCTGAAAGAGTTAGCCAGTGTAAAAAGAAAAAACCAAGAGTCAATTGATGACTATCTAAATAGGTTTCGTTTGCTGAAATCCAGGTGCTTTACTCAAGTGCCTGAACACGAGCTAGTGGAAATGGCTGCTGGTGGGTTAGATTATTCAATTCGGAAGAAATTGGATACCCAATACCTTCGAGATATGTCACAGTTGGCTGACAGAGTGAGACAAATCGAAAGGTTAAAAGCTGAAAAAGTTAGAAATTCTAAGTTTCAGAAAAAGAAAGAAATAGGTTTTGTTGATTCCTATGATAATGAAATTGATTATGAAATGAGTGATGAATACTTAGATTTCGACGATAGTGATATTAATGTGGCTGAATTAAAGCCTGGGCCTCCTTACACTTGCAAATTGTTGAGGCCGTCGAATGGAAAAAATCCTATTGAATCAAAAAATGATAAGTTTGTTACGAAGACTTATACCTTCGACATCACTAAATGTGATGAGATTTTTGATTTATTGGTGACTGACGGCCAAATTATTGTGCCAAAGGATATGAAAATACCACCAATAGAACAAAGAAAGAAAAGAGGTTATTGTAAGTTTCATAATTATTTGGGACATAAAACTTATCAATGTGTTGTTTTCAGGGATTTGGTGCAAAAAGCGCTGAATGAAGGAAGGCTGAAGTATGCTGATAAGGCTAAGCCTCCAATGAAGGTAGATTCAGACCCTTTGCCACCTGCAGACGCTACCTATGTCGAAGTCTATGACTGCAACATGGTCGAAGTGATAGATGCTACTGCTCCAATCAAGGCTGTGCCTGAAGAGGAGTATGAAAAGAGGGTACGTGAGGTGTACCCCAATGCTGAGGAAGAATTGGTGGACTTCCTAAATAGGTGCAAGCTGAAGAACGCTGAAGTAATGCTTTGCCCTAGATGCAGTGCTGTGTGCGACAAAGAGGCTACTGCAAGCCTTCAAAGTGTTGTACCTTATGCTGAAAACAAGAGAAAATGGCAAAAATCTAGGCCAAATCAAAAAGCTTGGCCTTACAAAGGAGCCGACTGGGGAAAGCCTATTACCAAAGGCCTTTCGATCCAGCAAAGGCTAGGCCCCCAAAACACTTTCAAACCATCTGGGAGAGCACCTGTTAACCAATGGGTGAGTGGACAGTACGTCACTTTCAATCGAAGGATGATGGAAAATGGAAGCTCTAGCAATGTTAACGTGAACATTGTAGCTGAACCCAAGGGTTCAAAAGTGGTAGCTGGGAAGGAAACAGTGAATGCTGCCACTGAAGTCAACAAATATTCTTATAGGAATAACTATAAGGGAAAGAATCCTATGACCCGCACTCAGTGGCGAAGGTTCCAGAGGAAACAAAAGTTGACAGCAAAAGAGGCTAGGGGCAAGGCTGTTGCAACCCAGAAGGTTGAAAAGGTTGAAATGGCCAAGAGGCCAGTAAAGGAGAGGCTTTCCATAATATTGGAAGAGCCAATAGCTGAAAATGCCCAAGGAGGGGCAGAAGATGAGGATGACATGGAGGATGATGATCTCCTGGATGAGGGGTCTGATTTTGATGTCATGGTCAATGTGGTGTCGATTCTGCCACTGGAATATGATATACCTACTGAAGTCAATGAACTGGAAGAGGACTTCGAAGCCCTTAATTTGGCTGATCATAAGCCAATGTGTTATTATATTATGCAAAATGGTTGTGTTGAAGAGCAAAAAGCTGTCTTCGAAAAGCCAGATCTGGGAATGCAGAACCACTTGAAGGCTTTGTTCATTAGGGCAAAAGTCAATAATGTGGGAATCAATAAAGTCTTAGTGGATGGAGGAGCTGTGGTGAATATCATGCCTCACTTCATGTTGAAGAAATTAGGTCTTTATGACACAGACCTTCATTCCCACAATGTGGTGTTGGCCAACTATGAAGGAAAAACTGGTCATTCCCTGGGGGCAGTGCAGTTGGAAGTTTGTGTTGGTAGTACAGTTCGAAAGACCTTGTTTATGGTCATAGCTGCCAAACCTAATTACAATCTGTTATTAGGTAGAGAATGGATACATGGTGTTGGAGCTGTTCCCTCAACCATGCACCAAAGATTAATCATCTGGAGAGAAGATGGTTTAGTCGAGAATGTAGAAGCAGATCAGAGTGCATATGTTTCAGAGACAGGCACTGTGACTTTACAGAACTTCGACAAAAACCTGGCCTCGATTGCTCCTTGTGGTGAGCAAGATGCTGCCTTCGATCCAAATGAAGTGGTATCAAAAAATGTATACCACTCAGTTAAGTTGCATCCAACCCATGGCTTTTGTTGGGAAAGGGAAGACATAGAGAAACCCTTGTGTGAGGATGCATACCCACCAGTGTCTGGATGGGTCAACCATGATGAGTTTGATGATTGAGTCCCCAGCATGGGATCGAATTACGGCTTACGCAGCCGAGAATAGAATCAAAATGGCTCTTGAGGCCATTAATGTTCAAGAAAATATGGCTGTCGAAGCTAATGATGACTTAAGGGACAAACTGGCCTTGGAGGCTAGCGAAGTAAACGATGGGAAAAAGCAAAAGTTGGACTGCATCTATGATGATGAGCCTTTGGGTTTTGAGAGAGACCCACATAGTTCGATTCAGAGAATGCAAGCCCAAGATCCTTTGCAGGAGGTTGATATTGGAGATGGCTCTGTTAAAAGGCCAACTTACATTAGTGCCAATATAGACCCAACCTTAAGAGAAAAAATGGTTGAGTTGCTTAAGAAATACAGAGACTGCTTTGCATGGGACTATAACGAAATGCCTGGGTTAAGCAGAAATCTGGTGGAGCATAGGCTACCCCTTCGACCAGATAAGAAACCTGTAAAGCAGCTTCCAAGGAGGTTTGCACCGGAAATCATGACAAAGATCAAAGCAGAAATTGAAAGGTTGCTTAAATGCAAGTTCATTCGAACAACCAGGTATGTGGAATGGTTAGCTAACATTGTTCCTGTTATTAAGAAAAACGGATCACTTAGGGTTTGCATAGACTTTAGAGATTTGAATAATGCTACACCTAAGGATGAATATTCCATGCCTGTAGCCGAAATGTTAGTTGACTCAGCAGCAGGGCATGAATATTTGAGTATGTTAGATGGCTATTCAGGTTATAATCAAATCTTTATTGACGAAGATGATGTGCCAAAAACCGCATTTCGTTGCCCTGGTGCTTTAGGCACCTATGAGTGGGTAGTGATGCCTTTTGGATTAAAAAATGCTGGAGCAACATACCAAAGAGCCATGAACTTAATTTTTCATGATTTTATTGAAATATTTATGCAGGTTTACATTGATGATATTGTTGTGAAATCCTCTTCCCAGGATGAACATATCGAACATCTTAAAAAATCGTTCGAAAGAATGAGAAAATGTGGATTAAAAATGAATCCACTGAAATGTGCTTTTTGTGTACATGCAGGAGATTTCCTTGGCTTTGTTGTGCATAAGAAGGGCATAGAAATTAATCAAAATAAGACAAAAGCTATCATGGAGACAGAACCTCCAGGAACAAAGAAACAGCTTCAATCTTTGCTAGGAAAGGTCAATTTCTTGAGAAGGTTTATATCAAACCTAAGTGGCAGAGCTCACCCCTTTTCTCCACTGCTGAGGCTCAAGAAAGGTGATGTATTTGAATGGGGAGCGGAACAACAAAAGGCATTTGATGATATCAAGGCATATTTGTCAAAGCCTCCAACTTTAATGCCTCCTATTCGAAACAAAGCAATGAAGTTGTACATAGCAGCGTCAGATTCGACTATTGGAAGCATGCTCGCACAAGAGGATGAAAATGGCGTAGAAAAGGCTATTTACTATCTAAGTAGAATCTTGAATGATGCTGAGACTAGATATAGTCCAATTGAAAAGCTTTGTCTATGTTTGTATTTCTCTTGTACCAAACTTAAGCAATATATCAAACCAGTTCATGTTTATGTTTATTCTCATTTTGACATCATTAAGCATATGTTATTAAAACCAATTTTGCATAGTCGAATTGGGAAATGGGCTTTAGCTTTAACTGAATATTCATTGACGTACCAACCCCTGAGGGCTGTAAAAGGTCAAGTAGTGGCTGACTTTCTTGTTGACCACTCGGTGGCTGAGACCCCAATAACAGATGTAGAACATGAACCTTGGATGTTGTACTTTGATGGCTCGAAGCACAAACATGGTACAGGAATTGGAATCTTAATCATTTCTCCTTCAAAGATTCCAACAAAGTTTAAGTACAAGATTAATGGAACATGCTCCAATAATGAAGCCGAGTACGAGGCTTTAATTGTAGGTCTAAAGATTATTTTGGACTTGGGGGCAAAACATGTTAAAATCAGAGGAGATTCTGAGTTAGTAATAAAACAATTGACAAAGGAATATAAATGCATTCAAGAACATTTGATGAAATACTTTGTCATTGCCTTCTCGCTACTAAAACGATTTGATTCATGTGACATTCAACACGTGCCTCGGATCGAAAACCAAGAAGCAAATGACTTAGCCCAAATTGCTTCTGGTTATAAGGTAACGGGGAAAAAATTAGATGAGATAGTTGAAATTAAAGAAAAACTAATCTCATGTGAGGTAATACCCCATCAGCTGGGGGCAAATGAACTAAATGTCGAAAGGGAGTCCGAAAGGGCTGATGCACACTTTGATGAAGCAATGACTGAAGTCTTCGTGATTGATAATTTGGCTGACACGGATTGGAGACAACCCATTGTTAAATACATAGAAAATCCAACAGGTACGGCCGATAGGAAGGTTAAGTATAGAGCCTTGAATTACACAATCATGGGAAATGAACTATTTAAGAAGACTCCTGAAGGGGTTTTGTTGAAATGCCTAAATGAAAACGAAGCGTATGTAGCAATTTCAAACGCCCATAGTGGAGCCTGCGGTGCCCATCAAGCAGGCCACAAGATGAAGTGGCTTTTGTTTCGACAGGGTTTATATTGGCCTTCCATGCTTAAGGACTGCATAGAATATGCGAAAGGCTGTCAAGAGTGTCAAAAACACGCAGGGATACAACACGTTCCTGCCAGTGAGTTGCATTCGATTATCAAACCTTGGCCTTTTAGAGGCTGGGCTCTAGATTTAATTGGTGAGATAAGGCCCGCGTCATCCAAGAACCAACGTTATATACTAGTTGGGATTGATTATTTTACCAAGTGGATAGAGGCTGTTGCCCTAACAAACGTGGATCAGGAAACAGTGATCAATTTTATCCAAGACCATATTATTTATAGGTTTGGGCTTCCTGAGACGATCACTACGGACCAAGGAACGGTGTTTGTTGGTCGAAAGATGCAAGATTTTGCTGAACAATTGGGCTTTAAGCTAATGACTTCGACGCCTTACTATGCTCAAGCAAATGGCCAAGTTGAAGCAGCCAACAAGGTTATAATTAGTTTAATTAAGAAGCACGTTGCCCAAAGGCCAAAGAATTGGCATAAGACCCTGGACCAAGTCCTATGGGCATGTAGGAATTCTCCTAAAGAGTCGACAGGTTCGACACCTTTTCGACTAACATATGGTCACGATGCCGTGTTACCTGTTGAAATAATGATGCAGTCGATTCGAGTACAAAGGCAATGGGAACTACCTCCTGATCACTATGAGAACATAATGTTAGATGAATTAACAGACGTGGATGAGGAAAGGTTGCAGGCGTTAGATGCTTTGATTCGACAAAAAGAACGAATTGCTAGAGCATATAACAAAAGGGTTAAATCCAAACTCTTTGACGTAGGAGACTTAGTTTGGAAAGTCATCCTCCCCATAGACAGACGAGATCGAGTCTTTGGAAAATGGTCACCCAATTGGGAAGGACCATTTAAGATTTCTCAAGTTTTGTCAAATGGAGCTTATGAGATTGAAGAGTTAACTCCTGAGAAACGTTCAGTCAACATGAATGGCAAATATTTAAAGAAATACAAGCCAATGTTGCAAGAAATAACCATAAAAAATGAATAACGCAAGAATAAAATTTGCGAAATGGTAAAAGGAAATGCCAATAATCAAGTTTTATTTCATATAAAATCAACAATACAACCAATCATTCAAGAATGTTCGAGGAAATACAAGAAATGGTTGAATGTTGAAAGATAAACACTTAAGGTTTACCCTGAACCCGAGTTCCCTCATCCTTTGAATCAGAATTGGAAAGTTCTGAGATCTGAGAGTCCTCATCCTCAGAAGAAGGAGTTGGAGTTCCTGGGTATTCTTCATCAGGCTCTAGGGTACTGAGGAACTTGAGGTAGTCTTCATCTTCGTCATCTGAACTAGAGCTTGAGGAGTCAGAAGAGAGAATGATGGTTTCTACTACATTAGCTGATGCCGGTCGAGGGCGAAGGATTCTAGCGCGTGGAGGTTTGGAAGCTGAAATCTTGATTCGTCCCTTTCTAAGAGGACGCAGCATGTTTGAGCTTGAGGTAGAAGAAGGAGGATTTGTCTTGTTATCCATTCTTTGTGGAGAGGTATTGATGCGTTATTTGTGCAAAGTGATGAACAAAAATTTGCAAAGCGTGGGTCTTTATAAAAGGATTAAGGCGCGTTAATGGCTAGGTAGTTACAACTAACCATGGTCAGTTTGCATAGGGAAATGCCAAAGCATTAATGACCAAAACTGTGTAGTTAATCATGTTGACTGCTTTGGAAACATGTTCGTTCCATTCCTTGCAAAATGCTATTAATGAGGCTTGGGATAATGACCCAAAAGAAGGAAAGCAAGCAACAATAAAGGAATAAAATACTCAGCCAATACATGAACATGCACCATGAAAAGGCCAAGAAGGGCATACATTTAAAAAGCATGTACAAAATTGTTCGACAGTTGCTAGTGTTAAAAGATTTACAGTTATGACATCCAAAAGAGAATAACAAAAATTTAAGACTAAAAGGAAAATTTATAAGGTCAAGACTGTTGCTGGGATGTTGAAGGAGGCTTTCGATTGGCCGCTTGAAATTGGTAATACTGAGTTCGAATGGACGCCAGTTTACGTTGTAGCATTTCTTTATCACTAGCAAGGCGCTCGACTCGCTTCTGGACAGCTAAACCCTCACTGAAGTGTTGGATACCTTCACGTGCTAGCTCATCAAGCTTAACCTTTTGTGCTTCGATAGCCACTGCAGCTAGTTTTTCCATCTTAGCCTCCTCTTGTCGAATCTTTTCCTTTAGCGCTTCGATTTTAGACTGCCATTGAGCAATATTGTTCTCACAAGCCACAAGTTGCTCAAGGGCTTCATCAGAGGCAGCCTTGATAGTTGTGACCTCTGCATTGCAACTATTAGCTTGCTCGAAATGTTGTTGCTGGGCGGCAAGCAGAGATGTTAAAAGGCCGCTAGTCCCGGTTAGGAGCTGAGATTGACTAACGAATTGTTCTAGAAAGGTTTCAGCTTGAGTCACTAGAAGGAACATTGCTTCGTCAGTCCTTGGGTTCTGCAGCTTGCGAAAAAGAGCTTTGATGTTGTAATATATAGAAGAGTCACGCTCAAGCAGGCCCAACATATCCCCATTAAGAATTTCTCGCCTAAACCTGACCTCATGCTCAAACTGCTCTTGCTCAAGTACATTTTCCTCACCCCCTGTGTCCTCAACAGCGGAGCTAGAGGCCCCATGACTTGATAAAAGCTTGCTGAGTGCATCTACTGGAGTTAAATCTTTTAATTCTTTAGCAAGTTCAGCTGGCAGGACAACAGTGGGAAGTGGCTTCGACACGGAAGTTCCCTCTTCACCAAATGAGTCACCAATATAGGAGTTCCCATCTTCAGAGTCGAAAGCGCCAGCACTGGGTGAACTAGATTCATGGTTTGACCCACTTGGTTGTGGTTGATTGGTAGTGGAGTGTTCTCCATCAACCGTTGGCCTTTGTTCAGTGTTAACAATGGGGTCAGCTGGAAAGTTGGTTGGAGGATCATTATCAGCCAATACTTGGGCAGAGTCTGTTAAAGGATTCTGTTGTGGTAGGCTTTGATCGAGTTGTTTTTCTTCATGGTCAGGCTTAAGGATATCATCTTCGAAAGCGCGGTGAGACGGGCTAGGAGCCTTGGGCGGTGGTGAAGTTTCAGTAGGAATGGCCGTTTCGAGAGGCTGAGGAGATGAGATTTTTTCTGCAACATCTTCAGGAGGCGCATTGCTTGGTCCTTCGACCACCCCCTCAGCCGCTTTGCTAAGAGCAGGCTCATCCTGAGGAATAACTTGAGCAGAGTTTTGTGGCTGAAACAAACAAAACCATGAAAGAATGAGTAACACAGTCAAAGGCTGAAGAAATAACAAGAAGTAAGAATGGCTTACTTGGGTTTGAGGGGTAGCAGAAGCTTCAGGTTGTGAAGTTGTTTCTTTTGCAGTAGCAGAAGCCTCGACAACAGTAGCTGCAGCAGGAGATTTTTTCTGCTTCTTTTTCTTCTTTTTCTTCCTCTCCGATTGTTCCAAAGGAGGGTCTTCAGGTGATGCCAGAGTATCAGGTTGTGCCTCAATCTCAGAGGACTTGCGCTCAGGAGTACTTTCTTGGGTGGGTTGGTGTTCTTTCTTCTTCTTCTTCTTTTTCTTTTTCTCATCAGTGACGGGTTCAGCACTGGGAAAAAGATCTTGAGTAGTAACAACGGTAGCCTGTTCGGGGATGGTCGAGAGAACAGGAATATCCTGCAAGCCACAACTCCGTAAGTTCGCAGGTAAGGAAAAGAAGAGAAAAGTCTTTCGCTAGACAAGTACCTTATCTGGAGCACTTGAACAAGTGGTTGGAACAGGCTTTTGTTTTTTCGAAACAGAAGGAGTTTCAGTTGAATGAGGCCTCTTGCGTGAAGCAATCTAGGAAGGGCATATCAAAGTTAACATGGAAATCTTACAGAAGTGTGAGAAGCCACAAGAAGATAAAAGCCTACCTGTAGTTCAACCTTAGATGGTGGAGGAAGAGGCTTGCTAGAGTCGCTGGAACCTGCCTTCGACTTACTCCCTGCATCGAAGAGGTGCGCATAAGAGAAAAGCACGCAAGGTAAAAATGATGCAAGTAAAAGTAAAATTAAAAGAATACCTCTGGCGTTCAATTTCGACTTAATCTTGTTCAAAATAGACGAGTCGAACCCATTAGAGATAGCAGTGAGCAAGGCAGTCTTGTCGACCAGGCGTCCTTCATAGTGTCGAGACCACCAGGTAAAAAATTCCCTAGTGCAGGCATGTGAGGGAGCGAAGTCGAATGGGGTAAGCTCATAAGAAGGCTGATTGAAGTGGTTCAAGAATGAATGGAACTGTGGTTCTGTCATGCCATGTTTGCCCAAACAAACCTCCCTCTCTTCCAAATATATGCTCTTAGGGAGTATTTGAGTTAAGCCAAATTGGCGAGACACCAGGTTTGGGAAATAACCAACTAACCCAAAATCTCCAGAGGTCAAGCCAATTCGACAAGACAAGACTGTAGGCATCAAGTAAGCAGTCCAAATGTTGTTGGTTACCGTCTCGAATTCTGGTGGAGAAGGAAATCTGTGAGTAAACCAAGGAGGACCAAGTGGCCTATCCACAAAGGGAGCAAAGCTAGGCTTGAACTTCTTCAGGCTGAGGAAAGCATTAAAATACTGTTGGAAAGCCACATCATAACCAAGGCCTCTTTCCCTAGGCACCATCCTCGCCAACCTCGTGCCTTCGACTCGACGTGTTCTTGATTCCTTATAGTATGGCTCAGGCAAGAAAAGGTCAAGCTCAGCATGAAAAGTGGCAGTTAGCCATAATTGCAGTAACCAGAAGGGGCCAGCACCTAAAAAGGTGGATCCATCACCTGTTCTTTTAAGATGTTCACAAGCATCCCTCATGGATTCATAAAGACATCCAAGAATAAGCCGAGCGAAGTTGAATTGCTGGCACTCATGTAATTGAATAGCCATAGGGATGAATTTCTTGGCTACTTGGAGAGATTGAGTGCAGAAGACATACTGCGATAGCCATAAGGTTAAGAAAGCGATGTGCTCTTCGTCACTTACTTCATCACTAGTCTTTCGATTCTCCACGATGTATTTAGAGTAAGACTTGTTTCGAAAGTCAAATTTGATGGTGTCGGAAGCTTTGCAAGGATCGTAAGTGTCGCCAAGAGGCGATAAGCCAGTAATGGCAGCAACATCCAGCAGTGTAGGAGTCATCATGCCACATTCGAAGTGGAAAGTGTTGGTGGAAGACTCAAAGAAGTGTAAAGCAGCAACAATCATTTCTTGCTGGTATTTAAGGCCGGTCCGAGAAAGTTGAATAAGGTCATAAATGCCACAAGCTTGCCAAATGTCAGCTTTGTCACGTTGTACCCTGTCTAACCAGCCAAGGTATTGATCATTCAAAGAAGGAGCTGATCGAAACACTCTGTTAGGCGCCTTGATATAGCTAAAATTATAGGGTTCACTAATGAAAACCCTAGGAACACAAGGCTTATAAACAGGAAAAATGGACAAAACCTTGGAATTCCGACTTTTATCACTCGGTTTGGGTCCCCCAAATGCATGCACGAGGTTATCAACAGAATAAGGAAAGATTAATTGATTTTCCCAAAACTTTTGTAAGTCTAAACGCAATGATGGTTCTGGAACCACATCCGTGTCGTAAGAGGAAAGAGTGGCGGCGGTCCACTTACCGGCGTAAGGAAGGAATTTTCCAACACTTGAACCTGACGCCATTGATGAAGGTATAAAGATGGCGTGAAAGAACGGTGATTAGGGTTAAATTTGGGAATCACAGGTTGTTTGCAACGGTTGAGGAAAATCCGAGTGAAAAGAAAGTTGATGACTGGGTGATAAGTAGAAGAGTGAAAACAAGAAGTCTTTTGGAAACAAGAATTCAAGAAAGAATCGCGGAAGATGAAGAAGAAGATGAACAGTTGACAGAGAAAAATTGGAGAAAACGCAATAAAGGGAGGATACGGCTATTTATAGAGGCACGCGGTCTGTTGAAAATAACAAATTTTTCAACTTCCTTGTTGACAAATGTCCAAACCCCTTGACAGGTGGAAAGAAAAACAAGTTTTGGAGCCAATCCAAAGTTTGAAAGGAAGTCTAAACGATAGGAGAGATAAATGGGAAAGAAAGATATCCATTAATACTTTCAAAAACGCCACTTCCTCTTGCGATAGACATAGTCGAAAATGGCATTTTTGGGGGGCAATTTGTTGGATATAAATTTGGTATTTGTCAATTAAATGTAATTGGTGGGTCCAATATTTATTTGGAGGTGATATTGTTAAAATAAAACTTTCAAAGGTGGCGTCGAAAGCCAGCTAGGTCGAAGTCAAAAAGCGCTTCGAAAGATATGGATAATGCGTCCAATTTTGGTTCTGCCAGGAAGCTATCGAAAGCGCGAAATCGAACCGATAGAGGGTTGGGCCAAGCCCAAAGAAGGAACAACGAACGGCCCAAAAGGTCTTGGCGCGCGCTGAAAGAATGAAAGATGAAAGTGGAGAACGTGGTCGACGTGGCAAATGGAGGAGCGTCCAGATGATCGAGAAACAGTTACCACTTAGTAGTAGTATTTATAGTAGTTTTTCATTCAGAACAAAGGTCACAAAATTTATACAAACACTCTCTCTAAAAATTCTAAGTACTCAGCGATCGAACGAACGGAATTCGAAGGAGAAATGTATGTTTTGTGAACCATCTTTATTTGTAATTGTTTTTCATTCAATGCAATTTGTTTTCCAGTAATTTTTTCCAAGTCTGAATCCAGATACTTGCTTGAGAAACTGCTACTTCGAGGCGATTCGAATTAGTTTCTCTTGTATGCTTTAAAATATTTTAATTCCTAAGTGTTTGTTTCCTTATTCGAACGAACATTCAAACAGTTTTCTTGAAGCGAATAAACACAAAATTGTCCTGAGATTTACTAGTTGATCTCGCGAGTTTAAATACTTAAACTAGCGGTTGTTTACCAAATTCCAACGTAAACAGTACCCTTAAGGAAAAACTAAATATTGTGAAATTATTTTTTAGAAGTATCACATCATATATAAAAGATGGTCTAGAGGTAGGTGGATATATAAAATAGAGATAATTTTAATTTTAAAAGTCGGTTCTTAGAATTGAATTAGATCTAATTTATGATTCTAATATGATATCGGTCTATAAGAGTCTATCTAAAATATGTAATGGTTTATACTTCAATTATTCATGAATAGAATATCACACATTTTGATATTCTAACCACAACATGTCAGTAGAACCAACACTATAAAGTTTTTGACTTGAGAATAAAGAAAAAGTACTCACTAGAAAATTTTCAAACTTGATTAAACTTGGAATTATGATTTGAGAAGTACACCATATTCTTATTTATAATTTAACTTTGAAATAGTAAAATTTATATGCATTAATTAAATTTGACTAATCATCATGAATTATCACGCGTCTTTTGTTTTCAATAAGCTGAGGACGAAAAACATATTTTCTTTTCATGTCCTTTTAGTAAGGGAGTATGGAACAAAGTTGTATCTTGGTTAGGGATATCGTTACAAACCAGAGTCGAAAGTAGAGATCATTTTCTTTTATTTGGTGATTTGTCCCAAATGGAAGACAAATGTCGTGTCCAGTACTTGGTATGGTTGGTAACCACTTAGAATATTTGGTATCTTCACAATAAAGTAATTTTTAAGGGCAATATACCAGATGTTTTCGTCGTTATTGGAGACAATCAAACTTCATTCTTGGTTGTGGTTCACTAGTTGGTATGGGCGTAAGACTTGTACTCCTTTTCCTTTTTAGTGTTTAAATCATATGTCTTGTATTCTGAGCACTTAGTTTAGTGTTCTTTGTTGTAAGAGTTTGAAAACCCTTTTATACTCCCTTATAATAAATTTTTGCTTATAAAAAAAATGCATTAATTAAAAAATAAGCTCTAACCATGATATTATAAATTTTCACTAGTTATAGCACTACTAAAATACATCTACACATGTTAGAAAAATACAAAAAAGCATCAAAAAATTCTCCCATAAAATAAAACAAAAATTATATATAAAAATTAAAAAAATTAGACTTAATTATTTTCTATTTTGTCGGATATATTACTATATGTACTAATTACTTCAACAAATCTATAGTTTGCCAAATTCCATGAGAAAAGGGGAAAAGCTAAGGGGAAAAGCTAAATCTCATGCATGTCATTTTTACAATCCAACTTAACTAAATTAAATCCTAAAGGAATCCACCTCTTGATTGTAGATGAACTTGATGATTATCTTCATGTTATTCCCAATTTCCAAACCTTCTACTCAACCTTTGTTCTTGCTCTTTTCTCCAAATTCTTTAATTCTTCTTCTATAAAAAGTCTCAACTCATAAATACACAATCAAGAAACTTTTTAAAATTACAATATTGACTTCGGTTAAGCTGAGGTTAGCGAAGTCAATCCTTTGCTTGGGTCCTTGGAGGTCGGAGATCAGAGCGTTGTGTTTAAGTCGTCTGGCCGTAAGAAATGATATAACTGCAAAGTTTTTATTCACAAAAGACATGAATCCAAAGGCTCTCATCGTCTACCATATTCTCATAATAATATATAATATAAAAAAAATTATAAGAGAAATAAAAATCTGGGGGACATAAAACCTTAAATCACATAAAAGTGTAGGTCAACCCAAACAGGGTGATACAAATAGATAAATCAACACAAATAAAATCAACCTAATCAATCGTAACAAACTATCACCAAAGATGAGTAGTGAATGTATGCAAGCACCATCCAACGTCTAACAACTGATCGTTAACACATATCGATTTACATACCAACAACTCTTTGCCATAAAATCACAACAAGCAGTCAAGACTCTTTCAAGCCAAACAGTCGCGCGTCAAATTGAAAGAGTGGCGGGATATCACAGTCAGTCTTAAATCAATCATGAAGATATTGACGTGTAAGAGGCGAACCTAAAACATTGAAACCTGCAAATCTCAACATATCTGGAACAATTCGAGAATGAGTAAACACTCCCTGCAAGCAAAAAGTTCTTTTGAGCCGAACGACAACTGAATCTAATCGTCAACACAGTAGCGAAAATAGGCACCAATCATTTATTGATGAAAACAACAACAAACTCAAGGCAATTTCTAGCCAATCAATCCCAACCAATCAAGTTACGAAGGAATGTGTAACAACTCATACTAAACTAGTAGTAATTGTGAAAGGATAAAACTCAGAAGGGTTGAATGGTAATTACGAGGATATAAGGCCCAAAGCACTGTTGTATTTTTTAGTCCAAACCTTATTATTCCTTTATTACTTGGTCAAACTTGTTTTGTAACGTGTTTAATTTGTTTCACCTAAATCCTAATTATTAGGAATAATATAGGGCAGTTACAAGAGATATGCTAATTGAACATCGGATAAAAAATTGACAACTCCCTCTTTTCACTCACAAACATGAAACCCGAGACATGTAGACAGGGGCGGAGCCCTTCATGGGCTGGACAGGGCCATGGCCCGCCCCATAATTTTTAATTTTTTTTTCATAGGTATACTATTTCGCGGCGGTTGTAAACCCCCGCTAAATAGTCTGTGTAGTTTGTTTTATTTTGTTTTGCGGGGGTTTCAAACCATAAAATCCAGTATTCTTTAACAGGTTTGCATTTTGTGGGGGTTTCAAACCCCCGCTATATTTACGTCCCAGAATTCAAATGATTCAAATATACTTTTTAATTTATTTTTTTAAGCATCCCTTCTAATGTTTTATTGTTTAATAATTTATAGATGTCTTAAAATGTATAATTTATTTTGTCGAAGTATTCAAGTATATTTTTTTGGAGAAAAAAGTACTCAAATGTTTATTTAAAATAGAGTTTGTGCATAAAAATTCATGTTTGATCAATCTTTTGTTAAGAAAATTTAAATTTTTGTTAGAGAGATGCATATAATATTATAAACATAAATACAAAAACTAATTAAAAAGTATGAAGTTTACACATTTGACATAAAATATATTTCATAATATATTTTTAAAATTTATTTAATAAACATGTTAATGGTCCACCTTTTAACTATTTTTGAGATATCCATACTAGACAGACTCTCAATATGATATGTCTTTTTTTTAGTAATTTTTTTTGTATATTCGATTTATATTTGTAGCGGCCCACCCCAATTTTTCGGGCTAGCTCCGCCACTGCATGTAGATAATATTTTAAAAAATAAAAAGTATATATTTATTGCAGATAATTGTGTTTGAATAAGATTAGTGCAGTTACAAAGACAATAGATATAGGCTTCTTTCGTTTTATTCGTTTTAAGTCGGAAGGCTAATGTAATGAATAAGAAGGTGCATATGCTTATCTTCCTGAGTTACATCGCATGTGTTCATTGAGTTTCGTGTTATTCTGTTATTTCGTACATGATTCATATTCGGAAAAGACGTGTTGAATCCTGAGCACACCTCGTGTATTGTTTCATGGTTTCTCTATTTGTGATTTCATGGTTAAATTACTATACTCACTAAAAGATAAATTCCTATAATCTCTATTTTATATTTATATGCTTCATATTTGTTTAATTGCTCAAATATATATTTTGTTCATTATTTCTTATGTGTTTTTGGGTCCAACTTTACAACAAGCACCCCTTCAATTCCTCCATTTTCAATGGTTCTCTCGCCCAGCAACAACAAACAACTCATCTCAACCTACCCAATATTTATCTTAACTCAAACCTCATATGCAATTTAGGGATTGGGTTTATCAAGATTTCAAAAATCAAATTATGGTCTTCACTCAAACCTCTGCTTCTCCCTTTCACGGCCAAATCTTTCTCTCTAACACTCATTATCCAGTTTTGGAACCTCTGAGTGCTGGAAAATCAAGCATGGAAACTGATTGTTTTGGATTACAACTGATGTTGATTGAATCAGAGGAAATATGAAGGAGCTAAGAAGTTGAAGTTGGTTTTGATGAAGCTCTCAAGTGTTCTCCATAATAGTATAGTCATGTGAATCTAGTTCCTATTTCCCTTGATTCCATGAAATTAATTTGATACCCATTTTACTTTACGAGCAAATTATGGACAACACCTTGATGATGACAAATTAGTAAGTTGTAGTGAGTTAGTTCCCTTCCCCTACGACTAAATATGATTTTACGGTTAATACATACAACATATGTAATAACTGGGTTTATGGTTAGGTTTAGGATTTGAGAAGAACTTAGAAATGAGTATACATGGATCCTATGGATCGTTTAGGTTGCCCCGGGTTGGGTTATGATAGGTAGGAAAACAACTATGTACTATGTCAGTCAGTTGATCTTAGGTAGCGGATGTTTATACACCACGAATCATTTTAAGAGAGTGGTTGAAGTTGAACCATCGTGTTTGTTAGCTTTTGGCTAATAGGATTCCCGTATTATTAGGAATCCAATCTTGAATAACAGTTGTGGGCTGTTGCCATGTCGATCTACATTATTATTGCAGGCGGACTTGCAGGCCTCTTGAACCGGCTCACCTCAAGAGTGTCATGGTTAAATGAACAAGATAATTTAATTTGTGTGTTACACCTTTACTTATGCAAATCATGTAAAACTATTGTTTATATTGATCAACTGCAAATTCAGGTTTCCCCCGGTGTAGTCACCACCGTAGTTGGACCGGGGTAGTAGGAGCTCACTGAGGCTTAGTGGTCTCAACCCACTTCATTTTTTTTCCAGATAGACAGATCAATCTTTCGAGCTAGAGCTTGAGGTGCGATCCTCCAGGAGATTAGATTACGTGATCGAGTTGACGTAATGTGTCTTATAATTTATATAAGATTTTTGTTAACCATTGTATTTAGTTGTTAACTCGATTACGTACTTTATCCTTGGATGATTGTAATACCGGTTATGTATTCCTCCTAATTGTTTGTAATTTTAATATACTCGGATCTCTTATATATATGCTCCTGTCAATATTCTAAATAAATTGATATGAGGTGTTATAGACTGAAGCGGGGCAACAAAACCTAAGAAATTCTGATGCTGATGAACCCATATCGATGAATCTAACACGACATGCATGATCCAGATTTGAAACAGACTTTTACGAGTTTTTTAGGCTCACTCAGCAGGAACATGAACAAGAACTCGTCTTCTTTGCTACAAAACTACCAGATGCCGACGTCGCTGGTGTTAATGGCTAAAACTGTAGGAAAGCTAACAATTAATGGGCGTACCTGAAGGAAAATTGATACGATAAAAGCAGCGGAATTTTAAAATTTTCCTTTTGTGATCCTTACGAATGGTCATGAATTGTGTTTAGAGTTTTACCTTTTGGTTCGAAAACTCCCTTTAAATCATGAACGGCTATCGAACACTTCGAATCACGAACAAGGTCACGAACAAGAACCTCGAACCGTCACGAACAAGGTCACCACCAAGTCACCAACGAATTTGATCACAAGCGTTAAAGGTATAACGCCTCTAGCCAGTCCACACGAACAACAACCTTCAATGGAGTGCTAGCTCCAATGGTTTGAAGGGTTAGGAGAAAGGAGGCACAAAATAAGGATTAGGGTTTTTCACAAAAACTCTAGAAAGGTGATTAGGGTTTCTCAAGAGAGGAGAGAACAAAGGCTCATGAGAATGAGTAACAAAAGTGTGTGTCTCTTTCTCCTTACCACAAGGGTTCTATTTATAGAACCACTTGCCATGGCAAAATTACACTAAAGCCCTTTTAACTAAATGGGCTATAGTGGGCGCCATTCTCATGTAAATATGTCTAGTACATATTTGCACCCCCTTCTTGCTACATCATACCATATGATGTAATGCTCATTTTAATTACCATAATACCCTTATCATATTTCCTTATTTCTCCAAGGTGCACCGTACCTTACGGTGTTCCAATCTCACTAGATTGTTCTTATGTGTGTGACCCTGTAGGTTTCCGTAACATTGACAATTATAATAAATCACTATTTATTACAATAAACAGTGAGCGGTATCTAGCAACACATCACTGCTACTCAAGTTACGAGAAATTAACATGTGATCTAAACATAACCTCTTGTGATAATATCAGTGTGTATAATTACCCCTTTGCCCTTTATGTCTATATTGAACACAAAACATACTTGGTGTCATCTTTGTCCAGTTCAATATTGGGCCCATGACATTTATCCTGTTATGCAGGATTGGCAAATTCCATCTAGGTCACTACTGTCCCTCAGCATGCTTTGTGAAGTACCCATCAACTGCCTTTATGGTTATCCTGTTACGGACAACGTTAGATCAGCAACAAAGTACTTGACTCCACATCTAGGGTACAAAGTGGTTTCAGGTCTAAGGGCGGTTTACACCATTATCACCATGAGAGTAACTTATGACACTTTGCATAACTTTGCATGTAGTACTCTCATAGCGGGTCAATCCAGTATAAATATTACTCCTAATATTTATACCTACGTCAAGACTTGATAACTCCTTATCCCATGATCCATGAGATGTGATCATCAGTCTATCTTCATAATAGTCTTTATGCTTTAAGGTTATCCCCTTTACCTTAAAGCTCGACTACGGATACTTTAAGAATAGTGTCCTTATGTTTAATATTATCTCATGATTAAGTCACACTTAATTATTAAACGGACTTTCTATTCTAGGGACTTCATTATTTTGCAACCTTACAAATATAATAAAGAAATGCCATATTTATATTCAAACTCCTAAAGCAAATACTATGAAAATAGATTGGCTTTTAGGGCTTACTCCAACAATCTCCCACTAGCACTAAAGCCAATCTAGGTTTCTCTTAATACCTATAGACTTAGTATGCCCATCACGCTTCAACTGCGCAAGAGGCTTTGTTAGTGGATAAGGAACTATTTCCTATGTTGGTATCTTACGTATCTTCCAACGTTCTATTTCGATCTCTATCGAAATATATAAGTGTCTAAGTATATTCATGAATCGTCGGTGAGATCTATTTTCAAGTGTTCTTGCAAGATTAAACTATTACCATCACTAATGTGATTAATGTGACTTGTAACACCGGAAACATATCTTTAGCTCAATCATGAGCCAAACGATCCAATCTTAAATACTCAACTTATTTAACTGAAACAAACATATTACGAAGCTTATCTTATAGCTTTCAATGCTTGTATTCAGCCATGATATACAATACATTGGTATGGAAACTTCCTTCATTATAACTTCCTTATAATGATCCTTCCCATACCTATCTATTTCAAGAAATAGGCCTTAGTTCCTTTAAGGTCCTTAGGGATATTCTTGAAGGTAAGTTAGTGTCAAACACTAATTTCAATTTTGGTACATAGGTTATTCCTAACTCTTTAGGAATTCTTGCCTAAGTGTTTCATCAAGAGTTATTTTCCTAGTCATGTCTCACATGTATAAGAAAAATGTCTTGATGATTAATATGATATCAGATATTATCACTCCCACTAAAACTTTGTATGCACAAGATTTATATTTGTCCTTCATTTGTTTTCCACAAAACTTTCAAAAGGAACAAATATTCAAATTTATTCGATCTAATTAAAGTTAGATAGGTTTGTCCTTATTAATTTGTTTTCATAAAACTTCATAAAAGGAACAAACAATAATTTAATTTTCTGAGAACTCTATCTAATCAAAATTAGATAGCTACAAGTTATATACCTTTCTAGCATCATTTGGATCAACAAAACCCTTACGTATATGTCCAACGCATATATATGAGGTCATTCCAATTAAGGAATGCAACTTTGTTATCCATCTACCAAAACATGTAGTACAACATTTAGCAGAAGCAATCAAATATTATAAGGTATTCTTAATACCATCCATATCAGTGTTCAAAAAGAATACTCACTTTCATCGTATGAGTCTTACTCATCTTGAAGACATAACCATTATCTACATAAGGTTAGTGTATATGGATTCTGTATGAGATTTCATGGCATTTAGCCACTTCTCATAATCTAGATCGTCTTACGACCTTTTAGAAAGTCAAAGACTCATCTTCCATGAGAATCATATCACATTGCTGAGTCATGATAAAACCATACCTTGTAGCTATATGTGATATGTTAGACTTATCTTGGATTTGTGCAACTTTAAAACAATGGTTCTTCAACAACCTTGAGGAACCGGTTTGCATTCCCTTTTAAATAAATATGTTTTGTGGTACTTGAATTTATTCAAGTTCTATATCACTCCCACTGTCTCTTTTAGAGACACACTCCCACTAGAGGAATGTTTCAAACCTAGCAACAAAACAACCTTTTGTCCTTAAGAGTGATATAGGACCAATATCCCTTTCTTTAGGATATTTCCACTTATTCATTCATTCATTTGGAATTAGATTTATCTAATAAATTTTAATCCAAAATTCTCATAAAGACAAACTTGGTACTCTTACCTCCATATCGCATATGGTGTCTTTATGATCATTTTAAAAGGGAACTAATTGTGGGTGAAGATTAATTATAAGTAAAGAGATTTATAGAAAGAGTCAATATATAATTAAACTATCCTTAAATCATGTCAAACATGATGTGATAAAATAGTTATTATAGTCTTTTAATTAAGTATTTACTGATATGACTCATTCATATAACTTAAATACTTTTGTCGAGTTCTATTTTCTTCATTGTTGAATTTCTTTGACAAATTCAAAGATTTCTAATTGGTGTCATACACCTACCAACATCTAATGATTTTAATCATCAATGTTAATGAAGTAAAATAAACTCAATATACAAAATATGTTTAGTGGTCGACATACATCTCATGTATATTGTTCAAATAGGTCATGCGTTATTTTATTGACACATCGAATATTTGTACTAAACAACAATGCTCTTGATATATTTAAGGTCCAAATCATATTTGGCTCTTATCACGATTGTTATAGATAACCCTATCAAGACCATGGAACCCTAGTCCATTACTTGACTTGGAGTAATAGTATAGAAAACTTTGCTTAAATGATAGGACCATTACTTGTCTTATCATTTAAGGCTACAATTCATATACTGTCAATACAAGATATACAATTGCTACTTCTATTACTAGATGGAATTCAATAACAATTATTTTGTTCCATTTCAAACTCGATTTTAAGTCATTGCATAAGCTCTCATTATCAATGAAACAATTTTCATTCTAGATATGGGTTGACTTAAAATTATAGCCAATGTTCTAATTCTTTAAGCATCTCTATTTTCGAAAAATTGAGATTCAACATCTTGTATCATATACTTTTGATGTAGAAATAGAAATTTTGACTTTCTATAACAATATGTGCATTATTGAAGTCTCACTTCATACTTTTGGTTTGACTCTTCCAAGAACTATTTACGTCATTTTTATTTAATGGTCTAACCATAGCCGTTCTACTTTGACAACCATTTTGTACTATTCAAATAAGAGGAATATAAATCTTATTTATATTATATCTCAAATCTTTGATAGTGCAAATTAATTCTCATTCAACTCAACAAATTCCGGTAGATATTCAAAACAATTTTGTCTATATCTATTCCATTATAATTTGTTAGATTGATCCTATGACCAACTTTTTGATCCATTGAGAAATTTATCATACTCTAAAGTTCTTTCAAAAGGATCTTACTTGAGATTAAATGATCACATCATTTATTATATATTCTATATCTAGACGTCAACTTGATGCTTCTAACAAGTATCCCTTTTCCAATCTAGTTATGGTAGGTTGTTCACAGTTTATAGTTCAAGACTTATAGTTTTCTCGCATTTGAGAACAATTCTCAATTTGTACCAATACAGAAACTCCTTTCTGAAAATCTTGTCCTTCATAAGGACAACTTAATATGTATTGTATTTCGAAATTCTAATTTCAAAGATATGTAAGATATTATGACTAAATCATATTTAATTTGGTCTTTAATTAAATACGCTCCCTCACTATTTTACTCAAAACAAATGACCCTCGACATTTGATTCGGAAAATCCCGTTGGAAGATTTTCTAGTGAGAATGAGATCCATATTTCACTTCGTTTTAAGTCAGCGTTGGGCTGATTACACAAAACTTAGTTATTTAGGTAGGAAACTCCTTCCCAATTGTATCTCATACAACTCTCATATCCTTTCTATTGGGTGAATAACACTTATTCTAATCCATCATATGGAATAACCCAATACTTGCTTCTAAAGTCATATAATCTTATTATATTTTCTTTAGTTAAGTTAGACCCATTAAATAGCGATCGGATAAATAAATTACCTCACCGCAACTTATCAATATTGACAATGCACTTCGCGTTGGCAAAACCTACATTGATCGATATTGATCTTGAAGGGCGCTATTCGTTGGAAAGCAATAAAACTTAATATTAATTCCTTTGAGGGCTTTTATAATTAATTTGATCTCACCTTACCACGGCTTACATACAATGACGTCACTCCATACATAACATGCATCAACATACATAATATAATAAAATGAAACAGTTATGGCCCATAGCGCATTTGTTCTCCCAAGCCAATGAGAGAACCTAATCTAACCTAAAACGATCTATACTTCTCCAAGCATGATCTCCAAGGTTGACCTCCATTGTTCTTCTTCTTCATAATATTACATAATAATATAAAAGAATACTCGTTTTACATACGAGGGAGTGGATGAGAAGAGAATATAGAGAATAGAGATAAGGCACGACACGCAGGCCGTATTTAAAAACCAAATGCAATAAAATAAATAAACTAAGGCCATAACCGATCATCAAATATAATAATAACAAACAAACTTTATTATTATTAAAGTCTCATAATTAATTAAATCCGGCGATTGATCAAATCAGGTAAGTTTGATTCAAATATTTAATTCACAATTAAATATTTCGAATCAAAATTTGCTAAAATAAATAACATTATTTTAAAGTAGAATTAAATCTTTTGACAATTCTCCAAATATGGAAAATTATTTAATCAAAACCTTTTTGAATAAAATATTTCCAAAATTGGTAATATTATCTTTTAAAACAATTTTAAAAGATATTTCTAGAGATTTGAAACGATTTCATAATTAAATATATTTGTCAAATATGGAAAATTATTTAATCAAAACCCTTTTGAATAAAATATTTCCAAAATTGGTAATATTATCTTTTAAAACAATTTTAAAAGATATTTCTAGAATTTTGAAACGATTTCAAAATTAAATATATTTATCATCTACTTTTCGCATCAACACTTGATACGTTTTGCAAATCCTAATTTTAATGACACAACATTTGTGCAACCCTTTCATGCCGTCAAAATTCCTTATGACCAAATTCAATCCAATTGATCAACATGTCATTGTTTCACCATACAAATGTCGGATTCCGAAACAAATGAACACGGCTCGCTTTAATTGAATAACTTTCATAATAATTTTAACGAAATTACTAACGGTATATCACATACACCATTTTGCATTACGGTTACTTATATCATATATAAGTTTATGGTCGTTCTTGATTGTGTAACCTTAGGACAATTAACATATCGCATGCTTCACCATACAAGTGTCGGATTCCGAAGCCGTTTCAATGTTAATTACCCAATTCATACACAAAACTTACATCACATGTAAGTATTGACCGTTCTTGTTCGTGTAACCTTAGGACAATCAACATATCGCATGCTCCACCATACAAGTGTCGGATTCCGGAGCCGTTTCAATGTTAATCATCCAATTTATACACAAACAACCGTCAAATTTTAATTACTCGATTTTAATCTTTTATTAACTGTTTTAATCATATTAAAACTGAATTCATGAATTTAAACAAACATCAATTCATGGTTTCGTAAGTGGCTCTGATACCACTGAAGGAAAATTGATACGATAAAAGCAGCGGAATTTTAAAATTTTCCTTTTGTGATCCTTACGAATGGTCATGAATTGTGTTTAGAGTTTTACCTTTTGGTTCGAAAACTCCCTTTAAATCATGAACGGCTATCGAACACTTCGAATCACGAACAAGGTCACGAACAAGAACCTCGAACCGTCACGAACAAGGTCACCACCAAGTCACCAACGAATTTGATCACAAGCGTTAAAGGTATAACGCCTCTAGCCAGTCCACACGAACAACAACCTTCAATGGAGTGCTAGCTCCAATGGTTTGAAGGGTTAGGAGAAAGGAGGCACAAAATAAGGATTAGGGTTTTTCACAAAAACTCTAGAAAGGTGATTAGGGTTTCTCAAGAGAGGAGAGAACAAAGGCTCATGAGAATGAGTAACAAAAGTGTGTGTCTCTTTCTCCTTACCACAAGGGTTCTATTTATAGAACCACTTGCCATGGCAAAATTACACTAAAGCCCTTTTAACTAAATGGGCTATAGTGGGCGCCATTCTCATGTAAATATGTCTAGTACATATTTGCACCCCCTTCTTGCTACATCATACCATATGATGTAATGCTCATTTTAATTACCATAATACCCTTATCATATTTCCTTATTTCTCCAAGGTGCACCGTACCTTACGGTGTTCCAATCTCACTAGATTGTTCTTATGTGTGTGACCCTGTAGGTTTCCGTAACATTGACAATTATAATAAATCACTATTTATTACAATAAACAGTGAGCGGTATCTAGCAACACATCACTGCTACTCAAGTTACGAGAAATTAACATGTGATCTAAACATAACCTCTTGTGATAATATCAGTGTGTATAATTACCCCTTTGCCCTTTATGTCTATATTGAACACAAAACATACTTGGTGTCATCTTTGTCCAGTTCAATATTGGGCCCATGACATTTATCCTGTTATGCAGGATTGGCAAATTCCATCTAGGTCACTACTGTCCCTCAGCATGCTTTGTGAAGTACCCATCAACTGCCTTTATGGTTATCCTGTTACGGACAACGTTAGATCAGCAACAAAGTACTTGACTCCACATCTAGGGTACAAAGTGGTTTCAGGTCTAAGGGCGGTTTACACCATTATCACCATGAGAGTAACTTATGACACTTTGCATAACTTTGCATGTAGTACTCTCATAGCGGGTCAATCCAGTATAAATATTACTCCTAATATTTATACCTACGTCAAGACTTGATAACTCCTTATCCCATGATCCATGAGATGTGATCATCAGTCTATCTTCATAATAGTCTTTATGCTTTAAGGTTATCCCCTTTACCTTAAAGCTCGACTACGGATACTTTAAGAATAGTGTCCTTATGTTTAATATTATCTCATGATTAAGTCACACTTAATTATTAAACGGACTTTCTATTCTAGGGACTTCATTATTTTGCAACCTTACAAATATAATAAAGAAATGCCATATTTATATTCAAACTCCTAAAGCAAATACTATGAAAATAGATTGGCTTTTAGGGCTTACTCCAACAGTACCCCGTTTGGGGTTAAAAGGTGGTCATGCCTGACGTGGAGCCGAAGTGCTGGACTCCACTGTTATACGGCTACATCGTGGTGGAATAGAATGGAACGACAATGGGGCTTCAAGAGGGGTTTTACAGATAAACAGGTTTTACAATTAGAGATTATATAGATGGATCGATGGGTGATGTGATGGCGATGAGTTTTCAAAGGTTAAAGATCAATGATGCCACCCAATTCTACAATTAAGAATGAAAAATCACTACCACGTATGGTCATTCAAGACTATTAAACTTGAAATAATTTTGTTGGTCAACTGACTCCAAACAACACAAGAGGGCTGTGAATTGTGTACTCAAAAAACTGATTAAAAATAAGCACTTAAAAAATTTAATCAAATAACATAAAGTGCTTATATATAAGTTTCAATAAAATAAGAAAGTACAAGTAAAGTTGCCGAAAACAAGTAAATAAAATGAAAATAACTTGCAAGGAATATAAAAGAGATGAAATGGAAAGGAGAAAGAACGCAAAGAAATTATCCTGGTTCGGCCAAAAACAAATGGCATACTCCAGTCTCCAAGGAAAACACCTTGAGATTTCACTAAACCAAACTTTTACAACAGGATAAACTGATAACCTTTACAACCGAGAACTTTCAACACAAACAATGGGATATATCACCTCCCTTTATGCAAGAGTCTTCAAACCGAGAGATATCATCTCTCTTTATCTGGGACTTCAGATTGGGGGCGATCCGAGACGTTTGAGTTTCTGGGAACCGATGTTGATACGTATAAAATAGATTATCCGGGTGGAAGAGTCGCTTCTTGTCTTTTGGTGGTCGTCTGGTTTTGTTAAAATCTGTCTTGACTTCTCTACCTGTCTACACTCTTTCCTTCTTCAAAGCTCCCTCAGGTACTATTTCTTCTATTGAATCTCTTTTCATTAAATTTTTTTTGGGGGGTTGTGAGGATTCTAGGAAAATTTCTTGGGTTAATTGGAACTCTATTTGCTTAAGTAAGGAGAGTGGAGGTTTGGGGGTCAGACGTTTGAGGGAGTTTAACCAGGCACTCTTAGGTAAATGGTGTTGGAGGATGCTAGTGGATAGGGAGGGGTTGTGGTTTAGAGTATTGGCAGCTCGTTATGGGATTGAGGAAGGTAGACTTCGAGATGGAGGGAGGAGAGGGTCGGTGTGGTGGAGGGAGTTAGCGCGTTTTAGAGATGGAGGGGGCGAGACAGGGGGCAGTTGGTTTCGGGAGCAGGTAGTGAAGAGGGTGGGGGATGGGTCCGATACTTTTTTCTGGACTGACCCCTGGGTGGATGGGATCCCTTTATGTCAGCGGTTTGGGCGTCTGTTTGAATTGGCAGAGACCAAATCGTGTACGGTGGCGGGGATGTATGCTTCAGGATGGGGTGAGGGGGGTGAGGCGTGGGTGTGGCGGAGGCAGCTGAGGGCATGGGAGGAGGAGATGTTGGGAGAGTGTCAGTCTTTACTACTCACCATTATCTTGCAGGCTCAGCGTCCTGAACCTGACACAGGTTACTCTGTTAGAGGAGCTTATAAGCTTCTCACTTCTCATGTTTCGGCTACTTTGGATGATGCGGATAACCTTATTTGGCACCCTCAGGTTCCTTTGAAGGTTTCCATATTCGCATGGCGCTTATTGCGTGACAGGTTGCCTACGAGAGTAAATCTGGTTACTCGAGGCGTTTTATCTTCTACAGCACACTCTTGCGTTTTTGGATGTGGAGAGGCCGAGTCAGCTTATCACTTATTCATCTCATGCAGTACCATTGGCTCTCTTTGGGATCTAGTGCGATCGTGGATTGGTATCTCTTTGGTGGAGTTCACTACTCTGCGTGACCATTTTGTTCAGTTTGTTCATTCAGCAGGTGGATCTCGCGCGCGTCGATCATTTTTACAGCTTATTTGGCTCGCTTGTGTTTGGGTTGTATGGACGGAGCGAAACCATCGGTTATTCACAAGATCAGAGGACACGCCCCATATTTTGTTGGACAAGATCAAGTTTTTCTCGTTTAGGTGGTTGAAGTCGACGAGTGTTTCGTTAGCTTATAATTACCATAGCTGGTGGTCTAGTCCTATGATTTGTTTGGGCTTTGTATGATGTGTTTATGATTTTGTGTTTATGACACTTTGTAAACTTTTGTAGCTTATCTTGGTACGTCTTGTGCTGGGAAGGCTGTAGTGTTAATATATATCATTTTAGCGTTTTCAAAAATTTTTTTATAAATATAATTAACTGAACTATTTAATTCCTTGTAAATAAATATAAATAACTAAACTATTTTTTTTGGCTTTCACTTAAACTTTAATCTGGTTTGGGGGTAAATTCTGACATAAAGTGATTTCAGTCCAAATTAACTAAACTTTTTACATATAAGAATTCACACTTATTTAATTAACTGAACTTTTCTTAATCATCGCTATTCAGGAATTCAGCAAAGACATTAGTTCAACTACCAGACAAAGTTAAAACTTGCTCTTTTTGGTGGTTGAAAGCGCTAAATGTGACCTTAGTTGTAGTTGGTGGTTGAACCCTTTGATCGAAGGCGATAAATATTCTAATGTTGTTTTTGTGGTTCGTCCTGATTGTCACTTTGTATAACTCTTGGTAGTCTCTTTCGGCACACCTTGTGTTAAGGAAATTATTTGATTTCTGATTTATCTATATAATCCACTTTTGTTTGTTAAAAAAAAAAAAACCTAGACTATTTATTGACCAAAAATTAACTGAACTTTTTACATATAAGAATTCACACTTATTTAATTAATTGAACTTTTCTTAACCATTTTTCCCAAGTTTTTATTCTTCGCCATATAACAATTAAATTTAGGGGGGAAAATGGCTGAATAAAATTTGGAGTGGATATTGAAATTGTTTTTTCATTTTTTTTTGCTAATTACACTATTCTAATGTGAAACAAAAAAAGAAAAAAAGAAAGAAAGACTTTTTGTTTTTATGTTATTGGATACAAATGGAGTCATGTTTAGCATTGTAGCAACCAAAAATAAAACACCAGAAGCATCCACTAATCAATATGTCGGGTACCAAATCTAAATACAGAACAAAATCTTAGTATTTTCTCAAACTTGCTTGAATTTTCATAAGCAAATTAAGCAAGATTTTCATGGTGTTCAAGTTAGTTCCTCAACAACCATTATGCTTATTCAGTCTTCACGCAAGTGTCTCAAAACCATTGTTATTAGCAGTCACATGGTTGGATTGCTTTCCCGAAATCAATCCTCCATACCCATATTGTTGCACAACTAGCACAGATGAGCGCAAACCAAAATTTTCTGATGCCAACATATCCCCTAATACTCCAAGTTCTAAACAATCGCACCATTCTAATAAATTTGAGAAAACCTGAGAGTTCCTATGATTCCCTTGTCCAACTATGTATAAATTGTAGCCAAATTTTTCTATCGCATTGAGTACTGAGGTAATATCTTCAACTGAATGAACATCAACCTCTGAATAGGATATAGAATCATTGTTGTTCACTCCTATTAGTCTAAAGAAATTCACATACTCGTCATCTAAATCCTTCTGCTTATCATTATCCATTTCAACAGATAGTATTCCTTGTGGTTCAGCGTGACTTGGGGTGTCTACTTCGGCAGCTTTATCAAATAAGAGCATTCGAACCACTGATAATCGTGTTCCAGGGTGCCCGGCCATCCTCCATGCAATAGCTAGGGCTTCACGATCGTCTGGACCTCCAACAAAGATCACACAAATACAAAATTTCAATTTTGGTAGCGGACCAATATCACGATCAACAAAGATCCCCACAGAGCAAGGTGCACCTTGCATCACATTCAGGTTTATATCTCTGTACGCAATACTGGTTGTTTTTAGCACACATTCTGAACTTAGTTGTTTGTGGAATGGAAGGATAATCAAGCTTGTGTGCTTTTCGTTAGCCGAGTTGAATACATCCTCATGAATGGTTTCATAGTCTGACACAACATTTAAGGTTTGGACTCTAACAGCATCATATGCCTCTCCAAATGCTTCAAAGCTATTGTTAATTCTTTCTAGCTCTTCTTGAGATTTTGTAAGATTTTGTGCTCCAGGCTGGCCACTAGGCTTCTCCAAATAAGCAGCAACAAGTGCACCAGCACGTCCTGTGAGCTCAACGAGGTAAAGTGAAAAAACATGTATTGGTGAAAGTCTGGTGGCATTGAAAGATTCAATGAGGCTGATAATCCCCGTAGCCTGGCGAGTATTGTGAACACATGCTAGAATCCTGAGCTCTGCATCAAGTCTTAGCTTTTGTATAGTCTTTAGCTTGGTTTGTTCAAAATGCTTTCTGGGCTTGTATATGATATTGATGATGGGAGGCACCACTATAGTCATTAAAAGGACTGCGACAGTTAAGACAGAATAGGTTGGTACAGAAAGAATCTGCAATGACATATTAGATATCATTTTAAATTGCTATAATTTTGACTTATGAGTAGTTTAAAAATAGAGTAAATAATATGTTACAAGTATATCAATACCGATTTATCCCAAGCCGTATTGAGCATCATTAGTGCAACAGCACCCTTGGTATTAAGAATTATGCCTAGAGCAAAACCATCCCGATTACGCATGCCAAAAAAGAAAGTGGCAAACAAAGTGCTTAAAATCTTTAGAACACATAACAAGATTATAACCATAAGCGTTAAAGGCCAATTTGGTTGCTGGAAAATGATACTACACGAGAGGCGCATTCCACTGCCACTAAAGTAAAGTGGTACTAAAAACGCGCCACCAAAATCATCAGTTGTTGATGTTACCATGTCAGCAAATTTACTGTGTGGTAAAATCAACCCATACACAAAAGCCCCAACAATGCCATGTGTGCCAAGAGTGTCTGTTATGTATGCACAAACAAAAATTCCCATCACAACAAAGAGTAATTGGTTATCATCCCATTCATCTTTTTCTGTCTTGCGATCAATGACCTTTACAATGATAGGACGCGCCACATAGATGCAAATGAAAACAAATATTACGGTGCTTAATACTGAGTATATTGCCCTTGTACCATTAATTGAAAATGGAACAACTAATGTGAATAAAATCCAAGCATATGTGTCGCTGATCATAGCTGTTGTTAATGCAATCTTACCAAGACGAGTATAAAGAAGTTTGAGCTCAGTAAGTGCATGAACTACAACTGGAAATCCTGTCACAGTGAGAACTAAAGTCCACATTACATAAGCATTCATTCTACCTTCTTCAAGTGGGTATTTCTCACCATTGCCATAAACGTTTCGATGTAGAGTGTATAAAGCTGGTCCCATCACCATTGGAAAGATGAATCCTAAAATCGCAATGGTTGCGGGTTTCTTTTTTACATGTAAAATGGTATCCAAGTTCATCTCCAAACCAGTTAGGAATGCGTAGTATACGACACCAGCATGTGTTACAACGTCAATGTTAATCACCCCAGATCCAGGAAAAATGAAGTCGAAAACATTTGGAATTCTCGAAAGAACTTGAATTAGAAAAATACCAGTCTACATTTTATAATTTGAAACACACATAAATACATATTCAATCCAATCATTGTATTTGTATAAATAAAGAAAACATCTAATTGCAACAAATTAACAAAGGAAATATGGTACTTACAGAGATTTGTGAAATGAGCTGAGATTGATGAAAAGGTTTATAGACAAAGAAAAAGAAACGAGATATAGTTGTGGTAAAGGCAATTTGAAAGGCAAGAGTAGGGAGCTCCTTGAAAAGGATATTATCAGTTTGCCATATTTGATTAGGATTATGCACAGGCACATCATAACATGCAGTCGACATAGTTAATTAATTCCTCCAATTTTTCTTCTAATATATGAATTGAAATTCACTACAAAAAACATGCCATTTAGCGGTGATTTTTTTCGGCGGTTTCAATAAACCCCCCAAGTTTGTGAAAAGGTGACACGGTTGTGAACAAATACTCTTTCAATTTTGGGAGGTTGTAAACCCCGAAGAATGAAATGTCTTTTTTTCCACTTCCGGCTCTATTTTCCCTCCGACGCTTTTATTATAATTTATTTTTTCTTGCTCTAGCGCTTTTTTCTTAAAAGATCTTTCTAAAAACAACAAAAGGGGGCACGATATGAGAAAATACAAGGTTGAAGAAACGAAAGAGAAAATGCAGTGCTCCCTCCACCGTCGGAGAAACCCTCCGCCGTCGGAGGAATTTCTCCGTTTCCACTGCAAAACAATTTGCGGAGGTTGAAAACCCCGCAAAATTGCTTAAAACCCCCCGCTAAATGGTTTTTTTTTTGTAGTGATTTTGTGTTATTTTTTGTGATGTTCTTTTCTATTTAACTTTTTCATTTGTGACAAACAAGAAGTTAAATAATGCATGATGATAACAAAAAAAAATCCAAATATAGAAGAAAACAAATTCAAATTAACCATATTTATCTATTTGTGGTGGTATTTAGCTTGTTATTAGATATGATTTTCTAGCTTTTCTATATTATCCTCCTATTTTTTAGTGCAACAATGACATCTCTAAAACAACCGTAAATTTTTTTTGCTTTTCCAAAGAAAAATAACACGTGATACAATTGTCATCTCTAAAATCTCCTTGTGCAATATAGTAATCACCACCACCATAATCCGTGATTTTTGAATCTTGAAATTCGAATCCCTAAACCTAATGCAAAAACTCTGAAATCGAACAATAAAGATAACAAACAGGAAACACTTAATGGTTTTATATTCCCTTTCCCGGAAAAACGAAATGGTTAAAGAATTTCAACAAGATTGAGATTGAAACGTGGTTTCGATCTCCGAAGCAATTATCAGAAAACGCAGAATGAGAGATTCGTGTGAAAATTTTGAAGAGAAATAATGAATTTAAATTGGTATAAACAACAATAGAGCAAAGCTTGTGTTGTGTATATGCGCCACAAGGAACAGTTATTTGGAATTGATACTTTGACTGGATTTTGATTTGTTTTATATGTTTTTGTATGGAAGTTTATGTTTATCGACTTTTTTATATAGAGCCTAAAAAATAAGTAAATAAATCAAAAATTAATTGTATTGATTTTTTATAATTATAATGATAAATAATAATTGTACTTTTAGGAAATTTTTTGGGTACAATTTATTTTTAGGATTCAATCGATAAACATATTCAACTACTTGTAAGAATTTTTTTTATGAGTATTTGGATATTAAATAAAAATTTCAATATTTCTATAATTTAAAATTTTTATACTATTTATTAATTAAATCTACGTTGCAAGTTCACTTATAGTTATATAGGCAACCAAAATCTAAAATAGGGTCCTGTTACATAGATCAAGGAATGTGGATAATGGCAGACGCCAAATTTTATGGATTGTGCATTTATTTCTTCATTTTCACTTTAGCATGACTTGTTTGTACTCCTCTTTACACAGTGCTGAGACAAGTGGCTGGCTAGTACAACTACAAACAAACATTTTTTTACTCTTAAAGGTGTGACAAATATCCCTTATTTCCGGGTTTTGTTAGGGGTATTAAAAACCCTAATTAAAACCCAAATTCTTCTGCTATTTATGTCTTCATTTCGCGCGCCTCTTTTTTCAAATCGTATGAGATTAAACCACTGAATTTGATCTAGTGATGAAGAGTTTAAATAGTATGTTAGAGGTCTCGACTCTCACTTCAATTGTAAACAAAATAAAAATATGTGGAACCCGCGAACATAATAGGTATGTATTCCAGTCCCACCAATTATTTTCCACTCACACCTTCCTCTAAAATAGCACAACAATAAATGAATGAGCTAAGCCAATAAGTTTAGTGAAGTGATGAGAGATTTGAGCAGTATGCTAGAGATCTTGAGTTTGATCCTCAGCTCCAATGTAAACCAAAAACAAATGAATGAGCTTTATTTTTTCTATCCTTTCCATGCTCACTCTCTTTCACCTAAACAAAACAACAAAATCTCAACTCCAATTTCAAGAATTTCTCCGGTTAAACAAGAATCCGACCAATGTCTTTCTTGATTTCTCTATTTTTTTTCTTGAATATTGTGGATAAGAACGAATACCGTGAAGCAACTTTAAAATCTAGCTGATGAGAGTGTGATTCACGAATTATTTTCCTTTTCCTCAACAATTTTTAATTATGTTTTTGTGCATTTTGTTTAGTTTAAATGTTTTTTTGCTGACTTTCTAAGGTTCACATTGCAATAGGTTTAAGATTATGATTCTTTGTCATTTTTCAAAAACAATTATTGTGTCCACCTTCAAATTAGTAAAGTGCATTGTTTCTTTATTTCCTTCCCTAATGATTTTTGTGAAAATATGTTGGAATATTTTATTATATTCCAATAATATTATGTGGGCAAATATTTTTATATATAATTATATTAGCTATTTACCAATTAGGAGTCTTAATTGATTAAGTGATCAAATAAAGGTTAATTAGATTTCTATTTAGAATGAATTAAGTAATTATTAATTGGATATGAGCTCAATATGAGTGGATGTCAGGATGACTCATTTCGGAATAATAGGAACTATAATTGGCCATCACCTTATATATAGGCTATGGTCCCCAATATACCGTACGTGAGCAAATAACCTCTTCTCCCCATATGAAGATAACTCAAGGCATTAGGGTACCGGTTGAGGAAGAACCATACAAGCCGCCAAACTTTCCTTTGTGTTTCAGGATTACTACTGAGAGCCTAGAATCAACGATTTGTTCATATTCTTCTATCAAGGTATTTCTAATACTGATCTTTGATAAATCAACATGTCATAGATCCTGTTTTATATAATGCTCATATGTTTATTTGGTTTCTGCACTAAAGTAAGATTATGGTTTTAATCTTTGTTATTGGGAGCATGTATATTGTTAATATTAAATTAATTCCAACAAAATATACTTTTGGTACAATAAATTGAAAATTTTGATATCTTTTAGGAACTCTACAGAACATTTCAAGGTGTTGTGTGGTGGTTAATATGGCACTGTATATTATCTTTACATGATTGCTTTTGAAAATCTTAGTTGGTCCAGAAAGTGATTGAAATTGAATATCGTGTATAGTATTTTAACAAGCCAGACTTAACTAGCGTCCCCTAGAAGAAGAGTGTTTTATATTTTTAGTAGATTATTTATCCGTGCTATTTGAAAATAATACTTATACCCTGAATGAGTAAATTTTGCATGGATCACTCACTTATATCTAAGGCTTGTTTTTTTTTTTGATAAGCAAAATTGAATTATAAAGGAGTACAAGGGGTACTCAAACCCTTACAATTCAAGTCAAAAGATTAAATGCTTTGTAAACATGCAATAGGATTAGTACACCAATCCGCAAAAGAAAAAGTGGACTTGCGACCAGCTCTGCCACTAAACCAAATCCACGAAACTGTCATGATATTATCAATCAGCTTAGACACATCAGCCACCTCTCCTCGGAATATGATATTGTTCCTCAATCTCCATAAACACCAATTGGTAGTTAACCAAATCAAATGTCGCACACGATGTCCCTTCACAAGATCACCACACTTAAAAAAGTGATTCAGTCCTTCCTCGCCTATGGTTATACTACAACCCAACCATTTGAAAATGGCAGACCACACCACTTGAGAGAACTTACAATGATAGAAAATATGACAACAATCCTCTACGTGTCTAAAACAGAATACACAACAAGTTTCATGTGGATTTGTGATAATACCTTTAGAAGCTAAGGCATCCCTCGTTGGTAATTTCTCTAATAAAAGACGCCAACCGAAAACATTCACTTTCGAGGGCACGTCATTCTTCCACAATTTTTTAACAGCTTCCAACAATGATGGATTAAGATTTTCAGCCGAGACAAGTTGTACCAGAAAATTATAACAAGACTTGACCGAAAACAAACCTGCATCACCAGGAATCCAACGCCACCTGTCAGCACAATTCAAATTCAAATTAATGTCCAACAACAGTTCCTTAAGTTTTAGTAAATCATGTTCTTCCTCCTGCGTTAAAACATCACACCACTCCCATTTCCACACCAAACCCTCTCTGCTGCTAGACAATCTATCCGCTATCAAAGAATTTTGCCGCAACTCTTTTGCAAAGAGGTTAGGAAATAATTCTCCTAACGATAAATTGCCGTGCCATTGTGCATTCCAAAAACTAATTTCAGCACCATTACCCACGATACATCTTGTATTTGAGCGGAACCAACCAGACATGATGGACTCCCCTACACTAAAAACATCCCTCCACCATAAGGAAGCCTTTGAACCATATAAACTTGCTTCTCTGCTTAAAAATATAGCAGGCAAACAGCCATATCTAAAATTCAATAAATCTGCCCAAATTGCATCTTTTTCAATAATAGCCCTCCACTTCCACTTGCTAAGCAAAGCTATATTAAAAAGCTCTAAATTCTTTACTCCCAAACCTCCTTGTTCTTTGGCTCGACATACTTGATCCCACTTTACCCAACACAATTTTTTATCTTCTAAGCCACCTCCCCATAAAAAATTCCGTTGGATCCTTACTAATTGATTAATGACACAGGGCTTGTAGTTATGGGTACTATACTACTCACTCTGCCCCATATTTGCAAAAACACGCGTTGGATTTTTGTATCCTAAATTTTGCCCACTCTTTTGTGACATAGGGTTTTGCATCATAATTCTTTTTGAATATGCAAGTTAGTTCATTTGGTAGTGAGAAGGGAGTTTGAGAACTTGTGAGTGCAAGGTCATCGGTTCAAATCCCATTTGTGTCCTTGTTTCATTTTATTTTTTGTATTTTTGTTTTATAAAAAAAAATTAAAAAAAGGGAAAGAAACAAGAAAGGCAAATACGCAGCATTACTCCCCTATTTTGTCAACTTTAATTTCCTCCTTGATTCAAGCTCTCCCTCTTCGAGTTCTTCCCAATTCTTGGCTACTCAATCCTATCCTTTAATTATATATTGAGAGCAAATTAACATAACAACACAGCTTGCGGTGACATCAATATCCATTCTTAATTCAAGCTTCCCTTTTCATTTTACTTCCAATTCAAACCAAATTTTAATCAATGAAATTGAAGGGAATTAAAGGGGCTGTCTTTTACCATTCTTGACTACTCAAGACTAATCTTTGGGTATAAATTGAAAGCAATTTCAGAGGAAAAGAGAAGGTGAAAACACAGAGCCAAAAACTGAGAGCAAAAATCAATAGAGAAAGAAAGAATAACAACGTAGTAGCAGCTTGTTGCTGCGCCACTTTGTTCCATACCACCAACCATCTCAAAAACACAATAAACCATCTTCAATCACCACCTCCAGCCTTCAAATCTCTCATTCCACTACCACAATTATAACAACCTCCTCCAATCCAACAAAAAAGAATAAAAGAAACACAGCAGAATAAACAAAGGAAGGAGAGAAACAGAACAAAGAGGGAGGACAACGATTTCTGCAGCCGCGGTTTCAGAATTGTTGCCGTAACCATCGCCGTCACCACCGTCGAATCCCACCATCAACCACGACACACCATCGCCGCACAGCACCAAGAACAACTCCGCTGCCACTTCCAAGCCACCACCTGTCGCCACCGCACGTTGCCGGACCTCTCTCTCGCGCGATCTCTCCACCTCTCTCGGTCAGACTCTGTTTCTATCACTCTCATGCGTGCTTGTTATGTTTGTTTTGCAGAAGCTATTTTTGTCGTTATAAATGAGTTCTTTTTATGTGATTTGTTTAATTCAATAATAATAATAATAATAATAATAATAATAATAATAATAATAAAAAAAATAAAAATAAAACATCGTTTGTTTGTCTTCCACTAATAGAAATTAATAAATAAATTTGGATTAAAAAAGGAATGGGCGGATGTACATCCGTTTATTTCTCGAATGATCGGAGGCTTAGCGAAACGCTTTGTCGACTGGTTGTTCGTATTCCATAAAAATAGTAAAAACCCTTGGATTGAAAAGGGAATGGGAGAATGTACATCCGCTTGTCTCTCGAGCGACCGGAGGCTTAGCGAAACGCTTTGTCGACTGGTTGTTCGTCTTCCACAAATAATATCAATTTTAACTCACCAAACTTTACTCACTTTTCGCGCTCGTACGCGCACTTCTAATTATTATTTTTTTCAAAACGGGCACCATCGCTCAAGTGCGAGTCCGTCTTAAAATCAAACAAATATTTTTCGCCCAAGCGCGGCCAACATTTTTTTTCATAAATAAAATCAACCAACCAACAATCATTTTCTACCCAGAACTACGGGGCTTTGAGTTTCCCATCGCACCAGGGAATACGTAGGAGCAGGATTCAACATCTTGTCGAGCCCATTAATAAAAAACTATTTTTTCCCTCATTTGTAAATAATTTCGATAACTAATAAAAGCAAGCAAATAAATTAAAACACTCCTTTAACCCTAAAATTAACGAGAAGGTTCCCGTTGAGTACAACGGATGTGAGGGGTGCTAATACCTTCCCCTCACATAATCGACTCCCGAATCCGGAAATGGTTGCGACGACCATCTTCCCATTTTTTCCAAGGTTTTATCGATATTTTCCTTTTCCTTCGGGAATAAATAAAGTTCGGTGGCGACTTTACTGTCTAAGCGAGCGTTTTTCGCCGGCGCATTTTTCCAGCCGCTTCAGCTACATTTTGCAAAAACAAAGTATTGCCAGATGTTGAACCAGATGTTGTAACATGCAGTGAGTACAACATCTGTCGTACTCTAGGTCACGCCTTATTTACGCAAAATATCTTTGAAGATTCGTTTTGGAATTAAGCTCAAGCTTTGCTTGTGCGCCAAGATGCACCTTATTCCTGAAGTTATAGAAGGCGGTTGTGCCCTAATATTGTTTCCTAGTATGTGGTGACACTTATGGAAACATATGATTTGATTCAAGAATTATTTGTTGGACCTTACAATGTCCTAGCTGTGCTTTAAATCCCTAATTGTTCATGAAGCCCACGCTAACTCGGACCATAAATATGAAGACTAAAACCTAGCTTTTATTCACTGAAGCCGTCATTTTACAAAGCATGTGTTTAGGGTTTTAATGTGTTCATTGTTATTTGTGAGCTTTAGTTGTGTCACTTTGATGCAAGCTTAAGACTGCTATTTATTGAGTTGTATTTGTGTGAATTTGTCATAAGCTTTTAAGTACGGAGGTAGTTTGTTTTTGGAGTGTATGTCTCCATCATTGGTTTGTGTTTGTTGAAAACAACACTGTCTGTGTTGTTTGAGGGAATTGAGATTGAGTCTGAAATCTAGGAGTTTCTAGGTAGAGTTAGCACGAGTAGTGTCTAGGTGAGAAGACTTTTAGTGTGTGTCCGTTGTGGTCTTTGAACTAGAACTATTATAGTGGATTCATTCATAGATTGGTATTCCCATGATAGGTGACGTTGCACTGAACTGAGTTAACAACTCTCTTGTGTTATTTATCTTCCTGCAATTTATTATTTTATTGTTCATCGTATTCCGTCGGTCAGGTGTTAGGACAGATGTTGGAACATCGTGTAGAACATTTGTTCACAATAGAAATTCAACACGCAATTGAAGTATTAAGCTTAGAGGAAATATGTTAGGATCCAATAGAAAGTGCTTAAGTAATTATAATTATAATTATAAGGTGTTTAAGTAATAGATATTACAATAATGTTATGATAAGAAAAAAATTACATTAATGTTATAGGTACCAAATATTAGACAAAAGTACAACAAATATACAATATACAACACTGTTAATTAATACTATCACTATTTTAATTATTTTTTTCATTTTCTCTTCACACAATTAGGGTTGGGAACAGGCCAGGTCAGGCCAGGCCTTGACAGGCCTGAGCCTGGCCTACGATTTTTTTTCAGGCCTGAGCCTGGCCTGTGGCCTATCAAATGTTATTTTTTTTGGCCTGGCCTGAGCCTTTTAAAAGTCTGGTCTGGCCTTGTAGCCTGTTTAAAAGTCTGTGTTACATTAAAACTTCTCTATATAGTTTTTTTAAATAGGCTAAACAGGCCTTAAAAAGTTCACATTTAAATTTTTATAATTTCTACAACATTAAGAAAAAGCTAATAATATGATTAACACAATAATTAAAAACTAATAAAATAACAAATACGATTACGAAAAGTCGCAATAATTAAAAGCTAATAATATTTATATAAATAATATTTTTTTTATAAGATATAAATAATAATATTATATAAATAATAATTATTATAAACAGGCCGGCCTATCAGGCTTCGTAGGCCTTTTTAGAAGCCTAAGCCTGGCCTATTTATGTAAACAGGCCGTTTTCAAAGCCTAAGCCTGACATTTTTAATAATCAGGCCAGGCCAGACCAGACTTATACAGGCCAGGCCGAAGGCCCCTGTAGGCCGCCTGGCCTATTCCCAACCCTACACACAATCACACACAACACATCTTTTCCACAAAAAAAAACTGATACATAGCCTTTTTTATCGCAACTGTTCATGTCTCTTACCGAGTTCTATATCGCCGACGACTGCACATCGGCACTGGCATCCCTCATCCCGAGCTTTCTCCTCTGCAACTCTCTCTCTCTCTCTCTCTCTCTCTCTCTCCGCCGACCACCCACTTGTGTAACAGACCGAATTCTAAAATAAGGAAATTATTTAGAAAAACTTTATTTACACAATTATAAAAAACAAATGAGTGTCCCAACGGACTATCCATTACATAAAGTTCTCAATTTATAAAAACTCATTTTGCCCCGTACACGCTTCAAGTCAAATCATCAAACAAGCATCTTCTTCGGTACCTAAAATGTTAAATGTAAGAGTCAATTTCCTTATCCAAATTGAATCATACTCACCATAAGAAAAATGTCACAAAACAATAATAAAACACTTCATCAATCAAAAAATTTCTAAAAAATATAATCTTTATTTTTCAAGAAAAAAAGTAGTCAGAGATCACCAATTTAATATAATATTCAACACCAGTTATATTCTTCACCGATTAATCTCAACACCAAAACATCAATCATACTCATACACTTCACTAATTAAACTCAGAATCAAATAATAATATATTTATACCTCTTTGATCAAAAGACACCAAAACACTGATACTAATGAATACTAACAAGTACACGACCATTATTTTCAACTTCGTTGAACAACATCAATAAGCAACATCATTAAGCAACGTCATTTATACAACTACAATAGGCAACGTCATTGGCACACATGAATGAATTCATGTCATGTTATAATAAGCAACGTCAATAGGCAACATTATTTAACAACTCCATCGTCCTTATAACAACACAAATAATCAACGGCTTAATCGCGAAACAACATCGATAGACAATGGCTTAATCAAGAAACAACATCAATAGTCAACAACTTAAAGACAACATCTTATAAACAACGAAATATATATGTTAATGTAATTTTTATTTTCAATTACAACAACAAATCATTACACACATAAGCAAACACACAACTGATTAACTTATTACTAACTTTTGTTATATATATCTCTTTACATGAAACAAGTCATGAAATAAAGCAACAACATCAGCACACGCGGAGTCTAAAAAGTATTCATAAACCAAGTGATACTAGCAACCATAACCATATAAATATACTGGTTAGCATAATAACGGTGTATGTACATGGACTGAACCAAGAACATTATTTTCATAAGAATTTCTTCTTTATTTATTTTCTCTTCTTTTTTTTTTTTTTTTAATTATTTATTACTTTTATAAGTCACCAAATCATCATCAACTCACTTCTCAAACAACAACAAACACACTTCAAACAAGACTAGTTTCTTTCTATTAGTTTATTTTTAATTATTTTCTTTTAAAAGATAAAGACCTCATTACCATTTCACAACACAATCCTTACGTAGTATGAATATATGGGGAAAGAGCCCTTACCTCAAGCGCTTTACTTCCAAGCGATTTTACTCTAAAATTCGCAGCTATAGAGCACACACGATATCTCTCGCTCCAGAGTTCGTTTCGACAATCCAACGGTTGAAAATGAAATCTCGCGTGTCGTGCACATGACAAATTGAACTCGAGAAGAATGAAACTTATAACAAAGCTTGATGATGTGTATGGAATGTCATTCATAAAAGAGATCATTGTCATAAAGATGAATTCAAGAAAACAAGGGAAGTCTCACGTTCTAACTTCTAGGAATACAAGGAGGTTATAAGAGGAATTATTGGGAAATTATTTTAATGTGAGACAATGAAATCATTCTTCATCAAGTGCATTCAAGGGGTTACATGAAGAGAGATTAAATACCATTAAGGTGGTTTGTCTGGTAACCATGAAAGTAAAACGTGTGGCAAAATGAATTGGCATTAAATCAAGGTAATAAATTAGCATATGACCAAGCCATATGAATCCACCATGGTCAAGGCTTCACGTTTGGTTCACGATAGAAATTAAGAAACAAATGAATTATGGTTTGGTCAAATGAAATCAATTATTAACTAATAAAATTTTTAATAAAATATCGGAATCTTACATTCTATCCACTAAAAATTTACTAACACGTCAAAAACACTTAAAGCGAATAAGTTTTAATAAACTAATTATTTCTAAATTTTGGGGCGTTACAACTTGTGCATCGTCGAAGCTTTTTGGTATGACAAAATTGCCCCTATTTTTTATTGGCAAAATGACAAAAATACCCTTTGTGTCTACATTCTTGTGTTCATATAACATTTCTCATTTGCACATGCATGTTAAACTGCCAAGTGTCTCAAATGAGATATTTATTGTCCAAAAATTAACTAATTGAACTTAATGAAAGTCCAACCGAACCATTTTAAAAATAAATGAGCCGGTTGATTTGTTTTGTGAGATAAATACTATCTTTTTTTTGAGTCATAGTTTGAATAAAATTTGAATTGGTTGGATATCAAAGAAAAATATTTTGTCAAATCAACATCTTTTCTCTAAAAAAAACAAAAGTGACACATTTCCCTCTCTATTGCTTTGTCGTGCGTATACACCAAACAAATTTTCTACTCAATGGAAACTTCCTCGATAAGGTAACAAAGGTAAAGCTTCTTCACTTCTCACTCTCTACAAACTTCTTTTTTGAGGTAACAAGGTATATATATCTTTTCATTATTGCTTTTTTTTCCATCTTCTTCGTGGGTTTCACTTGAATCATCCTCAACAATGTTATTAATTTTTTTTCCCCCTTTTTTCATTATATGCTTCTGATGAACACAAACATGAATATTAAATTTGAAAACAGTTCTGTTTTGGTATTTTCATTGGTGTTCCGCTTATATGTGGCGCCTATGTTTTGTAGCCCATTTTTACGGATCTCTGTTCGTCTTGTGCAGAGACCTGATTATTAATACTAATATTTTCCATTCAAAACAATGGAAACAGTTCTGAACAATTTATACAATAAAAAGTTTGATTTTTCCAATGCTTGTGATGATTATTGTTTGATGTTTTACACTCGGAAAATTATGGCGAGGGCTTTCAAGTTCATCAAAAATATCACAAGATATCACTAGTCGTAACGATCTATAGAAGATGGTTGTTAAAGTGAAAGACAAATGGAGTGATTCGATGGAATAGAGTATTTCGAAATGGTTGTTGTTGACTCTTTACCAAATTTATTTGTGTTTTCAAAGTTCATTTCACCTATCTATTTAATAAGTGGTTATAGTATGTTATTTTGTCAATGCAATCAAATATGTGGTTTATCATGTATTTCAAAAAAACTTAATTGTGTAAGCTATTATGGATCTTGAAATAACACAATAAAACAATCAAATAAGTTGTCCAGAAATAGAGTAAACATTAAACACACAGATGTCTATTATTTGATTTTAGGGAGATAATACTTATGTCATTGTTCCAAATGAGTTGAAACTGAAAGTTTCAAGTTACAATGAATGATAAGCAGTTCAAAGCATCACATCATGAATACAAGCTCATAAATTATTGTCGTCGTTTAATTTTAAAACCTCAAATTATTACTCCAAACTTGTCACTACTACATATTATATTCATAATGTACAAAATAAAATATAGGGTCAATAGGTATTTAACCCCTCCAATATGGACGAGTTTTGGTTTATCCCTGTAATATATATCTTTTGATTATCTCTGTAATGTGAAGATTCTATCATTTACTCCCCTCATGAAATATGTTGAGTATTGAAATTGTTTTTCACTTTTTTCATCTTAGTTGAATTATTCTAATGTATTTTTGATATGGAAATGGTTAAAAAGGAAATATTATCGCACATATTTTTTATTAAAATTTTTAATGGAAAAATAGCATAACTGCCTTACCACTTGATGACATTTTGGCAAGTGTACCAAAGTGAGGGGCGGAGCCCTTCATGGGCTGGACAGGGCCATGGCCCGCCCCAGAATTTTTAATTTTTTTTCATAGGTATACTATGTAGCGGCGGTTGTAAACCCCGGCTAAATAGTCTGTATAGTTTGTTATATTTTATTTTGCGGGGGTTTCAAACCCCCGCTGAGGGGTTTCAAATCATATTTTATTTTGCGGGGGTTTCAAACCCCCTGCAAACCTGTGTAGGTCTCGTAAAAATCACCAAAAAAATTAGGTCATAATATTAATATGTGAGTATAAATATAAATCGTTATAAAAAAATAAACAACCTTATTAATATATGAGTAAAAATATAGATCACCATGGTAATCACAAAATAAAAAATCAAATCCTCATATTAATATAAGAGTATAAATTTAGTCATGTAGAAATTATAAAAAAAAATAAACCTTATTAATATATGAGTAAAAATATGTGTGTAATGTAAATAATAGAAATAAAATATAAGGACAATGTATAATAAATTATAATGATTTTTTTTTTTTTAAACTTGGTATCCGGCCCACGATCGACTAATCTAAGGGACCAATCCCGCTTCCCACTTGCGGGGGCCCCATTTAAAGCCAATTTTTTTTTACTCTGTATGGACTAGCCCACCGAAATTGGCACAAGCGGAAATCGTGCCTGAGACCTTGAGAGGAGCATACTCCAAGTACCAAGCCAACAACATTAGACCAACCCAAGTATGAAAAGACAATTATGCCTCTTAATTTAATTACATGTCAAAATGGAGAAAGGCTAGTTATGTAATATCCATAGTATTTTTCCATAGTATTTTTCTTTCTTAATTACACACACGCATATATATATATATATATATATATATATATATATATATATATATATATATATATATATATTAAACAAGATTTTTTCATGATGTACAGGATAGTTCCTCACCAACCATTTTTTATTTTATTTTGTATTATCCTTCTGGTTTTCAAGAAAATGGACCATGATAATTCGGAGTTCGGCCACGAAATAAGTAAAGTTTGGTCAAGAAATGCACTATTCTTATTCTGCCTTCACGACAAGTGACTCAAAACCATCGTTATTAGTGGTCACATGGTTAGATTGTTTTCCCAAAACCATACCTCCATACCCATATTGTTGCACAACTAACACAGATGAACGCAAACCAAAACTTGTTGATACCAACATATCCCCTATAACTCCAAGTTCTGAACAATCACACCATTCTAATAAATTTGCAAAAACCTGAGAGTTCCTACGATTCCCTTGACCAACTATGTATAAATTGTAGCCAAATGTTTCTAGCTCATTGAGTATTGTAGGAATATCTTCACTTGAATGAACATCAGCCTCTGAATAGGATATAGAATCATTGTTATTCACTCCAATCAGCCTAAAGGAATTCACATACTCGTCATCTAAATCCTTCTGCTTCTCATTATCCATTACAACGGAGAGTATTCCTTGTGCTTCGGCATGACTTGAGGTGTCTACTTCTGCGGCTTTATCAAATAGGAGCATTCGAACCACTGATAATCGGGTTCCTGGGTGCCCAGCCATCCTCCATGCAATAGCTAAGGCTTCACGATCGTCGGGACCTCCAACAAAGATCATACAAATACAAAATTTCATTTTCGGTAGTAGCCCAATATCACGATCAACAAAGATTCCCACAGAGCAAGGTGCACCTTGCATCACATTCAGGTTTATATCTCTATATGCAATATTGATAGTTTTTAGTGCACCTTCTGAACTTAGTTGTTTGTGGAATGGAAGGATAATCAAGCTTGTGTGCTTTTCGTTAGCCGAGTTGAATACATCCTCATGAATGGTTTCATAGTCTGACACAACATTTAAGGTTTGGACTCTAACAGCATCATTTGCCTCTCCAAATGCTTCAAAGCTATTGTTAATTCTTTCTAGCTCTTCTTGAGATTTTGTAAGATTTTGTGCTCCAGGCTGGCCACTAGGCTTCTCCATATAAGTAGCAACAAGTGCACCAGTACGTCTTGTGAGCTCAACTAGGTAAAGTGAAAAAACATGTATTGGTGAAAGTCTAGTGGCATTGAAAGATTCAATAAGGCCGATAATCCCTGTAGCCTGGCGAGTATTATGAACACATGCTAGAATCCTGAGCTCTGCATCAAGTCTTAGCTTTTGTATAGTCTTTAGTTTGGTTCGCTCAAATTGCTTTCTGGGCTTGTATATGATATTTATGATGGGAGGTACCACTATAGTCATTAAAAGGACTCCGACAGTTAAGACAGAATAGGTTGGTACAGAAAGAATCTGCAATAACATATTAGAACATATCATTTTAAATTTCTATAATTTTGATTTATGAGTAGTTTAAAAATAGAGTTAATAATATGTTACAAGTATATCAATACCGATTTATCCCAAGCCGTATTGAGCATCATTAGTGCAACAGCACCCTTGGTATTAAGAATTATGCCTAGAGCAAAACCGTCCCGATTGCGCATGCCAAAAAAGAAAGTGGCAAACAAAGTGCTTAAAATCTTCAGAACACATAACAAGATTATAACCATAAGCGTTAAAGGCCAATTTGGTTGCTGGAAAATGATAGTAAACGAGAGTCGCATTCCACTGCCACTAAAGTAAAGTGGTACTAAAAATGCGCCACCAAAATCATCAATTACTGATGTTACCAAGTCAGCAAATTTACCGTGAGGTAAAATCAACCCGTACACAAAAGCCCCAACAATGCCATGTGTGCCAAGAGTGTCTGTTATGTGTGCACAAACAAAAATTCCCATCACAACAAAGAGTAATTGGTTATCATCCCATTCATCTTTTTCTGTCTTGCGATCAATGACCTTTACAATGATAGGACGCGCCACATAAATGCAAATGAAAACAAATATTACGGTGCTTAATACTGAGTATATTGCCCTTGTACCATTAATTGAAAATGGAACAACTAATGTGAATAAAATCCAAGCATATGTGTCACTGATCATAGCTGTTGTTAATGCAATTTTACCAAGACGAGTATAAAGAAGTTTGAGCTCAGTAAGTGCATGAACTACAACTGGAAATCCTGTCACAGTGAGAACTAAAGTCCACATTACATAAGCATTTATTTTACTTTCTTCAAGTGGGTATTTCTCACCATTGCCATAAACTTTTCGATGTAGAGTGTATAATGCTGGTCCAATCACCATTGGAAAGATGAATCCTGAAATCGCAATGGTTGCGGGTTTCTTTTTTACATGTAAAATGGTATCCAAGTTCATCTCCAAACCAGTTTGAAATGCGTAGTATACGACACCAGCATGTGTTAGAACGTCAATGTTGATCACCCCAGTTTTAGGATAAAGCAATCCGAACATATTTGGAATTCCCCAAAGAAATTGAGTTAGAAAAATACCAACCTGCATTTTATAATTTGGAACACACAATAAGTGGTTTTACTACTTTACATAAAATAATTTGTGTCGCAATGAATGATAATTTCAATCTTCAATACAATATTATTATTATTATTATTATTATTATTATTATAGGCTAGTGGTATATTTATTTTGGGTAAATAATCGTTTACCCTACTGCAACATAATCAAATTTTCTTTTACCCCCTACGCATATTTTTTTTTTGTTTACCCCCTGCAAAAAATAGATTCCCTTGTTTTGCCCCCTAGTTGTACACAGAATATGTGACTGTGCAAATATGCTGACATGACTTGTACACAAGGAAAATAACCATTTATATTTATTTTTTAAATTCCACGCCCGATAATTTTTTTTAAAAAAATTCCAACAAATAAATTTTTTTTCCTACAAAATAAAAAAACAAATTTTCTTTTTTTTCGCCAAAATTAAAAAAAAATTCCTACAGATAATTTTTTTCCCTACAAAATTTACTACCAAAATAAAAATTTATTTTCAAATCTTTTTGAATTAAAAAAAAATCAGAATCTTTATTTTTTAAAAAACAAAACTTTATTTTTTTTAATCTCTTTTAATTAAATAAAAAAATAGAAAAATAAGTTGTAGGTGTCTGAGACATAATCTGTGCTCCATACCCTTCTTAAACTGAAAGGTATAAACACGAATAAAACTTCTTTTTCTATTTTTTTAATTCAAAGAGATTAACCAAAAAATAAAGTTTTTTTTTTTTTGACAAATAAAGTTTTGTTTTTGAAAAATAAAGATTCTTTTTTTTATTATTCAAAAAGATTTGAAAATAAATCTTTAAAATCTTTATTTTGGAAATAAGAAAATTGGTTTTTTTTTTATTTCGGGAAAAAAAATTGTAGGAAAACAAAATTATTTGTATGAAATTTTTTTTAAAAAAAATTTATAGGAAATTTTTTTAAAATTTTTGCGATAAGAAAATTCGTTTTTTTTATTTTGTAGGAATAAAAAATAATTTTTTTTTAAAAAATAATATTATCTGACCTGGAATTTTAAAAAAATAAATATAAATGATTTTTTCCACGTGTACAAGTCACGTCAGCAGATTTGCACAGTCACATGTCCTATTGTACACCCGGGGGCAAAATGAATGGATCTATTTTTTGCAGAGGGTAAACAGAAAAAAAAATCTGCGTAGGAGGATAAACGAAAATTCGCTTATTTTGTTAGTGGAAACTTATAAATTAACATAAAACCTTATTTATTTGTATAAACTGTTTTGTATAAATTAAAAAATAAGCTAATTCAAACGGTCTCTAATTGTATCATTTCAATTCTTAAGTCAATATCATCAACTTTCCATTTATGATAATAGTGAATACACTAATAACTTAAAAGGATAATTTAGTAAGACTAATAATTTGATATCTTTCATTTATACATTTTATTAAATTGAACATAATTTGAAGTAGGAATTTTGGAATTATTGTCTCAATGTCTCTCAATGTTATTTTTATCTTTAAATTTTGAATTTTCTTAAGTAGCCTGATGACTGTAATTTTAGCTTTTAAGCTGAATAAATCGTGGATTAGAATCCTATTCCAACAAATTACACATGCAACATCCATACCAATTAACTTATGTTTACATAAACAAATTTTGAATTTAACTTGTATACAATATCACTATAAAATTATTTTACATATGTATTCAATTCATTGTATTTTTTTTTTCTTTTTTCTTTTTTCAATTCAACCATTGTATTGTATTTATATAAAGAAAGAAGATATTATATGTAGAAAACAATCAATTATTGTGTCACTTTATTATATTAACTTTTAAAATATCTTCTTAAATATCACCGCACAATCAAATGCACGATTATCATGTCATTAAAAAAATACATGCTTATCAAGTTATTACTACTTGAGTAAAAAAAAAAAGTAAATGCTACAAATTAACAAATAAAATAAATACTTACAGAGATTTGTGAAATGAGCTGAGATTGATGAAAAGGTTTATAGATAAAGAAAAAAAAACGAGATATAATTGTGGCAGTGGCAATTTGAAAGGCAAGAGTAGGGAGCTCATTGAAAAGGATATTATCAGTTTGCCATATTATATTGGGATCATGCACAAGCACATCATAACATGCAGTCGACATAGTTAATTAATTTCTCCTTTTTCTTCTAATATATGAATTTCAATTTTTTGTTATGTTTTTATAATGTTCTCTTCTATTGAACTTTTTTCATTTGCGACTAACAACAAGAAGGTAAATAATGCATGATGATGACAAAAAAAATCCAAATATAGAAAAAAAAACCGATTCAAATTAACCATATTTATATATTCGAGGTGGCATTTAGCTTGTTATTAGATATGATTTTCTAGCCTTCCTATATTAGCTTCCTATTTTATAGTGCAACAATGACACCTCTAAACAACTATAAATTTTGTTTACTTTTCCAAAGTAAAATGATACAAATACGTACAATTGTCATATATTTTTTCGTGAAAATATTATCGAATAATAATAGTTAGAGTAAAATATATTTTTTGTTCATCTAAATACATCAACTTTTATTTTTAGTATGTCTTCTTTTTTTTCAAACTTTGGTGCCTTCTAATGTTTGTTTTCAATTTTAGTCTATATTTTTTTTTATATATAAAAATTGACGTAGCATGTTCCAACTTACTTCTTTTGATGATAGTATGTCACTGATAAAATTTTAAAATATCATTAGTTTAATAGTTTAACTATTTAATCTTTATTAAACTTACCTATAATTTCAAATTAAAGATTAACTTGTTAAACTTAATATTAAATAGTGAAATTATTAAACTAATATCATTTTAAAGTTTTAATAAGAGAAAATTACATTGAACTCCCATAAAATCTATCTAACTAACACACACAACCTCCCCTATATTTTTACAAAAACACTAACCTCCCCTCTATACTAACTCGGTTTAATCACCGTTTAAAAATAAAAGGGAAAAAAATTGTGAATGGTAAGACGAAATGGTGATAAGTTGGTTGAAGTGGAGAGCTCTCCAGATGTGTAGTGATATAATGTGTGCAAAGAGTTCATGTGGTTCTCATGATATAAATTTTCAAAGACCTGCACCTGTCCGTATGCAACATCAATGATTGATTTTTCACAATTATTGACCCGATATCTGACCCGTACACCTGACCTAATGCTTCCATATGCTGGTCGTTATGTCAGTTTTAAGCCGGATGCGGGTCTGTGCTCAACCCAAATCAAAATTATGTGATTTAAAATAAAGGACCAATTTTATGAGTGAGTAAAAACAAGAGAAACAAAACTGTAATTTTTTGTTTTTTTATGCCGAACTCCAAAATAGTATGAATAAAGGACTTTGTCTAACGTGATATAGTAGTTCAAGTGGTACATGTTGCACAAGTCATGAATAACATTATAATGAATACGAATTTTATAAAATTTACCGTTTGATTGAAAAGTTTATATCATATAGATCATCCATAATTTTTTTTAAAGAAATTAAAAATAATTTGATATGTTATTGTTACCAATCAAGATTAACGGTTTACGAGTTTTTATTGAATACCGTTAATCTTGATGAGTCTCAATAACATATCAAATTATTTTAAATTTCTTTAAAAACATTTATGGATGATCTATATAATATAAATATTCAATCTAACAATAAATTTTATAAAATTCGTATTCGTTATAAGGCTGAATAAATGGGAGTGCCAATAGCATTATCCTTCATTGGATATGTTTTGGGCTTAATTCCAATGGCACTAGACCAATCCAACCAAACACAACCCTATTTTTCCGGCTTATGAAAAACCTTAACCCGCATGTTTCTTCTTCCACTGGCGGCGTTCTATATATACCATGTTCTTCTTAATCCTTTTAACCCTATGTTTCTACTTCTAAAAGCAAAAAATTAAATTTTTGATTCATTTTCTGAACAAAGTTTCAATTTTTTTCATCTGGGTTTATTTTTCTCTGCATATATTTTAATTTAATGTTGCAAGGAAATGATGGCCATATAGTAAAAGGTTTGAGTAGGAAGAATGTAGTGACAGTGATTTGATGTTTTTAAGGTAAAAAAAAAACAATGAAGATGGCCCTTGTCTTTTGCTTAGTTATGCATTATGATATTCGCAACATCTTCTAAATTAATGGGGTTGTAATAAAAGGCGTGGGTTGCATTCTAGTATGGAATGATAATCTAGACTTCTCCCTACATTTTTAATTACTTCAAATCACTTGTTTACTGCTATCATTGTTCTTCCTGCTTTGATTACAATCTTTATTCTGATCCTTGTCATGTTTACTTTATGTTATTAGTGTCTTTTTTGTGAGAATTAGGGTATGTTTGGATTGACTTATTTTTGAGCTTATGCGAAACAACTTATGCAAATAAATAAGATAAGCTTTTATGCATTATTATAAGCTTTCAAGATAGTTTATGAGAAAGTTCCTTATAAATATATGATTTGTTTATGATTTTGATTCCCTAACATTTTGTAAACTTTTGTAGTCTACCTCGTACCTCTTGTGCTGCGGAGGCTGTTTGTGATAATATATCTCATTTTGGCTTGTTCAAGAAAAAAAAACTTATAAATTAACATAAAACTTTGCATAAGCTATTTTCATAAGCTCAAAAATAAGCCAAATCCAAATGAGTCGCAATATATTAGTGTGTTTTTTAGTTGAGTTAGTATATTGTTTTGATTTGTCAAGTAGTTTAATGTGTATTAAGCTGTGAATGATATGATATGTGCTAGTAGTGCTATGTTGAGTTCAGATTCAAAGTGTGGTCATTGTTGAACCTTACATTTAATAACTTTAATTTTTTTCGCTGTCTATGTGTTGTTGGAATTTGGATTAGATGTAGTAACTGTGGATGAGATTGTTTACAAGTTATTTTAGTAGTACGAAATCTGAACTGCTAAGTGCTAACATTGTTTTTGTGTTAATTACAATCTTTATTCTGGTCTTTGTCATGCTTACTCTATATTTGTGTGTTTTACTGAGTTGTTATACGGTTTTGGTTTGTCAAGTGGTTAATGTAACGTGGAGCTTACATTTAATAAATCATATGTATGTCACTGTTGAAGCTTACATTTAATTACTTTCATTTTTTTGCTGTCTATGTGTAGGTTTGTGTTATTCCTGTATATCTAGTATCAGTGTTTGTGTCAATGCTGTATAGGATATATTTAGTAGTACTACTTGTATATGGACTATGTTTTTGAGCATGAATTTATATATATTTGTTCTTAGTTAGTCCTGATTTTATTTGTTCTTAAATTTGTATTGTTGTATGAAATGAGCTATCAGGGCATGTACTTGTTTAGCCAAGCAGCGGTTAAGAAGATGGGTGGTGGAAATTCTATTAAATTTTGGAAGGATGTGTGGGTGGGGGATCAATCACTTGAGCTTAGATTTCCTAGACTTTTTGCGGTCTCAGTTCAGCAAGACAGTGTTTTTAAGGAGGTGGGAAGATGGTTAGATGGGGATTGGCGATGGGAGTTGTTATGGAGAAGAAACTTTTTTGTGTGGGAGGAGGCTTTAGTGCGAGATTTGATGGAAGTAATCAGCCATAGAGTTATCACGGATGCGGAAGATAGATGGATGTGGAAACCGAATGAAGCAGAGGGTTTTTTTTTTTAAGTCAATGTATGTGGTACTTGAAGGTGTGATGCTGCCCCAAAGCTTATTAAAGACTTTGAATCCGTGGTGCTGAAGTATATTTGGAAAAGTGCAGTCCCATCCAAGGTGTGTGCGCTGCTGGCGTGGCAATTGTGCTTGGATAGAATTCCGACGAAAGATAATTTGTCGAGGGATTGTTCAAAATGATGACACTTTGTGCTCTTTGTGTGGTGAAACGGCATTCTTTGGTTCAAAGATGAGATTAACTATTTAAGTATCATCACAAGTTGAGTATTAGCAACTTCAATTTTTCTGTTATCTACATGTTAATGATTCTTTAATCCAATTCTTAAAGGAATTAAGTTGTGTAATAACTATGTGATACACTGGTTTCCAAAAATCATATTAATTTGACCTTAATTGATCTGTCATATAATATGCAGAATTTTTTTTTAAGCTAATCACTGCAACTTCTAAACACTTTTTTTCATCCCTAAGTTTTTTATTGGACAGTTCGTTCTGACTGGAATTATTCATTAACCAATTTTTATTTAACACCTGTTTTCTGTCATTGGACTATTTTGTCTGAATATATTTTTTCCTTAAATAATTTGTCGCGGTTTGTGACAATCTGCTCATAATAGTTTTTTTTTTTTTTTTAAAAAGCCAAAATGATATATATTAACACTAACAGCCTCCCCAGCACAAGGCGTACCAAGGTAGACTATAAAAATACAAGAATACAAGAGAGTCAGAGAGATACAATCAAAGTAAAATCATACAAGGCTCAAACACAACAATGGACTAGATCACCAGCTATGGTAGTTTAAAGCTAACGTGATGTTCGTCGTCTTCAACCACCTGAAAGAGAAAAGTTTGATCTTGTCCAATAAAATATGAGGTGTGCCTATTGAGCTTTTGAACAACTGATGATTTCTCTCTGTCCAGATCACCCAAACACAAGCGAGCCACACAAGCTGCAAAAAGGACCGTCTCGCACGAGATCCACCTGATGATGCCGTAAACTGGACAAAATGATCACGCAGAGAGGTGGAATCCACCAAAGAAGTACCAATCCAGGCGCGAACTAAATCCCAAAGCGGTCCAGAAATACTACATGAGAGAAATAAATGATGAGCCGACTCAGTCACTCCACATCCAAAAACACAAGTGGCAACCGTAGTAGACAAGACGCCGCGAGTAACCAGATTTGCTCTCGTAGGCAACCTATCCCGCAATAAACGCCAAGCAAAGATGGAAACCTTCAAAGGAACCTGAGAATGCCAAATAAGGTTATCCGCATCGTCCAAAGTAACTGAATCCTGAGACGTCAGAACCTGATAAACTCCCCCAACCGTATAACCTGTATCAGGGTCAAGACTCCACTGCCACCTGTCAATAGCCTGATCCTGCAAAGAAATGTCAAGAAGTAAAGACTGACACTCCCCCAACATCTCCTCCTCCCACACCCACAATCGCCTCGGCCACTCCCACGCCCCCCCCATCTGCCCCCAACCTAAAGCAAACATATCTGCGACCGACCGAGATTTAGTTACAGCCAACTCAAAAAGGCGCCCAAACCGCTCCCTCAACGAGATCCCATCCAACCACGGATCAGTCAAAAAAAGAGTATCTGACCCATCCTCCACCCTCCTCGAGACATGCTCCCTAAACCAACTGCCTCCTGGCTCGCCAACACCCTCCCTAATACGCTCTAGCTCCCTCCACCACACCGACCCTCTCCGACCTCCCGCCCGAAGACTACCTCCCTCAAGCCCATACCTAGCTACCAACACTCTAAACCACAACCCCTCTCTATCCACCAACATCCTCCAACACCACTTCCCCAACAACGCTATGTTGAACTCACACAACTGTCTAACCCCCAAACCTCCATACTCCTTACGCAAACAAACAGATTTCCAACTAACCCAAGAAATTTTCCTAGAATCCTCACAACCCCCCAAAAAAATTTAATGAAAAGAGATTCAATAGAGGAAATAATACCTGAGGGAGCTTTGAAGAAAGAAAGGGCGTAGACAGGTAAAGAGGTCAAGACAGACTTTAACAGAACCAGACGACCACCAAAAGACAAAAAGCGACTCTTCCACCCAGACAATCTATTCTTTAAACGATTTAACATCGGTTCCCAAAACACCAAACGTCGCGGATCACCCCCAATCTGAAGACCCAGATAAAGGAAAGGAATCTTTCCCACTTTACAACAGAGAGTAGACGCAGCTTCGCATAACCAGGACTCAGGGATATTAACGCCAACCAGCATACTTTTATCAAAATTAACCTTCAAGCCAGACATAGTCTCAAAAAGCACTAGAACTGCCCGCAAAGCCCGAACATTTGCCCAACTTTTTACCCCCATCAAGAGAGTGTCATCAGCAAATTGAAGGTGTGACACCGAGACCAACCCCTGTCCACCAATACTATAACCTTTAAACAAATTACGCGCCACCATAGCTTCCATAAGCACATTAAGGCCCTCAGCCGCCAGAAGAAAAAGGAAAGGAGAAAGCGGATCACCCTGCCTAAGCCCTCGCCGAAGAGGGAATTCATCAGTCGGACTGTCATTAACTAGCACCGAAGCCGTAGCCGTACAAACACACTCTCTAATCCACTTCCTCCACAAAGTCGGAAAAGACATTCTTCCCATAACAGCATCAAGATACCCCCAATCCACCGAATCATAAGCTTTTTCAAAATCAACCTTGAACAACAAAAGATCCTTTTTAGACTTCCGCGCCTCATCCACCACCTCGTTAGCAATGAGAATACCATCAAGAATTTGTCTGTTCTTTACGAACGCAGTCTGAGACTCAGAGATAACACTACCAATCACTTGACACAGTCTGTTAGCTAAAACCTTCGCCAGAATTTTATAAAGGCTTCCGACCAGCGAAATAGGGCGAAAATCATTTAGTCGTTGAGGACTATCCGTTTTGGGGATCAGAGCAATAAAAGTCGAGTTGATACCTTTCGTCAACTTGCCATTCCGGTGGAAATCGGACAGAAAGCGCATCACGTCGCCACGAAGATCAGCCCAAAAATCTTTAATAAAGCCAAAATTAATTCCATCTGGGCCTGGGCTTTTATAACTATCGCAATCTCACACAGCTAGCTTCACTTCAGTCTCCGAAAAAGGTTTGGTTAAACCTCCAGTCTCCATCGGATTTAACCTCTTAAATTGAAGGTCGTCAACCTCAGGCCTATCCACATTAGGAGCTTGAAAATGAGACTCAAAATGCGAAAACACCGCCTGCCTAATAGGATTAACACCCTCCAACGTAACCCCATCAACTTGAATGACTGACCTGCTCATAATAGTTGATCTGGAAGAACATGTTATTGAGAATTAGTGAAATATGAAATACTTGATTATCTTGTTTGGTGTATTGGCAAAATACTTGATTATGAGCCCGTTTGTTATAACTTATTTTAGAAAAAAAATCAATTTTTTTATAAAAATAATCACTTTTAATTATTTTGCATCTGTTTGTTATAGATTTTTAAAATAATCAGAAGCTAAAAATAATCAGAAAACAGCTAAAAATGAGAAGCTACTAAGAGTAGCTTATAAAATAATAGAGTTTTTTTAGAGGGGAGAGAAAAGAAATGTTAAAATAATAAAGTTATTTGTAATTAAAAAAATCACTTTTATAAGTTGTATCCAAACAAACTAAAGATTATTTTATTTAAAAAAACTGATTTTTATTATAATAAACAAACACAAAGTAAATTCAACTTTTCTAAAAATCTCTAAAAACTAATTTCTAAATTATTTTACATCAAAATTACAATTTTTTTAATCTGTAACAAACAGACCCTATATATCTAAGTTGTTTTGAATTGTAGTGTTATTCAATTTTTGTTAGTGTTAGGCCTGCATTGCTCATTTTTTTCATGAACATTTCCGATTTTCACATTTCTGAGAATACTTTTTCAATTACAAATGAATCAATCAACCGACCCTGTGGTCCGAATAGGAGCTTTAAGGGTGATGTAGGAAGTGGCAGCTGCAAAATTTATAATGCTAATGTTCCTTGGTTGTTCTAACCCCAAGTTTAGGAGTAACTAATTCAGAAACTTGATATAACTTTGAATGACAGGTGTTTATTTAAGGAAAATACTAACTACTAGGAAACTCGATTAACTCAATTAAGGCAAAATACATGTATAGGTCGTTTAAGTTTTATGTTTGTATTAGATAACTCGATTTTTTTTTTAATTAGGACGTAAAATCCATGGGTAGAGAGAACTAGGTAAATGGACAACTACATAAATGGAGTATGCCCATATTTATAGGAAAGAGGCAAAATTTAGTTGTAAGCTATTTTTCATTACACCTTTCCCTTTATAAAAATAATAATTTAAAAAGTGCTTAAAAAAAAAATTAAAAAAGTTAATTTCTTTCTTTCTTTCCAGGGCAAGACTATGAATTATACTCCTTTAGATCAAGGGTAAATCGTAATTATAAGAATATTTACATTTATCTTTCTTTCTAAAAACACTAGCGAGGGTAACATTGTCAATTGCGATAACCTTAGACGTCCAAAAATATTTAATAAATTTTTTTTGAAGTAAAAATTATGTAATAACTAAAAGCCTTATATTCCACAATTTTTAAATTAAATGTAACAAAATTTTATCGAAAATCAGTATTGTCACAATAAAAATTTAATTTTTTTTAGTGTAATACTCTCTTCGGTCTTTAATATAAGAAAAAAATTAACTTTTTAGATTCATGAAATGATTGATGAATTTGGACTAAAAAGTCGACTAAATTCATTCAACATTCTATGAATCTAGAAAATAAATTTTCTCATATATTTTTTTTGAAGAAACTAAAATGGAATATATTAACACAAACAACCTCCCCAACACAAGACATACCGAGGTAGACTATAAAAGTTTACAAAGAGTCAAAGAAATACAATCATAATCGAATCATACAATACAAGGCCCAAACACAACAAAAGACTAGACTACCAGCTATGGTAGTTTGAAGCTAACGTGATACTCGTCGTCTTCAACCACCTAAACGAGAAAAGTTTGATCTTGTCCAACAAAATATAAGGTGTGCATATTGAACCTTTGAACAAACGATGATTCCTCTCTGTCCATATCACCCAAACACAAGAAAGTCAAATAAGCTGCAAAAAGGACCGACGCGCTCGAGATCCACCTGCTGAAACTGTAAACTGGACAAAATGATTGCGCAGAGTAGTGAAATCCACCAAAGAAATACCAATCCACGACCGAACTAAGTCCCAAAGAGATCCAACAATGCTACAGGAGATAAAAAGATGATGGGCCGACTCGGCCACTCCACATCCAAAAACACAAGTGTGAGTTGTAGGAGACAAAACACCGCGAGTTATATTAAGGACTAGAGGGAGTAATAATTAATATTGTATATATATCCAAAATAATTACACATTAATGAAAGGTAAACAGACAACAAGCTGTGTCGCAAGTCCTTTCCGAATGGTAAAATCAATCCTTTTGAAAACCACATCCATAGATCTATGAGAGATAACATTGATCCTTTGAACTCTTTTCAAAAGATCAACAACATCTGGTGCTAAGAAGCCAAAAGTATCAAACGCGAAAGGTATAAAAGCATGTTGATCGTCAGAACACGCTTTTTCATGTTTGGCCACTTTTTAAATTAATTGACTTTTATTATCAATTGAAAAAGAAATATTTAACGAAATCAATCGCACTAATTTTGCAAATAATTTTCTATTAAAAAATATTCGTAAAACAAAAGTTATCTATTAGATTTTATACTAAACAAAAATTAAAACTGTTTTAAGATTGATCCGTCTGATTTTGATCGGACAATTATAAATTGCTGAGTGCGTCAAATTACTCGTCCCGACTTCATCGAATCCAACTTCATACTCACAAGTACAATTCATTATAATGAGAGGTTTGAAGCAAGGTTATCAAAACCGGACCGGCCGGTCGGACCGTGAACCGGTCATGAAAACGGTTCGGTTTTGAGCAAAAAACGGATAGGAAACCGACCGGCAAAAAAACGCGTGAACCGGGGTCGGACCGGGTCGAACCGGGGTCGGACCGGGTCGAACCGGCGAACCGGCCGAGCGGTTCAAGCGGTTTTGCAGTTTGTTTTTTTTTTTAAAAAAAAGGGCAAAACGACGTCGTTTTATTTATTTTTTTAAAAAAAATCTGAAACAAAACAACGACGTCGTAGGAATATGAAAGGCTTTTGTTTTTCATTTGATTTGAATTATAAATTTTATTTTATGTTAGACTTGTGATATTTTATTTTTTTAATGTGTGAAATTATGAAATATTGAGCAATTATTCATATATATATTTATTTATATATTAATTAAAATATATATTTAATTAAAAATGGTTCGACCCCGATTGAACCCGGTCCGACCAATTGAACCTTGAACCGGTGAGCTCGCCGGTTCGATGACCGGTCCGGTTCTAACAACCTTGGTTTGAAGTTTCAACTACCTAGTACTCCAATGATGAAGGATATTTGAACATTGATTACTCTCACTCATCTCAATACTCAAGATCTCATCTACTCTTGACACTTTAGGCCTAGGGTTTTGATGTATTTCATAGTATTGTATGATAAATGGGGCTCCCACTTTCACCTTAAAGGAATAACAAAGAATATTGACGACATAAAGAGCCTTACACATAAGAAGATTGAGTTTAATTTTCCATCATGAATGGCAACTTCCATTGCTTTTCATTTGGCAACATAAGTTGCCCAATTGTACAATCTCCTAGATTCTCAATTAAAACATTGATTTTTATTGGCTTGGTTTGGCCAATCTCTACTCTGCATTTCCAAGTACATTAACCAAAAAATAAAAATCAAATAATAGTGGTTTATTCCCTCTCAAAAATACTTTGTTAAAGAACTAAATTTAAAAATATTTATTTTAAATTTGTACATTCAACATTTTAAAATTATATAAGCAAATGACATATGTTTAGTGCTACTAGATGTCCTACAGATGTATACTTTGATGTATTAATGCTCTTAATATATTTAAATAAACTTTTTAAAATTAAAAATATCTATATTTTTTGTTATATAAAGTTTTTATTTTTAAGTATTTTTAACACGTACCCTTAAATCATGTTAAAAAAAATATAGTTAAAAAAGAGATAGAATAATAATGGTCACGGTGAGAAATGTCACGAAAAAGAACATCAATAGTTTTATATATTATTTTGTGTGTGTAACGGTTAATTATGGGATTAGATTCTCTCAAGTGTAATTTATACTTGAGAGAATAAAGTGTGGTTTGTTACCATTGATCAAGAGAGAGAAACATATAAAAATTTAGAGAAAATGAATTTAGATGGTGTTAGATTACACTTTATTGTCTCAAGTGTAAATCACACTTGAGAGAATCCATTCCCGTTAATTATTTATAGTTTAATCTTTTTTTGCTAAAGTTTAATGGTTTTGAGATTATTGCTATAGTTTATTGCAAGCTATGAATGAAGCTAAGAATAGAGGTTTTGAAAGCGTCCAGTTTGAAAGTGACTCTCAAGTGTTGGTTGATGCTATTCGTACCAAACGGCGAGGCAATTCAGAGTTTCTTTCAATCGTTAATGAAATTATCCTTGTTATGTTATCATGTGTGAACTTTGAAGTTAAGTTTATTAGGAGACAAGTGAATTCGGTTGCTCACACTTTAGCTAGGGCGGCCAATTCCTGGACTAGTTTCCATAGATTTGAGATTATTCCTTCATGTATTGAGCTTTTGATAATTAATGAAATGCAGTAAGTTTGTTTGGTTCAAAAAAAAAAAAAAAAAAAGTTTAATGGTTTTAATCTTGAAAGCTCTTTTTTATATACGGAAAATTATAATACTACATAATCTTACGCCGTCCCACATTTAGCATAGTGGGGTTTATAGGTACTGGAATGAAAAATCAAAATTATCTTATAAGTAAAGTGTGTTTTGTTATTTAAGCACATTATTACTAATCAGTTGATGAAACACGGATTGGATGTAATTAATTACTCAATCAGTTGTATAGTGACAAATTCTAATGACGTGTTAGTTTCTTTGCACATTGATGATTGGTGATATTAGTACATGTCTTCCACATTAATTTGATTTGATGTTTAAAGTTTTGAAATCATCCAATTAACAAGTCCCACATCGGTTGCGAGATGACTTGAATATGTGTTTATAAAGTAGAGACAATCTTCACCATATAAGCCGGTTTTGTAGGGATGAGTTAGCCAAAAACTCAATTCTAAGATGGTATCAGAGCCTCGTCACCATATGTTGGCCACATCTTATCAGGTTTTCGCTATCGGTCCACCCACTGTTTATCCACGCACCAAGCCCAATAGTGCTTGGCATGAGGGAGTGCGTTAAGAAATCTCATATCGGTTGCGAGATGACCTGAATATGTGTTTATAAACCAAAATTTTAGAATCACTTTCTACGATGAGATGTGAAATATGCTGCCTCTAAGTCATGTTTAAACTTATCTACATGCCCCACATCTCAGCAAGCAGAGCATCATACACTCCAATCTTTTTTAATGTAGCCTTTGATCCATATGCCTTCATAATTACAAAAAAGTCTGCCACAACCTTCAAACTTTCCACCTTGCTTATAAGCACCGTCATAATTGAGCTTTATCCATATGTCATGAGGCTTAATCCATTCTATGTAGATCGTCTCCTTGTTTTTAGGATTACGGCGAAGATGTCGAAAAGCACATGCAAAACCATCCCTCGAACAAAACTCTGGATTACCAAACTAGGATTATTTGGTCGTTGAAAGTCATCTTCAAAATTAGATTTATTTCTTCAAGTCCATAGGAACCAACAAGTGGTCATAAAAGTTGACTTCCAGCTCGCATAAGTAGCTCCAATCTCAAGGTTATTGATGTCGTTGAAAATCCAGTTCCTGCAATCAAAATAAAAGAAATCAGTAATACAATCAGATGAAACAAGTCGAAGCCATACCTGAGTGGCGTAAACACAGTCTCGCATTATACATGAATAGTCGTTTCAACATCTCTTCCACAACCGATGTAGATAGGTGAAATTCTCACTCCTTATTTGCTTATGCGAAAATTAATAAGAATACACTCATGAGCAACCAAACAAATGGTGTGGTCATGTCCACTCTCATACAAAGTCTTCCAATTGCCTACTATAGCTTGTAAATTCTCATGTTGCAACCTACATGCACTCTTAACAGTAAACTGGTGAGTACTAGTACCTTTTCATCCCAACATATCAGTTCCGTCAACATCATATGGGTTGGAATATAAATCAGTGATTTACAATATTATCCGGCAATCACACAAAAAAAAAACTCCATATTCCACTTTCTATCAAGTTTCAACACATTCCTCAAAGAAACAGTGGTGTCAATAAAGCTTTGAGTCGCTAAGAAGAGAAGTTTGCGACTCTTACTAATATAGATGTTTGTAGGGTTTTTTTTTTGAGTTTAATTGTTGTGCACCGTCGGTGTAATTTTGTTTTACACATACATTCAATGACACGTAGCCACATCATTTAATGAATGTGACACATCATGTGTTTTTAATTACCATACATGATGTGTCGATATATTATTGGACGCATGTGCAAAATAACTTTAGACTGACGGTGCATATAAATTAAATTCTTTTTTTTATATAATAACATGTAAGAATTAAACCACTAAATTAAGATTAAACACATATACATGTTCAACATATTATGACATATACTTTAGTGCGAAAATAAAATAGTCATAGAAGCATGTATGAAATCATAGGATCGACAAGTTGATTTTTAGGAATACCTGGATCCATGGTGAAAAGTCCTTTGCAGTGATCCTAAAATACAAAGAGATGGTGGCTAGTTTGGTTCTTCCTCAATCGGTACCCTAATGTCTTGATTCTCTTCAGATAGGGAGAAAATAGTGTTTGCTTACGTACGGTGTATTGGGGACCATAGCTTTATATAGGGTGATGACTCATTAAGGTTCTCATTATCCCGAAATGGGTCATCCTGACATCCACCCATTTGAGCCCATATCTAACTAATTAATTAATTAATTAATTAATTCTAAATAGAAATCTAATAGCCTTTTAACTTTATTTGATCACTTAATCAATTGAGCCTATTAATTGATAAATAGCTAATATAATTAATATAAATACATATGCCCACATAATAATTATTGAAATATAACAATATATAAAGGGGATAGGGGAGTTTGAGCTGGCTTTTTTTTGGTCCATTTTGCCCTTCACTATAATTTGAAATAACACTTAACAATAATACCAACAATACTCTTGATTTTTTTAGTAGCAACAAATTTTTTTTATTAACAAACTCACAATAATATAAAATATTCCAACATAACAAACTTAACTCATTCATTAATCAAATAACTACCAATACAATAAGGAATCGACTTAAAAACACAACAACTAATAATCTTAGAATATGCCACTCTTGCTATAGACACAATTTGTGTATATGTAATATGTAGTTAATTTTGACTTTTCATAAACTATATATGATAGTAGTATAGTACTTGGTTGTATTAATTAAAGAATTATTTGAAAAAGAAGTAATAAACACATGAAGTTACTTGAAAAATAATTCATATTTACAATCATATATTTTTTATCAATAATTGCATATTTTTAGAGAGAAATGAAATATTTTGTTGACAACAATAGTACAACAACATTATCTTCAAATACAAACAAAAGGACATATGTTCTCTGGAAAGTACTTAGAAACGAATTTAAGGAGTCAAAATTTAGGATCAATAATATATCGATTATTGCTGGAAAATTATAAACCATGTAAATTATGAAAATATAATTTCTAAAATAGATAAAAAAAAAAGACACCGAAAGCTTGTGATTAAATTTCTTCATCGGTGCTGTAACCAGTATAATATGTTTTCCATCAATCCCTTAAAAAGTTCATTCTTAATCCAATAAAAATCTGAAATCCACACAACACAAATTGATTTACTTTTTATTTTTTACTTGGTTTCCAGCATACCAGAATTTTCACAATTGTTAGTGTAATAATAGTATTAATTGTTGATTTTTTTTTTTTGAAGGATAGTTTAATTGTTGATTGCTGTAACTTCTTCTTGCTCCGATTTTTTTATAAGAAAACAAAACATATAAATTATTAAGACTAAGAAAATATATTATAAATTTATATATATATATATATATATATATATATATGATTCATCTCTCTTATACATCCAACAATATTTTATTGGGAAAATAGTCATTTTGGTCGCTCAATGTGTAACTCGCTGTCATTCTTCTGGTCCCTCAATGAGGAAAAACTATTAAATAGTTCATGAATTTGCATTCCGTTAGTCAGTTTAGTCCCTGCTGTTAAGTTTGGCCGTTAACTCAACAAAAAAAGCTGACGTGACATTTTTTTTGGCACACATCAGCTTGCTGAGTTGGCACTAGGGACGGGGAAACAACCATTTTGATCCCTGAATGTGCAACTTTCTGTCATTATGGACTATGACTCAAGAAAAAATACAAAATAGTTCTTGACCCTGTAATTCATTAGTCACTTTGGTCCCTAATATTAAAAATGGTCGTTAACTTTATAAAAAAAAGCTTATGTGACATTTTTTAGTGACACGTGACACGCAGAGTTAACACATTTGTGTGATAGCTGGCTGGATGGATGATGTGGTCAGAGACTAAAGTAACATTACTTTTTCTTTTTTTTTCTTCATTTATTTATCTTCTTCCTCCGATTCTTATTCATCTTCTTCATACATTCAATAATCTAACAACAACTCATTTCGCTTCTTCTTCTTTCAAATTTTGTTGTTATGCATACTTTTTTTTCTTCATTTATTTATCTTCTTTCTGTCATTCTTCTTTACTTCTTCATACATTAAATAGCGTAACAACAACCCCTTTTGCTTCTTCTTCTTTCATAATTTTTTATAATAGATAATTAAAGTTATTAGTGATCAAAGTTATGCATTCGCATGTGTCTAGTGATAAAAAACGAAAAATAAAAAGGAATGGATGAAGTAGTTTATATATGATTTTTAGGTAAATGAATAGGTGTCAATGATTTTTTCTTTAAAAATTGGGTTTATAATTATGGGCTTTATTCATAAATGTACGAAGAAAATGAAGAAAAATGGGAGGGAGAAGATAAAGAAATGAAGAGAAAATAAAAAATAATGTCATTTTAGTCTCTGGTCACATCATTTGTCCAGTTGTCATACAAATGTTTTAAATCTGCGTGCCACGTGTTCCTAAAAAATGTCACTTGAGCTTTTTTATAAAGTTAGCAACAATTTTTAACGCAAGGGACCAAAGTGACTAACGGATTGCAGAGTCAGAGACTATTTTGTATTTTTTCTTGATTCAGGGATCATAATGACAGCGAGTTGCACATTCAGGGACCAAAATGGTGTTTTCCCCGTCTCTCGTGCCAACTCAGCAAGCTGACGTGTGTCCAAAAAAATGCCACGTCAGCTTTTTGTTGAGTTAATGGTCAAACTTAACATCAGGGACCACACTGACTAACGAAATGCAAATTCAGTGACTATTCAATAGTTTTTCCTCAGCGGGGGATCAAAATGACAGCGAATTGCACATTGAGGGACTAAAATGACTATTTCCCCTATTTTATTTGTTCATATTTGACGTGAGACTTAACCGTGACTTACACTTGAAATCCAACACTTCATATAATTATGAAATTTTCAAATGAAACTTTGCTTTCATATAAGGAGAATGTTAACATGTGCACATATGACACATGTTAAGGAATCAAAAATAGAAATTATGCTTTAGAATTTGTGCATTTTAACTTTTCAAGGATTAAATTTTTTTGTATCATTAAATGTTGAATTTCTCAAAGCCTTCATATAATAGTTGTCTAATCTCATAAGTACAACTCAATTGATATAGCTAACTGTAAAAATGTTAACATGAAGAGATCTAAATTTGAATATGACATTTTAATTTATTTATATTTAAGATGTATAATTTTTTTTATCAAGCAGTCTAGTTAGGGTTGGGAATATGCCGTCTACAGGCGCCTTAGGCCTGACCTGTCTAAGCCTGACATGACCTGACCTGTTTATTAAAAATGTCAGGCTTAGGCTTTGAAAAAAGTCTGTTTACATAAATAGGTCAGACTCATGCTTCTAAAAAAGCCTACAAAGCCTGATAGGTCGGCCTGTTTATATTTAATTATTATTATTTATATTTTTTTTTCCAAAGAAAAAATATATTATTATTTAATCATATTTGTTATTTTATTAACTTTTAATTATTGTGCTAATCATTTTCTTAATGTTGAAAAAATTATAAAAATTTAAATGTGAAATAGACTTTTAAGGCCTGTTTAGCCTATTTAAAAAGACTATATAGAGACCTTTATGTAACACAGACTTTTAAATAGGCTACATGGTCAGGCCAGACTTTAAAAAGGCTCAGGCCAGACCAAAATAAATAATATTTGATAGGCCATAGGCCAGGCCTGAAGAAAAATCGTAGGCCAGACTCAGGCTTATCAAGGTCTGGCCTGGCCTGTTCCCAACCCTAAGTCTAGTGGCTAAACTCTCACATATTTAAATGTGAAAAAAATGTGAAATTTGGAATTCGAACTCCAACCACTCTAATAATATTCGTATTAGCTACGGTCATTCGAACTATACACTTATGGGACTATAATGTATAATTTTAACCACTAAACTGCTCGTAAAAAAAATATAGGTGGTCCCTGTTATTGCTTTTTGGTTAGCCTTAATAATAGCTAAATGCTTATAAACCATTGCAAATGTAATTTAGCTTGACAAAACCACCGACATTGATGAAAATAAATTAAAGATAAGTATTAACAATTTAAGGAGTCTCCGTCAAAAAACAATTTAAGGAGTCAAAATTTAAGATTATAAAATGGAGCCAAAATTTCAAATATCTATATGTAACAATCTTCATCAATACATCATTCTCATGAAAATGGTGCGTAGTGAGTATACTTATCCACTTGATCACATTCTACACGGTACTATTCAGCTCAAACGTATAGGATTGAAATCCTACACATTCATTACATATTGTTCATTGACTTCAATAAATTATAGGATATGTTTTCCATACTTGTTACAAAATATATCCTAAATTGGGCGATTATCTTAGATACATATATGCTTGAAATGCAGTAGACAAAAACTTCTAGTAGGACTATGATTTGTGTCTTCCATTTCACCATTCTACTAACCTTATCCTTTTTTTTTTTACAAATCTACTAACCTTATCTTGAAATGTATTGACGCTAATTAAATATAAATATTTATCTCGGTTTAGATTTAAATTGTAATTTGCCGTATTATAAGAGTGATTGACCCTTTTTTTGTCAAGTAGTAGTGACTAGAATTTCACCTTAAAAGTGAATATGTAAAAATTCAGAGTTCGAATTCTAACCTCGACATATAAAATGTGACGTTCCTGAGCTAAGCTTAAGTGGATGATAATAACTTTGCGACATGCTATTTTGCTTATTGAAAACACTTTTTTGGTCGCTTTCTTTCTTTGCTAGCCAAATGTTAATGTGACAAATATAGGTGGGCACCAACTATCGATCGCAACAATGTGTGCAATATGTTTGCTACATATTACTAGTTTTTGATACATATAACTATCTGATTCCCCATGTTTGTGCATGCAACATTATATATACTAAGGTTGGAGATTACAAGAGACAGACATGCATGCTCAATGGAGTCCAAGAGCTCAACAGTTGCACAAGAAAGGAGGTAGAGTCTGTTAAACATTTTGAGGCCTAACATGAAGGTTAAGATGAAGTTTTTTTAAAGTCAATTCTAAATTTTTGTTTAAATCTTTTTTTGTGTAATTTTAAAATACAAAATTATTTTGTTAAAAAAATATAAATTATTTATTAAACTTATATAATCAATTTCGTTTAATATTCCTGTTTCAAATGGGGCCAATGTGCCCATGGGCTAGGACAGACCATAACATAGACACACTCGAAAGGCGCACTGGAGCAGTGTCTATACAAGTTGGATCCCATCTAGTTTGTAGTACATTGTGTACATCCAAAGGTACTCATTGTTGACAAAGTTATAAAGTCGAACTAGGACATTATTAATTAAAGTTGAAATGCTACAAGCCATTATCCAGCTTCGTCAGCTAAAGGCTTGCGAGGGAAATTATTCCGGGCTAAGGTAAGACCCACTTTTGTACTTGACCAGATCACCCATAATCACTAGTGTTGGAATGAATTATAACATAGATACTCCTAGAGGCGTACTAGGGCAAGGTCGATGATGAATCCTCATCATGACATGTTATCTGAGCATTTTTAAGGTGATTTTTAGGAAATAATGTTAAGAAGTTGAGTAGAATGATCAAAATTTAGCCGAATACTAGATTGAGTGTTGCGCAAGCAAAACAGGGGAATTCCTGAGTGTATGCTGCGCCAGGGCGCAGGAGGCTGCGCATGGCGCAATGCTGCCTTATTTCAAGAACTCCTTTCCCTGGATGCTGCGCCATGGCGCCACAAGGCTGCGCATGGCACAATTGAGAGCCTAATTAGAGCCCAAGTTACTGGTGTCTGCGCCATGGCGCCACAAGGCTGCGCATGGCGCATTGTTGGACTTCCTTGAGGGTGGCTTTCACTGGAACCTGCGCTGTGGCGCAGGGTAGCTGCGCATGGCGCAATGAAGCCTTGTTTAGGAAGTTTCCAACTCTGCGAACTGCGCCATGGCGCAGGAGAGCTGCGCATGGCGCATGATGAACACCTGGGAGTTGATTTCTTGATCTGGAAGCTGCGCCACAGCGCAAGAGGGATGCGCCAGAACGCAGTTGTAACTGCCTCTTTGCGCCTGGGCGCAGAGGCCTGCGCCTGGCGCAGCTGCGTATTCTATAAATACTTGTTCTGTTATTTTGTGCAGGTTGGATTTTCGGGATCCAGACTTGAGAATTAAGCTCCATCTCGTACTTTCCTCTACTCTTTTAGCTGAAGATGATGAAGATCATGGAAGATGAAAGCCAATTGGTGATCAGGTGCAAGATTATGGCACACTAAGCACCAAGATTGGGAGTTGGAGGTGAAGACTAAGGATCAAGCTCTCGCGCGGATTAGTACTCAATTGTAATCGGTTTAATGTATTCAATTCAGAACTTCTTATGTGTTTAATGCTTTTGTGTTTTGTAGCTGATTACACAAATGATTTGATCAATTGAATGCATGTGAGAATATGATTTAATTGTAGACTGTAGAATTCTGAGTAATCAATGTATGTTTAAGATATTGAATGTTCTTGATTATGTTAATTGAATCATGTGTTTCAATTCCTCAATGAATCACAATTCACTTAAGAGATTAAGGAATTGTGATTGATTGAGAGAAGTGGATTGCAACAGATTGAATCCACGTACAATCGATTTAACATTGAATAGGTTAACCGGTTCTATTGCGTGTGATTCCGCGTGTAGCTTGTGAATTAGTTCGATCCGAAAACTCTCAATTGTTCCAAAAACCTTGAAACTAAGAAATAGTAATTCCTTCTGAAAATTCACCCCCAATTTATGTGTAAAAATTGTTTGTTCAAATACGATATCCATGCGAATTTAATGCAATCCCTGTGGATCGACAACTCTTTATATTACTACTAGACGCATTCGTACACTTGCGAATAGGTCATCAGTCGATATGCAAGAGTTTGCAAACAATTGAAGTCTTCGCTTAGTTTTCTGTTTTTACTTAGTTTATGTCGTTGCTCGCCATGGCTAGGTGTTAGTATTACACTTCCATCTTAAGGTTATGGAGAGTAGTGCATACCATGCTCTATTGATATTTTTATCTTATGCTTTTGTTGATTGAGATTACTAACAAGTTTTATTCATAGTATAGTTTTTATCATCTTTCATTTTAGGACAAGAATATGAGAAGGACCAAACGAAGAAGTCGATGTATGTCCATAACTTATATGCTATATCCAAGATCAATGTGCTTACCGTGTGCTTGAGGTATGCGAGGATTTATAACGTGATTATGTGGAGTGTTCCGTTAATTGTCCCGAGATGGGACATTTGCCATGTAATTTATTCCATTATCTTTTAACTTGTTTATAAATTGTTTTTCCATGACAAGAGAAATTAGATTGTGTTTAGATTTGTGTGTTTGCGTGATACTAGGGTGATTTTATATAAAAATATATTATTGTTTATTTTGCTCGCTAATCTTATAAAATTTTTGGTCATATATCTAACCTAGAGATTGCAATTTTTCTTTGTTGATAGAATTAGAGACTGTAAGTTTGATTTACTTATTTTATGTGTGGTAACAATTAGAGATTGTAAATTTTTCTTTGTGGTAACAATTTTTAGTTAGACTTTACTTATTTTATGTGAAATTTTGAATTATCAAAATCCCTTTTCTTGAAAACTAGAGGTTAACACAAAAGAGAAAAAAAATTAGAGATTGCAAGTTTGAACATGTTCCAAATTTCTTGGGAATGGTTTCATTGAAAGTAAACAATTCTATTATTTGCATTTAAAAAAATTTGACTGAAAATGTGAACTTTGACAAGAAAAAAAATGTGCAGCACATTTCTAACAGAGTTACAGAACTTAGACTAAAATGTGTTTCATGTTTTATAAACTTATTGTGATGGTTAGTAAGATCAAGTCAAAATCCTCACTATTTTGTCTTTTCATGTATTCTCTCTATTATTGTAGTTTCAAAATATTTTAGAATATATATTAAATAATAGGATTCACAAAGTGTCACATTATTGAGAAAAAGCATTTATATTTTCAAAACTTTAATAATTGCAAGAATGAAGAGACTAAAAAATGGAGAGATCCTAACTTAGTAAGATCTCTCTTTGTAATTCAAATTTTGCAAATCCAATTTCCATTTTTAGATTTTTGAATTGAATCTAGCTCAATTTTTTTTTATCAAGTAATCTAATGTCTAGAAATTTCACCCTTAAGTAAATAAGTGGGTGTCCGAGGTTCAAACTTCGACCCCACATATATAATGTAATGTCCATACCAACAAAACTAAATTTACATATACAATCTAACTCAACTTTATTTTCTAATGTGACGATTTCTCGTACTTATAAATTTTTAATAAATCTCATACCCAATAATAGTATTAGACTTAGCGTGTGCATATAAATGGTAAGTGGCCATAATCGATAGATGTTAATATTATAATTTTTTCTATCGGACTTAATTCATCCTAACAAAACTTACTTATAAAATGAGAATTCATCCTTTTGTGTTGTCAAACTTCTTAATAGTAGCGATTTATAATGCTAATAAGACGTGTCTATGTAGACTATAGATGTTTGTTATTTGAACCAATGTTTTAAGAATCGGACCGGAGGTCGAACCGTTGTGACAACTGGTTCAAGGGTCAACCGGTCGGATCGGTTCAATCGTTATTGAACCGTTCATATAATTTTTTCACGTGTTTGAGTCTATGGTTGGAAAGGAAAGATTTTTGATTTTTTAACCTTTCAATTTCAATCCATCGTTTTTTTTAATTAAAAAATCAGTTTTTTTTTTTTTTTTTTAAGTGAGAGAAAAACCGGCCGGTTTTTCCGGTTCACCGGTTCACCGGTTCACACCGGTTCACACCGGTTCATACCGGTTCACACCGGTTCACACCGGTTTTTGACCGGTTCCACTGACTAGCGGTTCTTGCTAGTCGTCCGGACCGCTGAGGGCACCGGTTCGTGGTCGAACCGGTCGGACCGGCCGGACCGGCCGGTTCGGTTCGGTTTTTAAAACATTGATTTGAACAACAATTTTAGAACAACTTTCGTTTCCTTTCTTTTTATTGGACAAAAATGATAGAGAGAGAAAATTGAGAGAGAAAATAAAAATATAGTAACATGAGTATGAGAGAAAAAATTATAAAAAATTAGTTGTTCAAATAATATTTCTAAGAGACTATATGACCCTAATCTCTATCAATGATACTTGTGGTCCCCTTCTTCATCACCAATCCTGCTGCTATTGGATTTCTAATTAAAATATTAAAAAAATTAAATTAAATTTGAAATTGAAAATTGAGAAGTGAATTACGGATTTTGATCTTCTAATTTTTTTCTCTCATTTTCTTAATCTAAGGGTCGATAAATTATAAAGAATAAAAATACACTTAAGAAGAAAGAGAAAATAACATTTCTCTCATTTATCAACCTTTTGATTAAAAAAAAAGAGAAAACACGAGAGAAAAATTGAAGAGGATTCAAATCCGTGAACCCACACATACACTATTAATTGATGTAAATTAATTTTAATTAGTGTAAATTAATTCTGGTTATGTATAAAGTAAATTTATTTAGCAATATTTTAAATTCTCATTGAATACACGAGTTAAATAAATTTGCATAACATCATTTTTTTTGGATATGTATAAAATATTTTTTCACATAATTAACATTATATTTCGATTAAACTTTTTAGGCTTAACTACACGTTTGGTCCCTTACGTTTATTTTAGGTTTTAATTTGGTCCCTTACGTTTAAAAAATATCAATTTGGTCTCTTACGTTTATTTTAGGTTTCAAATTAGTCATTTCCGTTAGTTTTGTCACTAACACCGTTTGAACAGTACACATGTCAGCGTGTACAAGTGCCACGTGTCTGTCCACATATGCAAATTGACTGCCACATGTGACAAAATTGACGGAAAGGACTAACTTGAAACCTAAAATAAACGTAAGGGACCAAATTGATACTTTTTAAACGTAAGGGACCAAATTAAAACCTAAAATAAACGTAAGAGATCAAATGTGTAGTTAAACCAACTTTTTAATACTAGAAAAAAAAAAGTATATATACATACATTATACATACCCTCTGCAAATTGATAATTAACCTATATAAGCAAGCTGCCATAAAATGCCAATCTATGATTCTGACCATTTAATCTCAGCCCTTCCTTCCTTATCATACCACACTTTCCTCTATATTATCTTTCTGCTTCCTTCTCCTATTTTTCTTCCTCTATCAATTTGAACTCATTCTATCAATGTTCTTGCATACTTCATTATCCTCATTCTGAAACATTCACTTCTTTTCACTTTTTTGTACTTTAATTTGTACTCTCATCAATAACCTCAACTATTATACCTTAAAGAACTATCTCTATCATCTTCAATCTTTCAAGTTCAATAAAAGCACCTGTTTTTTATTCTTTGGTATTTAATTTTTTTGCAATTCTAAATTATTCTATTGGCACCCTTTGTTTTGTTCTATATGTTATATATTGTTTTTACTGTTTTATGCATTTGTGTATACTTATAAAGCTTCAACTTATTTTTATTTTTTTTTGTTAATCTTAAAAGAATTGAAAATGGCACCAAGATACAGTCGTGGAAAGGCTAAGGGAGAGAAGAAGAAGAAGGAAGAGAAGGGTAACAAAATTTCTACTATACTTATAGAATTAAGCTATAATAACATATAAGCACTTAAATTGAGAGCTTATAAAATTAATTGTTTTTTGGTGTAATTTTGCAGTTCTTCCTGTTGTCATGGATATCACAGTGAACCTTCCAGATGAAACTAGTGTTGTTCTCAAGGTTTGTTTTATTTTATTTATTTTAGAAGAGATTAAAAAAAAAAAATTAGTACTAATAAATGTCATGGCTGATTATTCCTTTGTTTATTGTCAACAACTTTATGTAAGTTAATTATATACCATAAAAAACACTTTATGTAAGTTAATTTGTTATATTTATCTTTAGCTAGATTGTGCTTATTAGTGCTGCACTTTATAAATTTTTTAGTAACTAATTAATAATTAAAATAAATACATAGTGTCAACCAACAACCATTAGCTCTTGCACCAACAATGATTTATTAAGAGCGATAAAAAATTTGAACCTCTTAAATAAGTAGTCAGATGTTCAATCTCTACCTCGAAAAATTTTGGTGGGAGAAAAAATTATTAGAGATTTTCTAAGAGAGATTAACTCTTGTTAAAAAGTGGAGAAAATTTATTGCTATTGTATTTTGTGTCATCATTTGTTCACACCAAAGTTAGACATAGTATGTATTTGTACAAAATGAATTTCTAATTTGTACAATACATGTGGTTTACTTTAAAAACTTGTAACTATGTTTGGCTTATTTTTTGAACAAGTGTGTGGTGTGGTGTTACTATTGATTTTTGAATGATAATTTGAGGATATAAACATCTTGACAAAATTTTAATGACACTATTTCAACAAAACAACAAAATAATTTTTGCAATTTTCTGTTATGTAGCTTGAATTTTTCAAAACTTGGACTTACTTTGAAGAAAATTATGGATTTTTCTTTCATTTTCAAGTTAGTTTAGCTTTCACGACTATATTACTATTATTATTTTTGTTTTTATTTATACTCCTATATAATTTAATTCGAATAATTTAATTTATGTTTTATTTTTATATTTTTTGATATTTTGAAGCAGGGAATATCAACGGATAGAATAATAGATGTTCGTCGGCTTTTATCGGTGAATACAGAGACGTGTTACATCACAAACTTTTCACTATCACATGAGGTAAAATTTGTGTACCAAAAATAATTTTTGTACCATTTATGATAATAATTCATATATTTTTATCGTTTTATTATGTGTTACACATGTGGGTGTCACTGTGGTATTTTTTTTTTTTTCTAACAAACTATTTGACTTTCTTTTAATGAACTAGACACTGGTGTGCCAATAGAAAGCAACCATCGTCATCTCAAAAAAAACATGAAATAGAACAAATTTAAATGGTCAAGTACATTAGTTTGGTGAACTTTAAATGCGGGTACACTTGTTCTCTAGAAATCCACGGATAATATCCCACTCATCTATTTTTCGGTGAATTAACTCAGTTGGTAGGGAAATTACATTATATGTGTAGAAGTTGGGGTTCGAACCCCCAACACTTCAGCTTTTCACTTTTAATGTGGAATTTTTTAAAAAATATCAACCTTAACTATAATATAACTCTTGGAAAATATTATCGAAGAGATCGAAATTTGAATTTAATTTTTATTGTATTGCATTTGAATATATACATGTACATAATATGCTAAAGAACCTTGGATTTTCTCTGTCAAAAAAAAACCTTGGATTTTCTGTTAAAAAACAAATTCTTGGATTTTCGAAGAATTTTTGTTGTTATGGATGAACTCATCTATTTACTAAAAAATTCCAAGCTATAAAAAATAGCACATGTACACCAAACAAAATAAAAGAACTGGTTTTTTAAAGTTTACTCTGAATTTATTTTTTACCAAAAAAGTTTACTCTAAAAAGTAATTCATATGAAATACTACAATGAAATAAATTTAAATATTATAAGATATTTTGGTAACCTAATATACATTTTTTTCATGGCTGGTAACCTAATATATTTTTCTTTATGACTGTTAACGTAAGGCTTAATTAATAAAATAGTCCCTTAAAGACATTTTTGGTTTCACATAGGTCCATTAAAGAAAAAAAGGTCCGAATAAGTCCCTTAAAGAAAAAAAAGTCCGAATAGGTCGCTTAAAGACATCTCCGTTAATCAGTTTGATCCTTTCCGTCCATTTTTTCGAGGACCAAACTGATTAACGTAGATGTCTTTAAGGGACCAAACTGATTAACGGAGATATCTTTAAGGGACCTATTCGAACCTTTTTTTCTTTAAGGGACCTATTTGGTCTTTTTTTCTTTAAGGGACCAATGTAAAACCAAAAATATCTTTAAGGGACCATTTTACTAATTAAGCCTTAAGGTAATATACAGAGTTATGGTAAAAGTTATGCATATGTTTATTGTTTAATCCTAGCTTATTACAATTATTTTATAAAAATAATTTTAAAATTTCATTATATTTTTTTTCTTCTAGTAATTAAGTGATTAGACTCACACACTATGTTGAGAATGAATTTAGATTTTGAACAAAAAAAAAAAGAGTTTAAAGACTATGCATCGTCAGTGCAAATTAATTTTACACTGACAACCAATAAGAATGAAACATTTTTTAACATCATATTAAGAAAGTGAGGGTTTAGTAGAGTGATGTGGCGAAAAACATGATTGATATTAATTGACGATGTAACAATGTAAAATTATGCATATTCTTTTTCTCAACAAAATAACTAAATATAATTTAATTGTAAAATTTATTTATTTATTTATTTTTTGACAAGATAAATTTATTTATATTTTGATAATAATGATGTGATATACAGATAAGAGGTGTACGTTTGAAGGACACGGTGGACGTGTCCGCACTGAAGCCATGCCTCCTCACTTTAGTTGAAGGTTTATCTTTCTCTCTCTCTTACTCAACTTTTTGAATTTATATTACTATTTTTATTATGAAAAAGAAAAAACAAAAAAGAAAAAGAAAAAAAGTGTTACGACGTCGTTAAGTTAATCTTGTACCTTTTTCGCGCGCAGAGGATTACGATAACGATGGAGCGGTGGCTCACGTGCGAAGACTACTGGACATCGTTGCCTGCACCACCAGCTTCGGTCCGTCGTTTCCGCCGAAGAATGCGGCGAAATCGGGCAAATCTCAACCGCCTCCGGAGAAGCAATCACCGAAAGACGCTGCCACGGCGGACGCAGACGGAGAGATAAGCCACTCGTGCCCTAAGCTTGAGAGTTTCTACGAGTTTTTCTCTCTTTCACATCTCACTGCACCTCTTCAATGTACAATCAATTCTTCTTCTTCTACTTTGATGCTATTTCATTCATTGATTTCTCTGTGCAATTTCGTTTCGGTGATGATGATTGATGTGTTGAAAATTGATGAATGCAGATGTGAAGAAAGCTTCGAAGCGACATGTGGAGGAGATATCGGAGGAGGATCATCTTTTCTCGATTGATGTAAGTGTTTTTCGTCTTTCAATTTCTCGTCGCGCGTGTAAATTTTCGATTTTTTTTTTTTGAAAAGTTGATTGGTGAGTATTTTTGTTTCTCTTTTTTAATAGAGAAAAAAAAAAGACAGATTTATTTTGAAACTTCAAACTTAATATAAATATTATTGTTTTTGACTAAAATAAACAAATTTTATATGGAGTTAATTTTCAAAATAAATCTGTCTATTTTATAAAATCAAATAATTGAGAATTGAGAATGAGTTGGGAAGAAAGTGATTTTTAAAGGAGTGTTTTTACTTTGAAAGCAAGTTTAAGTTAAACATATGATAAATTTATCATTTTGTGAAAAAATTACATTTTTGTAAATAATAGTAGTGAAGATAAATTAATTGATAATAGATGAAATTATATGTGAAGATGAATAAGTTATAAACAAAAGTTTGAAATGCTTAGTAAAAGTTAATGGTTAAATGAATTGAAAATTATAAACATGTAATTACTAAATTTATCTCTTCCAAACTAACCTTTTCCATTTTTACCAAACATCCTTGGTTGTGTTCTCAGGTGAAGGTGTGTAATGGGAAAGTGGTGCACGTTGAGGCTTGCCGAAAGGGGTTTTACAGTGTTGGGAAGCAGAGGATTCTGTGTCATAATCTCGTTGATTTGTTGAGACAGATTAGCAGAGCTTTTGACAATGTTAGTGTTTTTACCAAATTTTGTCTCTTTAATGTAGTTTAAAATAATTATTACAGTAAAGTATATATAATTTAGTATTCGAAATAATCATAGGAACTTCTCTATTATAACTTTGTAAAGTTAACAAATTTTGCTTCTCAATTTCCAGGCTTATGACGATCTCTTGAAGGCATTTTCAGAACGTAACAAGGTATTGAACAACTTCGAGTTTTTTGCATTTCTTTTAATTATAATGCAAATTTGCTATGACTAGTTAAAATAAGCATAGAACATGTTAATGACTTTGATTGGCCCATGTAAACTCTGCTTACTATGACCAACACTGTATTTACTTATGCTCTCTGCCTCATTTTCTTGTCTTCAGTTTGGAAATCTCCCCTATGGCTTCAGATCCAACACGTGGCTTGTTCCTCCTGTTGCAGCACAATCACCATCATTTTTTCCTCCTCTTCCAGTGGAGGATGAAAATTGGGGAGGAAATGGTGGTGGTCTTGGAAGAGACGGAGAGTATGATTTGATTCCTTGGGCCAGCAAGTTTTCTTTTATTGCATCTATGCCCTGCAAGACAGCAGAAGAAAGGCAAGCTCGTGATAGAAAAGCATTTCTTCTGCACAGCTTGTTTGTTGATGTTGCCATTTTCAGAGCAATTAAGGCTGTTAAACATGTTTTGGAAGATCCCAGTTATAGATGCTTAGTAGCAGAAAATGATATTTACAGCGAGAGAGTAGGTGACTTGAGTGTTAGAGTCTTGAAAGATGGTTCTGTTGCAAGCTGTAAGATTGATTCCAAAATTGATGGAGTTGAAGCTACAGGAGTAAATCAAAAGGATCTAGTCGAACGGAATTTACTGAAAGGGATAACAGCAGATGAAAATACTGCGGCCCATGTATGATGTTTTTACATAAGCATTGGTTATATTGGTGCTTTGGCTGCTATTTTTTCTTTCATAAAACTGATAAATATCTGACATTTAATGCGCAGGATTCTACCACTTTAGGTGTTGTTTACGTAAGATATTGTGGTTATGTTGTTGTTGTGAAAGTTGAAGGCGAAGTTGATGAAAAAGTCAAAGTCAATACTTTATCTCATCAAAATAATGAATTGTTTGATCAGCCAGAGGGTGGTGCCAATGCACTAAATATTAACAGGTTCGTGAAATCTTAAATGTATTGTGGCGTTTTTTAACCGTTTTCTTTAATATTTATTTATAATTTATATATTTCATGAAGTTTTGCTGGGAGTTTATTTTGATGAAGTTTTGAGATTTCCTCAGTTTTACATAGAAATTAATTGTCAGAGTGCTTCGTACTCCTAGATGTTTCGGATGACATAGTTTTTTTGTTCTAGCTTCCGTTTTTTTTTTTTAAGATTTATATTATGATAAAATTTGATATATGTAAAAGATCTCACCTAGTGGGCAAACGATTTTGTTATTATTTTATAGATTTGATTCAATTTCAACATTTTTTAACTTCATATCAGTTGTTTCAGCTTCCTTTTGTTGAATACGCTCTCATTCATCGATCAACCATAGAGCCTGAAATTGTTTTGTTGTTCCTTGCAGTTTAAGATTTCTTCTTCACACCACAGCTCTACCGGAGAACAATAAACAGATGACCGAGATACAATTGTCTGAGAGTGAAGAGCTTGGCGGTGATACAGACACTTTTGTGGAAAATCTGATTAAAAAAAGCCTTGCTAAGCTTGAGGAAGAGGAACTGACTTCGGACTATTTTGTAAGATGGGAACTAGGTGCGTGCTGGGTACAACATTTGCAAGACCAAAACAATACAGAAAAAGATAAGAAACCATCGTTGGAGAAGGCTAACAATGAAATAAAGGTTGAGGGTCTTGGGAAACCCCTCAAAGCCCTCAAGAATAATAAAAAGAAATCTGATTCAAGCAATCCTAATTTTGAATCCGAACATTCAAAATCTAATCTCGAGGCTGAAAATGCTGCCTTGTCCTCAAGTGAATGCCAGCATGAAGCTGCGGCAGCTGAGAATGAGCTTGTGCTGAAACAGATGTTATCTGAGGCAGCTTTTACCCGATTGAAAGAATCAGGAACTGGACTTCACTGCAAGGTAAATATTCTCGGTGTAACAAAGTATTATCAAGTTCTATAGCGCAACCAAACCAATCTATTTCATCCGGTGTCTAAATCAAACTATATTTTCTTGTTAGCAGTCTATTCAAGATTTGATCGACTTATCTCAGAAATATTACATGGATGTTGCTATCCCAAAACTGGTAACTATATAATTTTATTATATTGGTTTGCTGCAAGGCTTTCTTGATAACATGACCGTCATGATTTTTATGACTGTTCATTATGCAATACAGGTAGCAGATTTTGGCTCATTGGAACTCTCTCCAGTTGATGGCCGCACGCTAACTGATTTTATGCATACTAGGGGTCTACGAATGCGATCTCTTGGGCACGTTGTCAGTGCTCTAAACTTTATTTACTTGTCCTCTTTGTTGATAAATAGCGTTCCTTTTTCGTGCTTCTTCTACAGTCCACAATCACAAATGGCATTCATTAGTGTTTCATTGACAACTCTATAATAGCATTACTAACTCTGAAAATATGCCTTTAGGGATTGTAAATGTTGGTCACCCACAGTTCTTTCCAAACTAAAATACTTTATATTTGCATCAAAGTTTCTGTTTTTGCCCTTTTATTGTCTGCCACACATTTTTAGAAGGTTTTGAGCGGGATTTTGTTTTAGTTTTATGATAATGTACGTGAGCTTTTCCATGTTGTATGATGTTTGCATTTTGCTTATCTTCACAGGTCAAGCTTTCTGAAAAACTTTCACATGTGCAATCACTTTGCATTCATGAGATGATAGTTCGAGCTTTCAAGCACATCCTGAGGGCAGTGATTTCTGCTGTTGTTGACAAGGAGAAAATGGCTTCATCAATAGCTGGTGCATTGAATTTGCTGCTTGGTGTTCCTGAAAATAGAGAAACGGATAAATCATGTGATGTCCACCCTCTTGTGTGGAAATGGCTAGAGTTGTTTTTGAAGAAACGATTTGACTGGGATCTTAACAGGTTGAACTATAAAGATGTGAGGAAATTTGCAATTCTACGTGGCTTGTGTCACAAGGTACTGGAGTTTGGAAATTGCAATTTCTTGTAATATGTTGTGCCAAATTTTGTGATTTATAGTGGCAAGTATTTGTTGCTTACAAGTTCAGTTACTATATTAAAAATAGATAAAGGACCTATTGAGGTGAGTTGTATTTTACAGCTTAATATTGTCACCGTACAAATTTATTAAAACGAGTCTGAGTTTTACCTCTCTGAGAAGTCGAAGTACCTCTAGTAATTGTTTGGTGCCTGAATGAGTTTGTTTTACATGATCTTTTGCTACCTTTATTACCTTACTGATTATTGAATACAGTCTTATTTTCATCTCATACGAAGTGTTGTATGCGACTCTTGTCATGAATCAAGTGATTGAGCTTAAGATTATAATTTTTTATTGAGTTATCAATTACAGCTTGTTTCTTACCATCATTGTGTTAGGTGGGAATTGAGCTCGTTCCAAGGGATTTCGACATGGATTCTCCATTTCCCTTCCAAAAAACTGATATTGTTAGCTTGGTCGCAGTTCACAAGGTAGCAGACAAGTTGAAATATAGGTTGTCTCACATAATGTATTGAAGATTATTGAATAGTCCCTAACTTATTTATTGTTTATGCTGATCCTTTACAGCAAGCAGCATGCTCATCTGCAGATGGAAGGCAGCTCTTGGAGTCCTCCAAAACAGCTTTAGACAAGGGAAAGCTTGAAGATGCTGTTACCTATGGGACAAAGGTATACTGTAGCCAGAACCCTTTGCTTGGAAATCTTTAGATTGCTGAAAAAGTTTTTCAACATTCAATATCTTTCATTCTGAAATTGATTTATGTTATCCTCTATAATGGTAACAGGCTCTTGCGAAGCTTGTAGCAGTTTGTGGTCCCTACCATCGGATGACAGCAGGAGCATACAGCCTCCTTGCTGTAGTTTTATATCACACCGGAGACTTCAATCAGGTTTTGTTTTTCTCTTATATGTTTTTCTATTGGTAGACATGATTTCATCAAACCTTAGATATATTTCAGTTATAGTTTATATGCATGTCTACCAATGCCTGAAGTCCCTGAAGTATTAGCCCAGTGGTATGGGTTGAGACACTAATGAGGATTATGTAGGATTTTTGGGGCTCAATCCCTGCGCTGCGACTACCAAATTCACTTTCCCCTAACAAATTAATTACTAACAATTTGCCCTGAAAAAAATATGTATCTATACCAAAATATCTAATCTACTCTTTTTATTTTTGTCAAGTCCCAGATTTGATTTCTGCTCATTAAGTTTCTTACTTTATTACAGGCTACAATTTATCAACAAAAAGCTTTAGATATCAATGAGAGAGAGTTAGGTCTGGATCATCCTGATACCATGAAGAGCTATGGGGATCTTGCTGTTTTCTATTACAGACTTCAACACACAGAGCTGGCTCTTAAGTATGTTTACCCTTGTACAATATTGTGGTGTATAAATTTATTAAAGTTCGGTTTGGTCTGGACTTTATATATACTTATAATATTTTAGTTTGAAGAATAATAATTTATAAAGAGAAAATAATGTTTACAAAGAAAGAGGAAGATTGAAACCCTTGCTTGTGTCCTATCTAACAGTATTTTTAGGTTTGCTTCCCTCCTTAGCAGAACAATATTTATATTAATCTTCAGAAGTAGTGTAATGAGTTTCAAAGTTTTGTTAACAATATTAATGAAGTCTTTTTCAATTTTTCTTCTGATTTATTGTTATGCTGCTTGTTTTTGCAATCAGATATGTGAAGCGTGCTTTATACCTTTTGCATCTGACATGTGGCCCTTCTCATCCAAATACTGCTGCAACTTACATTAATGTGGCTATGATGGAGGAAGGTCTGGGAAATGTACACATTGCTCTCAGATATCTTCACAAAGCATTAAAGTGCAACCAAAAGTTACTTGGTGCAGATCATATTCAGGTTTTATGTTCATTTTATTTTCTGTTTTTGCCACAGTTTGAAGGGTTTTTTTTCCCGATAATCCTACATTTTACTTAAATTCTCCGTTAAGTGTTTCATAACACATAATTGTCGCAATATGCTTCATAGTAACAAATGAAGCTAGTAGGCTGAAATAGATAAGACATTAAAGAAGTCAAAACAAAAATATTAACCTATAGGCTTGTATTACTTGGTATTTCTCATTTGTGTTATAACATTTGAATCTTTCTTGAATGCTGATTCTTTGCAGACAGCTGCAAGTTACCATGCTATAGCAATAGCACTCTCGTTGATGGAAGCATATCCATTGAGTGTGCAGCATGAGCAAACAACTTTGCAAATTCTGCGGGCAAAACTTGGCCCGGATGACTTGCGAACACAGGTATATTGTCACATTCAAGTATGTTCTTTGTGCTGCAATCAGTAGTTGGTTTAGAAGATATGGCAGTATCAAACATAATAATACACAACTTGGCGGTTAACATTTTACAGTATTATAGTCAGTATATTTAAGTCTTAACTGATGTCACAAAGACGTGTTTGAATAGTTTTAGTACTACTCCCTCGAGTCACTATTAAAAGCAAAAAAGAGGCCTCAAATCTTTATCACTATTACAAGCTAAAGTTAAATACTTTTGAACTATTCAATGCCAGTATTCCTAATATACCCTTCATTTAATTCAAAAACATTTAATGTAGTTAGTTGAGTGAGATTTTCCATTTAAAATATCTAGGATACTTTAGTAAATTTAATTTGTATTTTACATGAAATCTAGAAAATTAATTTCACTTAACTAACTTTATTTTTTTTTTTTGACGCTCTCTTAACTAACTTTATTAATCACCGTGAAATTAGTTTTTTTTGCTTGTAAGTAATCAACAATATTATAGTTAGTAGATTTAAGTCTTAAATGGTGTCACAGAACAATGTTTTAATAGTTTAATTCATCATTATTATGAATATCTACGTGATATTGTGTGCTAAGTCTTATTTCTCTTTTTTCTTAAAACAATAAATAAAGGATTATAACTGTTTTGCATAACCTATACTTTCATGATGAATTCTACAGGATGCTGCAGCTTGGCTTGAGTATTTTGAGTCCAAGGCATTTGAACAGCAAGAAGCTGCTCGAAATGGCACGAGAAAACCTGATGCATCAATAGCTAGCAAAGGTCATCTAAGGTATAGTAAAATTAACCTCGGAGTTTTGAGTTGATACTTAATTTCTGCATTAGGAAGTACTCATGTAATGTATATTGCCAATGACCGTCATTAATTAATACAGTTCTTTTGGCGTTCTTGTGGCTAGTGGAAACATCTCAATTTTGTCGACTAATGGAGAAATTATTTCGTGTATGTTGTTTGCAATCATGGATATACTTGATATTTAAAAAGGACTTTGTGTCAATTCTAAGAATACATTGTACACAGTACAGATAAATTTAATCTGCTTGTGGCTCATATGTGCCTGAAGACTGAAGTAGACATGACTCCTATTTTACGTGTTTGCCTTTGTAGAGGGCTATGTTATCCTCTTGAATTGTCATTATTGACGTGTTTCATTTCAGTAAAAGAAATTATATATTTTTGTAACAATTTCCTATATTTCCATGGTATTTGTCAGTGTGTCGGATCTTCTTGACTACATCAATCCTAATCACGATACCAAAGGGAGAGATGCAGCAGCAAAGAGAAGAAACCAGGTAACAAAAGTGCCCTGCAGATTTAGTGTTCTTGATAATGTTTTCATCAGTTTGAGTCTTTAGGACCGAGGAAAAAAATGATATAGAAGAGTTGTCTAATTAATGAATACTATTGCCTGCAGTCTAAATATACATTTTTTGAACTTATTATCTGGCTCATATGATTGCTTTCTCTCTGCTTTAAGTCTGTAAGATACAGACAGCAATAATAAAACCAATGTTTAATCTTAAATTTGGAGTTACCTACACTGTTTTTGCAAATTACCAATTCAAATAGAGGATGATGAATAAAGGATTTGCTCAGGAATTTATAATATACACGACTCTGTAATTTGCTAATGGATAGAGAGAAATCTGGCTAATGATCTATCTTGAAGAAGAACTAACCATCAATTAAATTGTTGTACTCGTGATATATATTATAATGGTTGCATCGAACATACAACTTATTCATCTTCATCTCCATTTCTGTATTTTCTTTACACTATAATGAGCTGTAAATAATATGAAATGTGCTGCAAGATCAATTTAATAAACCTTCTGGATACAATTTTTCTTGCCTCGAAACTATTATTCATCACATTAGTGCGAGAACCGGGACTTGCATACTTCCCCTATATTTTGTACTACAAATCATGTTTTTTTTAATTGTGTCAGGTGCGAGCAATATCCTACCAGAACAATGTCTCAGCAAGTTCTGATGAGTCTTCAAAAGAAATCCAAAAAGAGGCTTCAGATGAAGAGCTACATATACCTGAAACAGGAGGTAGTGCAGATTCTGAGAATGAAACCAACTCGGCACCTGATCCAGAACTGCCAATTTTAGAAAAGATCTCGGACGAAAAGCCACAAACTTCTAATGATTTATTGTCTGAAGTTCATCCTGATGGAGATGATGGATGGCAATCAGTTCAAAGACCAAGATCAGCTGGTTCATATGGCCGGCGAGTGAAACAAAGACGGGCAACTCTTGGCAAAGTTTATAGTTACCAGAAGAATGTGGAAGTTGGTACTGAACAACATCCTTCGGTAAAAAGTGCTACTCAGAATAGTAAGTATTATTTCTTGAAGAAGAGGACAACACACCATGGGGGTTATGCAGATAATCGTGCTGTGAACATCAGCCAAGGCACTAAATTCGGAAGAAAGGCAGTCAAGGCTGTTGCATACAGGGTCAAGTCTACGCCATCTGCTTCTAAGACCATTGTAAATGAGACACCAGAAATTGGTGACAAAGAACCTGATTCAGTTGATGTTAATCCAGTTAAGACCCCTATAGTCAGTCTTGGTAAAAGTCCATCATACAAGGAAGTAGCCTTGGCTCCTCCTGGGACAATCTCCAAGTTGCAGGTCTATAATCCTCAAAGTGAGATTCCTATTAGTCATGAATGCGATGTTGGAAAACACAAAGAGGAAGATATCGAAGCTCATAGAAACATCAATCCAACCCCAAAAGGGGCAAATAATGCGTTTAAAGAGAAATCTGATGATTCTTTGTCTGATTCAATAGAAGATTCACAAGATGATACTGTAGTTTCTACTGAGATGAAAGAAGAAACTCAGTTGAACAAAGTTGTTCAAGATAATTGTGTGACTTCTGAGGGGCTTGAATCTGGGGACGTTGAAGCACAAGGAGCTGTTGATAACAGCATAGTGATTGATGGAGTAGAGAATGTTGTGGACTCTTACACACAAGAACTTATTACAAGTAATTTGCCTTGCAGTTTTGAACCTTCTGATAATATAAATTCTAGTCCACGTGGTAGTGAGGATTTAGGCCTCAACTTATTATCACCTAGTCAGAGTCAAGCTGGGGGCATCTCCTATAAGAAATTGTCTGCATCAGCAGCGCCATTCAACCCATCACCCGCCATTGCACGTGCTGCACCTATTGCCATGAATATGACTCATCCTTCTGGCCCCGGTCCTGTTCCAGGTATTGGCCCCTGGCCAGTAAACATGAATGTTCACCCTGGACCTGGTACTGTGCTACCTGCTGTTAACCCTATGTGTTCCTCTCCTCACCATGCATATCCATCTCCTCCAACAACACCAAACATGATGCAGCCATTGCCATTCATGTATCCTCCTTATACTCAACCTCAATCAATACAAACCAGCAGTGCTTTTCATGCCAATCATTTTACATGGCAGTGTAATTTGAACCCTGTCATATCTAAGTTTGGTCCTGGTGCTGTTTGGACTGGTTGTCATCCTGTGGAATTTCCTCGTCCAGTACCTATTGTTGAATCAATCCCTGATATCATTTCTGAGCCACAAGTGCACTCTTATACCGTTGAAAGTCCAAGTTCAGCTTCAGTTCTGCTTGAGGACATTGATAAGCTTGGGGATTCTAATAAAGAGGTAAAAACTTCAGCACCAGAGATTAATGAAGATGGAACAGTGAGAGTTGATTTAGAAAGTATAAAAGAAAATGGTAATCTAAATTTTTCCGCGACCAACACTGCTGGGAACGAACCAAATCAAAATGTTGGCTCGAACAACAGCACTAACAGTAGTGAAATGAACATGGATGATGAGAAAACGTTTAGCATTTTGATTCGTGGAAGAAGAAACCGAAAGCAGACTCTGAGAATGCCAATAAGTTTGCTTACCCGACCCCATGGCTCCCAGTCATTTAAGGTTATCTATAACCGTGTAGTTAGAGGAAATGATTCTCCAAGGTCCATCAATTTCTCTTCTAGTAAACATTGTACAGCTTCTGCTTAACCTACAGTACTTTGTTGTTGCTAATGAATTGTAGCAGTTATTGTGGATATAGAAGAACTCTGCCCCAAAAGTTCTCGTGAAGGATCGCGGTATTTCATAATTTGTGGATTCATTACAAATTGCTATGCCTTATGAGCTCAGTTTTATAGCTGCAGTATGCCACTATCTTTTGGGTGGTTTTCGGTAGGTCTTTCAATTCCATTCCTTCGTATCTGCTGAAGCTAACTCAGTATATTTCTAATTTGAAAAACAAGGAATCAATGAATTCTTTTGAGCAGGCAAATCAGATTTGACTGACAAAATCATTCAATTTCATGAAATAATGCAGATGTCTCTATTTTTGCTGAAATTATGTTGAAATTGCTCGTGGAACAGCGTTCACGCTAATCATCTTGTGCAGTCTGCGGGTTAGTTGTAGTCAGTTTTGGGGTTTCAGAGGCACCTTCAAGGTGAATTTTTGGTTTTTTATGTAGTTAGACAATTTTGATACAATGAATTACGGGACCGAGAGACCGTTAATAATTATTATTATTGTTAAACTATTTTCAATGATTTTGATAACTAATTTGGTTAAATTGTATATACATTCGTAATTCTGTCCTTTGATTTGTTATTGAATTGTTACAACTGAAATAATGTGAAGGAGCATATTCACAAAGGTCATTGTTACTTTTGTAGAATATTGTTAGTTGGTAATGGTTCCTTTTTATCGGTTGACTACATGTTGAATTTGCATGCAACTGACTTTACTACTCAATGGTTCTTTACTTCTTTGTTCCCATTGATAATTATCAATGCCTTAAAGGAAAGTTATGGATTTGATCTTTGTCCAAAATAAGATCACTTATCTGATTTTTGAATTCCAATACCCTTCTCTCCAGAAAAGCTATAAATTAGCAAATATAACTCTAAAAAGAAGCACTTAAGATTAGTCATTTGCATTTTTTACCAAACCCAATGAAGAAAAGTAAACAAAAACTAGGCAAACTCCTAGTTAGTTATGTCTGTTGTTTGCCCTATCTCCGGGAAAGGTCACAAAGAAACAGCATCAAGGCCTGTGAGAAATGATTCAAATGATATATCCGCACACTATGAGTATGAAGCACGGACACAAACATAACACTGACACTAACACGGACATGAACCAGTATGTCACACTCAGATAGTATGGGCTTGTTTAATGATACAATTGACAATGCTTGTGAAATGCTAAACAAGATAGGGTGCTGTGAGTTCTACGGCACCCTGCTTCATAGAAGTAGCGTGATAGTATTTGGTAATGTCAATAAGCTTTTTTCAATGTGTACTACACATTCAAACAGCTCAAGTGCATGTGATACAACATAAGATACATGAAATCATATAGGTTTCTCTATATACATAGTGCAATTTCATTGTCACTTAGTATTCAAATGTAGATAAGGTCAAGATACAAATGCAACTTCACGTCAAACATCTATCATTAAGTAATTCATCCAAATTAAGTAAAGTACTATAAAATATGAAAGAAAATCTACTGCTAGAGTAGAGTTTTATTATCCATTTATCCTACCCTCCAAACTCTCTCTGCAATAAAAGAGCACATATCAGAAAATCGTCCCAACACATACATACTCTGCAAGTAGTCCTCAATTTAAATTTAGTGTATTGTTTCACCCATTCAACATGAGGCCATACAAATCATATTCCCTTCAATAGTAGTTAAAAGTTTGAGTCCTTCAAAAAACTAAACACAAAAATTCAAAGATAACACATAGAGAGAAATATGAAATCTTTGTCAGTAAATAATAAACTGAAATTATTATCAATAAAGCACAAAACTAAGCTTGGTCAATAGAGAGAGTTATCTCCATGTAAGAAAAACAGGATCTCAACAATTAAAACTCTTTTATATCAAAATTGAAAATGAAATTAGAGGCTCAAGAAGTCGGCATATAACATGAATACAGCTGAGAAATATGAGAAAATTCTTGCAGGCAGGCAACCATTGTTTCTGTTTGATGCTATGTCAATAGAGAGAGCTATGCAGAAGCTAAGGAGTTTGATTAAATCATGGTCTGAGACTCTGAGTATGATTACAAAACTTCAAATATCACTTTGAAAACAAAGTGGCACAACATTAAACTTTTTATAATGATTTTGATCACTTCTTTCGAACAATAAAAATGTAAAACTGAAAATACAGGTTGGTATAACATTAAACTTTTTGTAATGATTTTGGTCACTAATTAGCCCTTAGTATGAAAATGTCAATGACTAATTTGGATATCAATTTTATCAGCACTAGATACAGGTTGGTGTGGATTGCATTGTAGCAAGATATCGACATTGCAGAAGATGATGATGTTTCTTTGCAATTTAATTTAATTTTTTCATTTAATTTTAATTCAAGAACCTAATAATAAGGTCTAATTAAAGAGCAACTAGAGTTCTAATAGGAGATATATTAAACTTTGAGTAAGAGCTTTCTTCTAACATTTTTTGTTGGAGGAGATCATGTACATGTAGTACAGGTTGAAGAAGTTCCTACCACTTATCTGTTTGAAATCTCAACCCATCTAGGTGGTATGAGTTCTTCCCAAGTCAATGTTAGTGATGAGGTTTTAAATCCTAATGTTGCTCGTGATTTGACAATTCTACAGCACTATTAGAAGGAAAATGATGGTAGTGACATTGGGCAAATATTTTATATCGATGAGGAAGAGAGAGCGATCAATTTTTTGAAGAATCGTAAAGCTGCTAGGGAAGATATTTTCACTGAAGTGGTGTTTAGTGCCAAGAAAAAGGATTTGTAGAAGAGTTTTCATGTTCGTAATACCCGCTCTAGTAGTAGGATGCCATACTGAGCGTTCTTTGCTCTTTTTTTCTTTTTCTTTTCATTTTTCATTTCCTCTTAGTTTATTATGTTTTTTATTTTCTCGCTATTTTCATTTTTCTAGGTTTGACTTTTGTCCCATAGGTTTTATTTCGCTTTTCATGCTTGAGATGATTTTGGTTCATGTCCCCCTCTTCTTTTTGTTCTTGCTTCATTTTATATCGTTCTAGGGTGTCTACTACCCATTTGCTAAAAAAAAACCCAATAATAATGATGATGATAACAGTAAATAAAAAAATTATATTTGACGTGGACTGCCACATAAGTATAACATATCGTGCCATGCTATTTAATTAGGTGACACATCATCAAAACTGAAAACCAAAATACAAGGGTGACCAAATATCTACATTTACGGGGAGATCAAAATTGCGAAAAAAATAATAGGAGGATCAAAATTGTTGATTTAGTAAAATAAGGTGACAAAAATTACATTTAAGCCTTTTTAAAAAGAGAAAAATAAATATGTTTCAAAAAAAAAAAGAGAAAAAGAGAAAAATAAATAAACTAGTATTTAAAATAACTGTAAAGTTTAAGAATATGTATTTTAAAAAGTCTCATATAGCTGTCACTTATAAATAACGGTAAAGTTTTTTTCTTCCAGAAATTAGATTTTAATTTAGGTTAATGTTTCACTTTGGCGTAAAATATAGATTTTTTTCCCAAAATATACCCCTATCCCCCTCTTATTTCCCGTAATACCCCCCTCTCAATTTTATTTCCCGTAATACACCTCTGACAGCAGGCCACCTGGGTAGCAACATTTGAAATGGCGCCATTGCCATATGGATAGCGCCATTCAGAATGGCGCCATTGACTGCTTTTTCTGTCCCGTCTGCGTGCATGGAAGACATGGGAGGAAGAGAAAGTGAAAGCTAATGTTGCCATTGACAAAGCATAGCGCCATTTCAAATGGCGCCATTGACCAAAACACTTTTTCTTGTCATTTTCCTGTCTGGTGCGCGTGTGAGGCATGCATGGGAGGAGATTTCAAATGGTTTGAATGCATGGGAGGGAGAGAAAGAAAAGAGTTTTGTTTGAAATTTTTTGAATTTTTTTTTGTTTGATTTTATTTATTTGATGAAAAAATAAATTATATTTATTTGATGAACAAATATTCGATGAATAAATAAATTGATTTTTTTATTTGATGGAAAAAAATTTATTACAAGACGATTATATAAATAATTAATTACAAACAAAACACTAAAATTCCTAATGTCTACGTCGGCCTCCGGTGCCACAAGGTGGAGGACCTGCATTCCTCGGATGTCCTCGTCCATATAATTGCTCTTCCGCATTTGTATCGTCCCTGTTAAGCATATTCTCGAGTTGATTAAGATTTTGAGACCACGAGGAACCTTCACCAGCAGCCCACGTTGAATTTAACATCTCGTCCGGTACAGCAGAACCCAAGGTTAAGGTTAAATCTAGGGGGATATGTTGGGTTTGTTGGGGTTGTGTAGAATCACCGTGGTAGTAAGAATTTTCATTGAAACGTTGAGTTCCCGGTGATTGAAATGGTTGGTCGTCGAAAAAATTTCGGGTGAGTGGCAATGGGGTTAAAAAATTGGATTGGCTCATTGGATATTGTTCGGTAAATGGTTGTTGTTGGTGTTGGGTAAATGGTTGTTGTGAATGAGATGTATGTTGTTGTTGAGGGGAATAAGATGGTGGGTCTGGGATATCGGTATGTTGACGTTGTTGGCTATATGTGGGTGCGTCTGGTAAAATGGTATGTTGGGTAAATGTATTCTGCTGCACATCAGGACGTGGGCGTGGATCAAATAAATAATGATCGGAAGAGAGATATGGCATGTTGAACCTTGTATAATTATTCAAGAACTCCGTTGAGTGCATAGGTACACCATCCACTTGATCTCCATCGAGGACACAATTATGACGATTATTCCAATGTTGGATTTCAACCATAAATTTGGCTGCCCAATCATGAACCGATGCTCGCATTGTTGTTCTGTGGTAACTCGTCATGACTTGGGGAACGCCATAAAATCCCGCATGTTGAAATCCAAATTGGAGACGGACTCTGTCGGTCTGATGAAACTCTACAACCTCAAAGTTTATGATAAATGTGGTTGCTGACCAACATGCAGCGTCCTCTGGATACAAGCACTGACTGACGTCATAAGGAGTCCAAGTAAACTGATATTTTAAAAAACAAATTAGAGATTTGTTAGTGTATGCATTTATTTAGTTTAAAAATAACAAAGAAATATTAAGAGAATATATATTACCCCGTTGTACATCGTGGTCCGGACCGCCAGAGTACCTTGTTCCGGAAGCAACGTACCTAAAATAATATTTTCACGATACGATTAATATCATAGTAAATATACATATTTATTATTAAATTCTAATAGATTGATTCAAAAAAAAAAAATTAGCAGATACTTACTTTAGAGCCAATGGCCTATTGAACGCTGGATTTCTACTTTTCTCGTGGTGAAATTCCCTTATTCGACAACGTGCCCATGCCTGCAAAAGTAAGGCACATCCGGACATGGTTTTGGTTGGTTGGTTTTGATCTGCGAGATCGCACATGCCCCTATACAACGTTGCCAAACAAGCTGAACCCCAACTATATCCTCTTATTGTGTGTGGATCTTCCAACAGTGGGAGGTACATAGTATGCACACGGTCCCCAGTTGTGTTGGGCAATAAAAATTTTCCCAAAAAATAAAGAATATATGCCCTTAGGTGCATCAGGAGAATTTCGTTGGTGGGGTTTGCGGGCATTTCGTTAAGATATTCTTCTAGCCATGATAGCTTAACAGAATATCCTGATCGCCCGTTAGATGGAGGAACGACTCCCAATAGTCGTGGGAAATCTGTCTCCCATATGTTATTGGAAGTTCCGGTAACAGCTTGTCCACAAATTTGTAGATCAAGCAACATTGACACGTCTTGGAGAGTTATTGTGGCCTCTCCACACGGTAAACTAAATGTATGTCTTTCCGGTCTCCATCTTTTTGCCAAAGCTGTGACTAAGCCCCAGTCCAACCTACATTTTTGAAGGAGGACGACGTTACCAAAACCACATTCTTCTAACAGTGGTTGTAACAAAGGGTTTGGTGCTTTAAATCGGCCCCCAGCTCGCGGTCTAATATTTTCCGTTGCCTACACACAACAAATTTATAATTAGTTACCGTAAAAAACAATTAATAAAAAAAAAATTGATAGTAATTTTTTTTTACTTAATAAAGACAATTTCATTAGTAAAAAAATATGAAAAAATTTACTATAATTTGATAGTAAAAAAGTTACATTACGTATAAAAAATTTACTATAATTTTTTTTTTATGACATAAAAATAAAAAATGACATAAAAATAACTTATACATTTAGTTTTTGTGACAAATGATTTTCACCAAGCCATAAAGGATCCATTTTGTGAATGAGTGAATGAGAGTATTAGGATGTATAGAAAAAGGAGTAGTGAGTGAAAGAAGTAGTAATTGAGGGTAGTAGTAAGGGTATGAATGGGTTGTAGTGTGAAGTATAAGTGTAGTGGAGTGTATATTTATAGTGTAGTTGAGTGAGGGTAGTAGTAAGGGTGTGAGTGAATGAGAGTATTAGGATGTATAGAAAAAGGAGTAGTGAGTGAAAGAAGTAGTAATTGATGGTAGTAGTAAGGGTGTGAATGAGTTGTAGTGTGAAGAATAAGTGTAGTGGAGTGATATATTTATAGTGTAGTTGAGTGAGGGTAGTAGTAAGTGTGTGAGTGAATGAGAGTATTAAGTTGTTTAGAAAATGTAGGTGAGTGAACCGAAGAAATAAGTTCAGCTCTGTGTGATTTAACAGGTAAAGCTGATCATTTATATAGAGAAAAATGTGCAGTCAAACGTGTGGGCCATATGGAGACGTTCCCTATGTCGCCATCTAAGGGACATAGCGCCATTCAGAATCACGCTAGCGCCATTTAGAACTCCACCATTGCTAGGACATGGCGCCATTGTAATTTACACTTTCAGAAAAAGCTGTTCAGGTAGATACATTCAAAATGGCGCTATTACACTTGGCGTTATTCCCTTTACACGCATGAACACTTCTTTCTCTCGTGTGAGAAGGATAATTTTTACACATGAGTGTTCTTGGGTTTGAGTAATAATTTTTGTATATAAGTTTACTACACATTAACACTTCTATCACTCACAAAAACACACATACATTCAAAAATAGGCAAAATTACATTACAGGTCTGTTATCTTATTTTTTTGTAACACTTTGGTCCTTTATCTTTTTTTTTAATACTTTGGTCCTTTATTTTTTTTATTTGTAACATTTTAGTCCTTTTTTTTGTAACAGTTTGATCCTTTATATTTTTTTATTGGTAACACTTTGGTCCTTTATTTTTTATAAATAAATAAGATAAGGATCAAAGTGTTACGAAAAAAAAAGACAAAGGACCAAATTGTTACAAAAAAAGATAAAGGACCAAAGTGTTACAAAAAAATAAGATAAAGGACTTGTAGTGTAATTTTGCCTCAAAAATATCACAAAAATACACATTGATTTATATAATATGGCACCAAATAAAGCTGTAGTGGTGTATTATAATGGGCAATGTGGTAGAAATTCTAATGGTATTTTTTTTCAAAGTGATCAAAAAAAATTCTTTAATGTGAGTACTAAGAGAAAATTTACTCCCTTAAAGAAAATAATTGAAGAAAAGTTGAATTTAGGAGACAATCAAGTGGTCTCCGAAATTACTTTTAGGCATCCGATGGTTGATATTCGGGGTAATTTAAGATACGAAGATATGAAAATTACAAACGACGACGAGGTTGAATATATGTTCAACTCACACGAGCTTTCTAACCTAACTCCTATCGAGTTATATGTTACGTTAGAAAGTGTTAATTTATTTAACCTGCACTTTACCTCACCGCATAGTCAACCAATGGTGCCATTCAACCAATCTCAACAATGGTCGTCCGGAAACACTTCATTAGGATGGCCTCAATGTGACCAACAAGAAACTTCATTTTATCAATCGCAACAATGGCCGATTGATTTAAATGCAACAATTCTAGATGAACCACTCCTTGAGTCACAACCGCAACAATGGCAACCATGGGCCTCCTCAAATGAACCACTCGCTGAGTCACAACCGCAACCATGGCAACCATGGTCCTCCTCAAATGAATCACTCGCTGAGTCATCACAACCGCAACAATGGCAACCATGGTCCTCCTCAAATGAACCACCTGCTGAGTCACAACCGCAACAATGGCAACCATGGTATTCCTCAAATGCATTAGTACATGTACCCGACCAACAACAAATCCCTCATCGACTTCCCGACGAAGTACCAAACTTTCCAGAGCACGTTCATGAAGACACTGAGGATGAAGAAGATTATGTGGCACCAACGTCTGATAACGACGACGACGATGATGACAACAACGTTGGCAGAGAACCATACAATCCACCAAGCCAAATGCGAGACGTGGACAACGTTCTTATTCGCCAACCCACTGCAGTTTTACTCCATGAAGATCAACAACTTCCCGTCAATGCAGAGTTAACACAAGGAATGGTATTTCACAATAAAAAAGATTGTGTGCAAGCAATCAAAACGTACCACATCAAACGATCAATAGATTTTACACCAAAACAATCTGATCAAGAGAGGTACGTAATTCTTTGCAAACACGCTCCACAATGTCAATTTTCCTTGAGAGCGTCGCATAGTAAGGTAACAGACCGTTGGAAAATTGTTCGCATAAGTAATACGCACACTTGTGTATCTTCTGCATTGACGCAAGATCATCAAAAACTTGACTCCAATATGATATGTGAAAACATTCTCTCACTTGTGGAAGGTAACGTTACAATACAGGTGAAAACTCTTGTTGCTCACATTAGAGATATGTTCAATTATACAATCTCGTATAAAAAGGCTTGGATTGCAAAAAACAAGGCAATCGTAAGAATTTATGGAGATTGGGAGGAGTCATATCAGCAGCTTCCACAATGGTTGATGGTGATGAAGAGGTGGCTTCCAGGAACAGTTGTCAAAATGGAGACAAGTCCAACAACGTTAGATGGTCAAGTTTTCTTTGAACGTCTATTTTGGACTTTCAAACAATGCATTCAAGGATTTGCGTTTTGCAAGCCAATTGTGCAGGTCGATGGAACGTGGTTGTACGGAAAGTATAAGGGGACGTTGTTGCTGGCCGTCGCCCAAGATGGAAACAACCATATTTTTCCGGTCGCTTTCGCAATTGTCGAAGGGGAAACCAAGGAAGCGTGAAACTTTTTCCTGAAAAATTTGAGGAAGTACGTCACTCCACAAGAAGGCATATGCGTAATCTCAGATAGGCATGCATCCATTAAAAGTGCTTATGAAAATCCTTTGAATGGTTGGAATAATCCTCCAACGACGCATGTCTACTGCATCCGACACATCGGCCAGAATTTTGTGAGAGAAACCAAACAGAAAAAACTTCGGCCGTTAGTTACAAATATGGGTAAATATTTCTAAATTTTACTATTATATTTGCCACTAATTATTTGCCTCTAATATATTATTGAAAATAATTTATTTATTTTTATTCAATTTAGGATATGCACCCAGCGAACCTTCATTCCAATACTGGCGGAACGAACTTAGGAAGGAAAGTGTGGAGGCTTTAAATTGGGTTGATAAAATCCCGAAAGAAAAATGGACGCAGGCGTACGATGGAGGTCGTCGGTGGGGTCACATGACGAGCAATCTTGTCGAGGCGATGAACTCAGTATACAAGGAAATTCGCAGCCTACCAATCACAGCATTGGTCAAAGCAACATACTCTAAGACTGCGACACTTTTTGGAACACGCGGAATGGATGCAGTGGCTGTGTTAGCTTCTGGTCAGGTGTATTCTGTCCCATGTCAGAAAAGGATTACAGATGCAATGACTAAGGCCCACTCACATGTAGTCACTCGTCATGATAGGCAACGTTTCGCAGTGGAGGAAACTGAGGATCCCCGCGAAGGCCGACCAAAGGATAAATTTAAAGTACACTTGGAAGAAAAATGGTGTGATTGTGGAAAATTTCAAGCATTACATTTACCTTGTTCACATGTTATTGCTGCTTGTTTTCACGCTCATTTGGACTATCAAGTGTACATTGATGATGTGTTCAAAGTTGCCAATGTATGTCGCGTTTATGAGCATACCTTCGAAGTGGTTCAAGGCTAAATGTATTGGCCGACACGAAGGTCCGAAACTTTTTCCCCGTCCCGATATGAAAAGGGTCAAGAAAGGTCGTCCAAAAAAGTCCCGCATTAGAACCGAAATGGACGAATTCGGCAAAAAAGAGCGCCTATGTGGTTTATGTAGAATGCCGGATCATAACAGAAATAATTGTCCTAATGTTGCGGGACCCTCATCGTAACTTTAATTTTAAATTTTATGTAATTTTTTTTCCATGTTTATATAATGAATGAATGAATCCATGTTAAATAATTTCTAATTTTTTTCTATGTTTATAATTATCCACATTCATGCAAAATAATTAAAATCACATTCATACGAAAGAATTAAAATAAAATAAAGACTTACATTATTTTTAAGAAACTAAAGTTCACGTACATAAACCATAAAATGAAGACTTGCATCATTCTTAATTAACCATAGTACATAAACCATAAAAATAAAAAATAAACCACGTACAACAACAACTTAACCACTTTTCTTTAAGGTCGTGTACAAACAATGTGGTTCATTTTCGTTTTCAACAAAGGAAAACATCAATTGCACTTCCAAATCACCTTTTAATTTGTACCAATATTTTGTTGTTGTAGCTTCGATGGAGTCACTTGTGATGTCCGTGCATGAATTTAAATAAGCCATATGCTGGATTTGTATATGCTCATTGTTTTTTAACAAGAACATTTCTTCAATCTTATTCTTTAAAGCTGCATGATCAGTGCATTTTAATGCACATTCTTCTACTATTGTACTAGTGTATTCCTATGGTTTAATTTACTATTTTCACTATTTTAAGGTGTTTTTATATTTAAGTTTATTTCTAACTCTATTTTATTTTCGCACTTAATTTATGAATAAATAGCACTTTGACACCCTTCCGGTCCGCAGGTCATAACTGGAGTTACAAATATCGGATTGAGACGCGGGAAGATGCGTTGGAAAGCTGAGATCAAGAGCTACGACTTTTATGTTGAGGCCAAAACCCAGTTCGGAGCGCAAGTGTGTCAAATAATTGCGTTTATGTTCCAGACGAATTTAATTTCAGCACAACTTTATATTTTTCGGCCCAATTGTTTTAAGGCCCGTTCCATGTATTATTTAAACCGAAAAAAAGGCAGCTAGGGTTATTTCATTCTGATTTCACGAGAAACCAATCCCCAGAGCAGCCACTACCTTCATGGAGAACTAAACTTACTGCAAGCGAACTCAATTTGCTAATCAGTAACATAAAATGTTCTTGGCGGCCTTCAAATTTAACAGAAAAATTATGGCAACCATTAGACGAAGATGCCATTATTTATAAAATAAAGAGAGTGAAGAAAATAAGATAATAAAATGAATAAGATGAAGTTAGTTGAGTGAAAAATGAATGTGTGAGATGTGATATTTATAGAATGAGATAGTAGAAAAATTCAAAAAATTTCAAACAAAACTCTTTTCTTTCTCTCCCTCCCATGCATTCAAACCATTTGAAATCTCCTCCCATGCATGCCTCACACGCGCACCAGACAGAAAAATGACAAGAAAAAATGCTTTGGTCAATGGCGCCATTTGAAATGGCGCTATGCTTTGTCAATGCAACATTTCAAATGGCAACATCAGCTTTCACTTTCTCTTCCTCCCATGTCTTCCATGCACGCAGACGGGACAGAAAAAGCAGTCAATGACGCCATTCTGAATGGCGCTATCCATATGGCAATGGCGCCATTTCAAATGTTGCTACCCAGGTGGCCTGCTGTCAGAGGTGTATTACGGGATATAAAATTGAGAGGGGGTATTACGGGAAATAAGTGGGGGACAGGGGTATATTTTGGGAAAAAAAATCTAAAATATAAGTAGTGAAGTGAAACACTTTGTTTTTGTGTTTTGACAGATGAAATTCTCTCCGATCACCGCCATTCCTATTCTAAACCCTAGTCCTTCTCCATCGTCCGATCTTCCCAAATCCACAAACTTCCATTTCTTGTACGACGACGGTGAATTCGGGAATCCCTTCTCCATCTCGATTCGTGTTTGGCGTCAGTGTTCATGAAGAATCTTCAAAACCCAGAAAAATTACAAACAATAGATAGTTTCTTGATTCGACATTCAACGGATCTGCAATCTCTCGAGGTAATTCTTATGAATTTGATTTTGGTTCATTTCTCTTTCTTCTTTCTTTATTTTTCCATTTGATTCAATTTTTGTGCAGTATCTACTATTCTAGAAAATTGGATTTTTCTTGTGGTGTTTGAGATTTTAGCGAAGAAAATTGGATTCTTGTTTAATTGGATTCTTGATAAATTGAATTGAGGGAGATGCATTATGTGGTCCTAAATTTGATTAATTGAATTGACGGAGAATGCCATTGGATATGAAATTTGATATTTGGATTATGTGGTTAGAATTTTGATAAACAGAATTGATGGCAAATTATATTGGATACGAACTTTGATATTTGAATTCTGTGGTCTAAATTTGATAAATTGAATTGACGGAGATGAATTATATGTGGTCCTAAATTTGATTAATTGAATTGACGGAAAATGCCATTAGATATGAAATTTGATATTTGGATTATGTGGTTTGAAATTTGATAAATTGAATTGACGGCGAATGATCTTGGATACATAATTTGATATTTGGATCATGTGATCCTAAATTTGATAAAGTGAATTGATGGTACTATATGAATTCTTATTTTATGGTCTAAATGCAATTTGAATATGAACGTTTTATTCATAACTTGAAATGCAAGTTGAGATGACCCTTGATAAGAAAGATGGCTGTGTGTGTGCCTTGGTGCTTTAGATGCGAAATTGAGTATATGTCCCTCAATGTCCCTAAATTGAGTTTATGTCTCTCGATGTCTTTATATTGAGTTTATGTACCTCAATGAATGCAAGTGGAGAAGTCCCTTGGCACCTTTAGATGCAAAATTGAATATATGTCCCAAGATGTCCCAAGATGCGAAATAAGGAAGATAGTTGTGTCGTGGTGCCTTCGATGCGAAATTGAGTATTTGTCCCTTGATGTCCCTAAAATGAGTTTATATACTTCAATGTCCCTAAATTGAGAGTTTGTCCATGAATGTCCCTAAAATTTATGGTTTAAATGTTTTTTTTTTATGATAAAAATTGATGGTTTGAATGTAATTTCAATGTGAATGCTTCATAACTTCAAAAGTAAATGGAGATGACCCTTGGTGTCTTGGATACAATATTTGATAACAACCAGAATTATAGAGAAAAGGCTTTTGCAAGTAAACTTGCGATTTTCATTAATTTACAAAGGAAAATACAATCTGCAAATGTATCAGAGCAGTTTGCTCTCTCAGAAGATAACTTCTTCTGGCCAAATAACTTCCTAATAACTTCCAACATAAAATAAAAAATAACAAGCATCAAACTTAAATACAATCCACAACCAATAACTAACTTTTTAAAATTCAAACTAACACACTAATATTATATTATTTATTTATTTATTTTAATTTTTTGTTTCTCCTTTGATAAACCCTCCAAATGACGGGTTTACCCTTCTCTTTAGTCTGTGCGCTATCATTGCCGCCGCCAAGAGAAACAGCCTTGTCCTCAAGGCTGAAGGAAGGAAATTGACCAATGATGAAGTCTTTATCTTCCCAGGTAGCTTCCTCAATAGGCTTGTTCTTCCAATGGATAAGAACTTGAGAAATAGATATGCCATGTCGGATCACTGTCCGTTGTTCTAAAGCTGTCTCTGGTTCCCATATAGAATCTTCACTAGCCTCCAAACTAGCAGGAAGAGTTGAATGAACTACAGCATCACCAACAGCTTTCTTAAGCAAGGACACATGGAAAACAGGATGGATTCGAGATGTAGGAGGTAACTCCATCCTGTAAGCAACAACCCCAACACGTTCAATCACCTTAAACGGACCAAAATACCTCGGAGACAGCTTGGGACAAATTCTAGCCGCAACAGATTGTTGTACATGAGGTCTCAACTTCAAGAAAACCAAATCACCCACTTCAAAAGAACGTTCTTTACGATGTCTATCTGCCTGTGTCTTCATTCGGTCACTAGCACGGGATAGATGATGCTTCAGTTGTCGCAAGCATTCATCACGATCAGCCAAGTCACGTTGAACAGCTTCCACTTTAACTTCGCCCGGTAAATAATTAGTGATAACCGGAGGGGAACGACCATACACCACTTCAAACGGAGTTGTACCTGTAGAAGCATGAAAAGTAGTATTGTACCAATATTCCGCCCAAGGAAGCCACATGGCCCAAGTCTTAGGCTGGTCAACAATAAAACAACGAAGAAAAGTCTCTAAGCAACGGTTAACTACTTCTGTCTGACCATCAGTCTGAGGATGGTATGCAGTGCTGAACTTCAAGAATGTACCTTGCTGTTTAAAGAGTTCCTGCCAGAAATTACTAACAAAGATGGGATCTCTGTCACTCACAATAGATTCCGGAATTCCATGAAGTCGAACAACTTCTTTGGTGAAAGTTTCAGCCAAAGATCTTGCAGAATAGGGACGCTTAAGAAGGATAAAATGGGCATATTTTGACAGTCTGTCTACCACTACGAAAATAGCTTCGAACCCTTTGGATTTTGGAAGGCCAGTAATGAAATCCATGGAAATATCTGCCCATACCTGATTTGGTATTGGAAGTGGCTGGAGCAGACCACCGGGTGTTGAAGTTGCATACTTGTTGCATTGACAGACAGTACAATTTTGCACAAAGGTTTGGATATCCTTTTTCATACCCTTCCAATACAAATTAGCAGCCAAACGACGATAAGTGCGATAAAACCCGGAATGCCCACCTTGAGGAGTACTGTGAAATTCCTTGAGAATGGTAGGAATGAAAATAGATGAAGCGGACATAACTAATCTGTCTTGATACAAAAGAACCTCATTTTGAAGTATAAACCCAGATTTTGTTATTTCCCCCTTTTTTAAGGCTGAAATGATTCCCTGTAATGTTGGATCCTGCTGCACTTCTGCATGTACAGTCTTAAAATCTAGCCATTCGGGGCGGAAAATCATAGAATTAAGTGCTAACTTGTCATCTGAATCTGTAAGGACAACCATGGAATTGTTCGGGGAAACATCAAACTGACGCGACAATGCATCTGCACCCTTGTTCTCAAGACCAGGTTTATAGACTACATCAAATTGATATCCCAAAAGCTTAGCCACCCAATTTTGTTGATCCATTGTGGTTACACGTTGCTGCATTAATTGCTTCAAACTCTTTTGATCGGTGCACACCGTGAATTTGTTTCCTATTAGATATGGACGCCAATGTTGGATTGCAAGAACCACATCCATCAATTCTTTTTCATATGCTGATTTGTTCAAATTACGATCACTGAGTCCCTTGCTGAAAAACGCAATAGGCTTCTTATCTTGTATTAAGATCGCACCCAGCCCATTACCAGATGCATCACTCTCAATGAAAAATTCTTTGGTGAAGTCAGGCAATGCTAATACAGGGGCTGAAGTGACCTTGTGCTTAAGGTCCTCGAAAGCTGCTTGTTCCTTGACTCCCCACTTAAAACCTTCTTTCTTAGTCAAATCGGTCAACGGTCTTGCAATCTTACCATAGTCATGAATGAACTTTCTGTAATACCCAGTCAAACCCAAAAATCCGCGGACACCCTTGACATTCTTTGGCACAGGCCATTCTAACACACTGCTGATTTTAGATGGATCCATTGAGACCCCTTCATGAGAGATCACGTGACCCAAATACTCAACCGACAATTTGCCAAATGAACATTTCTTTTTATTAGCCACCAACTGTTGCTCAGCCAACACACTTAAAACTGAATTCAAATGTAGAATATGGTCTTGCCAAGTCATACTATACACCAAAATGTCGTCAAAAAATACTAAAACATACCTCCGCAACATTGGTTTGAAGACTTTATTCATTAATGCTTGAAAGGTGGATGGAGCATTCGTTAAACCAAAAGGCATCACCAAAAATTCATAATGTCCCTCGTGAGTACGAAAAGCTGTTTTATGAATATCTTCTTCTCGCATTCGTACTTGATGGTAACCAGACTTTAGATCAATTTTGGAAAAATATTGCGCACCATGTAACTCATCCAATAACTCATCAATGACTGGAATAGGGAATTTATCTGGAATAGTTACCTTATTCAAAGCACGGTAATCTACACACATCCGCCAAGAGTCATCCTTCTTCTTGACAAGAATAACCGGACTTGAAAACGCACTCTGGCTAGGTCTGATCACACCGGACAGCAACATTTCTTTCACTTGTTTTTCGATTTCTGTTTTGTGGTGATGAGGGTAACGATATGGTCGAACATTAATTGGTCCCTGACCGTTCAGCAAGTGTATAGCATGCTCTTGCTGTCGACCAGGAGGCAATCCCTGTGGTTCTTTGAAAATATTATCAAAATTGTCCAGTACTGACTTCATTTCAGACTGTTGATTTGGTGTCACCATACCCTGTTGAACATCACAATGCAACTGATCAAAGTGATTTTCATCAACATAGTTCTGTAATGGAGTGCACTCCCTAGTACGAATCCCTCTGATCTCAATCCATTCACCCTGGTAGTCGAAACGCATTTTTTTCTCGGTCCAATCGATGTACGTGCATCCAATTTGTGTCAGCCATGCCATCCCCAGTACTAGATCATAACCGCCCAAATCAAAAAGCACAACATCTATCTCCCACTTAACCCCTTGAACAAAAATAATAACACCGTGGCACTCTCCTAAAGTCGGAGCCACATGTCCGTCACCCAATCTGATATCCCTCGCAGGAGTTTCGGTAATTCGCAAACCCAAAGCCAAAGCTAGATGCCTTGACATGAAATTTTTGTTTGCTCCACTGTCAACCAACATCAGCACCGGTATTGTCCCCACTGTCCCTTGCAACCTGATGCACTGAAGCATATCTTGATAATATTCAGTTTGTTTATCAAAAGTCAACACATGTTCAAAAGTCAGCACATTCAATTGCAATTCTTCTGCCCCTGTTTCCACATCCTCATCATTCAACACTCTTACTTCATTTTCATCTTCGGAATCATTCTCAAGTACCATAACACGCAGATTTTTATCCGGACATTGATGGCGAGGATGATACGGACCTCCGCATTTGAAACAGAGTCCTTTTTGACGACGATCGGCAATTTCCTGTGAAGACATATTCCTCACATTTCTGTCACGCCAATTTCCAGTGTTGGTAGTGTGTGTTTTATTTTGTCCAACACTAAACATTCCACGCGGACCACCTATGGATTTTCCTCCTACGTTTCCTCCCGGAAGATCGCGATTATCTTTGTTATTACGAGCCATACCCCAATCACCATGTCTACCTTCATTCTGTGTGACAACCTTGTTACCAAAAACGTGTCTGGACAGTGAACCATGTGACCTTCGCGATGTCCAATCTCTTCGTCCCTCCTCCAATTCACGTTCTACTGCTCTTCCCACGTTCATTAACTTCGCTCTTGACATGGGCCCCATAGCGATCATGCTGCGAACCTTTCCTCGGATTTTGTCCTTCAAACCATGAACGAAATAACCCAAATATTGATCATTGGGTAGTTTGGGCAGTTGTGCTACTAACCTCTCAAAATCTTCAATGTATTCTTCGATCGTTCCTTCCTGTTGAAGCGCAGAAAGTTGTTCGAATACATTCCCATCACTAACACCACCATATCTTTCAAGAAGTGCATCTTTCAAATTTTCCCATTTCAATGTTTCATTCTCCTCCAACAGTCCTTTAAAAAAATGAATTGTAGGACCGTCCATACATAATTGTGCTAAATTCACTTTGATTTCTGGTCTAGTATTCTGCACATTGAAATAAACTTCCGCCCTTGCAATCCAACCAGCGGGATCATCACCATTAAACATCGGTAATTCAACCTTTTTAACAGATAGGCGAAATTCATCCCAGGCTTCATCGTGTAATTCAGGATTTTTCTTTTTGGTACCAACTGACTCATAATTGTGCGATGATTCTTCCCCATTCTTCTCCTTATTCGAATTCAATAATGAGATGATCTTCTCCTGGTTCTCCTTATTTTGATTCTGCATTTCATGTAAAGAAACCTCCAAAGTAGTGATTTTCTCTTCAAGTGCAGCCACTTTGGCCTCCATCTTTTTCGATGGCATCCGGTAGGTCGGACCAAATTGATAACAACCAGAATTATAGAGAAAACGCTTTTGCAAGTAAACTTGCGATTTTCATTAATTTACAAAGGAAAATACAATCTGCAAATGTATCAGAGCAGTTTGCTCTCTCAGAAGATAACTTCTTCTGGCCAAATAACTTCCTAATAACTTCCAACATAAAATAAAAAAATAACAAACATCAAACTTAAATACAATCCACAACCAATAACTAACTTTTTAAAATTCAAACTAACACACTAATATTATATTATTTATTTATTTATTTTAATTTTTTGTTTCTCCTTTGATAAACCCTCCAAATGACGGGTTTACCCTTCTCTTTAGTCTGTGCGCTATCAATATTGAATATATGCCCCTCAATGTCTATTAATTGTAAATGGGGATGACCCTTGGTGTCTTGGATACAATAATGAATATATGCCCCTCGATGTCTATTAATTGTAAATGGAGATGACCCTTGGTGTCTTGGATACAATATTGAATATATGCCCCTCGATGTCTATTAATTGAATATATGTTCCTAATTGTCCCTAAACTTGATGTTCATAATTCTGCTCTGTTTTGTTGTCTATTATGAAGTTTATCGAAACAACGCCTGGTACCAACTGCTAGACTCAAGCTTTATAGTTGAAAATTGTTTTCATCAGTTACTTTAATGTTGGAATTTACCACAGATATAATGATCTGTTTCAGGTTTTACGCAGGCAGAACCTGTGACCGTTTCGGGTCTGATACAGACTGGTGCTTTGCAGAATGCTACAGTGGCTGAGCTTGATGCGGCGCAGATATATTTGGCCGCTGTTGATGTTGGTATGTCCCTCGATGTCCCTAAATTGAGTTTATGTCCCTCGATGTCCCTAAATTGAGTTTATGTCCCTCGATATCCATAAAATTGATGGTCTGAATGCAATTTCAATGTGAATAGTTATTCATAACCACCAATGTAAGTGGAGAAGACCGTTGACGCTTTAGAAGCAAAATTGAATATATGTCCCTTGATGTCCGTAAATTGAATATATGTTCCTCGATGTCCCTATTGATGGTCTGAATGCAATTTAAATGTGAATGCTGAATCTTGATTATCCAACAATGTGCTAAATTGGTGAATCATGATTATTCTTACCTAAGAAGGCTAATTTGGAAAGCAAGAAATTGTATAATGGCTAAAAGAATTCTTGAGACAAGTATAGAGATGATGTGTTTGGATGACCCTATCGAGATGAATTTTTTACGAAAAATGTGGTTTACAATATGAATTCTTATTTTATGGTCTAAATGCAATTTGACTACGAATATTTTATTCATAACATCAAATGCAAGTTGAGATGACCCTTGATAATAAAGATGGGTGTGTGTGTGCCTTGGTGCTTTAGATGCGAAATTGAGTATATGTCCCTAAATTGAGTTTATGTCCCTCAATATCCTTATATTGAGTTTATGTACCTCAATGAATGTAATTGGAGAAGTCCCTTGACACCTTAGATGCGAAATTGAATATATGTCTCTCAATGTTCCAAAATTGAATATATGTCCCAAGACAATGTTCATAGTCCGCTCTGTTTTGTTGCCTATATATTATGAAGTTTACAGGATCAACGTTTGGGAACAAGTGCTACACTCAAACTTTATTGTCGAAAATTGTGTTCATCAGTTACTTTAATGTTGGAACTTTTTATCGCAGAGATTCTGTTCTGTTTCAGGTCTGCTGCAGTCTTAACTTGCGATTGCTTCAGGTCTGATACGGGATAGTCCTTTGCTGAATGCTACCACGGCTGAGCCTGGTTCGGTGCACACATATTCGGCTGCTGTTAATTGGAAAAGTCTGACCCTGGGGCGATTCAAAATGCAATATTGATGCATCATTTGCGTCACATTTAAATAGAGTTGGGATTGGAATATGCATCTGTGACGAGTTTGGTCAGTTTGTGCTTTCAAAGACAAAATTGATTGCCCTTCTTTGTGGAGTTGATGTTGGTGAACCTCTTTGTGAGTATATGTTCATAAATTGATGGTTTCCTTCGATGTTTCTAAATTGAGTTTATGTCCCTTGATGTCCTTAAAATTGATGGTCTGAATGCAATTTCAATGTGAATGCTTAATCTTGATTATCCAACAATGTGCTAATTTGGTGAATCTTGATAAATCAAACCTAAGAAGGCTAATTTGGAAAGTAAGAAATTGTATAATGGCTAAAAGAATTCTTAAGTCGAGTATTGAGATGATGTGTTTGGATGACCCTATCGAGATGATTTTTTTATGAAAAATGTGGTTTACGTTATGGTCTAAATGTAATTTGAATATGAACGTTTTATTCATAACTTGAAATACAAGTCGAGATGACTCTTAATAATGATTTTCTCATAACAGTAAATAAGGAAGATAGTTGTGTCATGGTGAATTCGATGCGAAATTGAGTATATGTCCCTTGATGTCCCTAAATTGAGTTTATGTACTTCGATGTCCCTAAATTGAGAGTATGTCCCTCGATGTCCCTAAAATTGATGGTTTGAATGTAATTTCAATGTGAATGGTTCGTAACTTCAAATGTAAATTTAATGTGAATGCTTCATAACTTCAAATGTAAATGGAGATGACCCTTGGTGTCTTAGAATCAATTTTCAATATATGCCCCTCGATGTCTCTTAATTGAATATATGTTATTCGATGTCCCTAAACTAGATGTTCATAATTCTGCTCTGTTTTGTTTTCTTTTTTTTTTTTTTTTGGTGATAAAAGAGGGCTAACGCCCAGAAAAGAAACAGAGATCTACAAAGTTACATAAATATTCCTAGGCATGCAAGCCCCGAAAAAATCATCAAAAAGGAGACTAGAGATTTCACTCGGAGGGGTCTCCATAACATGAGTATTAAAAGAATCCAAAGAAAAACTAAAATTGGCCAGCCAATCAGCACTTCGATTTCCTTCCCGCAAAGTGTGATTGAAATGCACCTGCCAGTTCAATTTTAAAAGCTTTTGTATACGACGAATCAAGGTGGGCGGACTGCCATTGATTTTTACTTTTCCGGTGATCATATCAATTAGACTTTTTGAGTCGCTTTCCACTTGAAGATGGTGGAAATTATGTCTCCAAGCTAGTTGCATTCCCAAGTACATACCCCACATTTCAGCGCATAGAGCGTCACAAGTTCCAATTTTGTGAGAGTATCCTTTAAGCCATCTGCCATCTGAGTTCCGAAAGAGACCACCACAACCAGCTAGACCCAAAGAATCCTTGTATGCTCCATCACAATTAAGTTTAACCCACCCTTCTTGAGGTTTTTTCCAGCCAATGAAAATAGTGTCACATTGGCGAGGATTCAAAGGATGATGAGTGTAGTTGTCAATGTCTTCAGCCATCTTGAGAATAGTATAAGTCGTATTCGTCGGACGCTGGAAATCTTCCTCGAAAATCGTTTTGTTCCTCCACATCCACATGTACCAACATGCCACCATAAAAATTGTCTTCCACTTTTTACCCTGAGTGTCATACAATTGTTGGTTGATGTTTCTGAAGATCCAATCCCTGCAATTAAGAGGAGAAAAAAATTAGATATTTGATTTGAAGGGACCAGCCTTATCCATGTTTGGGTTGCTATGGGGCAATCTCGCAAAACATGAATAATAGTTTCAATGTCTCGATCGCATCCAGAGCACGTGGGAGAAGCTCCAACACCCCATTTGCTCCTACGATAATTAGTGAGCAGCCTCTCATGAGCCGCCATCCACGTAAAAGTTTGAATTCTATGAGGTCCTTTCCAACTCCACAAGGCCTTCCAATCTCCCTCGATGGGTTGAGCTTTATTGTTACAAGATTCATAAGCACTTTGAAGTGTGAAATTTCTAGTGTTGGTTCCTCCCCAGCCAATATTGTCCTTTCCGTCAGTTTCCTTAGGTGCGGGAAGAGCAACAACCTGTAAAGCAAAGGTAGATGGTAAGTTAGAAGTAAGAAAATTATGATTCCAATCTCCTGAAGCGGTTACCACATCCCTCACAGAGATAGTCGTGTCGATATAAGTTTGATTAGTGATGGAGATAAGAGAAGTCCCGCTAGGGGTCCATTTATCCAACCAAAAATTGATATTATTCCCATCACCCAACTGCCACACAATGTTCTGCTGAAATTGTTCCCAGACACCTGTTAGAGCTTTCCACAAAGGAGAGTCATAAGTTTGAGAATTTATGGTTATCCTTAGGTCTTTATTCCTTCCATACTTGCTATAAAGGACCTTACACCAAAGATCATTTGGATTGTTGATCAGATTCCAAAGCATCTTCATCAGAAAAGCATCATTCATATATTGAGGTCTCTTAATACCCAGACCACCCTCATTCTTAGGAAGACAACAGACGTCCCATCCCACTAGATGAGGTCACCGAGTTTGGTCGGTGTCTCCCCATAAAAAGCTCCTTTGAATTTTTTCCATCTCACTACAAAGGGTTTTAGGGAGTTTCGCATACTGCATATGATAATATGGTATAGAGCTCAAAACAGATTTAGATAAAGTAAGTCTGCCAGCGAAGCTCAGACATTGTTGTTTCCATCCACTCAACTTGTTTTGAATTTTATCAATGATATTATTAAACTTTCCCCTAGTAGTTCTGCCTGGGCTGATGTTCGCTCCCAAATACTTGCCCATATTGTTGACTTGTTTATAACCTGTATGATTTAAAATCTCTTCCCTGAGTTGATTGTCAACATTCTTAGAGAAATATATTTCAGTTTTCTGACTATTGATCTTTTGTCCAGAAGCTTGACAAAAAAGATCAAGGCAATGCATAATACAATGTGCTTGCTCGATAGAAGCCTCTGCAAACAAAAGAAGATCGTCAGCAAAAAGAAGATGAGATATTTGAGGCCCGTACCTACCTGCCCGCATGGGTTTCCAATATTGAGCATCCACCTGGTCAGCAATAATATGAGACAATCGTTCCATACAAATGACAAAAAGATAAGGAGACAAAGGGTCGCCTTGCCTAATGCCTCTCGAAGGAGTAAACATATATGTTTTCTCACCATTCCATAAAATTTTGAAAGAGGGAGAGGAAATGCAATGAAGGATAATGTTAATGAGATTAGGAGGAAACTTACACTCATCTAGACAATTTTCCACAAATTTCCAATTAAGACGATCATAAGCCTTCTCAAGGTCAATTTTAATGGACATAAACATCTTATTACCTTTCATCTTAGTCATAGAATGCACCATTTCCTGAGCTACTATGATATTATGATGAATGGTGCGCCCTGGGATGAAGCTGGATTGGTAAGGAGATATGATTCCATCCAACATAGGCTTAATTCTATTCACAATAACCTTAGTGATAATTTTATAGACAACATTACACAAAGCTATTGGACGAAATTGAGAAACAAATTCAGGCCTATCAACTTTAGGAATTAACACAAGCAAAGTATTATTAATCGAAGAGATGAGAGAAGGATTAACCCAAACCTGATTAACATACTGAAAAAGAGAGTCAGCTACGGTGTCCCAACATTGTTGAAAAAATAAGGCAGGGTAACCATCCTCTCCAGGAGCTTTCATAGGCCCCATATCAAAAAGAGCTTCCTTACTGTTGGATATTTGAATTGGCTTAATTTTGCTAAAACAAATATACTAACAAGATGTTGGAAAACATGTTACAACATCATATTTATTCAAGGAAATCTCGCGCATTTATGAGAGCATCTGCTATTTATGGAAATCCACTTAAAGAGCACGCTCAATGGAGATTTGATCTGATCAGGAGTTTTAAGGATAAGACAAACTTAATGAAATAGCTGGATGACTTATCCTATCATATAAAGTCCTTTAAACACTTTTGGAAAGTCTTGATATATCCTTAATGAAGATTGAAAAAGTATCAGATCATCCTTTATGATTCTCAAGGAGCGTCTGAGCATTTGTGAAGAAAGAGGTGAAGGTGTGAAAACACAAGAAGGGGGGGGTTGAATTGTGTTTTAGCTAAGTTAAAACTTTTTCAAGTTCTTAACTCAACTACGTTCGCAGCGGATAAATAACACAAATAATAACAAGAGAGAGAGAGAGAGAGAGAGAGAGAGAGAGAGAGAGAGATCACACAAGCAATTTATACTGGTTCCTCTCACAAAACGAGAGTAGTCCAGTCCCCTTGCACTTCCAAGGGATTTCACTATAATCACACAAGATTACACCTGCTCAAGCACACAAGCAAGAGACTTCTCAACAATGCTCAAGCACACAAGCTTAAGACTTCACACTTAAGCACACAAGCTTAAGACTTCACACTTAAGCACACAAGCTTAAGTTTCCTCAAGTAATAGAAAAGTATATAACAATATACAAATGCTCTTAGATGAACCTAAAGAGAGCAAATACAAATAGTACAGAGTATTTGACTAAAGTGCAAAAAACACTTAACCGAGGTTCAGAGCTTGTATATCACAGAGTTCAGAGTTTGTTCAGCGCACGTTCAATTCTTGACAAAAATATATTTGTTGTAGCTGAAGCTTCTAGTATATATACCACTAGAAAAGAGTCGTTGCAAAAGAACCGTTGGAGTTGATAAACTTTTGTCTTCAAGCAGCCTGTCTTGATGCAGTTTGGTTGTATCCAAAACTAAGAAAGAGTTTCAGGTACTTTGACTACTGCAGAGAAGACTTTCCTTATTCAGCTAACAAAACTGAAGACCCACGTTCTCAAAAGAGGACAGACAAAACAGAGGTAGCTGAACTGATCAGACTTGAAAGGTCCTTTTCTTCATTGGTAGAAGAGTTGACTAGCAAAGGGAATCTTTACAGCTTTCAAAGAGATCTTCAGAGGTTGATGAAGCTTGTAGACAGACAAGAAGTTCTGAAGTCTTCATCCTCTGAATGTTGTATCTTCTGAAGTCCAACATCTTCTGAGCGCTTGTGAACTTCTGAATTCACATCCTCTGAACTTCACTCAGAGCTTATATGATGCTTATATCTGCGCACTTAAAATAAATTTTTAGTCCATTCAATTGTTAATTAATACTTTGTTATCATCAAAACCTTTATAGATTTAGGGGCAAACATTTTTAAATCAATTTTGTTCCAACAATCTCCCCCTTTTTAATGATGACAAACAACAGTGTTAATTGACAATTGTTGTTAAATTAACTTATCATGTTTCTCTTAGGTTTATGAGGTTTGCAAGCTCCCCCTAAGATTGATACTCCTTAAAGTCAAAACTTTAAGTTATATCCATGATATTTTAATTTAGTATAAGATTAAGATAATCTGAAATAAAACAAGTTTCATATCTTTCTTCAGAGTGAGAGGTTTGCAAGCTCTCCCCCTAAGTCTCATAAGGCTAAGTTAAAATTGCACTCTTAACTTATCCTTACTTATGAAATTTATTTTAGTTTCAACTAACTTAGTCTCCGTATTAAAGTACGTAAAACAACTTAAAAGTAACAACTTTTAATTTAACGGATAAAAGCGAGATAAAAGGATAAAAACGTGGTTTCAGTTTTGAACTTATCACTTATCAATTAATGCGTAACTACTCCCCCTTTTGTCATTATCAAAAAGTAAAAAAAATTTATATAATCAAGACAGTCAAAGAAGAAGAGTGGTTGTTACAAAGGTGAATTAATTTCAAAAACGAAAACCAACGCGCTCAAGGATTGTATAAAAAGTGAAACAAGTTAACATGCCATCTTCACGTAAAAACAAGAATAACCAAGTGAAGCAAGAGAAGGGAGGAATAATGAAAAGATTTAGTTTACGCATCGCTGAGTTTAAGAGAAAGAAGAACGAAGAGAAACGCGAAGACGATGAGAAAGATAAAGAAGACAACAAGAAACCACAAGAGGCTGAGATAATAATCATCTCATCAGATTCTGAAGCTGAAGAGAATGAAGATGATGCTGACTATGTTGAGTTCTTGGCTAGCTATGTTCCAGAAGAGGAACAAGAAGAAGAAGAACAAGAGCAAAACCCAGATCCCATAGAAATTTCATCAGAGGATGCTGAGGAGAAATCTGAGATTTCTTCTGAGTATTATCCATCTGATTAGGATTAGGTTGTCTTTTTCTTTTTCTTTTTACCAATGTACTCAACATGGTTAGAGCATTAATAAAAAATTTTCGTTTTAAAAAGCATCTTGTGTTCTTATGTTCTTATTTATCAAGACAATTATCATAAGCAAAACAAACAAAAAATAAAACAAACCACATAAAAAAAACAAACATAGCTTAAAAAGAAAATTGTTCAGAGGATAAACAGAGAATAAAAAGAGAGCATAAAACATGTGCATAGAATCCTAGGGTTTCTTAAGAAAGGCTAAGAGTTGGTCGAATTTATCATTCAGAGATCCCACATTGGAAACTAAACCATCCACCTTGGTTTCCAATGTCTCTTGAGCAGCTCTTTGACGTTCTAAACCCTCTTGCTGTTCCCTTTGGGCTTCTTGAAAAATTTGCAACTGATTAGCCATCGCAGGAGCTTGATCGTCAATCACAGGTGCTTGTTCTTCAATCACAGGTGCTTGTTCTTCAACCAAAGGTGCCTTGCCTTTATCAGAGGGTTCACCTTCCTCTGGATAGTCAATCATCAGCACATCCTCTTGGTTCTGAGAAGCAAGCACATCATCTGTAGCATCCTCTTGGTTTATCTCAGGAAGTTCTTCAGCAAGCCTTGCAGCAGCTTCAGCTAGACGTTCATTCTCAATCCGTTGATCCTCAAGACGTTGCAGAAGAGTAGAATCAACCCAGAAATCCTTGAAAGCAGACAGACGCCTTACAGCAGCAGCTATAGCGACAAGCTTAGCACGCTCATGCTCTTCATGATTGAACGGCGTTAACCTTTTCAACTCAGCCCTAGCCAAACTGTTCCTCATGAAGCTTATACCATCCAGATCTCTTCTTCCAATCACAGCCTTAATTTTCTCAGCAGCACCATCCAAAGCATTGCAAATCCTTGCCTTAATGCTTGAAACTTCCAAGTCCACATCAGAAGGACAAACTAGAAACCTGTCCTTAAGCAAAGATAATCTAACTAAGTCTTCATGAAACTGAGCGGATAGATTACCAAAAGGGTTGGATGATGATGGTGAAGGATTGGGAATGGTAGAGAGGTTGGGTGTTTCATTAGCAGGGTTGTCAATAATAACAACTTCTGCCTCTGAAGGCTTGGGGGCACAAGTATGAATACGCTCAGGAGAAGCATGTTCAGCACTTGAGTTAGGATGGGGTTCAGGGGTTGATTCAGATGATGAGATGTCAGAAGTTGATTCAGGGTAAATATGGTCAGGAGATGGTTCAGGAGATTTGTGTTCAGCTGTTGGTTCAGGAGATTTGTGTGGAGAGGGTTGTTTTGTGGGAGAGATTGGTTTAGTGACAGGAATAGGTGATTTAGGTTTGGGAGGTGATGAAGGCTTCTAGGTGAAAGTTTGATTGTTAAGAGGGTCTGGACTAAGATGTTTTTCTAGTTCAGATAGGGGGTTATCAGAGGTTGGAATATCAGAGGTTGGTAAAACAGTTCTGAGAGGTTTGTTGTAACCTATCCCAATCTCATTTTCATTAAAGACATACTTAGTAGACTTACCTTTATCTTTAGAAACAGGAACAGGTCTTCTACGAAGTCTTTCAGCAAGTGTCTCTTCATCAGACTCAGTCTCATCTTCAGACTCAGATTCTTCAGATGAACTGTCTTCCTCAACAACAATAGGCTTTTTGGAAGCTCCTTCAGCAGCCTTGTTTGTAGTTTCTTCATGCTTCCTCTTAGTCCTTTGCTCAGCCATAGATTGTTCAACTTTAACTTTCTTCTGAGCCAGAAGATCTGGCTTGGGTAGATCCTCTTGAGTTCCAGCCTTTCTCTTTTGCTTCCTAGAAGGATTATACAGATTTGCTGGAGCAGGAGGAACCATACTCCTATCAACAACAAAACCTTCTTGTCTGAGCACTTCTAAGTAGTCCTGAATCACATGCTCAGCATCAGCTTCAGATATAACTGGGTAGCCTTCTACATACAGACGATCTTCAAGCCTAACAGAGAACTCTTGTGGGGGAGCAACAGGCTTAGATGCAATCAAACGCATCTTGGACAGAAAATTGGCGTTCAGAATCTCTGGATAAAACTTCTTCTGAACCAATTCTGGGTGGAATTTCCTTAAGTTCTGAACAACATGACCTTGATGCAGAAGGTCTGACAACAACCTAGGATAAACTATAGTAGTTTTCCTCTGAGATTTACTTGCAAAAATGGCTTCACAAATCCTTTCAAAAAAGTAATCTCCAAGATTAACTCTCTTCCTTGTCAGAAGGAAATATAACAAATGACGATGCGTCCAGGAGATTGTATCAGTCCCTCCAACTCTTGGACTGATAGAAGCAAGGATTATTTTGAACAAAACTCTGCACTCGTCAGTCAATCCCTTGACTTTCCCTTTCAGCTTGAAGTCAGTGCAGATGAGATGCAGAAGATCATCTCTATATCTGGTATCCTTTTCAAAAGCATCTAACTCTATCCCAGAGTTAGGTAGACCAAGGAGAGCATTGAAATGAATTGGTGAGAAAGCCATATTCATCCCACAGATGTTAGACCTAATCTGAACACCTGTAAATTCCAGCAAGCCCATTTCCTTCCTAGTTTTACCCTTCAGACTAGGATTTCTCTCAATAGCAGCAATTTCTTCCTTCTTTGCTTCATGTTTATCAAACACTCTTGCTTTCATCCAAAATTTCTTAAGCAAGTCTGGGTAGATAGGACCGTTAAGCATGTCGAAGTACTTATCCCATCTTTGAGATGAAAAGTACTGCTTAACTTCAAAACCATTTGCAGAGAGACTATCAAAATCCACAATCTTCTCAGACAGAAAACAAAGTTCATATTCAGGAAACTCCATTTCGTTCCCAACGATCTGAAGATTCTTGAACATGAACGGAGGAATCTTTGTTGAAGAAGATGACGAAGGTCCGGCCATTGTTGGAGATTAGGGTAGGGTTTGGAAAACTAACGAGAGAGAAAGAAAGTTTGTTGAAGGTTTAGAGAGAAAAGAAAGTGTAGGTTGTGAAAGTGAATAGTGTGCAAGTGTATTGTGTAAGTTTTATTTAAATGCACACAGTTAACACGAAAATAGCAAATTTGGGAAGTTACGCTAATTGACAGAAGGTTGAATACCAAAAATCATCATTAACCACCCACTACCTGACACACGTAGACCACGTGCAGAAATTTACTCGGTAACTGCTATTTTAATGGACAACTGTTCAGCAGTGAATACTAAACGTTTCCCACTTAAATAGTTCAGAGCCTCTGAGTTATTTAAAATTCTCTATCAGAGTTAAGTACTTCAGAGCTTGTGTTTCAGATGATCTGAATCATAAGTTCTGATATACTTAACTTCTTACACTTTAATTGCCAAAAAAAATTTTCATTCAGAGATTGAAAACATGTTCAGATGTTTCTTAATAAAATCAAATCTTTCAACAGATAAAGCTTTAGTAAAAATATCAGCCCATTGATTTTCAGTATCAACAAACTTAATATCTATAATGCCTCTCTGAACATAATCTCTGATAAAATGATGTTTAATTTCAATATGTTTGGCTCTAGAGTGTAGAATAGGATTTTTAGATAAATGAATGGCTGCAGTATTATCACAATATAAAGGAATATTGTTACTGCTTACCTGATAATCTTCTAACTGATATTTTAGCCAGAGTAGTTGTGTACAACACTTAGCTGCTGAAATGTATTCTGCTTCTGCTGTAGACAAAGCTATAGTAGTTTGTCTTTTACTAGCCCAGGAGATAAGGTTTTCACCAACAAATTGACAATTGCCACTTGTGGATTTTCTTTCAATTTTATCTCCAGCATAATCAGCATCACAGAATCCATTTAGCACATAATCATTGGATTTCTTATAGAGAAGTCCAAGATTAGTTGTTCCTTTCAGATACCTGAAGATTCTCTTTACAGCTGTAAGATAAGATTCTCTAGGATCTGACTGGAATCTTGCACATAAGCATACACTGAATAAAATATCTGGTCTAGAGGCTGTCAGATAGAGTAAGGAACCAATCATACCTCTGTAGACCTTTTGATCTACTTTTCCTTCATCATCTGACTTGCTCATGTTGGTAGTTGAGTGCATAGGAGTGTTCATTATCTTGCAGTCATCTAGATTGAACTTCTTCAGAAGTTCCTTGGTATATTTTGATTGATGAACATAAGTTCCTTCCTTCTTCTGATTAATTTGAATTCCAAGAAAGAACTTCAATTCTCCCATCATGCTCATTTCAAATTCATCCTGCATTATCTTAGAAAAATTCTTGCACAAAGCAGCATTAGTTGAACCAAAAATAATATCATCAACATAAATTTGAATGATTAAAATGTCTTCTTTGGTTGTTTTTCTAAAGAGTGTGCAGTCAACCTTTCCTTTTTCAAAACCTTTTTCAAGAAAGAAATTACTGAGTCTATCATACCAAGCTCTTGGAGCTTGTTTCAGACCATACAGTGATTTCTTCAATTTAAAAACATGTTCTGGGTTTGAGACATCTTCAAAACCAGGAGGTTGCTTAACATACACTTCTTCAGAAATGAAACCATTTAAGAAGGCACTCTTAACATCCATCTGATATAAGGTTATTCCATGATTAACAGCATAAGATAGAAGTAACCTGATTGCTTCAAGTCTAGCAACTGGTGCAAAGGTTTCAGTATAGTCAATCCCTTCTTGTTGACTATAACCTTGTGCAACCAATCTAGCCTTGTTTCTTACCACTTCACCTTGTTCATTCAGCTTGTTTCTGAATACCCATTTTGTTCCAATAATGTTCTTGTGTGAAGGCTTAGGCACTAGAGTCCACACATCATTCCTTTGAAATTGATTCAGCTCTTCTTGCATTGCTACAATCCAAGCATCATCTTTCAGAGCTTCATCAATCTTTGATGGTTCCATCATTGAGATAAGACCAACTAAAGATTCCTCATTTCTCAGTTGAGATCTTGTCTTCCTTGGACTATCCTTGTTGCCTAAGATCAGTTCCTCTGGATGTGATGATTTGTATTTGAAGGTATTTCTTTGAGGCTCATCATCTTCAGACTCATTAACATCAGGTTCAGCAGTTGCTTCAGTTCTTTGTTGTTCAGAGTCTGTAGGAACTGTTGTATTCAGAGGTTCTTCAGAAAATGGATGTTCTGAGTAGTTTGGAATATCTGAATATTGATCCTCTGATACCTGAAATCTAGACAAACCTTCCACAAGCTCTGACACTTGGTCAGGCTCTTTGTCATCAAATTTGACATGCATACTTTCTTCCACAGTGTGTGTTTCAGAAATATACAGTCTGTATGCTTTTGAGCGTTCAGAGTATCCTATAAAAATACCCTTATAACCTCTAGCATCAAATTTCTTTAGATGGACTTTGTTGTTCAAGATATAACATGTACATCCAAACTGATGAAAATAAGAAATGTCAGGTTTTCTTCCTTTGAACAATTCATAAGCAGTTTTGTTCAACTTAGATCTGATATAGATTCTATTTTGAACATAACATGCTGTGTTTACAGCTTCTGCCCATAAAAACTTTGCTACATTTGTTTCATGCATCATGGTTCTGGCCATTTCTTGCAGAGTTCTATTCTTCCTTTCTACAACCCCATTTTGTTGAGGCGTTCTAGGAGAAGAGAATTCATGCAGAATGCCATATTTTTCACAAAAGTTTTCAAAAGGTTCATTTTCAAATTCTCCACCATGATCACTTCTAACTTTTAAAATAGTGTAGCCTTTTTCATTTTGAATTTGTTTGCAGAAGATGCTAAACTCATCATAAGCTTCATCCTTTGTTCTAAGGAATTTTACCCAAGTCCATCTACTGTAATCATCAACAATTACTAATCCATACTTCTTTCCATTGATAGAGGCAGTTTGAACTGGCCCAAAGAGATCAATGTGAAGAAGTTCCAATGGTCTTGAGGTAGAGACAATGTTCTTAGGTTTAAAAGAAGATTTTGTAATCTTTCCTTTTTGACATGAACCACAAAGTGTGTTTGAGTGATATTTGATTTTAGGTAAACCTCTGACAAGGTCAAGCTTGCTAAGCTTGGAGATTAACCTCCAGTTAGCATGGCCTAACCTCTTATGCCAGATCCATTTTTCTTCACTCAATGTCAAAAGACACATCACTTTTTGTTCATTCAAATCAGAAAGATTAATTTTATAAACATTGTTCTTTCTAAGACCTTTGAATATAATGGAGTTATCAGATTGTTTGGTTACAGTACATGATTCCTTATTAAAAATGACTACATAACCATTGTCACAAAATTGACTTATGCTCAATAGATTATGCTTAAGTCCATCAACTAACCAAACATCATTAATAGATAGGGAAGAATTACCTACTGTACCTGTACCTATTATCTTTCCTTTCTGATTTCCTCCAAAGCCAACAGAACCTCCTTCTTTCATGGTTAGCTTGGAAAACAGTTGTTTGTCACCAGTCATGTGCCTTGAACACCCACTATCCAGATACCATGAGTGTTTCATGATATTTCTTTGAGTGGCAGGCTGTATGAGAAACAACTTTAATCACTAAGATGGAACTCTTTATCACAGTTAATGATAAAGTCATCCCAATATTCTTCCTCTTCATTTATCAAGTTCTGATTGTTAACTTGAGAACTTGTCAGCCATTGATCTAGGACATAAGCCCTTCTTCCTTTGCATAGGACTTGTTTCCATACTCTAGGTAGGACATATCCTTTCCTAGTTGGTAAATCTGAATGATACATAATTTCAGCTTTTGGTACCCATCTTCTGGGTCCACGCTTGTTAGTCCACAAATGTTTACTGTGTTGTTGAGTGTGAGAGAAAGATTTTGGTTTGGAATAATAACTCTTTTGAAAATGTTTCTTAGTTTGAGTTCTGTTATTATTCCAGGACTTGGATTGTTTATGCTTCCAGAGTTTGTATTTATCACCAGTCCATTGATTTGACTGGTTATATTTACTGACTCTAGAATCATAAATAACCTTTGTTGGATATTTGAATTGGCTTAATTTTGCTAAAACAAATATACTAACAAGATGTTGGAAAACATGTTACAACATCATATTTATTCAAGGAAATCTCGCGCATTTATGAGAGCATCTGCTATTTATGGAAATCCACTTAAAGAGCACGCTCAATGGAGATTTGATCTGATCAGGAGTTATAAGGATAAGACAGACTTAATGGTACAACGGTATGATCACAATTATCCTATAAAGTCCTTTAACACTTTTGGAAAGTCTTGATATACTCTTAATGAAGATTGAAAAAGTATCAGATCATCCTTTATGATTCTCAAGGAGCGTCTGAACATTTGTGAAGTAAGAGGAGCGTGCTAGATCATTATATATACGAAGACCAAGCTCAAGAATAGATATCTCATTGAAAAAATATTAGTTCACATATTGAGTCTTTGTTGAGTCTTTTATTATTTGATTGTAATTCTTGCTTGTGGATTCTATAACACAAGTTAAGAAGTGAGTTTGTTATTTTAAGGTTACTCCTAAGCTTTGAAGTACGGAGTTTACCGTGTGTGATTCACTTGAAGCTTTTAAGCAAAAGTGAAGTGTTGTCTTGGCAAGATGTCGCCACATCATTCTTAACATTGTATAATCAACACAGGTTGTGTTGTGTGAGTGGAAGTGAGATGGGATCTCATGTCTAGGAGTTCCTAGGCAGAAGTTGCATGAGTAGTGTCGAGGTTATAAGACGTAAACCAGGGGTTTGCTGGAGGTCTTAGTGTAAGGCGTAAATCCTAGGGTTTGCTGGAGGTCTTAGTAACTAGAGCTATTAGTGGATTTCCTTCCTGGATTGGTATCCCCCAGAGTAGGCAGTTGGCTGAACTGGGTTAACAATTACTTGTGTCATTTATTTATTTTCTGTCAGTTTTTATAAGTTATATAAGATGTACCAACAAAAGAAACAACATTAATCATAAAGTAGTTGTTGGGACATCTTAGGCAACATCATTCTAGTGATACCAGAATTTCAATTGGCATCAGAGCAGGCACCCTGTTCTGTTATTTTGGGTGAGCTCCAGGGAGAGTACTTTCTGGTACAATGGATAAAGAAGGAGGGTCAGTGTCTAAACCCCCCTTACTGACAGGTCCTGAGAACTATGATTATTGGAAATCTAAAATGGAGGCTTTCATAAAATCAATTGACAGCAGGACATGGAAGGCTGTGTTACGTGGATGGGAACCACCAATGGTTCTTGACAAAGATGGCAATAAAACTGATGTCAAGAAGCCAAATGATGAATGGACTAAAGATGAGGATGATCTGGCACTTGGCAACTCCAAAGCCTTGTATGCAATTTTTAATGGTGTGGATGCAAACATGTTCAGGCTTGTTAAGAGATGTATCACTGCTAAGCATGCCTGGGAAATTCTGAGAAAAGCTCATGAAGGAACATCAAAAGTTAAGCTATCTAAACTTCAGATGCTCAAAACCAATTTTGAGAATCTCAGAATGAAGGAGGAAGAAACCATTCATGACTTTCAGATGAATGTGCTTGACTTTGCAAATTCGTTTGATGCACTTGGAAAACCTATCTCAGATGAGGAGCTAGTTGGAAAAATACTCAGATCTTTGCCTAAAAGATTTGATATGAAGGTGACAGCTATTGAGGAGGCTCATGATCTTTCAAGTCTAAATTTAGATGAACTCATAGGATCACTTCAGACCTATGAAATTGGTCTAAACAGGAGAAATGAAAAGAAAGATAAGAATCTAGCCTTTGCTTCAAAAAGTGCTGCTGATGATTTACAAGTTGAATCTGAAAGTGAAGAAAGCTTAGCTGAGTCCATGGCTATGCTTGGGAGACAATTCAACAAGTTGATGAAGAAAGTAGATCAAAGGGCCAAGCCAAATGGTCGATTCAACAACAACAAACAGTCCAGCTCTCAGAAGAAGACAAATGAAGATGAAAGAGGAGTGAAGTGCCATGAATGTGAAGGTTTTGGCCATATCAGACCTGAATGTCCAACCTTTCTAAAAAGGCAAAAGAAAAGTCTTGTGGTTTCATGGTCTGATACAGATTCAGAGGAGGAAGAATCTGCCAAATTTGTTAATGCTTTAACAGGAGTTTGTGTATCTGACTCAGAATCATGTGATGAGGAGGTAACTTATGAGGAACTAGCTGCTACTTATAAAGATCTTCACAATAGAAGTATAGAAGTTTGCAAAGCATTGGAGAAACAAAAGAAGATCAATGGCAAACTGCAAGCTGAGAGAAATGACTTACTCATGAACATTAATAATCTCAACATTAAGGTTGAAGATCAGAGTAGTCAAATTCAACAGTTGGAAATGGAGAAGTCTAACCTCCTGTGTAAAGTTGCTGAACAAGGTGAAGAAGTGACCAAGTTAAATGCTGACTTGGATCAAGTCACAAAAGTGGCTAAAATGATGACCAAAGGTACTGATGCTTTTGAAGAAATGTTACAAAGACAAAACTATGGGAAACCTAAGCCCATTGGTTTTGAACATGAAAGAGTAAAGCAACAGATGAAGTTCAACAATGCCACTATACATACTCCAATCAACAACACGTTTGTGTCAGGAGGATTGTCGCAACATCTTATGGAACATCCTGTGCCCAGATACTATAACTGGACATGTCATCATTGTGGAAGGAAAGGACATATTAGGCCTTTCTGCTATAGGCTGCACGGATATCCAAGGAGAGTTCATCAAGAATTCTACACTCCTGTCTTTCCTAATGTTACAACAAGACAGGAATGGAGAGAAAAGAAGAAGATCACTGGTCTAATAGCTCATACATCCTTGAGAGCTTCTTCAAGAGAAACATGGTACTTTGATAGTGGTTGTTCTAGACACATGACAGGTGTTGAACACTATCTTGAAGACTTGAAGTCATATGCTACCAGTTTTGTTACCTTTGGAGATGGAGCCAAAGGAGAGATCAAGGGAGTTGGTAAACTTGCAAACTATGGCCTACCAAAGCTAGATAATGTGCTGCTTGTAAAAGGGCTTAAAGCTAATCTAATCAGCATCAGCCAACTTTGTGATCAAGGCATGAAAGTTAACTTCACAAAAGCTGAATGCCTAGTTACAAACGAGCAAGGAGAGCTGTTGATGAAAGGAGTAAGGTCAAGAGACAACTGCTATCTCTGGATTCCTAAAGAAGAAGATGTATCAACATGTCTTATTAGTAAAGAAGATGAGGTAAAATTGTGGCACCAAAAACTTGGCCACCTGCATCTCAAAGGCATGAAGAAGGCAATAGCTAAAGAGGCAATCAGAGGTCTTCCAAAACTCAAAATTGAGGAAGGAAGTATATGTGGAGAATGTCAAATAGGGAAGCAGACAAAGATGTCGCATCCAAAGTTGCAACATCTTAACACAACAAGGGTTCTAGAGTTACTGCACATAGACCTGATGGGGCCAATGCAAGTGGAGAGCCTTGGAGGAAAAAGGTACGCGTTTGTCATGGTAGATGACTTTTCAAGGTTCACATGGATTGAATTTCTAAAAGACAAATCTGAAAGTTTTGATGCATTCAAAGAACTTTGTCTTCAACTCCAAAGAGAAAAGAACTCTGCTATTGTTAGGATACGAAGTGATCATGGTAAAGAGTTTGAGAATGCAAGCTTTCTTGAATTCTGCATCTCTGAAGGAATCAAGCATGAATTCTCAGCTCCAATCACACCTCAACAAAATGGTGTTGTTGAGAGGAAAAACAGGACAATACAAGAGTCAGCCAGAGTGATGTTGCATGCAAAACATCTTCCATATCAATTCTGGGCTGAGGCTATGCATACTGCTTGTTATATTCACAATCGTGTCACACTCAGAACTGGAACTTCTACTACACTATATGAACTGTGGAAAGGCAGAAAACCAACTGTCAAACACTTTCATGTGTTTGGAAGTAAGTGCTATATCCTATCTGATAGAGAGCACAGAAGAAAAATGGATCCTAAAAGTGAAGAAGGATTGTTTCTTGGATACTCAACAAACAGCAGGGCCTACAGAGTTTACAACCAGAGAACTAAGGTAATAGTAGAATCTATCAATGTTGTGATAGATGATTTGACATCTGCTAAAACATCTGATACTGAAGATGATGTTGCAACAACTTTGTCAACATCTGAAGAAGCTGTAGCAGAGAAGGAATCAGATTCAGATGATGAATCAACCATTCCTACACCTCGCCCTGTGAGTAAAGTTCCTTCAATAAGAATACAGAAGAATCATCCCAAGGATCTCATCATAGGAAATCCTAACCAGGGAATTGCTACAAGAAGGACAAATGAAGTGGTTACTAATTCATGTTTTGTCTCAAAGGTTGAGCCTAAAAATGTAAAAGAGGCTCTCACTGATGAGTTCTGGATAGAAGCCATGCAAGATGAATTAACTCAGTTTAGAAGAAGTAATGTGTGGGATCTTGTTCCTAGACCCAATGGTGTTAATGTTATAGGCACAAAATGGGTGTTCAAGAACAAGTCAGATGAAAATGGTGTTGTAACAAGAAACAAGGCAAGATTAGTGGCTCAAGGGTACACTCAGGTTGAAGGACTTGATTTTGATGAAACATTTGCGCCTGTAGCAAGACTAGAATCTATTAGGCTACTCCTTGGTATAGCATGCATTTTCAAATTTAAGCTGTACCAAATGGATGTCAAAAGTGCCTTTCTTAATGGGTACTTACATGAAGAAGTTTATGTGGAGCAGCCAAAAGGTTTTGTAGATCCTGCTAATCCTGATCATGTGTACAAGCTGAAGAAGGCGCTTTATGGATTGAAACAAGCTCCAAGGGCTTGGTATGAAAGGCTGACAAATTTTCTTGTTAGTCAAGGATACAGAAAAGGAGGCCATGACAAAACCTTGTTTGTCAAAGAACAAGAAGAGAAGCTGATGATTGCCCAGATTTATGTTGATGACATAGTATTTGGTGGAATGTCTGACAAGATGGTGCAACATTTTGTACAACAAATGCAATCAGAGTTTGAAATGAGTTTGGTAGGTGAGCTGACATATTTCCTTGGTCTGCAAGTCAAACAAATGGAAGACACCATATTTGTTTCTCAAAGCAAGTATGCGAAGAATATGATCAAGAAGTTTGGAATGGACACTGCAGCACACAAGAGAACTCCAGCTGCCACACATCTGAAGCTAACCAAAGATGAGAATGGCATTGATGTTGACCAAAGCCTATACAGGAGCATGATTGGCAGTCTCTTGTATCTTACAGCTAGTAGACCAGACATCACCTTTGCTGTTGGTGTTTGTGCAAGATATCAAGCCAAGCCAAAGATGAGCCATCTTGTGCAAGTCAAAAGGATTCTGAAGTATATAAAGGGCACCAGTAATTATGGGATTCTGTATTCCCAGACCAAGAACTCAACTTTGATAGGGTATTGTGATGCAGATTGGGCTGGAAGTGCTGATGATAGAAAGAGCACTTCAGGAGGATGCTTCTTTTTGGGTGACAACTTGATCTCATGGTTCAGCAAGAAGCAGAATTGTGTGTCTCTATCCACTGCAGAGGCTGAATACATAGCTGCAGGTAGCAGTTGTTCACAGTTGATGTGGATGAAACAGATGCTGAAAGAATATAATGTCGACCAAGATGTCATGACATTATATTGTGACAACTTGAGTGCAATCAATATATCAAAGAATCCAGTTCAACACTCAAGAACCAAACACATAGACATCAGGCATCATTTCATCAGAGACCTTGTTGAAGAAAATTGTGTGGAACTCAAGCACATTGGCACAAGTGAACAGCTAGCTGACATTTTTACAAAGGCGCTTGATGCTAATCAGTTTGAATTTTTAAGGGGCAAATTGGGAATTTGCCTGCATGAAGAAGCATAGCAGTTACAGCAGTTGAGGCGTGCAAAAGGAAACCGTTTTCTCTCCCATCATTCAATGCACGCTAATTTAGGGAAATCATTACAAACTTCCCTTAAATACATCATCACACGCATTCAATTGTTTTTCTTCCAAATTCTAACCTTTGTCTGCAAACCCTATTCTCTCACTTTGATCATCAAACTCCATCTATCCATCTTCTCAACCTTCAAAAATTATCAAAACATGTCTGAATCTTCACAAACCACTAAAACCGGACGGTCTACTCGATCAAAGACAAAAATCGATCCCTCAAAGATTATCAAGGACGCGGTCCCCGTTACAGTTGTTCATGCATCCAAACCCAAAGCTCAATCCAATGACGCTGAGAAGCAAGGAAAAGGAAAAACTGTTGAGAAGAAGGGAACTTCTGAGGTAGGCGATGATATCTCTCTTTCTACTGCTAAAATTGCTAAATCTAGTAAAGGAAGTTCTAAAAGAAAGAGAAGAGACTACAAGTCTAAGTTTGCTCTGTCTATGTCTGATTTGGTTTTTGATTCGAATGTTAACACATCTGAGAAAGCAACTGAAGTAAACCCCAAAACTGTGTCTGATGTTGTTGAAACAATCGTGTCTACCGGTGATAACCCTAGTCTAGAAAAATTGGGGTCTGATGCTGAAAAGAGAGATCTGAATAACATGCCTGTTGATACTGAGATGGAAGACACTCCTACAGAGGTTGAGCCTAATATTGCTGATAAATCACCAACAATTGCTGAGATGGTGGCTGAAAAATCAACCCCTGTTGTTACTGAAGAGGTTGTCATGCAAGATGTTGAGACATCCTTGAATGAGAATGAAGATGCTGAAACTGTTGAGGAAGAACCTGTGAAGGAAACTGTTGCTGAAAAGGATGTTGAGACAACTGCCACAACATCTGAGTCCACAGATGAACAAACTGGAACTGCTGATGAGGGTACTTCTGATAATGAAGGGGACACTCAATCTGAAGAAAGTAACCAGTCCATCCCTACAGATGAGCAAGAGGTTGAAGCTGACAAGCCTGCAGAAGCTGAGAAAGAAAAAGATGTTGTTGATGTTGATGATTATGTCACCACCAAGACTGCTGAAAAATCAACTGGTGGTATAACAAAGAGATTGAGAAGCTGTACAGGGAAGGCTGTGGCCACTGCAAGCAAGACTCCTGCACCAAGAGTGAAAACAAAAGGTGTTGGACCAGTCAAAGGTTGGAGTAAGGTTCTCTCTCCTCCCAGCAAGAAGAAGGAGACACTGAAGAGAAAGAAGGAGTCATCCAGTGACTCAGATTATGATGCTGCTGAAGATGTTGCTAACATCTCATCTGCCAATCCTAAGAAAGCTACTGTGAAGAAGGCTCCTCAAGGTATTGAAGAAGCCCCCTGTGATAACATCTCCTTCCATCGTGCTGCCTTTGCACTGAGATGGGACTACATTTACCAAAGGAGATTGGCTGTTGAAAGGGAACTGACCAAAGATGCTCTCAAATGTCAAGACATCTTTGACTACATCAAGGAAGCTGGTCTGATGAAGACAGTTTGTGATTTCAGTCCCTGTTATGAGCTGCTTGTGAAAGAATTTCTGGTGAACATCCCTGAAGAATGTGATAATCCACTGAGCAAGGACTACCACAAAGTTTTTGTCAGAGGTAAATGTATCAATTTTTCCCCTGTTGTGATTAATAATTACTTAGGAAGATCTATAGAACCTAAGGCTGAATTAGAAGTTGCTAATGATGTTGTGAGTGCTGAGATAACTGGTGGTAAGGTTAAGGTCTGGCCTACAAAGAAGCTGATACCCACGAGTAAATTGAATGTCAAATATGCCATCCTCAATAGGATAGGGTCAACCAATTGGGTACCAACCAAGCATGCAACCAATGTTGCAACCAACCTGGGTAGATTTATATATGCTGTAGGAACCAAGTTTGACTATGACTATGGAACCTTTATTTTTGATCAAACCATTAAGCATATTAGATCAACTGCTGTGAAGATGCCAATAGCATTTCCATCACTATTATGTGGAATCATTTTGGCCCAGTATCCAGAAATCAAGGCTGTGACTGACACTCCCAAGAAAAGGGAATCTGGTTTTACTTTTCATCATAAGCTTTTTGGTAATCACAATGTTACTGATCATGTTGGGACATCTGCTGCTGGAGCTGGTGTTATGACCAAAAGGGAGATTATTGCTGGTTTAAAGATTCAATGTCAGGAAATAGATAAACAGCAGGCTGAGCTTGAGGAAAGGAAGAATGTGTTCTTGAAGATGATTGAAGGATTGGAAGCTGATGAGGTACCTGTCAAAGCTAGTGCAAATGTGACTGCTACAGGTGAACAAAACAATGCAGATGAGGATGAAGGTTATGCTACTGCTACAGATGAGGATGAAGCCTCTGACAGTAGTGATGATGAATGATTTTGTAATCTGTTTAATGTTTTACTGCACTTTGTTATTTGTTTTTTGTGGGTTGTTTTGTGCCCTGGATTTTAGCACCTTCTGAGTGCATGGTCTGTATTTTTAATTCTGCACTTTGGATACTTAACTTTCCTGTTTTGGCACATTTTGTGGCTAAAAAGGGGGAGTAGTACTTTGCTTTGTTTGTTTCTGCTACATGTTGTTGTGTCTTTTGTTATGACATGTTTTTAAGTAGCAGTAAGCAAGTATTCAGGGGGAGTAAAAATTTTACCCTGAGATGATGCGCAAGCTGATGAAGTCAGGGGGAGTTTGCTACTGAATGGATGCTGCCCTGATTGGACGAACATGTGCTAGAAGATGTGCTCCCATATGTCACAACACCTTTGATGACATATGACATATGATATATGTTTTGCTCTGATACCACGATTTATTTTGCTCGAGGCAATTTGATGATAACTCCGCTGCTGCTGCCTCTGATGCATATATTTTTCACCTATGTGAAAATTTGTTTAAATGATGCTCTAACATTCCTTCTTTTGTGTGACCATGGTGATTTGAAGGATTGCGCTTTTTAATCTCTCAAGGGTAATGGCCTGAAATTGTTTTAGCCAAAAATTGCCAAAGGGGGAGATTGTTGGATATTTGAATTGGCTTAATTTTGCTAAAACAAATATACTAACAAGATGTTGGAAAACATGTTACAACATCATATTTATTCAAGGAAATCTCGCGCATTTATGAGAGCATCTGCTATTTATGGAAATCCACTTAAAGAGCACGCTCAATGGAGATTTGATCTGATCAGGAGTTATAAGGATAAGACAGACTTAATGGTACAACGGTATGATCACAATTATCCTATAAAGTCCTTTAACACTTTTGGAAAGTCTTGATATACTCTTAATGAAGATTGAAAAAGTATCAGATCATCCTTTATGATTCTCAAGGAGCGTCTGAACATTTGTGAAGTAAGAGGAGCGTGCTAGATCATTATATATACGAAGACCAAGCTCAAGAATAGATATCTCATTGAAAAAATATTAGTTCACATATTGAGTCTTTGTTGAGTCTTTTATTATTTGATTGTAATTCTTGCTTGTGGATTCTATAACACAAGTTAAGAAGTGAGTTTGTTATTTTAAGGTTACTCCTAAGCTTTGAAGTACGGAGTTTACCGTGTGTGATTCACTTGAAGCTTTTAAGCAAAAGTGAAGTGTTGTCTTGGCAAGATGTCGCCACATCATTCTTAACATTGTATAATCAACACAGGTTGTGTTGTGTGAGTGGAAGTGAGATGGGATCTCATGTCTAGGAGTTCCTAGGCAGAAGTTGCATGAGTAGTGTCGAGGTTATAAGACGTAAACCAGGGGTTTGCTGGAGGTCTTAGTGTAAGGCGTAAATCCTAGGGTTTGCTGGAGGTCTTAGTAACTAGAGCTATTAGTGGATTTCCTTCCTGGATTGGTATCCCCCAGAGTAGGCAGTTGGCTGAACTGGGTTAACAATTACTTGTGTCATTTATTTATTTTCTGTCAGTTTTTATAAGTTATATAAGATGTACCAACAAAAGAAACAACATTAATCATAAAGTAGTTGTTGGGACATCTTAGGCAACATCATTCTAGTGATACCAGAATTTCAACCTTAGTCCTATGTTGCCTCTGAGGTTTGAGGTTTGACTTTCTTTTAAGAATTTCTGAGCCTTTAGGTTGACTTTTCTCATGAACTAGAATTCCTCTGGTTCCAGAAGTTGAAGCCTCAGATTTTGAAACTTTCAGAACATCTGAACTAATACTGTCAAGTTCTGAATAGCTTTTATCTTCTGAGCTTTTCTTCCCAGATCCTGAGGAACTTGGTTCCTCTGAGTTGTCATTTCCCAAATCTCTCAGATTATTATCCTCATCTTCCAGAGTACCAAATTTCTTTCCTTCTTCACTCTGAGGTACAACATAATAAACCCAAGATTTTCCAACCTTTTTGGGATAGGTCTTTAGCTTTGAATATGTTCTACCATATTCATAGCCAAGTCCCTCTCCTCTATGTCTCATGACATTATAAACAAGATTAGCAGCTTTGCTCTTACCAAGGTTGAGATGCACAAACTGTTGAAGACCTATTTCCTGCTCATCAATAGGTTTGTGGCAAACAGCACAACCCTTTTCAAAGTCATTTACTCTATTCAGAGTTTCTTGATATAGACCTTGAAAATGTTCTGCTTGTTCAGTCAGAGTGTTAAGCTTTTCTTGTAAAACTTTTTGTTTACTTAACACTCTGAGATGTTTCTCAATGACCTTGTTAAGTGCAGTTATAAGTTGAGATTTAGAGCAGTCAGAAAATACCTCATCAGTTACTTCAGAATCTGATTCTGATTCATCGTCTGAGTCTGTATCTGAGTCAGTTGAAGCCATCAGGGCTAGATTTGCCTCTTCTTCTTCCTCAACTTCTTCCTCAGATGATAGCTCTTCAAAGGTAGCCATCAGACTCTTTCTCAGTTTACTCTTGAATTGTTGCTTCTTTGAGCTGTATCTTTTGCTTTTGTCTTTAGCAGACATTTCTGGACAATCAGCAATAAAGTGTCCTGGCTTCTTACAGTTGAAGCAGTTCTTCTGATCATCCTTTTTGCTGACAAAATTTCTGGAGCTGTTACCTCTGAAATTTCTTTTGTTAAATCTGTTCCATTGCTGAAACTTGGTGAATAAAGCAAACTCATCCTCATTCATCTCATCCTCTTGACCATCAGCAGAAGATTCTTCTTCAATATCAAGAAGCTGAGTCTTAAGAGCCTTAGAAGTAGTCTTAGTTGACTGTAAAGCCACTGACTTAGACTTTTTCTTAGTTTCTGAGTCAGCATCCAGAACCATCTCATGGCTTCTGAGATTGCTTATCAGAGCTTCAAGACTCAGAGTCTTGAGATTTTGAGCTTCCTCTATTGCAGTGACCTTAGGTCTCCAAGCAATAGGAAGACTTCTCAGAATCTTCTGAACATGGTCATAGGTTGAATAACTTCTCTTAAGAGCTTTAAGACCAGATACAAGGATTTGAAACCTTGTAAACATAGTCTCAATGTTTTCATCTTGTTGCATAGTGAAAAGTTCATATTGCCTTATCAAAAGACTAGCTTTAGCCTCTTGAACCTTTTCATTACCATCATAGGTAGCACACATAGAATCAAAGATAGATTTAGCAGTAGACTTGTCCTCTATTCTGACATAATCTTCATGTCTAATAGCACCAACAACAATGTCCTTTACTCTATGATGCTTAGTGTAGGTTTTTAAGTTAGCTGGTGTGAGTAACTTTCTATGCTCAATGGACAACCTTCCATGTTCATTTAAGTTTTCAAAAGTTACTCCCAACTCAACCAAATCCCACAACTCATGATCAATAGCAGTAATATTGCTATACAGTCTCTCTTTCCACCACTCAAATAATGAAGCATCACCATTGAATATAGGGGCTTTTCTGTTGCCACTATGTTCATGTGATTCATTAATTAAGTAGTCATAACCAAAAGCATTTCTAGGACCACCACCAGCACCACTGGCCTCACCGGTTCTAGTACTACTATCGTCTCCTCCAGACATAGTGTTCTCACAAGATCTTTACTGTCTCACTGTTAAGTGAAAGTAACAGACCAGGTGCTCTGATGCCAATTGAAGGTGTGAAAACACAAGAAGGGGGGGGTTGAATTGTGTTTTAGCTAAGTTAAAACTTTTTCAAGTTCTTAACTCAACTACGTTCGCAGCGGATAAATAACACAAATAATAACAAGAGAGAGAGAGAGAGAGAGAGAGAGAGAGAGAGATCACACAAGCAATTTATACTGGTTCCTCTCACAAAACGAGAGTAGTCCAGTCCCCTTGCACTTCCAAGGGATTTCACTATAATCACACAAGATTACACCTGCTCAAGCACACAAGCAAGAGACTTCTCAACAATGCTCAAGCACACAAGCTTAAGACTTCACACTTAAGCACACAAGCTTAAGACTTCACACTTAAGCACACAAGCTTAAGTTTCCTCAAGTAATAGAAAAGTATATAACAATATACAAATGCTCTTAGATGAACCTAAAGAGAGCAAATACAAATAGTACAGAGTATTTGACTAAAGTGCAAAAAACACTTAACCGAGGTTCAGAGCTTGTATATCACAGAGTTCAGAGTTTGTTCAGCGCACGTTCAATTCTTGACAAAAATATATTTGTTGTAGCTGAAGCTTCTAGTATATATACCACTAGAAAAGAGTCGTTGCAAAAGAACCGTTGGAGTTGATAAACTTTTGTCTTCAAGCAGCCTGTCTTGATGCAATTTGGTTGTATCCAAAACTAAGAAAGAGTTTCAGGTACTTTGACTACTGCAGAGAAGACTTTCCTTATTCAGCTAACAAAACTGAAGACCCACGTTCTCAAAAGAGGACAGACAAAACAGAGGTAGCTGAACTGATCAGACTTGAAAGGTCCTTTTCTTCATTGGTAGAAGAGTTGACTAGCAAAGGGAATCTTTACAGCTTTCAAAGAGATCTTCAGAGGTTGATGAAGCTTGTAGACAGACAAGAAGTTCTGAAGTCTTCATCCTCTGAATGTTGTATCTTCTGAAGTCCAACATCTTCTGAGCGCTTGTGAACTTCTGAATTCACATCCTCTGAACTTCACTCAGAGCTTATATGATGCTTATATCTGCGCACTTAAAATAAATTTTTAGTCCATTCAATTGTTAATTAATACTTTGTTATCATCAAAACCTTTATAGATTTAGGGGCAAACATTTTTAAATCAATTTTGTTCCAACAAGAGGAGCGTGCCTAATCATTATATATACGAAGACCAAGCTCAAGACTAAGTATCTCATTGAAAAATATAAGTTACACATATTGAGTCTTTGTTGAGTCTTTGTTGAGTCTTTTATTATTTGATTGTAATTCTTGCTTGTGGATTCTATAACACGAGCTAAGAAGTAAGTTTATTAGTTTAAGGTTACTCCTAAGCTTTGAAGTACGGAGTTTACCGTGTGTGATTCACTTGAAGCTTTTAAGCAAAAGTGAAGTGTTGTCTTGGCAAGTTGTCGCCATATCTTTCCCAACATTGTATAATCAACACAGGTTGTGTTGTGTGAGTGGAAGTGAGATGGGATCTCATGTCTAGGAGTTCCTAGGCAGAAGTTGCATGAGTAGTGTCGAGGTTATAAGGCGTAAACCAAGGGTTTGCTGGAGGTCTTAGTTTAAGGCGTAAATCCTAGGGTTTGCTGGAGGTCTTAGTAACTAGAGCTATTAGTGGATTTCCTTCCTGGATTGGTATCCCCCAGAGTAGGCAGTTGGCTGAACTGGGTTAACAATTACTTGTGCCATTTATTTATTTTCTGTCAGTTTTTATATGTTATATAAGATGCGCCAACAATAGAAAACAACACAGTTCACAAAGTAGTTGTTGTGACATCTTAGGCAACATCATTCTAGTGATACCAGAATTTCAATTGGCATCAGAGCAGGCACCCTGTTCTGTTATTTTGGGTGAGCTCCAGGGAGAGTACTTTCTGGTACAATGGATAAAGAAGGAGGGTCAGTGTCTAAACCCCCCTTACTGACAGGTCCTGAGAACTATGATTATTGGAAATCTAAAATGGAGGCTTTCATAAAATCAATTGACAACAGGACATGGAAGGCTGTGTTACGTGGATGGGAACCACCAATGGTTCTTGACAAAGATGGCAATAAAACTAATGTCAAGAAGCCACATGATGAATGGACAAAAGATGAGGATGATCTAGCACTTGGCAACTCCAAAGCCTTGTATGCAATCTTCAATGGTGTGGATGCTAATATGTTTAGGCTTGTAAAGAGATGTGTTACTGCTAAGCATGCCTGGGAAATTCTGAGAAAAGCTCATGAAGGAACATCAAAAGTTAACCTGTCTAAGCTCCAGATGCTCAAAACCAACTTTAAGAATCTCAGAATGAAGGAGGAAGAAACCATTCATGACTTTCAAATGAATGTGCTTGATTTCGCAAACTCATTTGATGCGCTTGGAAAACCTATCTCAGATGAGGAGTTAGTTTGAAAAATACTCAGATCTTTGCCTAAAAGATTTGATATGAAGGTGACAGCCATTGAGGAGGCTCACGATCTCTCCAGCCTGAACTTAGATGAACTCATAGGATCACTTCAGACCTATGAAATTGGCTTGAACAGGAGAAATGAAAAGAAAGATAAGAATCTAGCCTTTGCCTCAAAAAGCACTGCTGATGACTTACAAGTTGAATCTGAAAGTGAAGAAAGCTTAGCTGAGTCCATGGCTATGCTTGGGAGACAATTCAACAAGTTGATGAAGAAAGTAGATCAAAGGGCCAAGCCAAATGGTCGATTCAACAACAACAAACAGTCCAGCTTTCAGAAGAAGACAAATGAAGATGAAAGAGGAGTTAGGTGCCATGAATGTGAAGGTTTTGGCCATATCAGACCTGAATGTCCAACCTTTCTAAAAAGGCAAAAGAAGAGTCTTGTGGTTTCATGGTCTGATACAGATTCAGAGGAGGAAGAATCTGCCAATGCTCTAACAGGGGTATGTGTATCTGACTCAGAATCATGTGATGAGGAGGTAACTTATGAGGAACTAGCTGCAACTTACAAAGATCTTCATAATAGAAGTATAGAAGTTTGCAAAGCATTGGAGAAACAAAAGAAGATCAATGGCAAACTACAAGCTGAAAGAAATGACTTACTCATGAACATTAATAATCTCAACATTAAGGTCGAAGATCAGAGTAGTCAAATTCGACAGTTGGAAATGGAGAAGTCTAACCTCCTGTGTAAAGTTGCTGAACAAGGTGAAGAAGTGACCAAGTTAAATGCTGACTTGGATCAAATCACAAAAGTGGCTAAAATGATGACCAAAGGTACTGATGCCTTTGAGGAAATGTTACAGAGACAAAACTATGGGAAACCTAAGCCCATTGGTTTTGAACATGAAAGAGTAAAGCAGCAGATGAGGTTCAACAATGCTACTGTACATACTCCAATCAGCAGCACGTTTGTGTCAGGAGGATTGTCGCAACATCTGATGGGACATCCTATGCCCAGGTTCTATAACTGGACATGCCATCATTGTGGTAGGAAAGGACACATTAGGCCTTTCTGCTTTAGGCTGCACGGATATCCAAGGAGAGTTCATCAAGAAAGCTATGCACCTGCTTTCCCTAATGTTATAACCAGAATGGAATGGAGAGAAAAGAAGAAGATCACGGGTCTAATAGCTCATACATCCTTGAGAGCTTCTTCAAAAGAAACTTGGTACTTTGATAGCGGGTGTTCTAGACACATGACAGGTGTTGAACACTATCTCGAAGATTTGAAGTCATATGCTTCCAGCTTTGTGACCTTTGGAGATGGGGCCAAAGGAGAGATCAAGGGAGTTGGTAAACTTGCAAACCATGGCTTACCAAAGCTAGATAATGTGCTGCTTGTAAAAGGGCTTAAAGCAAATCTAATCAGCATAAGCCAACTTTGTGATCAAGGCATGAAAGTCAACTTCACAAAAGCTGAATGCCTAGTTACAAATGAGCAAGGAGAACTGTTGATGAAAGGAGTAAGGTCTAGAGACAACTGCTATCTCTGGATCCCTAAAGAAGAAGATGTACCAACATGTCTTATTAGTAAAGAAGATGAGGTAAGGTTGTGGCACCAAAAACTTGGCCACCTGCACCTCAAAGGCATGAAGAAGGCAATAGCTAAAGAGGCAATCAGAGGTCTTCCAAAACTCAAAATTGAGGAAGGAAGTATATGTGGAGAATGTCAAATAGGGAAGCAGACAAAGATGTCGCATCCAAAGTTGCAACATCTTACCACAACAAGGGTTCTAGAATTACTGCACATAGACCTGATGGGGCCAATGCAAGTGGAGAGCCTTGGAGGAAAAAGGTACGCGTTTGTCATGGTAGATGACTTTTCAAGGTTCACATGGATTGAATTTCTAAAAGACAAATCTGAAAGTTTTGATGCATTCAAAGAACTTTGTCTTCAACTCCAAAGAGAAAAGAACTCTGCTATTGTTAAGATACGAAGTGATCATGGTAAAGAGTTTGAGAATGCAAGCTTTCTTGAATTCTGCATCTCTGAAGGAATCAAGCATGAATTCTCAGCTCCAATCACACCTCAACAAAATGGTGTTGTTGAGAGAAAGAACAGGACAATACAAGAGTCAGCCAGAGTGATGTTGCATGCAAAACATCTTCCATATCAATTCTGGGCTGAGGCTATGCATACTGCTTGTTATATTCACAATCGTGTCACACTTAGAACTGGAACTTCTACTACACTATATGAACTGTGGAAAGGCAGAAAACCAACTGTCAAACACTTTCATGTGTTTGGAAGTAAGTACTATATCCTATCTGATAGAGAGCACAGAAGAAAAATGGATCCTAAAAGTGAAGAAGGATTGTTTCTTGGATATTCAACAAACAGCAGGGCCTATAGAGTTTACAACCAAAGAACCAAGGTAATAGTAGAATCTATCAATGTTGTGATAGATGATTTGACATCTACTAAAACATCTGACACGGAAGATGATGTTGCAACAACTTTGCCAACATCTGAAGAAGCTGTAGCAGAAAAAGAATCAGATTCAGATGATGAATCAACCATTCCTACACCTCGTCCTGTGAGTAAAGTTCCTTCAATAAGAATACAGAAGAACCAGGGAATCCTAACCAGGGAATTGCTACAAGAAGGACAAATGAAGTGGTTACTAATTCATGTTTTGTTTCAAAAGTTGAGCCCAAAAATGTAAAAGAGGCTCTCACTGATGAGTTTTGGATAGAAGCCATGCAAGATGAATTAAATCAGTTTAGAAGAAGTGATGTGTGGGATCTTGTTCCTAGACCCAATGGTGTTAATGTCATAGGCACAAAATGGGTGTTCAAGAACAAGTCAGATGAAAATGGTGTTGTAACAAGAAACAAGGCAAGGTTAGTGGCTCAAGGGTACACTCAGGTTGAAGGACTTGACTTTGATGAAACATTTGCGCCAGTTGCAAGATTGGAATCTATTAGGCTACTTCTTGGTATAGCATGCATCTTCAAATTTAAGCTGTACCAAATGGATGTCAAGAGTGCCTTTCTTAATGGGTACCTACATGAAGAGGTTTATGTGGAGTAGCCAAAAGGTTTTGTAGATCCTGCTAATCCTGATCATGTGTACAAGCTGAAGAAGGCTCTTTATGGACTGAAACAGGCTCCAAGGGCCTGGTATGAAAGGCTGACAAATTTTCTTGTTAGTCAAGGATACAGAAAAGGAGGCCATGACAAAACCTTGTTTGTTAAAGAACAAGAAGAAAAGCTGATGATTGCCCAAATATATGTTGATGACATAGTATTTGGTGGAATGTCTGAAAAGATGGTGCAGCATTTTGTACAACAAATGCAATCAGAGTTTGAAATGAGTTTGGTAGGTGAGCTGACATATTTCCTTGGTCTGCAAGTCAAACAAATGGAAGACACCATATTTGTTTCTCAAAGCAAGTATGCGAAGAATATGATCAAGAAGTTTGGAATGGACACTGCAGCACACAAGAGAACTCCAGCTGCTACACATCTGAAGCTAACCAAAGATGAGAATGGCATTGATGTTGACCAAAGCCTATACAGGAGCATGATTGGCAGTCTCTTGTATCTTACAGCTAGTAGACCAGACATCACCTTTGCTGTGGGTGTTTGTGCAAGATACCAAGCCAAGCCAAAGATGAGCCATCTTGTACAAGTCAAAAGGATTCTGAAGTATATAAAGGGCACCAGTGATTATGGGATTCTGTACTCCCAGACAAAGAATTCTACTTTGATAGGGTATTGTGATGCAGATTGGGCTGGAAGTGCTGATGATAGGAAGAGTACCTCAGGAGGATGCTTCTTTTTGGGTGACAACTTGATCTCATGGTTCAGCAAGAAGCAGAATTGTGTGTCTCTATCCACTGCAGAGGCTGAATACATAGCTGCAGGTAGCAGTTGTTCACAGTTGATGTGGATGAAACAGATGCTGAAAGAATATAATGTCGACCAAGATGTCATGACATTATATTGTGACAACTTGAGTGCAATCAATATATCAAAGAATCCAGTTCAACACTCAAGAACCAAACACATAGACATCAGGCATCATTTCATCAGAGACCTTGTTGAAGACAATTGTGTGGAACTCAAGCACATTGGTACAAGTGAACAGCTAGCTGACATTTTTACAAAGGCGCTTGATGCTAATCAGTTTGAATTTTTAAGGGGCAAATTGGGAATTTGCCTGCATGAAGAAGCATAGCAGTTACAGCAGTTGAGGCGTGCAAAAGGAAACCGTTTTCTCTCCCATCAATCAATGCACGCTAATTTAGGGAAATCATTATACACTTCCCTTAAATATGTCATCACACGCATTCAATTACTTTTCTCCCAAAATATAGCTTTTGTCCGTAAACCCTATTCTCACACTTCTCTCATCAAACTCCATCTATTCATCTTCTCAAACCTCAGAAAACTTCAACTAAACATGTCTGAATCATCACAAACTACAAAGTCTAGCCGTTCTACTCGATCAAAGGCAAAAATAGAATCCTCGAAGATCATCAAGGACGCTGTCCCTGCTACAACTGTTCGTGTTTCCAAACCCAAAGCTCAATCAAATGTCGCTGAAAAGAAAGGGAAAGGAAAATCTGTTGAAAAGAAGGAAACCCCAAAAGTAAGTGATGATATCTCTCTTTCTACTGTTAAATCTAGTAAAGGAAGTTCTAAAAAGAAGAGAAGAGATTACAAGTCTAGGATTCCTCTGAATATGTCTGATTTGATTTTTGAATCGAATGTTAACACATCCGAGAAAACAACTGAAGTAGAATCTCAGAACCCTAAATCTGTGTCTGAAGTTGTTGAAACACTTATTTCAATTGCTGGTAACCCTAATCAAGAAAATTTGGGATCTGATGCTGATAAGAGAGATCTTAATGCTATGCCTGTTGAAACTGAAATGGAAGACACTCCTACAGAGGTTGAAAAGGAAACTGCTAATAAATCACCAACAATTGCTGAAATGGTGGCTGAAAAATCAACCCCTGTTGTTACTGAAGAAGTTGTCATGGAGGATGTTGAAACATCCTTGAATGTGAATGAAGAAGTTGAAACTGCAACTGCTGAGGAAGAACCTGTGAAGGAAACTGCTGCTGAAAAAGATGTTGAGACAACTGCCACAACATCTGAGTCCACAGATGAAGAAACTAGAACTGCTGATGAGGGTACTTCTGATAATGAAGGGGACACTCAATCTGAAGAAAGTAACCAGCCAATACCCACAGAAGAGCAAGAGGTTGAAGCTGACAAGCCTGTAGAAGCTGAGAAGGAAACAGAAAAAGATGTAGTAGATGTTGATGATTATGTCACCACCAAGACTGCTGTAAAACCAACTGGTGGTATAACAAAAAGGTTGAGAAGCTGTACAGGGAAGGCTGTGGCCACTGCAAGCAAGACTCCTGCACCAAGAGTGAAAACAAAAGGTGTTGGACCAGTCAAAGGTTGGAGTAAGGTTCTCTCCCCTCCTGGCAAGAAAAAGGATACACTGAAAAGGAAGAAAGAGTCATCCAGTGACTCAGATTATGATGCTGCTGAAGATGTTGCTACCATCTCATCTCCCAATCCTAAGAAGGCTACTGCAAAGAAGGTTCCTCAAGGTATTGAAGAAGCCCCCTATGATAACATCTCCTTCCATCGTGCTGCCTTTGCACTGAGATGGGACTACATTTACCAAAGGAGATTGGCTGTTGAAAGGGAACTGACCAAAGATGCTCTCAAATGTCAAGACATCTTTGACTACATCAAGGAAGCTGGTCTGATGAAGACAGTCTGTGACTTCAGTCCCTGTTATGAGCTGCTTGTGAAAGAATTTCTGGTGAACATCCCTGAAGAATGTGATAACCCACTGAGAAAGGACTACCACAAAGTTTTTGTCAGAGGTAAATGTATCAATTTTTCTCCTGTTGTGATCAATAGTTACCTAGGTAGGTCTGTAGAACCTAAGGCTGAATTAGAGGTTGCCAATGATGTTGTAAGTGCTGAGATAACTGCTGGTAAGGTTAAGGTCTGGCCCACGAAGAAGCTGATACCCACTAGTAAGTTAAATGTCAAGTATGCCATCCTCAATAGGATAGGGTCAACCAATTGGGTACCAACCAAGCATGCAACCAATGTTGCTACCAACCTGGGTAGATTTATATATGCTGTAGGTACCAAGGTTGACTATGACTATGGAACCTTTATTTTTGATCAAACCATTAAGCATATTAGATCAACAGCTGTGAAGATGCCAATAGCTTTTCCATCTTTGCTATGTGGAATTATCTTGGCCCAATATCCAGACATCAAGATTGTGACTGACACACCTAAGAAGAGGGAATCTGGTTTTACTTTTCATCATAAGCTTTTTGGTAATCACAATGTTACTGATCATGTTGGGACATCTGCTGCTGGAGCTGGTGTTATGACCAAAAAGGAGATTATTGCTGGTTTAAAGGTTCAATGTCAGGAAATAGATAAACAGCAGGCTGAGCTTGAGGAAAGGAAGAAAGTGTTCTTGAAGATGATTGAAGGATTGGAAGCTGATGAAATACCTGTCAAAGCAAGTGCGAATGTGGCTGCTACAGGTGATAAAGACAATGCTGATGAGGATGAAGGATATGCTACTGCTACAGATGAGGATGAAGACTCTGATAGCAGTACTAATGAATGATTTTATTATCTCTTTAGTGTGTTACTGTACTTTGTTTTTGATTTGTGGGTGTTTTTGTGCCCTGGATTTCAGCACCTTCTGAGTGCATGGTCTGTACTTTGTTTTATTCTGCACTTTGGATACTGTACTTTCCTGTTTTGGCACATTTTGTGGCTAAAAAGGGGGAGTAGTATTGTTTTGCTTTGTTTCTGCTACATGTTGTTGTGTCTTTTGTTATGACATGTTGTTAAGTAGCAGTAAGCAAGTATTTAGGGGGAGTAAAAATTTTACCCTGAGATGATGCACAAGCTGATGAAGTCAGGGGGAGTTTGCTACTGTATGGATGATGTCCTGATTGGACGAACAGGTGCTAGAAGATGTGCTCCCATATGTCACAACACCTTTGATGACATATGACATATGATATGATTAATCATTTGATCTAAAAACCACGTTTATTCTGCTCGAGGCTTTTTGAAGACAAATCCGCTGCTGCCTCTGATGCATATATTTTTCACCTATGTGAAATTTTGTTTAAATGATGCTCTAACACTCCTTCTTTTGTGTGACCATGGTGATTTGAAGGATTGCGCTTTTTAATCTCTCAAAGGTAATGGCCTGAAATTGTTTTAGCCAAAAATTGCCAAAGGGGGAGATTGTTGGATATTTGAATTGGCTTAATTTTGCTAAAACAAATATACTAACAAGATGTTGGAAAACATGTTACAACATCATATTTATTCAAGGAAATCTCGCGCATTTATGAGAGCATCTGCTATTTATGGAAATCCACTTAAAGAGCACGCTCAATGGAGATTTGATCTGATCAGGAGTTTTAAGGATAAGACAAACTTAATGAAATAGCTGGATGACTTATCCTATCATATAAAGTCCTTTAAACACTTTTGGAAAGTCTTGATATATCCTTAATGAAGATTGAAAAAGTATCAGATCATCCTTTATGATTCTCAAGGAGCGTCTGAGCATTTGTGAAGAAAGAGGAGCGTGCCTAATCATTATATATACGAAGACCAAGCTCAAGACTAAGTATCTCATTGAAAAATATAAGTTACACATATTGAGTCTTTGTTGAGTCTTTGTTGAGTCTTTTATTATTTGATTGTAATTCTTGCTTGTGGATTCTATAACACGAGCTAAGAAGTAAGTTTATTAGTTTAAGGTTACTCCTAAGCTTTGAAGTACGGAGTTTACCGTGTGTGATTCACTTGAAGCTTTTAAGCAAAAGTGAAGTGTTGTCTTGGCAAGTTGTCGCCATATCTTTCCCAACATTGTATAATCAACACAGGTTGTGTTGTGTGAGTGGAAGTGAGATGGGATCTCATGTCTAGGAGTTCCTAGGCAGAAGTTGCATGAGTAGTGTCGAGGTTATAAGGCGTAAACCAAGGGTTTGCTGGAGGTCTTAGTTTAAGGCGTAAATCCTAGGGTTTGCTGGAGGTCTTAGTAACTAGAGCTATTAGTGGATTTCCTTCCTGGATTGGTATCCCCCAGAGTAGGCAGTTGGCTGAACTGGGTTAACAATTACTTGTGCCATTTATTTATTTTCTGTCAGTTTTTATATGTTATATAAGATGCGCCAACAATAGAAAACAACACAGTTCACAAAGTAGTTGTTGTGACATCTTAGGCAACATCATTCTAGTGATACCAGAATTTCACTTACATTCAACAAACTGGATTTTGGCACTTAAGGCATTATGGTGAGCTTCCATGTTCGTTGGGTAAGTAGTCCAAGAAACAATTGGATCACGAACCTCTTCATCCTCTTTAAATAAGTTGATAAAGAACTTTCGAACCAAATCTTTTAATCTTTCTGGATCATCAACCCAAGTTCTATCCTCATTGCGCAGAGAAATGATTTTGTTACGTCTCCTTCTGACAATGGTTTTGGAATGATAATACTTCGTATTTCGATCTCCATCTGTGATCCACTGACTTCTAGATTTTTGAAACCAGAGGCACTCTTCATGATAAAGGGTAACAGCGAGTTGATCTTGTAATTCTTTTTCCAACTTCTCAAGAAATGTGCTGTAACCATAGTTGGAACTATTTTGAATCCCGTTAAGTCTTGCCAGAATCTCCTTCTTTCTTTTGAAGATATCTCCAAAAGTCTCTTTATTCCACTTTTTGAGATGAGTTGTAAGATTGTGAAGGCTTTGCACAATATCTCTATCTTTCTCCCACTTTGAATGAAGAAAATCATTGAAATCACCATGGGAAGTCCATGCTGCCTCAAAGCGGAAGGGACGATTTCTATTAGTAGTAGCCTCCCCATTAAGGAACACAATAATGGGATGATGATCAGATTGAACTCTCGGTAGAACCTTAGCAAAACCCTCGTGGTACTTCAGTCTCCAATCAACATTACAAAGGACACGGTCAAGTTTCTTGAAAACTCTATCCCTCCCATTCCACTTGGGACCTCTCCAAGTAAAACGTGTTCCTGCGGTTGTGACTTCAAGAAGGTTACAATCATTGATCCAACTATTAAAAGTCTGACATTTTCTAACATCAGCTGGTGCACCTCCTTTCTTCTCATTAGGATAAGCAATTTCATTGAAATCTCCCATCATAAGCCACGGTGTGTTGATAGAAGTAGCAAGTTGTTTCAATAATTGCCAAGTATCTTGTCTCTCATTCTCTCGTGGGCTAGCATAAACCACCGTAAGAAGCCATGGTTCCATATCTTTCTCACTTACCTGCACATGAAGAAAATGAAAGTCATTTTGAATTAACTGGACTTGAATGTCTGACCTGTTCCACATTAACCAAATACCCCCATAGAAGCCTATTGCTTCAGCCATAACATGATTTTTGAAACCCAACTTCTTAATTGTCTTTTTGGCAGTAGTCCCACTACAACGTGTCTCTTGTAAGGCTACTATGTCAACTTTGTTCTTCCTGCAAAAGTTATTAAGAGCTCGCCGGAAATTTATCCCTTGAGCCCCTCTATAATTCCAGTTAATAACAATCATTAAAAAACAAAAAGAAGTAAAAACTAAAATACTCCTAAAAAAAGGATACATTAGTTTAGAAGCATATTGGTGTCATGGGTTATTCCCCCAATATTATCCCCACTTTTCTTAGTCACTCCCGTGTTTCCCTTTTCATTTGGAATAGCTTGAGTTTCCATGTTGTCGTGCTGCACCGAGGTCGTATTGCCGTGATGCTTCTCAATAGTTCTAGGCTCATGCTCAAGATGAGTTCCATTCTTATAAATGGACCGCTCCACTTGATCTTTTTCAAGACCCATTTTGCCTTGGGTTGCTATATAACCCCCCTTATTCACACCAGATGACTCTTTTGGAATTGTCTTACTTGGCCAAATTGAATCATTTCTAGGCCTTTTTTTCTTGGACCGGTTTTTGTTTTTGTAACTAGATGAGCCACTTTCATTCACGTTGCTTTTATGGGGTGAATATTGTTTATTTAATTTCTCCACCATGTTAAGAATAGGATTTTTAGATTGTTGACTTTGCCCAATACCAGCCTGTCCATTAAAACCGCGTGCATTCATTTGCTTGTTCCTATTTTTTCTCTCAACTTTAATCCATTCTCCATGCAATAAATCAGGTATTAATTCCCCAACGGATTGAACCGAATTAGCAGGGATCTCAACATTAATTACTCCATGATTTACGTTTTCTTTTTCCACCGTTTTTTCTCCGGTAACAGTAGCACTTCCTGCGCCGTCAACTTCGTCGGAATTTTTCATTTTCTCCGTCGGTACACTATTTTTTTTCATTGAACAATCTTGCAAGACGTGGCCGTAGCATCCACACTGTGTACATATGATATGGAGACCTTCATATTGCACATGGTACCAATCCCCATTAATACCAACTCGACCAACGACCGGTTTCGTGAGATCAATTTCAACGCACATTCTAGCGAATCTACCCCGAGCCACTTTCAGAGTATGAAGATCTACTTTGACAGGAGTACCGACCATAGATCCCAGCGCCCAAAGAAGGCTCTCATCATAATAAACAAGATTTAAACTCGGTATTCGGATCCAAACC